>NW_025421294.1:40425000-41025000 GCF_011764305.1 Mustela putorius furo
CTGGGGACATTTATTCTTTCAGGGTAGAGACTGTGGCTTGGGAGGTCTCTGACCACTTGCTTTGAGTGGAAAAGCTGTGGTCAAGGAGGGGCAGGTGAATGAGCTGGACCCATCTTTGGTTTTGGCCCAATGATTGTTGATTTCCCATCCACAAGTAATCAGATCCAAATACCTTAGTGCCGAGGGGCAGCTTTCGTTAGAATCTCTTTGTTCTGTTTCACTAATTTCACATCTATGCAGTCCTCCCTAGGCTTATAAGCATTGCTAATTGTGCAGAGAAAACTAGAACTATGGGATTCCAGAGTCTTTATTTGGTAGGTCCCATTCATTTCATTGTTTGAAATTTGCTTACAGTCTGATACTTTTTTTAGTTACCAAATATAAACAGATTTGCTTCTTTAATGTTTGCCATCTTGGACAGAATATATTTTTTTAAGATTTTATTTATTTATTTGGCAGAGATCACAAGTAGCCAGAGGGGTGGGAAGCAGGCTGCCCACCGAGCAGAGAGCCCGATGCAGGGCTCGATCCCAGGACTCTGAGATCATGACCTAAGCCGAAGGCAGAGGCTTAACCTACTAACAAAAATCAGACACAAATACAAACCACACCACAGTGTCTGTGAGTGCTGTGATGGGATTTCTCAGACTTTCTCCAGGGCCCTGGGAGCTCAGAACAGAATGTCGTGATTTGTGCTGAAACTCTTTCCTTGGTATTCATCGTATCCCTGTACATCTTTATTTATGAAAACAGAAATGCACTCAAACTTCCCATCTGGGCAGGAGTTAGAGACATGTGTAGACCTAACAAGCTTTTCCATGTAAGAAGATCATTTTATCAGTATGACACTGGGGCAAAAAGAATGGTCAATCAACAAATACTTTTGAAGGTGCTATGAGAGAATTAAAACAAAGAAATAAAGAAACACACCAAAACAACAGAGTGGAGGCTACACCCCCAGCCTTGGGGAAGATGCTCTCTGGTTATGGTGCTAAGAGGGGACCCAGTGATAAGTGGAGAAGGAATACTCATCTTTGTAGACTGATGAAGTCAGGAAAGGCTTCCTGGAGGAGGTGTGGCCGGAGAGGTCCTGGATGCACAGCAAGGAGGCTCTGATTTCAGGACAAAGACAACCTGAACTGAATCTTGACTTTATTATATTTTAATAGGTGATGTTAGACGAATTAGCTACCCTCTCTAAGTTAACTTCTCGTCTACAAAATGAGGGCAAGACCTACTCTTTAGGGTTATGCTTGTTTTGCATTTAAAGATCTATGAGAAAATGTACATAAAGCATTTAGCATAGTGTCTGGCCCACAGTAAGTGCTCACAATAGTTAGAATATATTATAATAATTATTATATTGCATAATTGAATAATAATGATTATTCAAAAATAATAGCTTACTGTTGTTGTTGTTGTTGTTGTTTTAGTTCTCAAAACAGGCTTGCTTGCCTCTGCCTTTGCACGGGCTCTCTGCACCCCCTCCCAAACCACTCCTGCCCTGTCTCAAAGGCTGCCTCTTTCAGGACTGATGTGAATGTCAGTTCCAGCAAGAAGCCTCCCCCTCATCCTGTGTGGCTTCTGGAGCCTTATGCCTGCCTTGTTATCACAACATAGTATCAGCCTGACACTTCCCATCAGCCTGACCTCTAACGCTGTCACACTGGCCTCTGTTTCTTCCCACAGTAGGTTCAGTAATTACTAGTTGAATGAATGAAGGAACAAGTGAGCTCCTTCTCTCCTATAATTTTTCTCCATGCAAAGAAAATGTGAATCCAGAGTGGATCATCTAGCGACTGGCTATTTAAGTCGAATCCTAACAAACAGGAAGGGAGAGCAGACTGTCTGTCAGCTCTCCAGGCTCTTTCCCAAAGCAGGTGCTCCCCGTAGGTTAATTAGTCCTTCGGGAGCTCGGGATGAGTGATGATCACTGTGCCATCTGCCAGGGGCCCTGCCCACCTTGGCAAATGTATCTTTTCAGAGGATGACTGAGTGGAAGTCCTGGTGGGCTTCTGGGAGGCAAGTCAAGCCCGTGGTACCCTCAGTACTGCAGATCTCATGTTTGTCAGATGCAGAGCCCCTGCTGCCCAGTAGAGCAGAATGCAAGCTCCTGGTCAGAAAGGGAGAAGATGGAGTGAGCAGCCCCTTCTCAACGCCACGCTCAACAAACATGGGTTGAATAGATGATGACTTTCTCCTTGTCTGTCACTATTCCATGTGCCACTCAGCTTATCCCAGCCAGGTTCGTCCTCCAAAACATCTTGTGCCTCTCTTCTGCTGAAAGACCTTCCTTCTTTCCCCATTGCTTGTTCTATAAAATCCAGATTCTCCTGTTGGGCCATTGTTGGCTTGGGTCTGGCCCCAGATGATACTTACTTTTTCCTCTTTGAGTCCTTTTTTTTTTTTTAAGGATTTTATTTATTTATTTGACAGAGAGAGAGATCACTAGTAGACAGAGAGGCAGGCAGAGGGAGAGGGGGAAGCAGGCTCCCCGCTGAGCAGAGAGCCTGATGTGGGCTCAATCCCAGGACCCTGAGATCATGACCTGAGCCAAAGGGAGAGGCTTAACCTAGTGAACCACGCAGGTGCCCCTCCTCTCTGAGTCTTTACCCACATCTGTGATTTGAAGCTAGAGGTCCTGAACCCAAGTCCAGACTCCATCACTTACTAATGGTGCTCGGTAGAGAAAGAGACACCACTCCTTAGAGCTTCAATGTCCTAATGTTCCCTAAGCAGGGAACCCTGAGTTTAGCCTCCTCTACCAATTATAAGACTTAGCAGAGATGCCGGTCCAAAATACTTAGCAGACTGCAAAGTCATTTTGAATGTGCTAGTGATTATTAAATATCCTCCACTTTAACCCAGCTGTTGTGTTTAACACCCCATGCATATCTTGGCGTCCTTGCTTATGTTCTTTTCTCTCCAGTGCTGCGAGGTTCTCTGTATCCATTGATAGTGAGTGTCGTCTCTATAAGCTGGCAATCTTCCCACTTTGCTGGTATTCTTGGTGGTAATACTCAGACTCATTGATAGTGTCAGCTTCCAAAGTCTGGGAACTTACGCTGAGAGCTGCTACTGACTGAGCTCTTGCTACAGGAGGCTACCACGTGGGGTTATGCGTGCTGCACAGAATTAGTTCAACTCTAGGGGGCGCTACCCAAACCGTGGTCTGTGCTGCCAGAGTTTTTGTGTATGTGGGACTGGTGTAGAAGCGCATGACCTCACTAACGAACAGGAAGTATATGTCCCCATTTTACACATATGGAAATAGACTGAGAAGGTATGAACTGGCCCGTCACACAGCTGGGATGTGGAGGGGCAGGGATCAGAACCCAGCTCTGTTTCCCTCCAGGTTCACTGGTGACTGATGTGATGCCCCATAGGGTGTCTGGGCCACATGTTGATTGATTAAGATGAATACACCAGGGTTTTGTCTGCAAAGAGAAGAAAAAAATTTTGTCAAAAAAAAAAGTGGGGGGGGGGCAAAAACTACTGTTTTATCTGCTTCCTTGTAAGGTAGGAGCGCAGAAAAGAGATGACTTAAAGAGAAGAAATCCAGGGGTCTGTGTTTTTGTTTTTGTTTTTCTCATGCCTTTCTTATCTATTCCAGAAGGATAACTTGAAAACTTATGGTGCCTTCTATGAAAAACAAAAGTGTCCAGAGTAGAGTAGAAGTTGGGATGTGGGGCTGAAGTGGGAGAATTGTCCCAACAGGGCCTGCCCCGTACCCAGGAGCTGGAGGCATACGGCAGCCGCGCTCCCTGCAGCAGGCAGCATGCCCTGTCTTCATCGGCCGTGATTCTCTGTGGTAAAGTGTAGCCTCAGTTCCACTGTATTTGAAATCCCCACTGTCCCACTGGGAGCACTGTGACCAGCCAGCCAACAGGCAGGTTCCCTAAAAAGGTCAGATTCAGCCCACTGCCCCCCACCCCGCCCCCCGCAGGTCTGTGACTCAGAGTAGATGTGTCAAAGAACGTTTTAAAGTAAGGCTCCAGGGCTTGGGTACCTGGTGAAAACGTCCCCAGGAAGCTGTTAAGGCGGGCTTTGAGAGGGGCACCTCCAGGAGTCCTCTCGGCCAGCAGGTCCTGGCAGTTCTCCCTGCACGGAAGCGTCTGCAGACAGACACCCGCACCACAGAGCTTCTGGCCACACATCACCGCTTTGTTCGCTGACACTCAGTGCAATGTAGGGGGGCAGGGCCACTGAAGGCCTGACCACCCCGTGCCACCCGGCCCGGCTCCCACCCCTCATTACGTGTGCTCAGACACACAATGACTTTCCTCCCCAGAGAATGGCTACTGAAACTCTCAACGTAGGACTTGAGTTCTTGCAGAGGGGCGGAGGGGGTCAACATCTCTCTCACTTCAGGCTTAGGCTCAGTGATGCCAGGGACCATGACTTTATTCTGCTCATCCCTCTATCCACAGCTCCTAACATAATGTTCGGCACATGGCAGATGTCCAGTGGTATCTGCGGGGTGGATGAAGGAGCACGTCCGTCCGTCAGTCATTTGCTATTTCGATTCCGCCTGATTTTTTTTTTTTTCCCTGAAAGGCAATTGCCAGGTAACAGCATACATATGCATACCTATAACCTGAGCTGAAGTGAAATGTGGTCTTTCTCTTCTGGGGGCGCCATTTTGGTGGCTGCTGCTCTGACTTACCTGGGGAGTTTGTTCCGTACAGGAAGGAAGGTTTCCTTCCTGCCAAATCACGGTCAATACTAAGAAGCCTGTCTGTGAGGGACTCCCGGGCTTTCTGGGCTGACAGGGACGTGGAGGACAGTGGGCCCGAGGCTGGCTGTCAGCGGTCAGGGCGGGACACCATATCTGTAGAGGGAGGCAGTGGCTCTGTAGCACTTGTCCTTAGAAATAGGCTGTTCCATTTTCTGTGGGCCCAGAAGCACACAAGTTACTGACCAGGGCCCGTGGCAGCATGAGATGGGACGAGAGGCTCTGTGCTGGGTGCAACAGGCTTCCTGGGGAACTCCCGGTGTGAGAATTTCCAGAACTGGACTTCTGCAACTTACATGAACGAAGCTGCAGGTGTCGCCTGTGGCTCCCTCCCCAGGGTTCTGTTTCTAGGCACGAGCTGGGGAGGAGGAGCCTGGAAGCCAGCTGTGGGAGGTGTGAGTAACCGAGGTCTGGTGAGGAGTGGCAGGGCGCATATTGGAAACCACACCAGCCGACCTCGGAGCCCCAGAGGACAAGCCATTTGGCCTCCAAGCATGCCTGCCTGGTTTATTGTTTGCTTAAATATAGGCCTCTCTCCCTGTGTGGGAGTCCTGTGTGGGGAAGACTGAAAAAGGGGTCATCTCCTCCACACTGATGGCCGTAGGTAGAATGGCTGGTCCCCCGTCCCCCTCCCTTCCCCGCTTGAGAGCCATCTTTAGGCAAAGATGCAGCCAAGGGTTCCCAAAGCTGAGAGTAGATGCTGGAATGACCAGTCCTCGTCCCCATGGGTGTTGTTTCATCTGGAGGGTATATCCAGGAACCTGTGCTGAGATATGGGTGGGTGGCTTTCCCCTGCCTCACTCTGCCTGGAACCCCTTCTCTGTCTCCTGAGGGTGACACGTGCTATAGGTGCCTCACCATGTCTCCTCCTTGCCCGCCTGCCTTAAGTATTGGCTCCAGGCCGAAAAGTGGCTGGAGTCCTCATGGCGGGGTGGGGGGAATAAAGCAGGCCAGAGCCTGACTGTGAGGAGCCCTCCACCTCCCCTGGTGGCCTCAGCTGCTTCCCAGTGGTCCACATTCTCCCACCCAGGCGCCAGGGTGAGCCATCAGGCCATCTCTGCCGGCGTTTCCCCTCCCCCATGGAGCCAGGCTTTGTCTGTCTGCCCGGGCACAAAACTCCTCAGGTAGTCTTCAGATAAATAACCTGCCAGTAGGAGAGACAGCTCTCCCTTCAGAGTAAGCGAGGGAGATGGAATCCCAGGAAGTCTTACTTCCCGTTGGTCAGACCCCTCTCTCGGCTCCTCTCTGAGCCACACCCACCCTGGCTCCGGAGCGGGCCTGCCTTTGGTCCTGCCTCTGCCACTCTCTGCATGCCCACACAGCTTCGAGTAGGTGCATTAACCCCTCTGTGCCTCAGTTTCCTCATTTGTAAAGTGGCGGTCCTGATAGCGCCTACTCCTAGGATTACGGTGATGACTCAATGATTTAAATCTCATAAAAGGTTTAACACAGCGTTGGGCGCATGGTAAGTCCTCAATAAATGTTAGCTATTGTCATTATAGCAGCAACAATAATAATGCTTAATATGATTTTGGGACATTGGGTGGGGTTGGGAATCACTTCACCTCTGTTAGCCTTTATCTACAAAATGGACACAATAAGGGGACCAAACCCATTGGGTTGTGAGGATTGAATAAATTCTTAGGACAATGCCTGGGAATAATAAGCACTCACCAAGTAGTAGCCGTTGGATTATCATTGTGGTTGCTTGGTATTTTTAGTGAGTAATTTATTATTTATTATTGGATCTGGGTCAATGACCTATGACCTGATGGGAAGAGTCATGCTGAGGGTCGAAGTCCTGTGTCACCAGCCCAGGGACTTTGGACAGAGGTATTTTGATGACCTTAGGCAGGGTTACTCTCTCCATGTATAAAATAGTGCCCATTTCCCTTCCAAAGACAGGATGAAGAGAAAGTGGGGGGAACAAGTGTGAAGGTGTTTTGGCTCTAAAATTTCTATTTTAAGTAAAGTAGTACCTGAAATATTAATTAGAATCACTCCCAGCTGTTTCGATGTTAAAATAAATAAATAAACAAACAAATCCTCTAAAGAAGAATGTAATGTCAAACGCTAGAGATTTTAAAATTCTGTTTGGCATTTCCTCCTTGCAAAAGGCTCGAACAGCCACAGAGGGGCAAGAAGCAGCCCCCAAGCCAGGTTTCTAAACAGAGGGAGGATCCGTGGGCAGCAGATGTGATATACACAGCGGCCTCTTTCACCCGTCTTTCCTGGGCACGGCCCCAAATCCAGAGATCTGGAGGGACCTCGGCATGGCAAGGAGGCGAGTCTCCCAGTCTTTACACCCGTGTTTCTCAAAGAGTGATATTCCACCCAATTTAGGGATATATGGGAAACCTTTTAAAAAATTATTTTTAACGTTTAATAGAGAAAACTGTAACTCACCCGTTAAATTCTTGATTTTACTGATATTACTGTTTTTCCTCTTTCCATAATTTTTAAAATGCGAGCCAATTTAAAATTTAAAATTTACTTACTACAAGTGTAAGTTAAGTAAGCATGCTCAAAATTGTGAAGTGGAAAAAAAAAATGACAAACGTTTGGGAAATGCTACATTAAACACCTCTTCATGGAGTACCTGTTACTTGCCAAGCACTCTATAGGAGGCTGCTGGGAATGTCCCATTTAATAACATATCATCCCTGGCCTGAAGCTTTCCATCTACTATGAGAAATAGCCACGCCCACACTAACTAGGACATGATGTGAGAGGCGATACGCTAGCTGTGGAAGAAAGTGCAAAGTTAACCAGGTAAGGAGGGGTCCATTCCATGAGGCAAATGAGAAGGGCTTCAGACAAGAATGACATCTCGCTGCATGTCGAGCATGCTCAGTCCTCCAGTTAATGGTACATGAGCAGTACTGGGCTGAACAGTGTCCCCACGGCCACAGAGCTCACCTGCTCACAGGTCACATAGGCTCAGACATAATGATAAGGAAATACGTGAGGCAAATGCAAGTTTTCGTAAATACCACAAAGGAAATGAGCTTCAGAAGAAGGATAGGGCCCTTCTATGCGGGAGCAGTCAGAGAAGTCCTCTCTCAAAGATAAGGCTGAAACGCAAGACAAGACGCCACTAGCCATTGGAAGGGCGGCGTGAGAGTGTTCCAAGCAGAGAAGATGCAAACCCGGGCTTTGAGGCCAGAAAGAACCTTGGGATATTCTGGGAACAGAAACAAGGCCAGTGCGACTGCAGGTCCGAGAACAGGAAGGCAAGTGGTCCATTGCCAGAGTCTCAAATGGCCTCCCGGACCAGAGTAGAGTTTGGATTTGATTCTAAACTCGGTGAGAAGTCAAGAAGAATGATTGGGATTGGGGGAGCTGTCATGAACAAATTTGGAGAAATGGACACCAGGTCAAGGGGGCAGTTGGAGCAAAGGCGAGAGATGTGAAAGGGCGTGATGAACTTTAGGAACAGTCAGTATAGTTAACTGTAGAAAGAAGCAAGAGGGCAAAGCTAGAACAGGTGGGAGCCCAGTGGCCTAAGGCGTGGAATACCACAGCGGGCACCTGGGACTTTAGATCTCTCTTTAAAGGCCTTAAATTGTGGTATAATACACATAACAAAATCTGCCATCTTAACCATTTTAAGTAGGTCGTTCACTAATGTTGAGGATATTTACGCTGTTGTGCAAGCCATCCCCAGAACTCCTTTCATCTTGCAAAACTGAAACTCCATACCCCAAGATAACCTGCCCCAGCACCCTTGGACCCTGGCAGCCACCGCTCTGATTTCCACCTCTGTGAATTTTACTACTCTCAGTACTTTACTGAAGTGGAATTATACAGTGTGGGGTTGTGTGTGTGTGTGTGTGTGTGTGTTAGAGTGACTGGCTTATTTCACTAAGCCTCATATTTTCAAGGTTCACTGATACTGTAGCACGTGTTAGAAGTTCATTCCTTTTTAGGGCCAAGTAACTGTCCATTTTGTGTATATACCCCCATTTTGTTTATCCACTCAGGTTCCTTCTACCCCTTTCCTATTGTGAGTAATGCTGCTGTGAACATCGGTGTACAAACATTTCATCATGACCTTGATGTCAGTTTTTTGAGGCATATACCCAGAAATAGAATTGCTAGATCAATTTGGTCATTTCATTTTTAACTTTCTGAGGAACTGTCATACCATTCCCCACAGCAGCTCCATCATTTTACCTTCCCACCAAACCTGCATGAGGGTTCCACTTTCTCCAGATCCTCTCTAAAACATATTATTAGGACTTAATCCTTCTAAAAATAGTAGGGATCCTAAAGCATATCGTGTGGTATCTCACTGTGGTTTGGCTTTTCATTCCCGTAATGATTAGTGATGCGGCGCATCCTTTCATATACCTGTCAACCATTAGCATGTCTTTTTTTAGAGCAAAGTGTATTCAACTCCTCTGTCTGTTTTTTAATTGGGTGGTTTTTGTTGTTGAGTCGACTTTATCTGTGACATAGCAATGACAAGCTCAGGGGTTCTTGAGCAGGACATTAACATAGATCAGATTGTAAGTACACATCTGGCAGTAGGAAAGATGAAATGGAGGGTACAAGCACAAACCAGGGCTCCCGGGGTGGGTGCTGTGACGACCCCATGGTGAAATGACAAGGTAGTAATGACCAACTGAATAATGACTCGTGTCTGCTCCTGAAAATTGCATCCCCAGATTGGAAATCTATGTCCTCTCTTAGAGAGATGAGCTTCTGCTCAGGACTGCATATGCTGAGTTGGGTGGATGGATAGACTTAGCTTTCCTGTGTTTGGGGACCCACAGATTGTCGTTTTATGGTGCTCCTGACTTCTGAGTTACTGCCCCTGGAGAAAAGCGCTATTGTCATTGAACGACCTGGTGTGTGGAACACAGCCTGTGCAAATCATTTTCTGAATGGGGAGCTGCTGAAAAAGCTGATAGAGATCCCAGATTTTACCCATCTGGGTTCACAGCTGACCCTTGTCAGCTGACTTCTAATCTGTTTTCCAGCAGCTAGCTGAGCTCTGAAATGTGTCATTTAAGGCAGTAAGAAGGCCAAGACTCACTTGGTTACTGCCTTGATATATAACAAATGACATTCTCTTTCTTCATACCAGAACAGGCATGAGGCTTAGAGTTGACAAACCTGGACTTGTCTTTGAGACTGAGCACATCATCCTCAGAATCTTGGTTTCTGCTTCTATAAAATCAGGGAAATGGTACCCCCCCCTTTTGTTTTACAAGATGCAGACTACATATTGCCTCATTCTGTGTTCACACCAACATCCTCCTTTTGTACTTGCCTGTAAAGCAGAGATGGGAAAGCTAAACATGGCAGTCCTCAGACTTCCCTGCGGCTCTGGCGGTGACTGGATATCTGCCATCTGAGACACTTCTACAAGACTGGAATCCTGAACTGAGTCCATTGGGAAGAGAGGGGGCCTGCCAAGGATCCTTCTTGCTGGTGTGGCTCCCACAGGCCTGGTGTGGCTATGCAGCCAACTTCTCTGGATGTAGCTTTTAAAATCCCCACAGGACAGCTAGGTGGTCTGACTTGGAACCAGTCGTTGGGGCAGTTGCTTCCTGCTTCCCCAGCACGTGCATTGTGGCAGCTCCCATGGCTGACCAGTTCTGTGGTATTGTTCCTGGGAGCTAATCCCAGAGGGATACCCTGGAACCCATCCAAGAAGTTGGTAAGCATTTCATCCCATTTGCTGCAGAATTGATAGATGCTTCCAAAATTGTTGGTCTTCTTGCTGAAGCTCTAGAGGAGCTCCTGTTAACCTATGATGAATCCCAGGCTCATTTGCATGTCTAGGAGGACAGCACAAAATAACATTCCTAGCACTCTTCTTGACTGCTGGAAGATGTTCAGTCAGTACCCGTTGGCTCAGAATGAAACTGGGACTCTTCTCGGTGGAAGAAACCATTGCTTTCCTCTATGACAGAATCTGAAGGATACGAGGAAGGGATTTCTCTACCTTTTCTTTCCTCTCTGCCAAGTCCTCCCACCTGCTTACAGATCCCCGGGGAAGTTTTTTTGGTTTTGTTTTTGTTTTTATAAAGGGAAAAGGCTATCATTTAGAAGTAAGACTCAAAACTCAAATGTTCCTATATTCATTGCCCTGGCTTGTGTTGAAATGAGGCACAGTGGTTGAGTTGGGCTCCTGTGCTAAAAGGGGGACTTGAGAAGGAAGGAGAAAGAGGTATGCGGGTGCTGGACCCCTGTCTATAGGGAAGAAAGAAGCCTGCAGAACCCAGGAAGGGAAGCCAGACAAAGCCTGGAGCTAGGAGTGTCCTCCCTACAAAAGGACTGTCTCCCAGCAACACAGTGGAGTTAGGATGCTGTATAGTCCGTGCCAACGCATGGCCGCCGAATCCCATTTCTGTGGCCCCCGTGGCCAGCAGGGAGTTGGCCAGAACCACTGGAGTGCCAAGGGCAAAAGGGTCAGAGGCATGAAGAGAGACTGGAGAGGTAGGTGGGGACTAATCAGGCAGGGTCTTGTGAACTATTTTAAGGACTCCTTGTCCAGCAGTTACCCAACATTTTCTGCCAAGGGCCAGGCAGTCTCTGTCATAACCATTTTGCTCTGCTGCTGTGGCCCCCAAAGCAGCCCCAGACAATAAATACATCAGTGAACAAGAGGCTGAGTTCCAGTGAGCTTTACTACAGGCAGCAGGCTGGATTGGGCCCCCTGGGGCCGTAGTTTGCTGATGCCTGGCCTAGTCTAAGGACACGGAGAAGGCTTTAGAAGAGAAGGAAGTTACCCCATCATGCTTATGTTTGTAAAAGACCCCTCTCACTCCAGGGTGGAGAGCCCATTAAGGGGAGCAGAGGGTTTGGAGCAGCCCAGGAAGAGGTCGTGGTGGCTCAGGGAAGGCGTTGCCAGCAGACACAGAGAAGGAGTTTGCACGCAGACTTGGAAATGTAAATGATAGAACCTGGTGAAGGGGTGGGAGAGGGAAACATCCAGACCCATGCCGAGACCTCTGGCCTGTGGGCTGTTCTGGGCATCAGCTTGTTTATGCTTCTTTTTTTTTTTTTCTTCCAGCTAATGATTTGTTAAACCCTTTCCCAAAAATATTTTCAATCCAGGCCTTTCTTTTCTGCTCATGGGCCCTCTATTGTTGTCCCATCATCAAGACCCCAGGCTGGAATCATCCTTAATTCCTTTTTTCCTAGGAGTCCTGCTCTTTCCTAATTAAGTATGTGATCTGTGCACTCTGCCCCACCATCTGCAGTTACAGCCACCTTGGTCTCTCTCTCTCTCTCCCCCTTCAGAGCCTCTTGGTCTTGGTCAGTCCCTTCTCAAATGCACCACACATTCCCACCTCTGCAGATTTTCCTTCACATTGGTTCCCACCCTGTCTGTAGGATTAATCTTGTTTGCAAAGATAAAGACCTACCTCCCTTTGAAACTTGTTCCTTGACCTAGTTACACTGCAGGATGGGGCCAGTTACTTCTCAAAACCTCAGTTTGCTCATCTATAAAATAGGATTCCTTTTATTAATAGGAGGAATAACATATGGGCATGAGTATTAACTCACAGAATGCATTTAGAATGTGACAAGTATTCAGTTAATATTGCTTTCCTTCTCCCACACTCCCTAAGAGTAGTTTCTTTTGTTGTTCTTATTTATTTATTTATTTTTACTTTTAATTCTTTTTAGACAGGGAGAGAGTGCGGGGGTGGGGAGGGGTAGGGGAGGAGAGGGAAAGAGAGACTCTTAAGCAGGTTTTATGCCCAGCACGGAGCCCAGCGCAGGGCTTGATCTCACAACCCTGAGATCATGACCTGAGCCGAAATTGAGTCCGACGTTCAACATACTGAGCCACCCAGGTGCCCCCTAAGGGTGGTTTAAATAATTAAGCAAGCATTTACAGGTAAAGTACTGGCACGTAGTATGTGCTCAGTAAAAGTTGACCTTTTTTTTTTTGTTAGTGGGTCAAGCAGAGTTTATAAACTCTGTTCCCTCTGCTTGTCATTCCATCATTATGATAATCAGTTTGGGGAACTTGCAGATCAAGAATGCAGGGCAGGGCAGCAGCCTGGAGCCAGAATGGGAGAAGCAGCAGCCGGAGGCAGGAGGAGGGCTCTAATGGTGTGCATTTCCCAAAATCAACTTCACCTAATTTTTAATTTTGCTAATGGCTAGTCTTTATTTGAGATGTCATGCTGAAATAACTCTTTTAATAAAGGAAAACTAATGCAGTCATCCCCCTTCCCCTTCCTCTACATCAGCAAGGACTTGGTGCAATGATGTATATCACCCTTTTATTTTAATTAAGCATATAGCTGTGAGAAGCTTGTAAAAATGTTGCCAACAGAGAAATGCTTTAACGGATGTGAACTTGAGGTTGGCTTGTCCCATATTTCTTTACTACATAAAATTGCCCTCTTCATCTTGCACGTGAGGGGAATAGTGCCCAGTGTGCACCTCTGGGTGGAAGCAGTGGAGGAAATGGGGTGTTTGGGAACATGAGGACCGTGCAGTTGTGAGCGCTTTCAAGAAGCCTGAGAAGAGAAAAAGAAAAAGGAACGCCGTCTTCTGTGCATGATCATGTGCAGGGAAATACCCCCTTGGAGGTTCTCTATCACTTTCCCTTCGACATGTCTTGTGACCGATGATGTCTAAATACACAGATTTGGAGGGAAAAGATGAGGATTTTAAATCTGAGGCCTGAGATTAAACTCCAGTCGTCCAGCTCCAGAGCCTCTGCCTTCAGCCATCGTGCGAAGCTGCTCCCCCACTGAAGGAGCGTAGCAAGGGGTCATGCGAGGAGAATGCAGTGATTCCATTCCATAAATGATGATGTGAGCGATGTGTCCTGGGTATTCATGCCACACCTTGCACCTGGTTTATCAGTGAGTGCGTCCCAGGAGACTGAGTGGATGGTGTCTGTGATTCCTATCCAAAAAAAAAAAAAGAAAAAAAAATGGGGGTGGGGCGCCTGGGTGTCTCAGTGGGTTAAACCTCTGCCTTCGGCTCCGGTCATGATCTAGGGGTCCTGGGATCGAGTCCCACATCGGACTCTCTGCTCAGCAGGGAGCCTGCTTCTCCCTCTCTCTCTGCCTGCCTCTCTGCCTACGTGTGATCTCTGTCAAATAAATAAATAAAACCTTAAAAAAAAAAAAAAAAAAAAAAGGATGAGAAACTCAGTTTAAATAAGCCAGGAAGATCAAGACTGAGAAACTGACTTATACAAAAGTGGTTTTGAGAGAAGAGACTTGCCCCCAACACACACACACACACACACTCAGAGAAGTAAGCCTGCCGTGGAAGATGGAGAAAGAAGTTGGGGATGCAGGGTCTCCACACATGGGGGCTGTGTGGAGACCCTGCATCCCCAAATGGCCCCTTTCCAGGACACCTCGTCCCCAGCCAGCATAACTGCTCACAGCATAACTGCTCACAGCATAACTGCTCACAGCATAACTGCTCATACACCCAGCCGGCCCTGTGGAGAGCAAGCACAACATAACTAGAGGTGAGGACGATCACCTCAGAATGAATTATTCACCAGTGAGACACGTTGCAGCTGCAGGTGGGAATAAAGACCAATCCCCCATTCGCTGCCCTGTGGGGCTACATCTCACCCACTTCCTTATGCAAGTTTAGTGCACTTTCCAGCCCTGATGAGTGGAGTGTAGGGCAGTCAGGGGCTCTCCGCACTGCTTCCCAAACCACCACTTTCTTTCTCCATGATCCCAAAATACAGGCCAAATGAATCCAATCAGCATCCTGATCTTCCCCAAAGGCAGGGCTGACTTCCTTCTTCTGTAGCCTTTTAATGTCCTCTTCTAGAATTCTGTCCGAATGGGATCAGACATCCCAAAGTCACTTATCTTCCAGAATCAAGGCCATTGTTAGAGAGAGTCTGCTGTTCCGGAAACTGGGTTCCATAATTCCTGCTAGAAAGAAATGATTTTCATTTCCACGTAGGAAAAGCCAAAGCCCCTGTTTGATTTTATCTGTTCTAAATCGCTGAGTGTGTACTACTGACTGTGGACATTGACTCTTCTCAAAGCGAAGTCCTTAAATGGAAGAAACCATATTAAGTAAAATCAAATTGAGTGTAGATCCCCAAAACATGGCGTGGAAAAAAGCTCCTAGCTTTTATGTTCCCACTTTTTATCAAGGAGGAAGTGACTTTAACCAATAATGTATAGAATCCAAAATACAACTTATTATTGAAAAATTAAAGCACTCTGTGGTATTTAATGTGGGAAATAAAAAAGCCTAGCATGTGATTCAATTTGTCTTTATTAAATAAGGGACTTCTAAAGTGTTTTAAATAAAGAACATTATTATTTTTATAAAAATCAAGTAACACCTAATCTTACAATCTAAAAGTTCCTTGTCATAGTCATAGCCATTATTAACAACTTGGGTATCTTTCCAGAAAGTTTCTATGCCTAATCAAATAGAATCAGACTACGTATTGTTCTGAAGTTTACCATTTCACTTAACATATCGTGGCAATGTTTCCATGTCGGAACATAATTATTTTTGAATAGACTTCTTGGTATTCTCTGATCTTGATGTGCCAGAATTTAGTATAACACTAACCAGGCAACCATCGACAAGATTTAAGTTGTTTCCAGCATCACTGAGACAGTGTTGTAGTAAACACCCTTCTGTGTCTATCTCCGGACATGGCTCTGAGGATATTTATAGGCGAAATCTCTGGAAGTGGAATGGCTGGGGCAGACCATTTTTAAGAAGAAATGAGATGGCCGCAAACTAAAGCCGGGGTTCTTTGAGCTAGACAAAAAGCAAAGCTTTGCCATCTCTGTATCACCTTGAATGCATCACTGAGGCTGTGACACCGTCTTTTCTGAAGAGCTTTAGGGAGAACCCCACCCCCCAAATGAGGCCCAGAGGCTGCCCTGCCGCCTCACCTGGGTGCTTGTTGCCGGGGCATAACCCTGCCACGCGCCTCTGTCCATGGAGCCAAACCGCTGAGAGCTGAATTCTTCCACCGGACTGTAATTAATGGCAAGTGCAAGAAAGTTGTTGGAAACACAAATCGGGTTCACAAACCTCTTATAAAACATCTTCTAAAAACCCTCACCTTAGCGCAGCCGTTGACATCGTGGCTGGGGCCCCAGTGACAACTGATATATGAACTTCCTTTACCCAAGTATTACCGGCCCCAGGGACCCTCTAAATCTCATTTTCTTTTACCCAACTCGGAACACCGGGCAGAAATGCATATATATGTAAGACGAATGCAGTATACAGCTGAGACTTCCCCTGCTAGGAGTCTCTCCACACCTTGAATTTTGGACTCTCAAGCCGTTTTTAAATGCGGCTTCATTTTTCTTCCCTGTCATTACCTGATTTCATCTGAAAATCTCAGCATGTGGTTCTCTTTTCCTTTAATTCAGTAGATTTGGCATTGCTGTTTATTATATCAATGTGACATCTATCTAATGTAACATCTTTGGAGCACAAGGATGTGTTTTGTTTTGTTTTTAAAGGGCGCTTTAACTCTTCAGGGCTAACTGGAGACTGTTTAAATTTATAGAGGTGACTTTAGCCCTTTGTAGATCTTCCTCTAGATAGAAATATATTTGTAATCAAAATGATAATCCATATTCCCTCTTTCCTCAGCTGAGATGAATGGAAAGAGACTTGGGGGAAGGCTGAGCTATTTATTCAGATTGTTTCAAGTCAGAGTTAGTCTGTCTTGGGAGAGAAGATTGTATTAGCTTGATAAAGCTAACCCTTTCAGCCTGGGGAGAAAAGAATTACACAATAACAGCACACAGGTTTTCTTGGCTTCTCTGAAGAGGAATTAGATTTTCACACACCAAAACCTTCCATATAGGAGGGTATGCTTCCAGAGATAATACGAACATAAAAGCAATACCAGATTGTTCTTTTTTATGAGATGCAGGAGTCATTACAACAGACCCCAGGATTTAGAGAGAAGGCTGGCAGGGAGCCACAGGGGCATGGTGGAAGGACTATGTCCATCTTTCTTCAATACAGACAGAATTTTGTAGAACAAGCAAATAAAACACAAAACAAAAGAAATACCTGTCGTTAGTGTCTGCGGCAAGGGGTGCCTTGTTTGGAGTTCTGGTCGGAATTTTTCAACACGGAGTATCCGTAAGAAGTAAATAGGGAGCTTGACTGTGATTTTTGTCAGGGGACCAGTTCTTCCCTTGCCGCAGTGCCACACACAGATTCGGTAGTAGGGGAGGAAGCAAGCTGATATAGAGCTAAGGCACAACACCCCAGACAGAGCAGAGCAGGAGGAGTTTGGAGCCGCTAAAATCTGGCTTACAGACCTCAAGGTGTGGTAACACTAGGACTTAGCTAGAAGCTGCTGTTGACTCTGGCCCTAAGCTCACATCCACTTGACCTTAGATAGGGTGTTGATATCAGATTTTTTTTTTTTTAAGAGTCTTTCAGGCTCTCAACCTGATGATGATGAGTATGCGATGATGCCTGGGGCCGTCTGTTCCTAGTTACTCATCATCCCACTAGAGGGATAGAAAAACTCCTATTTAGCGATCCCCTCATTTATTTCTGTCTCCTTTGTACCTCTGAAGCTGAACATATTAGTCATGTTGTATGACAAGGATCGCAGGGATGTTCCCAGCTGTTTGGAAGGAGAGGGGGAGAAATGACAGGCAGAGAAGCCACTATCAATAATACAAAGCACCACGGGTGAGATGTACAGCATTTTAGTGTTGTCAGCAATCTAGCCAGACCCCAGTCAATCTCCTCTATGAGGTGTCCCCCAGTGGACTTGAGAGAAAAGTTGCCCGGAGAAAGAGATAGGGGGAGGGGGAGGTAAGAAAAGATTCCCTAAGACTGAGAAATACATGATGTCTAAAATTGGCAATCCTTTTTGATGAGTTAAGTGGAAGCGAGTTATGATCTAAATCAATAGAATTGATAATGTTTTCATCTTGAAAGGTTAACAGTATTTTTGACACTCCCCCTATCTCCCAAGCAGCTTGGCTTTTAAGAAAAAAGAAAAAAAAAATCCTCTGGGCAAGGAGCCTCAGATACACTTAATTTAGGGCTGATGTTTATGACTGGTCATTGACCTTGAAATTCCATTAGCGCTAATGAAGGACAGTGCGGGATGCGTCCTGCCTGGAGTCCGGTAAGTGACGGGCTTGGTGCCTGCAGGGGCCCCCCTCCTCCGGCTCCGCACTCAGCTAGGATTCTGACTTCACTGGGTCCTTCTGCCTCAGCCAGGCTCTTCTCTGCCTGGCAGGGCTCTCAGGAACAGCCTACCCTGGCTGCAGCTTCTCTTGGGCCTGCTTTCCAGAGGAAAGAAGAGAAGTCCTGTTAGAGCAAGTCTGGCATTTGCTGTATAAGCGTCTCCTTTCCCAGAGCAGTGGAATTCCAACACAGTTATGCTGCTGGCTGAAACTTTCCATCTGAAACTGACACAGATAACAGTTGTAAATATTCTGCTTTTGGTGGGATCGCTGGGGTGGTTTCGCAGAAGTATTTTAAAGTAAATATAGACATTGTGACACTTTATCTCTAAATATTTCAGTATGCCTCATTAAAAAATAAAAATATGCTCTTCCAAAGCTACAACACCACTATCACACTTTCAAAAAATGAATAATAATTCCTTAGTATCATCCAATATCCAGTCCACATGATAAGTCCCCCATTTTTCTAAAAATATTTTAACAGCTGTTTTGTTCACATTACAAACCAAACACCATGTACACACTGCATTTGGTCGTTACTGCTCTTTTAGCAATAGCCTCTGGCCACATGTGGCTACAAGCGCCTGAAATGTGGCTTATCAAAATTATGATGGGCTGTACGTGTAAAATACACCCCAGATTTCCAGGACAGCACCAAAAATGAATGTAAAATAGCTCTTTAACAACTTTATATCAGCTGTATGTTGAGATTATGATATTTTGGATATCGTGGATATGATAAAATACATTTAATGTGTTTTTTATTTTTCGACGTGGCCACTAGAAAATTTAAGATTCTGCAGGAGCTGGCGTTTGTGGCTCGTATTCTATTTCTCTTAGATAGCGCTGGTGAAAAACATTACCCTCTGCTTTTCATAGAGTTCCTTCCTCTATTTTTCTCTTGCCCTTGACTTACTGAGGAAACCAGGTCCTGAAGTATCCACTTTCTGGATTTTTCTGATGGCTCCTCTAAGCTACAGTTGAATTTGTATCCTTGTATTTCTAACAGCTGGTTAATTCGGCTTGCTCCAATTCAGGTTTAGGTTTTTTCACAAGAAGCCTCCACGAGTGACACTGTATTTCAGACACCCCTAATCTTTTTGTCTTCTTGCCGTCATGCTAAGGTTAATCATTGAGTTCAGGTGGTTACTGTCTAATCCTTCTCTTCAGAGCTGTTTTTTGGGGGCACCTCGGTGGCTCAGTTGGTCAAGTGTCTGACCCTTGATTTCGGTTCAGGTCATGATCTCAGGGTTCTGAGACAAAGCCCTGCTTGGACTCTGCACTCAGCAGGGAATCTGTTTGAGGATTCTCTCTCTGTCCCTCTCTCCCTCTGCCCTTCTCCCTGCTTGTTCTCTCTATCTCTCCACCTCTCTATCAAATAAATAAATAAATCTTAAAAGGGGGGGGGCTGTTTTTCCACCCTCATTACCAGCAATAATCTGTGACCAAGTATTTGGCACCCTGAATCAGTCTTTAACTTAATGATTTAACATTCATTGATAGCTGTTACCCAAATTAATCATTTAATTGGAGGTTAAGTTTCAAAATGATTTTTCTACCATTCTATTTAGATCTATTAATTAGAATTTCTATGTAAAGAAAAGCTCAGAAACCTAGACCAGTTGGTTACCCTGAAACACAGTTCCTATAGGAAAGATCAGATAAACACTTGATTGCTGCCCTGTAACTAACCAGCTTTCAGTATAAAGAATTGTAGAGTGGTGACAAAGGGTTGTTTTTTTTGTTTTTTGGGTTTGTTTTTTTCTTTTTTTTACTTTGAGTATTACTGTGAACTGAAGGATTTTTGTGTATTAATTATCAAATAGGATTTTGAATGTTTAGTTTCTATCATTTAAAAATCTAGAAAAAGAAATTCAGTAATTTTGCATAAAAATCTGTATTCCTGGATTCCCATGAGACTGGGGGCTCAAGCAGCAGTAGGCTGACATGTTCACCAGCCCCCAGCCCCACCCCTGGAGTCCTCTGGAGGAGAGTTTGGCTCAGTTCTTAAACTGGACGTCTGCGTCCAGCCACTGAGTCAGGTTCTCTGCCTCCTCCCTGTATTCAATGTGTGACCCTGAGTCCACCTTACATCAGGAATAAAGAAATGAAAGAACAGAGAGAAGGGTCTGGCTAAGGGTAAAATAGCATCATGAGGGGCAGAGCTGGGACTAGCAGCTAGAATTTCTCCCTCCCCAGAGGACTCATCCTGAGCGGTGCTCATCCTCGGAACCAGGAGGCTGTTTCCAGAAAGTCTGAGTAACAATACAGCAGCTAGCGGAAGGCGCTCCTTCAGTGTGTGCCCTGCATTTTCGTACTGCTACCACTGTGGTTCTCTCTGGCCTTGATTAAATCTGATTAAATCTTTCCCAAACCCTGGGCAGATTCTGACGCTGCCCACAACATTAGCCCTACTTTGGGGCCCTCCTTAGGGACCATGACCTATAGAGTCTACGTGAACTACTCAAAATAAATAGCATTAGTACAGCCTCTTTGGAGACCCCTTGGGCAATATTTATCAAAATTTTAAGTGCATTTACCCTTTAAGACCCAGCAATTGCACTGCATTTGTCTAACAGATACATTCACAAAATATTCCAAGACATATGTGCCTTGAAGCTCACTGTCCTCGCAGAAAGCTGGAAGCAGCCTTCACTGGGACACATTAATAGTTTACGGCATGTCCATATGTAAAAGAATAGCACGTGGTCATTTAAAAGAGCAAGACCTGCATGTGCAGATAGGGACGAGGTGCAGTGAGGTTTAAAAGGTACCATTAAGTTAAAAAAAGAAAAATGTAGAATAGTGTGTATATTATTTTCTTATTTGTGTATATTTTAAGTAATATGTATAAATGCCAGTATGTATAGAGATGTTTTCAAGAAAGAGACACAAAATATTAAATTCTTTAGGTGTAGAGATGGGAGGTCAGTGTGAGGGAAAAAAATAATTGGTTTTACTTTCTGTTTTATACCTTTATGGGTTTTTTATGGACATGTATCCATTTTTTTAAGTATTGAATTTATAAATAAGGTTGAGCGTTCTAACAAAGAAGCTGGGTTTGGGGAAAGTTAATGGATGCAGTTTTTTTAAAACCCGGTCTTCTGGTCAGAAGGGCAATCGTGCTTCTCAGACCAGCGGCAGTCATGAATCTCTACAGAGCCAGGTACAGCAGGGAAGGTACTGACAAGGGGAAAGAGCTTTTGCTGTCAAATTAGGGAGAAAAGACCAACAGACCTAAAATGATTCTAGCAAGAACGGCCCGTCTGGAGTTAAATGCTCATCCTGTCTTCTAGGCTATGGGAGTTTCAGGCCACAAGAGAGAATCTCTTAATCAGGAGACTGGCAGGCTGGGGTAAAATCCCAAAGCCAAATGCATAGTAATAGATGCATCAGGCTGGATGGGCACAGAGATGCGGGAGGGATAAGAGATAAGAGCAATGCAGGTGAGTGTGACTGCAGAAAGTTCAAGGCTTTGGTTTGGTGGGAGATGGATTTGTAGCCCGACTTGGCCATTTGTCAAGAAGCCATGGGCAAGTATATACAACCCAGTTCCTTCATCTGCAAAGTATGTAAACTCTATCCTAGAGTCATTAGAGGGATGGAAGGGTCTGATGCGCATTCAGTGGTCAGTCCATGTGGGATGAACACCCCAATTCCTGCCTGGGCATGCGGAGACGGAGGAAAAGAGAGGGGTTCATGAACGGGGAAGTACAGAGGCAGCCTGTGGTAAAAATGGCTCAAAGCCAGAAGGTCTGACTCTAATTTGTCACTCTA
Organism: Mustela putorius furo; assembly: GCF_011764305.1. Lineage (NCBI taxonomy): Eukaryota > Metazoa > Chordata > Mammalia > Carnivora > Mustelidae > Mustela > Mustela putorius. The sequence continues at coordinate 40,446,682 of NW_025421294.1, forward strand.
CTTCCTGGCTGTTCAGTAGGCAGCTTCCCTGACCTCTCAGATCCCTGGTTTTCCTGTCTATTAAATGGGGAGAAAGTGAAAAAAAACTGGGGCATCCTAAGCACCTGATAAAGGGCAGTGACGTGCAAGTGAAGGTCAGTCCAGAAAGTTGAGGGTGGTCTGGGACAGCCAACATTCATTTACACAGGCTAGGTTTCTGGCAGTTTCCAAGCATTACTATAGCGACTCCTAAGACTGTCCAAGATAAGTGAGGCAAGCGAGCTAAGACGCAGTGAAAAAGATTTCTCCAAAATGTGACGGAGCCCAGATGTAAATCTGAATCTGTTAAAGCTCTGAACTTCCACTTTGCCTGCTGCAATCCCAACGACAAATGTGCCACCAAACGGAAATCTCCCTTAGTCTGAAATCAGGCTGGAATTTCTTAGATTGGTAATCGGAGGATGGTCAAACGATGGCTACTTCTTATGGCCAGAGTGCATGTGTATGTTTTCAATATGCTAACCTAACATTACATGCGGTGAGAATGTTTCAAGAATTTCCTAAGCCATGCATTTAATTTACATTTTGCAAAACCCCATTTTTAATCAGACTGTTCATTAAAAGCATACTCATTGGGAGCTAATGGTAAGTGAGAGAAAATGAGTTTAAATCCACATTGCAGCTGTTCTCCCACATGCACTCGTTACCAGCGTTTGGAGATTGTGCAGAAAAGGGGGAACCTAACAGGACTGCTACTACAGCTCAGATACTTCATAAATTATTCAAAACGTATGCACTGCGGTCTAATACATAGATCTGCTACATACGTAATAATTATTCCCTCACAAGTGTTTTTAATCATTTGGTATTTAATTACGTGCACTATTTGTCTTGGGAAGGCAGCCTGAGCTGGGAGTTAGGGCAGAGAGAGGAGGCTGGCTTTCATCAAACCAATGGAGAAGCTGTTTGGTTTTAAATCCAGCTTTTTTTGCTTTTGTACCTGGTGCAAAAAATTAGGCTATACTCTCTTTCCCAGAGTCTCGGATGTTCATTGGTGTTTTTGTTATAATAGAGGATTGGGGGCTGTGGCTTCCCTCACCGTCTCCTAGGAAAGTCTCCAATGAAGACAAAGCATAAAGTGTGTTTTGTGAGAGGTTCTATTTGCAGACGTCGTTTTGATCAAGTGTACAGACCCACTTGGCATTACCATTTAACTCTGCAAGTGTTGTGGGATGGTTAAATCCAACACGGATGCATGGCCAAGTATGTGTGTATGTATGTAAAACACACAGGTGTGCAGAGGTAGATTATATGAGTGTGTGTGTGTGTGTCTTTGTGGATTAAAAAAAATTTCTTTGAACAACTGGAGCAAGCTAATGTAAAGAAAATTCTACTCATTTAGAGGTTTTCATCTTGAAGTTGGTTTTTCTAGGACAGGAGAGAGGAAGTTACATTGAATCTTTAGTTTCATTACTATTTAAGTAAACAGACTTCATCTTTGCAGCTAGACCAAACCAGCCAAAGAGTTAAAGAGAAAACAATTGTTTTAAGAAGCTTGTCTTCATCCCAGATGTTTTGGTTCTGCACAAAATCATCTGATTATGTGCTTCTCTCAGCTTTGAAATCATGTACCGATCTGTCCGTGTTTAACAAGAAAGGGAATGCTGCGCATTTGTAACAAATTAAGTTAATGGGTTTAAAGCACATAGGCCAAAGGGGGGAGGTGGGAATTCTTTTGGGAGACAACTGGAGAGTATGGCCACATCTAAGCAGACAGGTCCGGAGTTTTGGCTCAGGGGATCATGACCTACAATACCTCAGAATATGCTCAAACCAAAAACCCGTTTTTGATGCAAGAAGGAGCTGAGTCGGGGGACCGGCACAGTGCAGAGGAAGGCATTGTTTTGTTTTTTGCATCTCTTACTTTCTGTAATGCCTAAATAAATCTTCAGGCCGTTTTCTCAGAACTCTAGGCCAGGGATTACAACTCAAATGCCTTCAAGCAAAGTAATTGAGTGAAGCGGGCAGGCATAATAAAATTATTTTTCTATGATGAGAAAAACAACAATGTGAGCTCAATGACAAACGGCAGTGGACACAGGGACCTAATGTTAGGAGGCAACAGGGACTTTGGTGGACAAAACCGAACTCAAGATAAAAATTGCCTGCGTCTTCTGCAGAGGGCAGCTGTCACGGAGATTCATGCAACAGGAGAGGCTAAGTTGATGGATCCTTGGAGTTTTCAAGAGTAGCCCCAAATTCAGATGTTTTTACAAATTTCCCAGTTTTTAAATGTTGGCTCAGGTTTTTTTTTAAGAGCAGGCTGGCCAAATCAAACACCACTTCGCACCACCTCTAGACAAAGGAGGACTCCACAAGAAGCAAAACTGTGCCCTAAATACTGGTCTCCGTGGGAGAACAGCTCGGGGGCTGGGGCTGTCCTTTGCTGTCTTGGGTGCTGCTTATTCACATCTACACATGGACAGGACAGATGTGTGACTGGAGGACAGACATCTGTGTGTCTGATACAGGTTTGAGTAAAGGAGTCCTTGACCATGTTGGGAGAAAATGCAAACACTGGATGGGTACCCTGATGTGGTTTCCTCATCACGTCCCAATTGGTAAGGGAGCCGCAAGTCAAGGTCAGGGTTAGGTAGGTATTAAGAGTGCCCCCGGGGGGCCTCGTCCACAGGGTTCATGGAATGTGTGCCTCTGTATAAATCAGAAATGATTGCAGCTCCTCCATAGGTCTTACATGGAAAGCATTTTTCGTTGAAATAGAGCTTACATATATGAAATAGGGTAATCAGGTTTGGAAGAATTGCAGTAAACTTTACTATCCAGTCTGCATTTTTATGTTATTTCAGGCCAAGGTAAATATGTAATAAGCCATGTTCCCTGGTCTTCACGATTACTTTTTTTTTTTTTAAGTGCAGATCCTTTGTTTCCTTTGTTTGTTACCCTGATTATATGTGTTCTAAAATCCCTTGTCCTAAGAGGAAGAAGTCTCTGGAGCCACCTTAGGAACAATCTATCCATAGCACTGTGTCCCTTCTTGGCTTAGCAGTGTGGCCCATGAAAAGTCTGGGAATTGGAGATGCTATTAATTCAGACTCTTCACAACCTCCTGCCCTTTCCACCACTCATGCTGCTTGACATCAAGACTCACTCCCATAGAGTGACATCAGCTCTGCTGGAAACCTGCCCTTAGTCCTCCGCAGACCAGCCGTGGGCTGCATGCTAGTGGAGCAGACTGGGAGAAGAGTTTGGGCAAGAATGAGAAGGTTAGAAGGAAGAGGTGACTTGATCATCACCGATGTGACTGACCTGGTCACCGTCTATCTCTTCTAGCACGTTTGCAAGGAATATAACACAACCATTCAAAAAGAAGAGTATGCAAGTACAATAGCACAGAAAATGCTGACTACAATAAGAAATTATATTTTAATCTACTTCAAAATAGGTGATTCAAATCATTTGAAATTAAAAGATTCAAAAGGCATACAATGAAAATTTTTCTTCCCACCCCTGTTTATATGGCCACCCAGGTTATGCTATTAAGTGAAGAAAGAGCGTAAAGCCAAACCTTTCTCCCTCCCTCACTCACTCTCTAAAGATATGTATATTTATTCATGTGTTTATTTATAAGCATGTGTCCACACACAAATATATCTCTAGAGGGCTGGAAGAATGTTTTCCACGGTTGGATAGAAGGATTATAGATAATTGCTTCTACCTTCCTATATTTTCAAAAATGTCTTTGAGTGTTACTCTAAGGAAATAGTAAGTTTCTTTATTTTACATAGGATACCATCATTGAAGTCAGTAGGGGAAAATTGGACATGACCAATCATCCAAAAAAGAAAAAGGAAGGAAAGAAAAGTCAGTCGTTTCGTTGCAACCCAGAACTCAGAATTGATGGTGATTGATACTTTTGCAAACTGCTTTCCTGGCCTCTGCCATAGATGTGCTCATACTTGAATATTGCTGAATAACTGGCCTTCTGATTAACAGAATATTCAGGATATCTTTTCTGTTACCTATCCAAGAGAGGAGTAATTCAAAGGAAAAATACTGTGCACACCAGGATACAGGTTTGAAGGAAAGAAGAACAGATCTTCTCGCTGGAAAGCTGTAGGTAAATTTACATCTTGATGAGCCAGGAACGGAGACGAGGAAGAGGACAGTGGGCAGTGTGCTCCAGTGATTTTCCCCCTTTCCATGTGAGATCCCAGCACCAGGCTGAGTCGTCCTCACGCTGTGGTTCTGTGAGGACACGGGGCTTGATGGAGCCGAGGGCCTGGCCTCAGCCGCTTGGAGCACAGAGGTTTAAAATGCTTGCTGAGAAAGTGTAAAAAAAAAAAATCCCTTCCTTGCTCCCGGGAGCAGTGAAAGGGGGCTCTGAAAGTACACTCACTCACTCTACTTTTAACTTTCAAGTACACATGAATAAATTACAAATACTTTCTTATAAAAATTATAGTACAGAAATATCAAAAGTTATAAAGTGTACGGTTTGGGTCATATATTTTTCTTGTCCTCTATTTTTTATTCAAAAAAATATAAATTATTCCCCTTAACCTTTATCTCCCAATTCCACTCCTCGCTGAAGAGAACACTATTTGTGATCGAGACAGAACTTTTCTGATGCACTTGCTTCCAAACCCACAATCACGCACAGATACATAATGAATGCATGCTTTTTTTTTTTAATTAAACTTAAACTCTCCAGGTTTGTTTTTTTTTAATCCCCATGGGCTTTAATCTCACTTATTCTAAAGCTCTTTTCCAGAGCAATAATGTTTTCCACATACGAATCACCAAATGCTAAATGTGCTCTTCTCAGCAAATGCAATTCATTTGAGAATAACTCCCAATAAATTGCCTGTGATGTTTCTTTATTGCCGCAGACAATGGGCAATGCCAAGGCAACGAGGGGTCGCACCAAACCAGCCATTAGTTTTAATGCAGTCTGGCAGTTTTAATCCTTTCTGTATTTTTAAGTATAATAGCGTGGTATGGTGTGTTAAGATATTTTTTTTCATTCTTTTCTTTCTCAAACGTTAAAACATAGAGGGAAGGTGGGGAGGGTAATGTGATATTTTCCTTATGAGAAAAAACATTGCTAACCCCATTTCTGCAGACTCCGAGTGATGTGGAGCGGAAATTTGGACTTGCTGATGATTAGGGTTCCGGGCTTGCTGTGTCTAGCACACCCACCAAGTTCTCGCAGGACCTTCTATTTCTTTAGTTTCCATCCGCTCCTAATGCTTTGCTGCCTAATAGTCAAAACCTCAACCCAGAACTTACTCAGAAACTAACTTCCACATGGGAGTATATGCTATGTGATGAGGACTGTCCATGAAACTCTTCTCAAAAGAGACTGCCCCTTCAAATTCTGTCATAGCCCCATCGCCTCAGTAATGCTAAAGCTTTAGTGTGACCCCAATAAATGAAAGTTGCTGAAATAAAAGTGGTCTTTAACTCCTAAATATTTGACAGTATTAAACCAGGAAAATACCAGCTTCTTTCCAAGTCAGAAGTCTAGACGTCCTCTCCGTGTGCATGGCTATGGAAATCTGCCCTTCCCTCTAACTGGCCCACATCAAGGAAAAGTGGGGGTACAGGGTGGATGGGGTGAACTGAGCTCTTCCAAGTAACCATTGGGGGTTTTGCAAAGGCAGGGCGCGGCTCTGGAGTCAGGCAGACACATTCAATCCCAGCTCCTCCTTGCTTTGGGCCCCTGGGCAAGTTGCATTTGGGACCGTAGTATTGGCTCTGAGGTCTCCTTACTTATAAAATTACAAAGGTGGTAATTGCCTCTGCGTTGTTTTTCCAGTGGAAGTGGACGCAGAGTCGGTCCTCTTGAAGTGTTGGTCTTTCTGCGTTTAAGTGCAGACTTGAGCTAAGACCCCCTAGGATCTCGTGGTGCTTTAATGGCTACCTCCCCGTTGGAGGGCAGAGTTTGGAATCTCTCTTTAAAGAAGGTTGTGGGATTATAACACTGAGGAGGCCCAGGATTATCTAAAACTCCTGTGCTAGCCCAGGGCACCTTTGGACTGCTAACACTGTGGCATGGAAGAACTGCCCTCCCCCAGAAACCGGTGATCAGACCCACTTCGTTATGGGCGCTTCTAATTATGCACGTGTGTCCATCACCATGTATTATCTCCATAGCAATTCACCCTCCTGCCATTATGCCTGCCCCCAAAGCTGGAATTTGCATTTTGCAGTGATGTCTGGGAGTTTTTCCTCTGTTCTCCTGATAGGAAAGAGAAATTTGAAACGTACGCCAAAATGCTTCTAAGGATCGCAGAAAACGTGATAAGGGCTAGTTAAGCATGTGCAAGGTATTTTTATCACTGTTGTTCTTTCTAAAGTAAAGTTTTCTGGATTAGCCCCACAGGGGACATAAGAGTCAGAATGTTTAAAGTTTCATAGCTTCCTCTTTGAGGGAGCTCTGATTCACCGCTGTGAATACACAGACACTGATGAGCAGGAATGAAGGATAAGGCTATATGGGGTTTTTCCCTCACTGTTCAGCTTCTCAGCTAGTCTCCTACCCCAGGCACCCTAGCAGGATGGGCCGGGGCAGGGATTGGTGGCGGAAGAGAAAGGTTTTTTTCTTATCTAGAATGGGTGGTCCCCCAAGTCCGTTAACTATAAACAAGTTCAGATGAGGTCAAACGGAGTCTTCGTGGAGTGTGCAGTCCCCGACTCTGAGCGCTGGTCAGCTTCTGGAAATGGCACAAGAGGGACAGAGTGCTAGAAGCAGGTGCCGTGGGCTAGAGGGTTTTAGCCCTCTCTGCTGAATGCTCAGACGAGGCACTGACGTTTGTGCCTCAGCTTCCGAGGAAGCAGTGGGTAATACTCAAAGTCTGACAAAGCACTCTCATTACTAGGGGTGTGACAATGCCGGGTTCCCCTGTCCCCTCTCTACCTAGAGAAGCTCCAGTGTGATCTGTCTTGTACATCAGGATGCTATTGGAAACACCCAACAGACAAAATAATTCTGCATGTAAATAGCAGTCTGAAACCCACCGAACTAGTTTAAAACATGCTGGAAGGCACCACGGTGACTCTGCAATGTTTACGGCGAGTAGGCAGGGATAGACCGTAGAGATGGGGGTCAGGGGCAATGACAAGGGGTGGGGAGAGGAGGGAGGTGGGTGGAGACCTGGAGGAGGACCAGCCAGGGGGCACAGAGCTCCAGCCTGCACAGCAGGGATGACCCAGGGCCGGTGACCCCCAAGCCGTTCTTTCTGTGCCCCCCACAAGGGCTGCCTTTTTGCCTACAGGACCAGAACAAAGAACAAGGGATCCGAGGGTCCTGCCCTAGTTTTCTGTAACATTGGGATTTTGGAGCGAAGCTGCAGCTCTCTGCTCTGGAGAACAGGATCCAGCACCCCCACTCCCATCCCCGCCCCAATGAAGTGCGGAGGTGAGATACGTTTATGACCCATTAGAAGATGCAAAGACAATTAAAGCCCTAGCCAGTAAACCTGCTGAAGCAAGAACTCTGTCTGGGTTTCCCGGGGGCACCAGGTTCACACCCCCAGGGAAACCAGCTGCTTTTGAGTTCTTTCTTCACCCATCTGCCACCCTGCCCTCTGGTGCTTACCGACTAGGGCTGCGCCTTCCCGCAGAGAGCTGAGAGAGGAAGAGGCTTAGGGTGACACCATGACTGTCTGTGGCCTTTTCTGTGAAAATCCACCTGTAAGTGGAAATGCGCTAAAATATCAGCTATTTTTTAACAAAAGAGCATAAGGAAGACCTATTCCTGCTGGTCTGCTGTTTTCATTTCAAGAGTCTCATCAACATTAAGAACTGTCCCCTCCCCTGCTTAGCACCTCCAGTGGCTCTTCTTGTCCTGAAATCATGTCCAGACCTGATCCCATCGGCCATCGCCTCCTCTCTTCCCCACCAGCTTCCGCTCACCCACACTCCGCCCTCGCCCCATTCTGGCCACTCTCAGCCTTGGTCTGCTCCTCAAACCGCACCATCCCCCTTACCCCCACACCGGCGGACTCTACGCCAGCAGTTCTGGCCATGCTGACCTCACCCGAAGCCTTGGTTAAAACTCAGGTGGCCCAGAGGCCGTGCCGGACTTTGTTAGAATCTTGGCTACAGACTTACTGTTCGTTTTGTTAGGTGTAATAATGCCTGATGGTTAAAGTCCTTTTTGATTAGAATGACATCCTGGAATACACACACACATACACATATGTGTGGTAAAATGAAATGATGTCTAAGATTTGCTTTTAAACTACCCCAGAAAGGAAAAAAAAAAAAGTGTGTATGTGGAAGGAAGGGGTGGGGAGGGGTGAAATGAAATTAACACACTATTGATAACTTGTTCAAGTTGATGTTTATTATACCATTCTCCCTACTCTGGGTCTGTTTCTAAATTTCTACCAAAAAATAACGTGTATTTCCTCAGTGAAAAAAAAATATGCAAGTGGCTTTTTCATACCCCCAAGTTTTCGGTTTAGACTGTCTAAGATTGCATCTGGGAATCTGCATTTCTGGTAGGTTTCCGGCTGACATTAATGCGGCCAGTCCAGAGACTACACCAGCCCCACCATTTCCCTTGCCTGATTCCTACTCACCCATTCGAGCTTTACTCTTCCCTGGCTGCCTCGCACAGACTACTGAGTGTTCCTGTTATGTGTGTTCCTATCATGCAAGCGTCGAACTGAATTATAAATGCTCATCTGTATGGTTGTTTGCTTGTGTTTATCCTCCCTATAATTCCGTAGACTCCATGAACAAAGATTGTGGCCATCACCTACCACCTGTGACAAGCATGTAGTAGGTGCTTAATAAATGTGTGCTGTGTGGAAGAATCTAGAAAGACGACCCATTTCAAATGCAGATGGAGCATTAGGAAGGCTGCTCGTATGTTGCAGAGAAATAACAGAAGAGCACACCTGCCCAGTTAGCCAGATCGGCCGTATGCTCCCTGGGAAATAACTACTACACCCAGACCTCCCTGACAGCCCACGCTTTTTTTTTTTTTAAATAATAAAACAGAAACAATATGTGTGGAGGGCAGAAGCCTTCTCCACAGACTCTGGGTCCTGCCTTCTGGCCTCAGGCTGTGTGATATTGGGCACTATCCTTTCTCCCTTGGGGCTTCAGTTTGCCATCTGTAGACCCAGAAGGTTCCATCTTCTACCCTAAAATTTGTTGCGAATCACAGATTCTGTGCAAAAATGCTTCATTCTGAATAATACCCAGTGATGGTAGGGGTGTTTGCTCCTTTTCCCTAATGTTAGCCAGATCACGTCTGCAAAGGAAATCAAACTGGGAAGACTTAAGCTGTTTCTTGATTCTGGAGCCTTTGTTCGGTGCCACTCTCCCCCAGGAACTGGCAGGAGGCTGGCTGTGAAAGGGTGGGGGGCCACAGATACAGCCCCCATACACCAGAGCCTCAGGGGAACCAGAGAGCCCAAATGTTTGAGCAACGCTCCCTTCCTGCTTCTTGTCATTCTGCTTTATTTAGGGCAGTGTTCAAACCAGTGGGCCTGGCCGAGGTTTCAGGTCGTGTGTATTTCAGATCAACACCCCCAAATCATTTCTATATTTTTTTTCTTTCTTGCAATCCCAGTTTCAGATAGTAACTCTGAATGTACATCATAATACTCCCAGCTCTGCTCGCTCTGCCTGGGACGTACCAGGGGGACCCCACTACAGCATTCCGAATGCTCTCTGTTGCTTAACTGGCTCACTTTCACATTTTGAATACATTGGTACTTGCCTAGAAGTCTTCTCTTTGCTTTCTATCTTTGGAGACAGAGACTACAGTATGACACTTATATACAAAAATAAATTGATGAGAAAAGCTGAGACCAAAAGCGTAAGAGGAGAGAAGCAAGAGTCTTGGCCTCCTTTGCCACATTATTTAGTTAGAGAAGATAGGCTTTTTAGCCTGGCTTTTACAGAAGAAATTTAGAATACGTTTACCCAGATATGTTGATGTTCTGGTAATAGCCTTCTCAGTCATGATGCTTTTAACCTTTGGCCTCCTTGGGGTTCTCTTTGTCAGGGCAGAGGGGGTGTGCCCTCCTCTGTGTGTGTGTATCAGGGAGTTCCAAGTATAGATGATTGAAAAAGTAAGCTCCGAAGGACCAGAAGAAAATGAGGGCGTTTGCAGGTACAATGATCTGAGGCTTAGAGAAGTTGATAAGAAGGATTAGAACTGAAAAATGAAAAAGACTCTTAAAAAAACCTAATCCATGATAGGGCCCATTACGTTACACATATTGTCCAAAAATCTCATGAATAAAGGGGAAAGAAAAGAATGAAGGAAAAAGCCTGGCCTCAGTTCAGAATGTCAGTTATGTCTCTTTTTAATCCTCTTTTTACAATTTATTTGACGTTTTGAACAGTGGCCAGAAAAGCTATTATAACTATAAAACATATTCATTGGTATAAATCTCATTAGGTCGAGTGATTTAATTAAAGTATTGACATGCTTAATTGATACATGTAAGCCAAGACCGTTTTCATATCTCATTTCCATATGCTTTCTGCTTTAAGAGAATCAAGGAGCTGGAACTTAAAAAAAAAAAAGTCTCCCTCCATAAAAACTGCCATAGATTCATCAGTGCCTGATGTCCCAGGGGACCACTTCCTGCCACTCTCTTGATTCCCAGCCAGCTACTCCTCTAAATGGTGCTGCTCAGAGGGACGGTGATGTATACCCAGCTTGAGTGCCTGTCAGGCCCTCTTATGATCAATAGGAGAATATTTATATTAATAAAGCATCAAGTTAATTAAATAAAATGGTCCTCTGGGTAAACTTAAGATACTAGAGGATGGGCAGGGATCGATATATTCTGCCATTTGAGCATTAAGTATGTGCCTTGAAATTTTATGGAGCTTTTAAAAACTCGCTTCGTAATGTAAAAAGTTTGAAACCTCCGCAAGTTTTCCTCTGCCAGAACCTCTTGTGCCTGCCTTCTGGAGCTGAGGGATGCAGGGACTGGAGCCATTCCTTAGAGATGGGCGCTTGGGTAATACCCCGCTCCCCTCCGTGTAGGGGGCTGTGGTCTGTGGACGAGGCTCAGGAGGGGGTGGAGGCCTGAGTTCCATGCACGGTGCAGGCAGGAGAATCACAGTCCCTTGGTTCCAGAGCAGCCCCCCATGTCTGATGGAAAAGAGACCTTGGATCCCCTCCCTTTCTTGCTCCCCTTATCCGGAGAAAGCCCAGCCGCAAAGGATCTGTGGAGAGGGATCTCTGCAGAGCTTCCCCCGGATCCTTGCCTCTTGCTGTCCTCTGCCCCTCGTTCTCCCAACCCAGCTCTTTCCGCGTGTTTGCACTGGTCTCGACCCGGTGTCCTTTATCTCACATCTGTGCTTTTCTCTTTCTCTGTGCATCTCTGCCATTCATGATCTCTTCTGGGAAATCACTGTTTCTGTGCACGTGTGTTTCTCTCTGACTTTTTTCTTTTTTTTCCCTTTTGTTTTCTCTATTCTGTCTCATTGTCAATCTCCCTTCCTCTTTGTTTTTGTGTCCCTGCCTCTTTTTCCCTCCCTCTTTCTCTATTGTTCTACCTCCCTATCTCTCTCTCTCAATCTCGTCTATTTCTCTGTGTATCTCTGTCCCTCTCTGCTTGGCTTCTCCCAACCATCCATAGCTGACGTTAAAGAATATCACAGACATGGCCCCTCCACACCAGCACTCAGAGGCTAACTTTCTGGTTCCTTCCTCTGACTCCTACGGCAGCCTCCAGGGTGGGTTTGGGGATAGGAGAGAGGACAGAAGCCCAGTATCTTGCCTTGAACAGCTGAGTCTGTCTGCAGAGGTGACTTTCATTTCCTAAGAGGTGACGTCATACGTGCTGTCCCTTTTTGTTCTCTCCCACAGACTATGTTTTCTCCTTTTCTTAGCTTTCACCCATAGCCCCTAACTCCATGGTCACCTTATTAATGATGACCTTGCTTTGAAATGTAAGCCACAGGACTGTTTTAACGGGGTAGGAAGTATAACCAGGGAATTTGCTTTAGTAGCAAATTCAACTCCCCTTCCCATCTTGAGTGATCTCAGCCTCTCCACTTGTGGCTGTTTGCTGCACGGCTGTGGACCCCAGGCAAGGTCATGTTCCCCCGCTTCCTTCGGAAGATGGAGGGCTACTTGGATTTGTCCCAAGGACAAATTGGGGATTGGTCACCAGGATTGGTCACCAGCCTGTCCTCAGCCCGGAGCCCGAGTTAGGGTTGAGGACACCTCCCATCTAAACCCTGCCTGACTGGATCCTCCTACCAGCTCTCCTACCAGTGGTCCCCCCAGCTGCCTCCTGCGGCCCCATCGTTGTCCCGCCTCTTTGTGGTGCCTCCTGCTGGTCTCTCTGCACAGCAGTTGCTGTTGGAGCCGTAGGTTTCCAGCCAGCTTCCAAGAGGGCGTGCAGAGAGCTGTGGGGCTTTAACTCTGTGACTGTCCATCCTGACCATGCATCCCAGGAAAAGCCTGGTAGAATCTGTGAGGTCAGGTCTCCCTGCAGGACCCAGGGAAGCTCTGAGGCATGGCAGGCTGAGCAGAATCCAAGTGTTGCTTTCTTTGGTATTAAATTTGACTGGGAATTGCTGCTTTGCAGTTTGAGCTCCTTTGTAATGTTCTCTGGGACAAGGAATGTGGGCAGATTTTCTTGTCGTCTACTCATAGTGTTTTGAACGCAGACTTGAACAGATACTCATAATAACTGGTATTTATCAAGTGCTTCTTACCAGCCAGGTAACATACAGCTCTAAATTCATTAGCCATTTTATAATAATCCCCACCATGAATATGTTCATCGTCCCCATTTTACAGATGAGGAAACTGAGGCTCAGAGAGGGTGATCTGCTCATACAAAGTCACACGGCTAGCAAGAAGCCAAGTCTGAATTCACACCGAGGTTTTCTGGCTCCTGAGCCATGCTTCCAGTAGCGTGCCTCTCTGTCTCCTGGAATCCTGACCATAGGCTGGACATCTGGGGTCACTTACGAAAGAAGGGAACTGAGTTACCAGGCAGAGTATGGCTCGGGCAATGGTTAATGAACAGAGAGGCAAGGGAGGTGTTTCAGAAGGAGTCACCCCCTCTATCCCTCCTCTCCACCCCCATCTCCTGCTGTAGAGGTCCTACCCTCTTTGCCTGGGACAGCGGAGTTCGTGGTATTGGGCATCAGACCAGTGACAGCAGCCCCACATTCATCACCGCTTACTTTCATCTCTGCGGATCACTGGGTTCTTCCAGCGCACGTCCCTCATCTCCTGCCTTTCAAGCTAAATGGCCAGAAGCAGGTCTGGGATTAAACCTCAGAGTTAACTTCAGGCTTGGTGTCAGCCTATTGGGCTGCATCCGTTCCTACATAAATAAGCAAGAGAACATCATCTTTTCCGCCCGAGTCGATACCAGGACATCCACAGGTGTGAGTTATTAGCAATAGCTGTAATTGTTTTGAATGGAACAATAAATAGTGCAGGGGGTCACGGCGAGAAATGTCATGCTATAGTATTAACATAGCTTAATGGCTTTAGCCGTGATATGCTTCACCCAGCCCTGGGCTTCGAGAAGCTGGCTGTGCAGCTCAGGGCACTGAGCTCTTGCTGAATTGCTTTCCTGCTTGGGCAGAAGATAATTTTGAGCCTCTCTGAGACTGCATTGATTTTACCAGCGGATAGCCCCAGGATAGCATCTCACCTTCATCCCTGAGGTTTCACTTATTTAATGGGGTTCTGAAAAGTTACAAGAAAGAACAGGCATACACAAGCCCCATTTCCTTGATCTGCTGCTCTGCCTTCCAGACTCCAGCCACTGGGCAGCCACAGGCCAAGGCATAATCCCTCCCAACCCAACACCCCCTGACCCCTAGGAGCTCCCGTTTCTTCAGTGAAAATGAGCAGAGGCAGAGGACGAGCCCAGTAGCATATCCTCCAGTGGAGGAAGGAGGAGTTGCTCAGTCCATAAAACATGAGTCCTGGGTCAGACACACACAGGGTACCCAGAGAAAAGATCCTTTCTTCATGACCAAGTTGAACACCGAACATTACAGGGATAGAAATCAGGAAGTGGCTTTACCTGCTCCCAGACGACAATGCCTCAGCCCGTTGGCCTGCCTCTCTGCTCCCACCTTCCCTGGTTGGACTCCTTAATTCTCAGGCTCCGTGGGGGTTTCCACACCTCTTAGACCCTTTGGCAGAAGGGAGAGTGATCACAGAGCAAATTATCACAAAGATAGTCAAAGCTTTCTCCCTGCCAGTCATCCCCTTTCTGACATGTCCTATAGTGTGATGCTACAAGTGTCTCCTTCTGTCCCCGGGGTTTGATTATCAGTATTCTCCTAGTCCCAGTGAGTGCCAGAATTCAGAAATGAGGAGAGGAGGAGGGGGTGTTCTTGGAGATGTGTCTTTGTCAGGCACACAGCTCTTTTCTGAACCGAATTCATTTTCCAAATTCTTGGTGTCCTCTCAGACCAGGGTTAAACCCGATTCTAAAAAGCCAAACCATTTGCTTAGCCTCCCTTCCCAGGAACCTGCTCATTCCCAGTCTTCAGGGTAGCTCACTAAACCCATCTCAGTCAGACTTGATCGGTGGCTCTTTAGAGCGTAAGCCTGTTCTAGTGGCATTAGTTCTTGAACCCTGCCCTGCATCAGCGAGGCTGAGATAGAAGGGTAGGAGCACAGAGACAGAGCTCTCTATAATCTAAAGGGATAGACAGGACTTGGGGGAAAATCCCCGTAGCTTTGTATTCTTGACCATTCATGAACCAGGCAATGACATGAAATCATTTTCGCTTATTTTTAATCCACTCAACAAATATTTTTTTAAGCGGTGTGTCAGCACTTGGGCTCAGCAAAAGTTTCTGACCATGTGAGACTAATAATTTAATGAAGGAGCCCGTGGAAATGACTATGTTTCCATACAAGCTTGACCTTCAGTCAGCACAAGGATTGGCAAGCATGTGATCTCTTTGGATTCAAACTCACTTCTACCTGTGGCTAAGTCCCTAATCTGCCTTGAGCCTTTGGGTAAGGTCAGATTTAACAGCGCCCAGGGTTAAAGGACCACTTCTGGTGGATGGTGTGGCATTTCGTTGGAGTTTTCTTTTTCAGAGGCTTTAAGGGGTACAGGGAAAAGAGATTAGGTCAATCACAGACACACTGTCCTTCCTGATGCCAACAGAAATGGGCCCAAGTGGTCATTGAAAATATGAATTTGGAATCTGCCAGAAAAACGTGTTAGAAGGTACCCTTTCCAGCCCCCTTAATTTTTGCTTATTGTACAAGCGGAGCCTTGCCTCTGGGATATTCTGCCTCAGAACCTAGGCTATCAGGCTACCATCTGGGAGGCAAATGAAGGTGCCTAGGTCAGCGGTTAATCCTGCAGCAACCCAAAGGCGCATACTTCATTTCAGAACGATTCCATAAATGCTCCCCCAACCCCTGCTGCCTCCACCCCCTGCTCATAAAGTTTCATCTCCTAATTGCAAAAGCTTTTTGGCACGAGAATGTCTTTGTGAAGAAGAGAGGACTCAATTTGGGCCATCTCTCTAAAGAAGACACGGGAACAAGGACGCTTCTCCAATTAATCAGCAAATGCTTGGCTCCAGCTTTCGGCCGGAGGATCGATTTACATAAAGCTATTCTCAAGATGAATTTGCCTCCCCCTCTGCTCCCCATCCACTCCCCTCGACCAGCCAGCCTTAGACGTGCTACTGGATTTCGGATTGACGGTGTCAGCTACGACAATCAAATTAGGGATGAAAGACTCAGAGGGCTGCCAAGGGAGAGGGACAGAGGGAAGGGAGGGGGTAGGAACAGTATGTCGGCCTGGAAGGAGGATGGATTGCACAGAAATGGGCTCCCTTTCCCCAGCTCCATTGAGCAGATGCACAGCTCCAAACAAAGAAAAAAAGGAAAACCCTGGTCCCCATCCCTTTGAACTAGGTGGATTACCCCCCACCCACTGCATGCGCGTGCACGCGCACGCACACACACACACACTCACTCACATCAAGATTGGGAAGTTAAACCAAAACATTCCATTGGGCTTAAAATTGGCAAAGGGCTATCTTGGACATGTAATTCAATCCTTATGATCAGGTGATTTTCAGCATCAGGTTTCAGCCCACGATGTAAGAACACCACAGTCTCAGTGCCATCCCCTAAAGGGTACGTGGCAGTGGACACACGAACTCGAGTCAGATGCAGGTAGTTAGAATTCTGGTGATGGGAGCGCCTGGGTGGCTCAGTGGGTTAAGCCTCTGCCTTCAGCTCAGGTCATGATCTTGGGGTCCTGGGACCAAGCCCCGCATCAGGCTTTCTGCTCAGCGGGGTGCCTGCATCACCCCTCCCTCTCTGCCTGCCTCTCTGCCTACTTATGATCTCTCCCTCGCTCTCTTTGTGTCAAACGAATAAATAAAATATTTTTAAAAAGAAAGAAAAAAAAAAGAATCCTGGTGATGTTTCTTAGCCACTTAGTGAAGCAGGGAATTCTGGACCAGAACAGAAGGCACAATTAGACTGATAACAAGCGCTCCCCAATCCCATCTGATGTAACTACCTTGTCGCTAAATTGTGATAATTCTAGGAATTAGGGAGCTGTTGAGAAGCTCAGCTTCTGTACCATTTGCTGGAGATGATCAGTCAATTATAATGCTGTTTCCTGAACGCAAAGAGCTTTAGTTGGCGTTGCATATGATAATTCGATGAGGAAAGCTTCTGTTTGGACTGCAAGCATTGGTTAACCCTGCCAGCCCTGGAAAGTTCGTTCAGAAAGACGCAAATTAAATCCTTTGGCTGGAAGGAGGTTCTCTTTGTGGAGGAGGAATGGCTGAATGACTGGGATATTTCAAGCCCTTAAATCCAAATGTTTCTATCTTGAATGGCTCCCTTCCATATTTCTATTGTTTACCCATCCACCCTGCCCCCAGCCTCTGAGGAGTCCCGCACTGGACTCCTTTAGATTTGTTCCAATAGCTGATACTCTTTTCCTCTCTTAATGATGAGTGGGTGCAGAACTCCAGCATCGAGCTCCTCACCTTATTCTAGAAGTGCTCTGTTCAGTATGACAGGTGCTAGCTAGCCGTGTGTGGTTACTGACCACTTGAACTGTGGCTGGTCTGACTTAGATGGATGTAAAATACACACCAGATTCTGAAGACTTGGTGTAGAAAAGAATATAAAGTATCTCAATATATTTTCATACTGATTACATGTTAAAATATTTTTGATATATTGGGTTAAGTAAAATGAAAATGAAAAAGATTCATTTCAACAATTTCTTTTTATTATTTTTAATACAGCTAATGAAACAAATTAAATTGCATGAGTGTCTTATGCTATATTTCCATGGGATGATCCTGTCCTAGAATTAGCAGATCCCCTCTGGAGGGGTGTTGGCCTCTGTACCCTTCAGCCTTGGGGTGCAGTGTCCTGGCACCAGCATGGAGGGTTATTTGATTTGAACTGGGGGGAATTCAGTGGACTGGGCCCTGTGTCCTCCATGTTTGTGGGTCCATGGTCAGCCTGATTTGCTCATTTTCTTGAACCTGTGTGATCCTAATGCAATTGAATTTGTGATTTCTAGAACATCTGCTCCTAAGGCGCCAGAAGGTGTGTATGTTAGTAACTAATCATAGAGCAAACCAATAACCCTAACTTTACTTGCAGCCTTTAGTCTCTCCGCCTGGGGGATCTCCTTAAGTCCGGGTGCTCAGACATCAGGTTTCCACCTGCTCTAGAATGGTCACCGCTTGGGATCTGCCTCAGAGCCCAGCTGCTCCTGACCTGTCCTCCAGGTGTTTCTCTCCTCCGCTTCAGTCCTCCTAGAAACCTCGGGGAACACTTGTCTGTGAGGCCCAACCCGGAACGCTCTAATCCCAGTCGCCAGTGTCTTCCCTGCTGGTTTAGGACAGTCCAGGGACAAAGGGCTTGGTTCCCTCCTGGTGATTTGCTGGGGTCCTCGGGAGGGGTGTAACCACCTATGGACTCTTAGCTCTTCTAGGTCAACCTCCAAACGGGGCCCCTGAATGGCTTCATCAGGTACGAATTAGATATTGTCACTCTGTCCCCCTTTAGCCTTCTGTGACACTATCCCATAAGCATTTTGTCCAACACCAAGAGGCTCACTCACACCTGGGACACAGGAGGCCTTTGCATCTTGGACCCCAAATCTCCCCTTGACACTCAAGGTAGTAGGATACTGTAATTGTGAGCTTCATGCTAATAAAACAAAGATAGTGATTTGCATTTATATCCTGCATTAGAGTATAGAAAGTACTTGATTTTTCATTACTCTCATTGCTTATCCTGATTTCACAGAAGCACAAGTTGAGGCTCAGAATTGAATTGATGTTCTTAACAGACACACAGCCCATTAAGTAGCATGGGGTGTGAACTCAGCACAGATCATCCTGCCTGTGCTCTCAAACTTGTCCAAAGTTGATGCTCCAGAGCCCATCCCCAGGGTTTCTGACTCAGTAGGTCCGGGATGGGTCCCAGAAATCTGCATTATTATTTTTTTTTAATTCTGGAAAATTTCACACATATGTAAATGTCAAGCACAAATTATAAATGAACCTCCTTTGCACCTAACACTTGGCTCCAGTAAGTACCCATTCACGGCCAATCTTACTCCTTCTCCACTTCCACCCACTCCCCCCTTCTTCCACATTATTTTGAAGCAAAACCCAGACATCATTATTTAATCGTTAATTGCTTCAGTATGTATCTCTCAAAGATAAAGACCTAAATGAAGGGAAACATAGCCCACAATACCATTATCCTATCTAAATTATTCTAGAAACCAGGGATTTGTATTGTTTTGAAGCATCATCGGTAAATTGTGGTGAGGTAGCCCATGAGCCCCGCTGTGAGAACAGCTGCCCGTGCCATCCCGGGCCGACTCCTAATATCTTCAGACAGTCCTTATTTTTATCAGACTGTCCACTTTGAAAGACAGAACCCAAGTACTTGATGAAACAAGACTGCAAGCCCCAGTGATTCAGATCGGCATCTTTCCCTCCTCCGCCCCACCCCCCCAAAAACTAAAAAGATGTCCAGCCTCGAGTAAAACAAAGCTGTGAATTCTTTTCCTTGCTGGTTAGGAACAGTCTGCAATGGGGTTTTAGGTTTTAGGGTTTTTTCTGGTTGAAAAGGAAACAAAACAAAACAAAACAGTAAAACTGCAGCTGTTACATTTGGGAACATCTAGATATTTACTTTCCAGTTAAATGTGGGAAGAGTTCTGTTTGTTTGCATCAGGGGTCAAAGAGAATGCAAGCTCCAGGAGGACAGGAACTCGGTTCTTTTTACTTCTGTGTCCCAACACGTGACAAAGCATAGCACATAGTAGGTGCTAAATTTATGTTTTGCTGCATGAATTAAGAATCTGAGCTGAAAATTAAAAAAAAAAAAAAGAAAGAAAGAAAGAAAGAATCTGAGCTGACACTTAATCTGCCATATTAAACATCTGAATGGTGGGCTGGGACTTTGCTAATGGGCTTGTCAGAGGAGGCAGAATGAAAGGAGCTTTTCCTCCTCTCTTTCATTCAGTAACTTTAGCATCAAGAAAGCAAGCCTGTAAACTAATGCAATGAAATATTCAGAAGCCAACTGGAGTGGTGGAAAATGACTGAAGCTTTTTTGTTTTGTTTTGTTTTGTTGGTCATGTTTTGGGTTTTGGTTTTCTGTCCCCCATGGATCCTTTGATTCTCTGGGTCCCTGACGCTCCTGGCAGTTCTTTCAGGGAATGATTCAGTTATCCCATTATAATCTCCCTCAGACAAAGGATGCCATTGACTAGGCACCCAGCTGGAGGCACCAGGGCTTCTTAGCTGGGACATATGCTTGGGGCTCACTTGGTTTTGACAGTGACCCAACTGCAAACATATAATCTTGCTTATTAAGATAAATTGCCTGCAGAAGAGATTTTCCTTTTAAGATAAATCCTCCCCAAAGTCCACATTGTAAAATCCCCAGGGAATAATTTTTCCTGCATGTCTGACCCTCCCACTATATAAAATAAGGAAAGCAAGACCATCTTTCTCTTGGGCTCCTTGGGCGGAGTGATAATGTTAAAGTTCCTCTATTATTAGGAGTTGGGGCTAAGGGGAGCAGGGTTCAGCTTTGTATGAGATGGCAGCAGGGAGAGTATAAGAATTTTTGGATTCATCAGAAAATTTTTAGCTCCCTAAATGACTTTTGATTGATAGGGCTGGTTTCCTCCTATTAGACAGTGACCAAGAAAGTAATTTTAATACATCCTCAGGCCAAAAAGAATCAGAGTGGTAATCCACAGCCCTGATTTCAAATCCAGTAATGGTTCCAAATAGAAGTACTTTTATTTTTTTAAGATTTTATTTATTTATCTGACAGAGCATGCACACGTACAGGAGAGGGAGCCGACTTCCTGCTGAGCAGAGAGCCTGATATAGGGCTCGATCCCAGGACCCTGAGATCGTGACCCGAGTCAAAGGCAGCGGCTTCACTGAATGAGCCACCCAGGTGCCCCTAGAAATGTTTTTAGGTCATCCCATCTTTTAGTCTGGTTAATCAAGAGTTGATGGGATTTTTTTTTTTTTAAAGTTAGTAAAAAGGTACCTGATTGGTCTCAGCGCAAGGAATCTGGGGAGGTAGACAAAGGAAGGTATCAGACTGGGTTTTTCCAATTTCCTTTGGTCACTAACCTTCCCCCTGTGACCTCTTGCTCCTTGAATGGGTCATCTTTCATGAATAATTTTTTTTAATCTTCTGAGAACTTCTCAATCAGGAGAATTATCCTTACGGCCTTTGTATGAATGCATTGGTTTGGATCCCTTGGGTCGTTTTACTGACACTGGTACCCATCTCCTGCTTCTTCAGATTTTGAGGAAAAGATCAGGACCAGGAACCTCTTCAGCGATGTGTCCTTAAGTTGTTATGGTCACCTTGTTCAGCCTTATGGAGAACAGGCAGAGCCGGGCAATTTGTGTTATTCTTGGGTGTTCTCTAACCAAGGACTGTCTGGTGCAGAGCTCTAAAGGCCCAGATCCCTTGGTTAGAAACAGGAGCTCCCAGGGTATGGGGCTAAGGCTAGGACTTTTCCTAACTGACCTTTATTTCCCTTCTTGATCGTGCTTCCTGCAGCCGTTACTGATGTCTTCCAGGAGCACTTTGTGAATCCATCACTTGGTTACTTGTCAGCTGCTTTAAGAGCCCAATCTGAGACGAACCTTTTCCCCTGAATTAAGCTCTCCTCTCCCATTCAAAAGACTCTAGAATAAAATACGGATACTCCTATCTCGATGATAGAGGAGGGAAACTTTGATCCCTCCCCCAGATTTTATGGAAAGAATATTAGCAATGTTTATGTGTTCAATTCTTTGCACAGTTGTAGACATATGTCCTGAAGAGGGTCATAAAGGATGTTTTCAGCAATGTAAAATGCAGGACTAAATGGGCGGAAAATCCAAGGAATAAATACAGCCATCTGGTGAATGCCTACAGGGTTCCAGGTGCTATGCAAGACACACACATATCAACTCCTTTCATCCCCGTGATGAACCGAGGAGGTCCATAAAGCCCCTGCTGTAAAGATGGGGAAACTGCAGCATTTCAGTAGTTTGCAATGATCGTCCAGCTAACTGGCTTGCCCCACCTCAGAAACAAGAATGCCCCAAGGTTGGGGGAGCTTCCAAGCCCCATCCTGTACCTTTAGAATAATTGAAGATTGACATCTAGGAGTAAATTCCACCCTCCACTAACTGCCATTTAACACGGGACTTCCTGGGAGCATGAACGTGACTGAGACAAGCGCATTGTCCCCACCACAGCAAAGAGGACACTGCCTTGCCGTCTTCCCTGGAAAACACGGGGTGGGCAGAGGTGGGGGTGAAGGTGGGGACTGTCATTCACTGTTGCTTGGAGAACAAAGCACGCCTGACATTGCAGGGAGAGCCCCGGGAAGCATTTCAAAGCTCCACTGGAACTAGACAGCCTTTCAATCCATTTATCAAAGTGTCTGCAGTTCCCGTTTCAAGGTAGATGAAGCAATAATAAATTTGTGAAGAAAGTTAATCTGTGTCCAAAGCATTTTAGTAAATTAAAAGGGGGGGGGGGCGCTGGCTGGAAGGGGGATATATTGGTTCTTGCCAACTCCTATTTGACTTACTGTCTCCTTAATAAGTCCTCTTTGGTCTTGTGTTTTTGGATGGAATAATCCGTCGGTTAATCATTTTCCGGAAGCAGGAAAATGCACTTTAGCTAATGCAGTCCCCCTTTCTTTCAGAGTCCTAATTATTTAAAAAGACATCCCAACCTGACACTGGTACCTGAAAGCGTTTCCCAACCAAGAAAGCGTTTCCCAACAGCTGTCTTCCTTTACTTCCCCCAGAAAATCTCAGCACGCCCCTTACCCTCTCGCCGTGCTCCAGCCTCGTACCTTTCATCTAATGTTTAAAAAAAAAAAAAAAAAAAGTTATTTTTCCCTGGTTCCTTCTAAGCATTTTCCCTCAGGAGGGGCAAGGCACGAAACTCCCGGCAAGCAATTGGCCGGAACTAGGCTCTGGGGCACTATGGATAGATTTTGTTATTTTTACTTAAATGTCTGCTGAAAATGGTGCCTCTTGTCTCTCTCAAGGGTAGCGCTTAGCACTGGCTCCATGCTCTGGCATCACGCTGAGATAAACAGGCTATTAGGAGCCTTCACAAAGGCCTCGAGATAATTGTGAAGGGACAGTTACCGAAAAACGAAGCACCCAGCCCTGAACCCTCCTCCACGCCCCATCAGTAACACCATTAAAGCTGTCAGTTGGTCAGCCTACTGGAGGTATTTATGAAATCAATATACAATCCTGCAGATGGATGGCGGTGGTATTGTTAGCTGGAGAAGAGAGGCTCAATGGAAAATAAAATTAATAAAATTTACAAGCAGATTGTCATGGGGAACAGATAAATTCCCTATGACCCACCGTTTTTGCTCAGTTGGCAGCAGGCGGAAAGCCATGGCAGGGAGGTGGAAAGAAAGCTGTGCTTTCAACTGGGGCCCTTAAACTAGGAGCAAGACTGGATCAACGTCCAGCAACAAAATAGGGCTGAGCAGCCCGAGTGGCTGCCCTGGGCGGTTGTAGGATTTCGCCCGCGTGATTGCTTCTGTGGGACGTTTCCCAGCAGCTAGGCTGGATAACTTGCTAAAATGCTGCTCTCCTCTTATCATCCCGCTGTATTATAAGTCAGAACTGTCAAGAGATGGTTATTTCTTCAGTGTGTTTGGGGCATAGTAAACTCTAATGGTTAGTGAACTACTGAAGCACATGTGCTTTCTCCTGGCTCCCAGGCATGGTTATTGCTGACTCGTCCAAACCTCTCTCCTATTTGCTCCCATGCCCCGGATTCTGATCATCAGGGGTTGGCCAGAAGTGTGGCCCGACCCGTTTCCCAGAGCGGCCAAAGGTAGCAGCCAAGCCTGGGAGGGGAGAGGGCAGGGGCTCGCTGTCCTGGAGACCAGCCTTTACTTGGCAGAGAAGACTAGGCCCATTGTGGTTGCTGGAGCCCTGGGTACAGCCCAGATGCCTGGTGGAAACTGCATTAGTCAGATGACAGGACCTGTGCCCTCCTCTCCTGGAGTCTGATGGAGAGCAGAGGAGTGACCCTGGTGACCCTGCCTGACCTCTGCTGTCTCTGTGGGCTTTGTTCAGTGCCCTGACTGCAGGCTGGAGCCCTGCTCATTGAATCAGGCTCAGCCGGGGGAGCCTGCAGACAGAGGAAACTGGATTTGAGATGGGGAACACCGTGTTATTCAGCCCCCGAAGCCACCGCTAGTCATAGCTACACCTTACCCCAACTCCGAGCCTTGCCTTGGGGCTTAACCGTGGCCCCAGACAATCCCCAAGTGTCGAAGGTTCCAGCCAGCTGCTCGAAGTGTGGTAACTCCTCTCAACAGGGGAAAGCAGAAAGGAACGCCTCTCTCCTGCTTTCTGTTTTTCCTCCTGCTCCTTCACACGAGGTTAATTTAGACAGCCCAGGTTTTTGTGGAGGATGGTTGGCTGACCTCTCTTTCCAAATATATTAGGAGTTCCTCTTTAGCTGTTGATTAGGTTCCTGTGGAAAATCAGGGTGGGGGGGTATCCATTAGTACAATCTGCCTCTGGGACAACTTGACAGTTAAAGATGTTGACCCTGCAACCCAGTATCTTCTCCTTACAGGACTTCCTACCAAGGAAGGAGGTCAACAATTGCCCCGGAAAGGTGTGGGGAGGAAACCTCATCCTCACATTCCCTTAAATGACAAATCCCTTCTCCCGACCCCGCAGTACGGGATCCTACAGCCCTGTATACAATTGGATGATATACAGTGATTAAAAATGTTGGCATACGTGGACTATTAATGACATGAACAGATGTTCTCAGTATAATAAGTGAAAAAAGTTTATTACTGACTATATACTGTGAGATCACATTGGTGAAATTTATATATATTGCTCCTAATTTGTAACTCTGGTTATGGTCTGGGTAGGTGATTTTTTACCTTTGTATCTAATGGTTTTTGTGTTATTTTCACAATAATTGAGCTATATATCTGTATCTATAGATGTATATGCATACGATTGATGTGTGTGTGTGTGTGTGTGTGTATGTGTGTGTAGACATACACTGGTATCATTGATTACTGAGATTCCAAGCAAGCTTGAGGTATGAATGAAAACAAGTGCATGAGTTTGGTTTGAGTGGGGGTTTGGAGGAAGGAAACAGAAAACTAACCACATGGGTCTTAGGAGAGGAAACTGAGGTTTGGGGGATTGTTAACGAGGACCCTGGCACGAGACCTGGGTTTGAGACAGTTTCAACACCTGTCACTTTGTCCCTTACCTTTCCTTCTCGAAACAACACATTAGCACTGCTTAATGCTACAGGAGGCACCCGTGGGACCCTCCACTTTGGGGAAGGTTTGTAGAAATGCAATTTGAAGTCATCATGCCTGTCACTAAGCCCAGGAGGCCCCCCAGGGGGTGTCTGGGGTAAACAGAGATGGTCACCCCCATCGGAAAATCAGGATGGCTAGGCTCCTTTCCAATTCCAGATGACAAAGGCAGGGAGTCCCTGAGAGTGGGAGACTGAGTACTGTTGACCCTGCAGTGGGGGAGGGACGGCAAGAGAGGAGGGGGGCAAGGGGTCTCTCGGGGAGGTGGCAAAACAGAGAATTGGGTGCGGTATGCGCAACAAACAACCCAGCGTCTTGGCTCCTGGCCTGGAGGTGCAAGACCACCCACAGAGCCCGCCCTGGAGGCAAGCTGCTCCCGCCTGGTAACCATTCCAGCAAAGGCCATCTCGGCAGGAACAATGTGGAGGCTGTAGCAGCCTGGGGCCAGAGACTGAACAGTCCCTCCACCACTCCTGACCGCAGAGGCAGCCAGCCCAGGGGTTTTGTTGTCATAATGAGATGCAGATAACGCCGGGCCTGGGTCCTTAACGCGGTGTGCCTCTTCTCTTCCTGTTTAGAGATCTGAGCGAAAACCAGATCCTGGGGATCCCGAGGAAGGCGTTCCGGGGCATCGCCAACGTGAAGAACTTGTGAGTGATGTTTTGTTGTTATCGCTGTTGTTCCTCTGCAGATGTGGCTTTCTGGCCAGAATAGGGGTGAGGGATGGGACAGGAAGGTGGTCTCACCATGCTGTGTGGTATCTCAGTGCAGGCGCCTCTGGGACAGGGGGAGGGATGTGCTTGAGTGGCTTCCAGGGAACTCACGTCGGATGCCATGACAGCTCCACGGAGTCCTGTCGCGCTCTGGTTTTTCGGCCCCAAGTGTGAGCACTGGAGTCCCAGACCTGGGTCAGACCCGGGCCCCACAGTAGCTCTGTGGCCTGGGACTTGACTCAGCTACTCCCAGGGTCGTTATTTTCTATAAAATGGGGACGACAGACTGGTGGGGGTGTTGACACAAATGAGGACGTGTGCTTCGTATGTGGTAAGTGTTCAATAAACAGGAGCCTTGACGATGGCGGTGATGATCGTGATGGCGAAGATGTCACTGTTACTAATAAGATCTTGTGAGAGGGCCTACCCACTGGGGTCCCGAGATTGTGGGGGAACACAGCCACGTCCACTCACTGTACTCGCTGGTTGGTTTTGAGGGTGTGTTTAGTTTTAATTTGAAGTGATTATCGATTCACAGGAAGTTTCAAAAATAGTACATAGGTCTATGCGCCCTTTGACCCCAGTTTCCTCCCAGTGGTAACATCTTACATAAGAAGTACAGTATGAAAACCAGGAAACTGCCATGGGTACAACCCACAGATGTTATTCTTCAGATCTCAGATAATTACACACCCTCGTTTGTGTGCGTTCCTGCCCATGTGATTCTGTGTAATTCTACCCCATGCAGATGCCTGTGTCCATTGATGCGTCCATCACTACGGTTCTTAACTTGCCAAATAACCTTTGTCATTGTTAACCCGGCCTCCCCTATTTCCTGTTTAGCAGTGACTCCTGGGCTCTTACTTTCACAAGGACTGTGCCTTCCAAATCCTCTTCCCTGCCACGGTGTCGGTGTGTTCAGAGCATGTGTTGGGAGAGGGGCACAGAAGGGAGTTGGGTTTGCCTAGGCAGGCCTTTCTGTCCACTGGCCTCTACGGGCTCACGCTCAACTTGAGAAGTCTTGAAGGAAGTTTCTTTAAAACTACTTTAGCTATCGGTTTTCCTTATAAGGACTGCAGGGATATGAGTGTCCTGGGAAGCCGGTGATGGCTTCCAGATACAGGCTGTCTGCTTCCCCTGTTGCGGAGAACTTGGTGGGAAGCTTTAGCTGTTTAACATGCAAAGCACACAAGAGGGCAGAGGCTTCTCAAGGTGAAGGGAGCCTAGGGCAGAGAGGACTTTCAAGGGGATCCCACACAGGAAGCTGCCCTCTTGCTTCTTCTGGGGGTGTCTGCTCAGAAGGAGGAGAGGGCAGGCTGGAGCAGGCAAAGCCCTGGAGAATGTGACTGAAGACTGCCTATAAACCAAAACTAAGAGACTGTGTGAATTAGCATCTCAGAAAGGCAAGGCAGGAGGGGAACTTAGAGATCCTCTAAAACCCCACCGGTCAACAGTGAGAAAATTGAGGACTAGAGCAGGGCAGTGACTAACTCAAGGTCAACCAGCTTCTTAAGCTGGCTGATCCCCAGACTAACATTTTACATATGCAAAGTGTTTTATCTGTCCTGTCTCCTGGCTCTAATTTTAAATGGGCCAGTTAACAAGGACACCTACAGCGAGAACAAAACCGTGCAGGGATGTATACGCAGGGCTGTGGAGTCACCAGCTGCAGTTTGGGTTCTCAAGAAAGTGACTAAATCTCACAGTGGGTCACGGTAGCTGCTGAATTGGGGGGCTTGTTGTTTTCCTGTAATATCTTTAACCTCACAAAGGCCTCAGGGACTCCAGGATTCAAGATTCTGCAAACACAGACTCCTGAGTCACTCGGGGGCAAGTGTCAGGCCTTCCTTCTCCAGGCCTTGCAAATAGGTCTGACTCAAAGGCCTGAATTTAGGGAGGATTTTCTCTTTTGTTTTTATAGCCAGTGTCAGCATGTGGTCCCGAGGGGAGAGGAGAGATCAGTAAACACACTGCTGAAGGAATGAATCAGCCAGCAGAACTGAAGGGGGGTTGATTACACTTGGAATCAGTTCCTTCAGCATGCATTTGTGGGGCAGAACCTATGAGGCCCAGAAGTATTCCATTCTCAGGTGGCTTACGGTAAAACTGGGGACAAGAAACACATGTGTACCAGACGATGTTTAGTGATTTAACAATCCAGGTGAAAACTGGCAAATAAGTAGCTATCAGAGCTCAGAGAAGAAAGATGGCTTTAGGGAGCACAGCCTAAAGGTTAGAAACATGGCTTTGGCCACCTGGTGGATCTAGGTCTGATTTTCAGCTGTTGTGCACACGAGTCTGTGACCTTAGGCACATTACTGGACCCTTCTGAGCCTAGATTTCCTCCACTATAAGACAAGGATAAGAATTGTACTTAACCTCCTAGGCTTTTTGTGAAGGTTAATAAAATAATGAGTATGGAGAACTTAGTACTATCCTTGGTACATGGAAGAGATTTAGAAAGTTCTAGCTATTGCTACTGATGTATTCCTTGGTTGTTGTTATAATTGTAAAGACTTTACCCTGGCCTGAGTGACGGTTGGAATTCACAAAGTAAATGAGGCAATAGTGTGTGCAAATATAGAAGCAAGACTGTATAAGGCATGTTTCAAGGGACACAAGCAGAACCATCTCGTGGGGGTGGGGATTTATGAGGCAGAACAACAGATGATAAGGTTAGGAAGAGAGGTGAAAGCCAGGAGGCAGCGAGACTTGCCTGCAGGGTGTATGGACTTTAGATGTAGGTAACTGAGAATGTAGATGGCTTCCAATGTGGGAAAAGTCAGGATGAAATCATTTATTGTGGAAGAGGAGCCTAGGACAGGAGGAGGAGAAAAAGGAAAGGCGGGAACAGGAGATGATGCTGCGTCCTGGGTAAGGGGTCAGGGCTCATGCTTGGGAAAGAGAGCAATCAGAAGCGAAGGAGGATCCAAAGATGCCAGTAGGGGTCCAGTCAACAGAAACTGGCAATTAATGAGGTGTAAGTGGCCTGGGGGGAGGGAAGGCGTGTGTGGAAAATGACGAGTTTCCAAGCTCAGATGATACAAAGAATGATGGTCAATTTCCATAGTCTTTCATCTATGCAGCCACCAAAATGGTTTTTGAACCTACTAAATGCCAGGTCTGAAGGAAGCCATAGAAAGTGAGATCTGTAGACCTGTGAGCTTTGCCTTCTTGGAGCTTCCACTCTGCGAAGACTGAAAGGTCCAGAGAAGAGCCAGACTTGAAGACCCTAAGTTGGGTGTGAAGGGATGTCAGGTCTTCCACGGGCAGCGTGAATGGAGCATCTTCTGTGTCTTTGGAAATTGGGGAGCCTGACATCCCATCCTCTTGTTCCTGCTGGGTAAATGACTTTGGTCTCTGGTCCACAGCTATGTCTATGAGTCTCAGCTTCCATGGTTTTCATAAGAGGGAGGTAGAGGAAATAGGCTTAGAGCCTTCAGACAAAATACCGCGTGGGTAATTGGAGACATAGGAGCAGAGCTGAGGAGCAAGTTCAAGGGGGGGAAGCATCTGCGTCGAGGTGATAATTGAAGTTATACATTTAAATATGCATCAGTACATGTAAAATAGAAGACGCTTTGCAGAAATTAAGTTTGTATAAAACCTATTAAGGAAACACTCCTCCTCCTACCAGACCTCAATTACCCGCATGTAGACTGTCTCTCTTGTTACAAATTTAAAATCTCAGGAATGTACATCCTTCTCATCACTGTGTTTGAGAAGCATCTCCCATTCCCCCTGCTGCGCCTTCTCTACCCCCTTGTGTGAGCTCAGGGAACATAACACTGTTTCATTTCTTAGGTAAAATAGAAATAGAAGATAAGTGATTGGAGTATCAGACTATGAAATGACAACAGTTGGGCCTGTCCGAGACACCATATTTTTCATTAGGAGAAGGCGGTCAAGGATTGTCTATTTTTTTTTTTAACTTTTGTAGTTTTGACATGGGATTTTCTTTGCTTGTCCTGCCATTCCCCTTTAAGAAGGAAGAGACTGTGATACACCCATTTTCCAGCTGATAAAGTTAAGTTCCGATCAGTGTTTGATTTGGTAAAAGTCAGCAGACACAGTTGGGCCTAGGCCTCCCTACATACCTCTTCTGAGTAACACCCCCAACCATGTTCCACACTCTACCCGTAGACACTTCTGTGTACCCAGATCCCTCTCCACTCAGCCGTGCTCACAGCAGGAAGGAACCAAGAAGGCTGTAGCTAGTGATGCCCTGATTCACAGAGGCAGGGAGGTACGTGGGTAGCTCTCGTCAGAGCCCAGGGCGGGACACAGGTGGCAATTAACCCAGTGGGAATGGGGGCTAATGGCCCCTACCCCAACAAGGCAGTGGAAGGAAGTCCCTGATTGCTTCCTGGTTCTCAAGAGAGAAAAGGTCCTTAGCCGGGGATACCACTCTATGCAATTACTAAAAGCTGGTTTTACGGGCTCGTCCTGCTCTGCTGCCTGTCTGGAAGGGGGGAGAGGTGCTGTATTTAAAGAGAAGCAGAGAGCTGGACAAACAGGTCTGGAGAAGAAACCCTAAGAGAGACTGACCTGTAGATAAAGCAGTATCCAGCACGGCACAGTGCCTCCCATAAGCCAACGCTGTGCCCGGTTCTGGACCAGAGACATAGGGAGGGTGAGAGAGGAGGAGAGAGGGGGGTCACCAGGACGGCGCAGAGAGAGGGAAAAAGAAGTGAGTTGGGGGAAAAAAAACAGATGACAAGCCACAATCCAACAAAGCATAAGAAGAAAAAGACAAAATCCAGTATAGATTGTTTTTAAAAAAAATGTCGCCTTGCCCTATCTTTCCCAGCACTTGTGTTTTTCTCTGTTTTTCAGTTTCTATTTGCGAGGACTCTGTAGGACATGCATTCCAGAAGGGAAAATCAATAACCCCCTGTCTCTGCCAGCCAGCAGAATTTGGAATGGACGGTTTCAAAACAAAGCTGGGCAGGCGGCCTTTGTGTTCTCTAGTTAGTCTGGGTTGCCGCACTGCCCGAGTCTGCCCTCCTGCTTCCTGAGATTAATGAGGGCTGTCTCCGCCCGCCCGGTGAGCAGCCAGTAATCTCATGTGAGGGTGAGGGAGGCGTGCGGAGGGACTCGAAGCACCCGTTCGCTGGGAGCATCCGTGTCTGCTAATCTCCGCAGCCATTCCTTCTGTCACTGTGCCTGGAACCGAGTTCATGCTCCTGGCCATGCCCTGCAAGACTCTGTATGGCTGGGCCCCCCTCCCCCACATCATGCTCCCCATGCTCCATCTCATCCCTTGAAACACCCCAAGCTGCTTCCCGCCTATGGGACTTGGCGCTCACCCCTCCCTTTGCATGGGATGCTAAGCACTGGCAGCTCGCCGTGGTCAACTCCTTCAGATCTGTTAGGTCTCAGCTCCAACATCGGCTTGTCAGGGTGGCCTTCCCTGACCCAACCAAAGCAGCTCCGTCCCCCACTGTCCCTCTTCTCTATCCCACTACCCAGTTATAGTTCTTCAGAGCACTCATTGCCCCTGAAATTATCACTTATTCACTTACTTATTCACTTATTCGTTACCCTGTCTCCATCTGCCTCACAGAATGAACGTGAGTACGCAGTGCCCCTGCCTGCCTCTGTCACTGTGGGGTCCCTGGTGCCCAAAACAGTTCGTGGCAGAGAGTACAGTCGACTAAAAATGCATTGAATGAATGTTTGTTCAGTCATTCCTTGAGTATTTGCAGTTGACTTGTCACATATAGGAGATCATTCACAATCATTAAAATGTTATAGAAGCAACAGGGTACCATCCTTGTACTTAAAGAACTCAGTCTAGGGAAGGGACAAACTAGTAAATGAGCAGGTGAAGGCTGTGTACCAAGACGCAGTTGGAGATAATGGAGGAAGGGTTAGGAAAGCCCCCAGGCAGGCTCGATTCTGGCTTCACTCAGGAAGTAACATGAGTTGGGTCTTGAAGGATGAGTAGGAGTTCGTCCAGGGGAAAGGGTTTCCAGGCAGTTGGAACAGCATGTGAAAAATCACCCACCACTGCAAAGGCACAGAGGTATGTGAAAGAGTCGATGCTTGGAAGAGTTGATGGCTGAAACACGGCAAGCAAGAGAGGCACTGAAGACCGCCAAGCTTAGTGAGGCCGGGAGTTGGGGCTGGCGGGAAGGGAGGACTTCAAATGTCATGATCCATGACATCATGAGATCCACTGGAGGGCACTGGTGTGGTCAGATGTTCATGACAGTGGGGAGGATGGCCAGCTGAGGGGAGACTCAAGTCCAGATGGCTGCTGGGGTACTCGTGAAGCTGTTGAGAGATGGCAGGACCCCAGAGGCAGGTTTGGTGGACCTGAAGAGGCAGCGGCAAACTGCAGAAACCTACAGAAGCCTGTGCAGGCGGACTGGCCACGTGAACCGCGTGCCGGTCACCAGGGCCTAGCAGGCCAAAGGCAGAAGTAGCTTTCAACGCCAGGCATCTCTGCCGACTCAGGCCCAGGAGTGGTGGCTGCCCCTCCTGAAGAAAGCCATGCTTGCCTCTCGGCAGGGGTTTGGAAAGTCTGCTCCCAGGAGGCAACCAGATGCTGTGTGATCACCTGCCCAAGGGGCGGCAGGGTTTCCAGCCTTTCCTCCCTCTGCGCTCGTGGCTCTGACTACGTCAGGTTCAGAAGTGCTGCTGGAGGAAGTTGGACTAGATCCCTGTCTGCGAAGCACTACCCAAATCAGCTATCCTTAAAAAGGGATCGTGTCAACCCACCTCCCTTCTTTCCCTCTCTCCTTCCCTCCCTCCCTCCCTCCCCCGCTTCTTTCTGCTCTTCTGTCTTTGCATTCCTCCTTCCATATATCATGATTGAGCGCATACCATTACCAGACCCCAAACCAGTCCTGGAAACAGATGAGGAAGACACAGTCCCTGTTCTTGAGAAATTTCATCTGCAGAGGGAGGCAAACAGATACACATGGGGCATATGTAATATGATAAATATATCCCTAGAGCGTCTTCTTTATCTGCCCCATGGCCCACAATGCAAGTGCTCAATAAATAGCAGTTGATTTATTAAAGTAAATCCACTGAAGTGAGAAAAATAGTGGAAGACACCGGTGAATTCAATCCTATAGTCTGGAAAAGCTATGTTACTATGTTATCCAAAGGCAAGGAGGTGGAGTGGTCAGTGCCCCATCCCCGACGCTGTGCCTAGAATTAGAGGCTGTAAGTGACCAACAGAGTCTCTTCCCAGCCAGATCACACAGGCTGTAGTCCGTGTTAGGGGTCCTCTGTTGGGCTTTGGGTAGTTCTTATGCTCACTCGAAGTCATAACCGTCTGCTCAGCTGTCTTTCTCCTCCGGTGGCCTGAAGCTATGTAAATGGAGAGGTCGAGTCTGTCTTATTCACTGTCTGCTTGTTTCCAAGAGTCACTCTATGCCTGGCACATGTGATAGATGCTCAAACAATGAAAATTAATAAGTGGATGACTTTCAGAACAAAAAGACTCCAGCGCTTAGAGAATCAATAAAACCCTGAATGAAAGAGCATGATTACATCTGGGGACAAAGGAAAATTAAAGCAAAGCCTCAAGAACCAACCCAGAGAATCCCTGTGTTTTTTTTTTTTTTTTTCAGGATAATGGAGAGCACTATTCGGAGGCCAGCCCCGAAATTTACTATCTGGGATATTTTTATTTGTGGACAGAATGCTTTTTTAACTCATCACAGATGTTTAACCCCAGTGAGCATTAAATCCACAGAAAATGAGGATTTTAAAGAAGCCTGTAAAATAGAATCCCATCTTTCCTGCACCCTGGCAAGAAGGCATAGTGATTCTGGGCTCCTCAGAGTTGGGCTTAGTGGTCTTATGAGAAATTCACCATAGGGTTGAGCATTTTGCCTGGAGATTTTTAGGTCTACAAAGAAATGAGGGCATCTAGGTGGCTCCGTGGGTTAAGTGCCTGCCTTAGACTCAAGTCATGATCCCGGGGTCTTGGGATCAAGTCCCGCATCAGGCTCCCTGCTTAGTGAGAAGCCTGCTTCTCCCCCTGCCTGCTTGTGCGTGCGCTCTCTCTTTCTCTCTCTCTCTCTCTTTCCCTCTTTCTGTCGAATAAATAAAATCTTTAAAAAAGGGTCTTCAGAAGAGGAAATACGAGTGTTACAGTGGAGATTACACTGGGAGACTCCAGTAACTAGAATGTTGTTCTCATTCTTTGTCTCATTGGAGACAACGTAGTACAGTTTTGAGGAGTGTAGATGTAAAGTATGAGTTTTGGAGTCAGACTTGATTTTTTGTTGTTTAGTTCCAGCTTTGCACTTATGACCTGCGTGGCTTTGGGCAAGTTATTTTAACCTTTCTGAGCCTCAGTCGCCAGATCTATAAAATGGGGAAGTTACTGGTGAGGAGTTTAACAGGAAAGTGTGTACCTTACATGTATGAACAATAATGCTTCATGGTTTGCCCAGAACCTTCATAGATATTATCTTTTTTGTTTTAAGGATTTTATTTATTTGGGAGAGAGAAAGTATGAATTGGAGGAAGGGCAGAGGGAAAGGAAAAAGCAGACTCCCCCCTGAGCAGGGAGCCCGATGCGGGGCTTGATCCAAGGACCGTGGGACCATGACCTGAGCTGAATTGAAGGCAGATGCTTAACCAACTGAGTCACCCAGGTGTCCCATAGGTATTATCCTGTTTAATTACCACAACAGCCTTGCCAGATTAGAGAAAAGTCTATTAACCTCCAGATATAGATGAGGCAGGCTCAAAGAACTACAGGAACTCTCCAGAAGCAGCAGAGCTGATCAGTGGCAAGGCTGGGGCAGAATCCCAGGATGCGTCAGTGCTTTTCTGAGTGGCTAGCTAGGAAGGGCCCTGCGATTTGGTGAGCATGGGTGATGTTTTGTTGGAAGCAGCAGGTATAGATTAATGGGGGGATGCTGGGAAAGCATTTCTGGCACCCAGCTCCAGCCAAGCCCCTGGGAGGCAGGAATAAACGGTGATGGTCACCATCTGGGAAATAATTTCTGAGAAGACCAGCAGGAGTATCTGGAAGTGTGAGTTCTTTAATTAATAGACTTGATTTTTTTTAAGAGCAGTTTTAGTTTTACGGAAGAATTAAGCAGAAGGTCCATAGTCCCATATACCCTCTGCCCACACACATAGTTTCTCCCATTAAATCTTGCACTGCTGTGGTGCATTTGTTGCAATTGCTGAGCCAATATTAACACATTTAACTAAGATCTATAGTTTCTAGTAAGGTTTGCTCCTGCTGTTATACATTCTGTGGGTTGTGGCAAATGTCTAACGATACATATCTACCTTTGTAGTAACATGCAGAATAGCTTCACTGCCCTAAGAGTGCCCTGTGTTCCCCCATCCATCCCCCCGCCATTCTCCTAAGCCCTGGAGTGTGAGCTTTTAAATGGACAGGGGAATCCCTTCACATTTCACAGCCCTTCGTAATAGCTTCTATTTATTCCATTGTTAGACTCTAACAACCCACGTCATCTTTTTGCTTCTTTGAGAGAGGGGGAGTGAAGGGTCATAGAGCTCATCAGCAAGAAAGCCAGGAGCACCTGGCACCACTTTCTCACCTGTAGTTTGAGGTGTGAGCATTAGAATTTCTTCCTGACGGCCACTCCTTCAGAGAAGACCTGTACTGCTCCTTCAGAAAAGACCGGTAATCAAAGCCCCACCCAGGCCTGGTGTTGTTCCAGACTCTGCATCAGCTCCCCAGAGTCTCCATAATGGTTTCAATCTCAGGTTCCCAGGTCAGCCTGCATGGGGTCACGTGACCCCTGGCTCTTACCACCTTTGTGGTCTGTAGCCAAATATGTCACCTTTCTGGCCTCAGTTTCCCCATCTGTTAAATGGAAATACTACCCTTCTCATGGTGCTGTTATGAAGGTTAATAATAATTATTGCTCCTTTATCTCATCTCTGAGAATCAATTGGAATCAGACTATCACATCTCATTGTCTATCTTCCCCTCTGAGACAAAATACATGCCCAAAGAAAAAGGTTATATTTACGGTGTTCTGCTTCAGATTCTTAAACATATTTAACTTCATCACACCTTCTCATCTTTCTTCCAGTGGGGCTACCGTGTTCTGCTTTATGGCTTGTAATAGGCAAGGTACAAAACAGGTCAGAGAAAAGGAGGTGTACCTTCCCCACCCTGATCCATCTCCCTGTCCCCATCAAGACACAGAAAGTACCAGAAGAGCCCACAAAAGTTATGGGCTCCGTCTCAGCTCTCCTATTAACTGCTGTCTACCTGTGATGGGCTGAATCATACCTCCCAACCCCCCTGGAGATGGCCACATCCTAAGTCCCGGAATATATTACTATGTACCCTACGTGGCAAAAAGAACTTTGCAGATGTGATTAAATGAAGGCTCCTGAGATGGATACACTATATTGAATTATTTAAGTGCACCTAATATAATCAGAAGGGTCTTTATAAGAAAGAGGACAGTACTGGAAGCAGAGGGAGAGAGACCCTGTGATGCAGCCAGTGAGGACAGAACTTACCTGGAGAAGGTGAGGAAGCAGGTTCTCAGGAGCAGAGCCCTGCTTGCACTTCGACGTGAGCCCAAGTGAAACCAATCTAGAACTTCTGACTTCCCAATGCTGAGAAAATATATTCCTATTTTAAGCCTCTAAGTCTGTGGTAATTTGTTATGGCAGCAGTAGGAAACCAATACTAATACTGCCCTTGGGCTGCCACTTAACCTCTTGGTGTTGGCTTCCTCCTCTGTTCAGATAAGGAATTGGCGTGCTGTCATCTGTGGATTTCCGTGTGTATTCTGAGATGCTCTTGTGCTTCAGGAGCCTACAAAGAAAAAGTTACTTTTAATAATGATAAGGTTTTTAATTCTCTCTTTTAGACATTGATATTCAACATGAGATTTTGAGTAAGCAAGAGTCCTATTTAAAAAAAAAAAAAAAAACCTTGAAAAGTCACTGGACTAGGCAATCCTTCAGGTAGGCTCTGACTGCAAAGGGTGATGATTCTTTGGGACCATGGACCATCAGGGAGGAGCTAGGTTGTGTCACTGAGAGAAAACTCTGGGCAGCAGAATCAACAAGCCAGGATCTGGTGGGGCCCAGCGGAGAAGAAGATCAGAATAACACTTTCTCTCAGTGCCTAGAAGGGTGACCACCCAGGTTGAGGGTCAGGGCTGGGCTTACCCTCGGAGAGAAGGAAAAGAGAAAAAGAAAGTTGGGTATTGACTGGGAGACATTTTCTGGAATGGGGCTGAAGGCACCCGAAATCTTTGGGACATCCTTGGGAGGGGTTCCAGATTTCTGCGGCATGACTGAGTTCAACCAGCTCTCCTGCACAATCTCCCTTCCTAGTTGCCTCACCAGATTGACTGGTTTGCATCTCAGGGAAATATCTGCTTCGGGGAGGGAAGACTTGGGCAGCCATGGCACTCAAGCAATATTTGCCAGATGAATAAGGAAGTCCTCTGTGCAGGGGCAGAGACGGTGGTTTCCAGAGCCTGAGGTGTCAGCCCCAGCATAGCTCACGGGTATGTTACAGGAGCTGGTGTTTTCAGAGCGCCTCACTGTATATCAGGACTGACAAATCCACACGCGCTGGCTTTGTTGGAGTGGAGCTGGCTTTGCTGGAGTGGAGCGCTTCTGTGTCTGCCGCAAGTGCTCAGCTCTCTAAATGGACAATGTGTTACAGTGTTTCCATTTAGAAGACAGCCCTTATTTGCCATTGTTAACACTCTCCTTTAAAGCCCTCTCTCTAACCAGGCTCCAGGCACAAATGCCCAAAGCTAAATTACTTCTAAATGCCAATGATCCATTCTCAGTTACTGTGTCTGCCAGGAAAACTACCTAGCTGGACACATGAGTACCCAGTAGATAAGATTTGGTTTACATGGCACGTGGCCCAGCAGCCGTTCTGAGATTTTTTTTTTTTTAAGATTTTATTTATTTATTTGACAGAGAGAGAGAGATCACAAGTAAGCAAAGAGGCAGGCAGAGAGAAGGGGGGAAGCAGGGTCCCTGCTGAGCAGAGAGCCCGATGCAGGGCTTGATCCCAGGACCCTGAGATCATGACCTGGCTTAGGCAGAGGCTTAACCCACTGAGCCACCCAGGCGCCCCAGTTCTGAGATTTTATAGTTCATTAGCATTTCATTCGGGTAGTTGCACTTCTTTCTTTGCTCTTAGAAGCTATACCATTTCTTGGGCTTAAGGATGGGATATGTGTGCTGAGATCCCTCTAAAGCCCAAAATGTAACCTGAAATGCTCCTATCTCCTCTCCACTTCCTCACAGAATAAACAGAGGCTGCATCAAGAAAGGAGTAGTAGCTTCAAAACAGACAGTCATTCTTCTTAGTAATAAATTCTTATAGGGCCCTTAATCTTATTAATTAATGCCTATCATCTCAATCTCCATGACACCCTTATGATGATTATTGCCAGTTTACAGATGATCAGACTGGGGCACAGAGGAGTGAAGTGCTAAACCCCAGGGTCACACGCTAGTAAGTGGCAGGGCTGGGACTTGAACCCAGAGGGTTTAAGTCTAACACCTATAACCGCTATGCAATGCTGCCTGTACTTAGAAAAGCATTTAATGAAAATCAGAACCAATGGACAAAATCCCACCTCCAGACAAGTTTTATTTCTTAGTCGTTGTGGGCTTTCAGAGATCAGTAAATCTTGCTTGAGAAATATGGATATCCAGCTTCTCTGGAAAAAATCAGATGTGTTAACACTGGACGCTCAAGCCTGCTTAGCAAACAGTGGCCTGAAGCTGAATTGCAGCTTTCTTCTTAGAAACAGTGTGCTCTGCTGTCCCCACCCGGCCTGCTTGCCTAGTCCTACAAGTTTCCCAAGCACCCCGTGGTTGTGGAGAGCTATCCCAAAGAAAGAGCAACCAACCCACCTCTTCCCTAAAAGGGTCCCTGGTCTGCAACAGTTGCTTTACTATTGAGGCATACTACTTCTCTTCCTCGAGCCTTCATTACCTTTTCAGTAAAATGATGATTATTAGCCTTTAACCAAGTAATAAATTTTCAGGTTAAAATTAAATGATATAACAAGTGGAAAGGCCTGATGATAGAGCTTGGCACAAAGTAGATGCTCAGTAAATATATATTTTCTGCACCCCATGCCCCCACATTCTTTCTCCTTCACCTTCACTGATGCAAGGAGAGAGAACCTCACAGTCGGCCTATTGGCATGAAGGGTTGGAGGAAAGGGAAGGTTTGGGAACTTGGTTTGGTTGGCTTGGGCATTCTCTCTGTCCCAGCATCTTGAAGACAAGCTCTTCAGTGGGGGGTTGTAAGCTCGCATACCGTGAGTAGACAAATGGTGCGGGGATAGGGCCTGATGCTATTGAGGGAGGAACAGGAAGTAGTAGATGCTATGGCTTGCTGGAGAACAATGGCTCCATCTAAACGTTACTGGTTGGCTCCAGCAGGTACCTACAGGCTCACCATTAGCACAATTTTTTTTCATTTTCCTGCGAGAAGCAAGAAATGGAAATTTTTCTATAAAATCATCTGATTTTGCGATGCTAAGACCTAACACAAAATCTCTTTAAACACTGAGTATCCTCACTGCGCAGCCTACGTAACACCATCTGTGGGTCAGACAGGGGTCTGACTTAGATGGTGCCTCCCGCTCCCCCAGGAGTGCCGGCTGCGGGAGCAGAAGTGAATGGAAGGTTCTGGTGGTTTGTCCCAAAGCCCCACGTGTCAGTAATTTGATCCTTGCTAATGTGTTGGCAGGCCGTAGTGCCATAATTCCTTAAACCAGTTAAAATCCACCAGCGTCTGAAGGCCGTGGAAGAGTGACTGTAAACGGTGGCTGTCGGGATGGCTGCAGAGGGAAGAATTTAAGAACCCATACTCCTGTAACCACATCGTGCCGATCACTGCTAATTGTGCTAAGCAGAGCACTGTCCCTGGACTTGAACTTCCCTCTTCACCACATCTCATAGGGTTTTGAGGCCAAATACCCTGCCAGGAATTGGGTTTGCTGCCTCAGAGTACGGCCTTGGCCCATCCCTGAAGTGAGTGACTTTGCCGTGCTTTTTGCAAAGTCACACCCCAGTGGTCTTCTTCACGGAAGCATCCCAACGCCGCCAGCCCCCCGAGGGACTGACACATTCTTCAGCTTGACTCCAGGTTATTTATTTTGACTATTTACTCAATGCACACAGCTTCGTCTGTGTGCTCCGCTGGCACCAGTGTCATCTCAATGCCATCATTGATTGCCTGCCCTCTCACAGCTCAGCAGTGGAGTCCTGTAGTCCCCTTCCTCCCTGCCCGCCCCCATGGTATCTGCAGTTGGTTTTTAAAGGAACAATGGTGAAGTAATGGTCACCTATCTTCATTATAGTCACGTGTAATGTTTCCAAAATCTGGCTTGATGATGCTCTGCTTCCAGATCCAGACCTCAGCAAGAGGGCAAATTCCTGCACCTTATTAATGACTAAATCGTGATTTCTGGTTGGGGCCCAGGAATCTGCATTTTAGCCCCCCTCCAGCTTGATTCTGTAAGGCTTGAGAATGACTCGTATGCTGGATAAGGACTTGGCATTGAAGTGAGAGAAGTCTGGGGCCGAGTCCCAGCCCTCCCCACTGATCTTGAGCAAGTGGCTAATTTCTCTGAGCTTTGTTTCCTGCCCCCGCCCATGGAGACTAATCAGAGACTGTTTATAAAGTAGTTAGAACTGACACATAGCGAGCACTTCAGATGTGCAATTTTTATCTCGTGGGGTTTGTTGTAACCACCCAGTGAGGTAGGGGGCATTGTCCCACTTTTCAAGATGAAGTCTGGACTCAGACAGGTCCAGTAGTTTGCAGAGATCACGCAGCAGAGCTGAAATGTGAACCTACATCAATCTGACTCAAACTGTTAACTGTTCTGAAAACAGTAGTGGGAAATCAAATCAGAATTGAAATAAGAGCACAGGGGCCTGGAGGAGGAAGGATAGGGGGACCCAGCCTTGTTTATGAGGCCAGTGTCTGTGGTCTGTGTTGGGCTTTCCCGGTAGAGGCCGTGGTCGTGGCTTCCATTGACTCCTTTGTGTCCAATGCTCTGGCCTTTGTTGCTCTTAATTTGTCAATCCCTTGGAATGTTGTCAGTGGAGGAGGTCCCAGGTCCTGACAATGCATTGGAGAACGTGGGAGGGCCTCCTTTGGAGCGAAGCCAGAAAACAAAGCCTCCCTTTCAGTTACTTGGAGGCCTTTGTCTTCCCCAAACAGTGTAGAGTTGAGGACCTCCAGTTTTCTTTGGAGGCTTTCTGGGTTTTTCCCTGTGAGTGCCTTACAAGCTGGGGAATGAGCCTGGCCTCGCTTTAAGTTTATGCCGACTCTGCTACCCCGTGAACCACGACCCCAGAGGGTTGCCATCTGCCCAAGGCCAGTGTAATGCACACATCTTATAGGGACAAAGGAAAAGGCATCTGAAAAAAGAGATGTCAAAACTCATCATGCTTCCTCAAACTCGGTTACTCTACAAGGATGATTTTTTTTTTTTTAACCGATGGTGGTTGGGGGGCGGTTCAGGGGAAGCCCACTACTGTTTCTGTTAGAAATGAGAAAACAGTATAAGATAAGGAGTTAAGCTGTTAAATAAGCTTTTAAAGAATCTAGCCAATATGTCATTAAGATGTCTTTAAAATTCAGATCCCTGAACCCTATGTTCTCGTTTATTTTTTAAAAATACAATGAAAGGTACATTTTAAAGTGTGAATATGGCGGTGTATTCAGGTGATTTTAATTTTTAAATCAGCTTTATTGAGGTATAATTTCCCTACAGTAAGCGCATCCCTTTTAACTATACAGATCAGTGCATTTTGATGAGGATATTGTCCTGTAACCACCACCCAAAACGTGCTTTGTATCTGCATGCAGTCAGTCCCGCTTCCCTTCACCCATGCCTCGACCCCCGCAGCCACCCACGGGCTTTCAGGCGCTACCACTTTGCCTGAGGAACTGGTTCATATAAACAGACTCGTATCAGTGTGTTGTCTTGCGTAACTAGCTTCTCTCACTTTCTGTAGTATTTTGAAATTCATCTTCCGTTGTATCGTCAATTTGTTCTTTTCGGTTGCTGAATAGTATTCCACTGTGCAGATCGACTACAGTATGTTTATCCACTCTCCTCTGGGTGGGCATTTGGGTTGTTTCCAGGTTGTGGTTATTATGAATAAAGCAGCTATGAACTTGGACTTGTGTGTTTGTTTCTCTTGGATAAATACTTAAGAATGAGTTCACTTTATTTTATGTTTTATTTTGTCTCTTTTCTGATATATCTAGAGTGAACATGCATTACTTAACAGCAATCAGAACAAATACCAGAGTACGCTAGTATCTCATGTCCCATAGCCCATAGCCCACTGTTAGAAAGCTGACATAAGTTGAGAAAAAAGACCTCACTGTATTTTGTCTTTATTCCGGGGTAGTGTGTCCAACTGCTCCCCATGAGATTTGGATGTGATTAGAGAGCTGCTTTTCTTGAGTGCTTGCTAAGAATTCATGGGGCACTCAGCTGGCAAGGATGTGGAGTGGTTATTTTACACTGACAGAGGGAGCGTCCCCAGTATAACCCCCTTAACAAGCAATCTGGCAACCACTATCAAATGTGAAAATACACATATTCCTCAATACAGCCAGTTAACTTCAATGAATCTGTTTTATGGATAAATTTATACAAGTTCTCAAAAGGCATGTAGGTAAGTGTCATTTGTAGCAAAGATGTCTTAGGAGCCACCTAAAATCCCATCAGTAGGCTGCTAGTTACATTAATCGTGGTAGGTCATTCACCCAACTGAGCAGTGAGACTGATCTTTGTGTATGATACAAAACAGCATCCAGAGCTGATGAATGAGAAAACAAGGTGCAGGAACTGCAGGAACGTTGATACAGTTGTGGTTTTTTGTTTTTTGGGGTTTTTTGTTTTGTTTTGTTTATACCGTTTATGCTTTTAAAATAGGACACTTGTATTTGTTCTCCTACACTTTTACCTATGGTGAGATATTTGTGGACACATTCATTGGAGATTCTGAATGTCAGAAGGGGAAGCTAAGTTGCAGAATGGGAGGAATAGGGCAGGAGGGGTATTACTTTCACTCTAGACTTTTTGATGCTCCTTGAACCTTTCTTCATAATGTGCATATATTTACATATTAAAAAATTGTAGGTTAAATCCATCTGATCTCAGCCCAAAGAACGGGAGCTCTCCTGTTTTCATTTGATTCCCTGGTATAACATAGATAAGAGAGAGTGCTTTTCGGAGCAAGAACTCAAAAGACTCTGAGCCGGCCATGCCCTGTGCTCACCTGTCTCTGTCACAGTTGACCCTCCGTAACTGGAAACTATGATCATTATCATTTGCATAAGTACAACCATGTTGACCCACAGTTCTTCCTGCCAGTTTTGAATGAGGGGAATTATTTGTATTCCGTAGGCATCTCTGACTGTGGCCTTGACCAGCCCTGAGATATCTTTCAACAACGAATCACCAGCAGCCAACCCCATGACCTTTGGAAAATGAATTTGCCCGCCTTTGGGCCGGCCCCAGTTCTCTTGCCCAAGTAAAATGTCAATTAGATCACTGGCTGAATATCGCTTTTGTCTACTTAAGCACATTCAGCTCACAAACCCGCCAATGTTTGCTTGATTTAAAAAAAAAAAAAAAAAAAAAGACTCCACACCCAAGTTCAAAGTGTGCTCCTGGCTCTGCCTGGTCACAGAAAGAAACCAGTGTATCAATTCATTGGGAAGATACAAATATTGAGTCATGATTCAGCTGTCAGGGAAATCACACCATATGGTGTTGTGAACAGCCTGCGTTTAATTTGGGTTTGTGAACGCTTCTGGTCTCATGGCACTGAGGTCTCATGCCCAGCGTTTTCCTCCTCCTTCACACCTAGCTTGCGCTGTTCTCTAAACCACACAATGAAGAAGATAAAACCCAACTTAGGGGATCTTGAGGAGTTAAATAGATAAGAGAGAAATGAATAGGGAAGAAGAGATGGTTGAGCAATAGAGATTCAGCCATGGGGCGCCTGGGTGGCTCAGTGGGTTAAGCCTCCGCCTTTGGCTCAGGTCATGATCTCAGGGTTCTGGGATCTAGCCCAGCATTGGGCTCTCTGTTCAGCAGGGAGCCTGCTTCCTCCTTTCTCTTTCTGCCTGCCTCTCTGCATACTTATGATCTCTGTCAAATAAAAAAAAAAAAAAAATTAAAAATCTTAAAAAAAAAAAAAAAAAGATTCAACCGAGAACTATGCAGTAAGAGGACACCGCCAGCCAGTAAAACCTCAATTAGCTGTTAACCAGTTTCTGGAGTCTTCTGCACTCGGGCTTTAAGACATTTCACTGGGATTGTAACCAAAGGGGTTTTCCCAACATTTCCTTAAGCAGATTATCCCTGTCCCCATTCTCTTTTATCTGCCTTTTACTGCCTGTATCTTATTTTACATAGGGACCAAGGGATTTTTTTGGTCCCAAGTCAGCCTTAGGTATATTTTCCAGCTACAAGGAAAATATACAGACCACGAAGCCAAGATTCTAAACTTGACCTCTGCCTTAGAAAGGGTCGCGTCCTGTTCTCCAAAGAAAAGAACAGTCTCTACTAGTTACATCTCGCATACCTAGAACAATAAGTGATGCTCTCACTGCTAACGACTAGCTGCTAATGTTTAAAAGGGC
Source organism: Mustela putorius furo (assembly GCF_011764305.1). Classification (NCBI taxonomy): domain Eukaryota; kingdom Metazoa; phylum Chordata; class Mammalia; order Carnivora; family Mustelidae; genus Mustela; species Mustela putorius. The sequence continues at coordinate 40,490,904 of NW_025421294.1, forward strand.
TCATCTCTGCCTTGGGCACAAAAATCCCAAGGGCCCCAAGCAAGGGCTTTCTGCTTTGAATTTTGAGGGACTTTCTTCTTGTGTGTCTCAGAGGTTGAATGGTTTGAGTCAAGCTTTTCCGGGTCATCTTCACATGTCTCAGGCCATTTTAAAGCAAGGTCTGGCCCACAGCTTCCTTTTGTGTCTATTATGAAATTGGTTCATAGCATTTGCACCTTCCTAGCAATTAAGATGGCTCATGTGCAGCTTGGGGAACCTGCCGTCCACCAGTGTAATTGAGTTGTGAATGTGTAAATTTTCTCTGCCCGATTGTTCATCACAGAAGACGAGCCTTCTCAGTAGACTATTAATCCAAATGCCTTTTCTGGAATCAGCTCCTTAATGCAATTAGATTTTCTAAAATGAATTCCTTTCTTTGCCCATTTCACTACTGAGACAAGTATGAGCCGTGCTTTTATAATAAGTGGTTTGGCTATCATGTACTTCCTCCCCTGCAGCCAGCCTCTGCCTGCTGACTTGAGGACCTGGAATTCAGGTTGCTTTACTTAGAGTCCTAGACTTAACCCAGCCAGAAAGGACTTGCAAATACAGTCCACACCTCTCCTTTTTTGAAAAGGTGGCGATTTAACTTGTCCAGAATCATTCAGACAGTGGGCAGGAATTGTGACCAAAACCTGGGTCCCTTTGACCTGTCCCTGGGTCTTGGTTTATAAAAGGTGACCAAGTGATAACACAGGAGGTCAGTGCCATTGAAAAAATCGTTCGTTGTTACTTAGAGCCGTGTTAGAAATGAGAGGCTCACCACGGCATGTGGGGAGGGCCACATAGGGAAGCACTGAGATCAGGAGGCAGAAGCAAAGCGAAAGCATAGACCACAGCCTTTACTGAGATTCCCCGGGAAAGGTGAGGCAGGGCGGGGTAAACAGCTTGGGATTGGCTAGTCTGAATCACTCCAGTGGGCCTTGGGGTGTGGGAGCTGTTCCAAATGCTCTGCTGCCTGGGTCTGCATGATTGAGAGCGGCTGATACCAGCCTGGTGTGTGTGTGTGAGAGAGAAGCGGGGTTACAGGTATGGACGATAGGGTAGTGTAGTTTGCATAGGAAAGACCGGCTTCCTGACAAGTTGTTTACCATCTCCAGGACTTAACTAGCTCTGGGAGATGCGGTCTCTCCTCAGTCAGCAAGACACCCCTCCAGAACCCACCTCCAAGATGTCAGGCAATCATAAAATATAGAAAATGAAAAATATGATGCTGGGGCGCCTGGGTGGCACAGTGGGTTAAGCCTCTGCCTTTGGCTCAGGTCATGATCTCGGGGTCCTGGGATCGAGCCCCACATCGGGCTCTCTGCTCTGCAGGGAGCCTGCTTCCTCCTCTCTCTCTCTGCCTGCCTCTCTGCCTGCTTGTGATCTCTGTCTGTCAAATAAATAAATAGAATCTTTAAAAAATAAAGAGAGAGAGAGAGAGAAAAAAGACAAATACAATGCCTGTATTCCTTAATCCTTGGACTCCGTTCCTTTTTGGCCGCCCACCTCCTCACCGCACTCCAAGCCCTGGATTGAAAGGTTCAAGCATCCCTGAGTTCCAGCGGCGTTCAGACTTGACAATACAGTTTAATCATCATTCACTGTCTCAGTTTTTTCCCTGACGTATCGTACATCACTCTTCCCTTCCCAAGTAGTGTGACCTAAGGGGGTTGTGATCAAGCCCTGAGTATTCTGCCAAGTGTTATCTTAGGATTTGAAATAATTATTCCCCTCTCTGAACCCCTCTTTCCTCTTTTTGTAAAAATGATAGACTTGGACCAGAAAGTCTCCAAGATTGATTCCAACATGGAAATTCTACAACTCAACAGTTACCATCTCCCAGAGGGCTGCAATGTCCTTCAGCAGGACAGAGGGCCATAGTAGGTGATACTGTTAATGACCTAGAAACAAACAGTGAGGCTCTGAAGTTCGGTGGATGACACGGTAGGCAGGTGGTTGTTTCCCAAGAAATCCCAGTGTTACAGTTTGCAATCAGGGCTCAGAAAATAAGTCCAAGGCCGGGAGCTCATTAGGACTGAAAGACTTTGCTATCCCACCCCTTTCTCCTCCACCTCCTCCTGCTCCCACTCCCGAATAAAACAAAAAGGTCATCTTCTCCTACACACACACACACACACACACACACAGATTCTCTTCTGAAATATGTGGGATGCATAAAATAACAAATGCCGTCAGATCTCAAGTTGGGCAAATACAGAGACAGCATTTTCAGTCTCATTGAAAAGTAGTTGTCAGAAATATGCCATTCATTCAGAGTCTCTAAGTGCTCTGTCAAGCTTTAACTTGATTAAAATTGAAAACCACATTGCTTGCAAACCAAACGCAAAATCGAAATCTCTTTACTCAGTGCTCTTAGATTCCGAAGCCCGGACTTATGGATTATCCTCAGTTAATTTATGCCATCTTTGTGCCATACATTAATTTTGAATATATTTGTTGAAAATTTCCTGTAGCTTGCATTTATGGTTGTCAAAGGGGCTTTTATCTTGAAAAAAATGGTGCTGGTTTTAATTACAATTCTAAATGGCTTCATAACCATCGTGAACCCTGGATTTACATCATCTTTATGACAGCCGCGCGATCCCCGCTTTATTGATTTTGTCATTTGCTTCATTACAGTTAATGCAAACCTTTTGTACAGACACAATTCTGGTGCTGCGCTCTTCTTGGAGGGGTTCATATAGAACAGCGTGACCGATACAGACCCCATCCCTCCGCCCCCTACTTCCACCGCAGTGCTGACCAAAGGAAAAATCAGGACGGGAAATAGTTCCAAAGTGCTATCCATCACAGACAAAGGAAATGTTAGCTCTGACTATCCAACCCTTTCCTCTGATCGGATGGGTCCTGGCTTTTCCGTTTTGAAGTCCTGTGAGATGACATCACTCACTGGGGGAGGACTGTTGGGTTCACCCCACCCCAAGCCTTGCCTGTCTTCTGTTCAGAGAAGACCTATGGCAGTGGTCACCCCCTTCCACTTTTCATATGCGAACCCCCTGCACCCAGGCTGGCCAGGGGCAAGGGGATCGAAGCGTATTGGGATGTGAATGTTGTAAACGTATGGTTAGTCCCAGAGTGTGAGTGCCCAGAGAGTGAGTAAGGATTTAGGATGGAGCACTGGAAACTGGGGTGGTCAATTTGAACTAAGAATTTTTTAAGGGGAAAAAAACCAGAATTCAAGAGTTCAGGAAAGTATATGAAGACACAAACTTATGTATTTTTATCCATCAGGCACCAGCTGCAGAAGGGCCAGCAGTGGCTGAGGGAACCAAAAAGGGGGCTGACTCTGGATAAGTAAGGGAGGCTGCTTCAGGGCATTTTGTGGACAAAAGCCAGGCCCTATCTAAGTGGAGGGTTGAGAAAATAGCACTTTTAACCTGGAAATGCGCATTTTTCCTTCTAGGTTCAGCTTCAAAGGGCCTTGCTTTTCCTAAACCAAGGGCTGTGAGACAACTAGGCTTTAGCTGAGATGTAAAAATAGGGTGAGTTTGCCAGAAAGAGCAGTGTGGGTCCAGAGATCATTTCTGGAGGGGAGAGGGAATCTCTTCTCTGCCTTTGGGCTAAGATCAAATGTGGAGGGGAGAGGGGTTTCATTTCTAAAGTACTTTAGGGGCAAATTCAGCCAAGTCCTAGAAGGCGTTCTCTGCCCTGTTACCTCCTTGAGAGATAAAGGTGAATCACTCAACTAGAGGGTATCACTGGGATGGCCTTCTCGTCTCCTGCCTTCAGAGGCTGTGTCCCCACAGCGATACTCTCCTTTTGCCTGTCCCTTGTTTGACTGGGGACTCTAGCCTCAGCTTTCTGGGCTTACTGTAAACATTACTGGTTTTCAGAAGTCGTCTCTGTGACTAATGGGATGGAGAAAGACGCCATTTTGACCAGGAAGAGGACACATTTCAAGATGAGGTCGAAGGAGCCACAGCAGCCTGACCCCTTATTTCTAATCCCACAAACATTCAACGGCTTGAGAGTGCTGGTCTTATCCTACCTAAGAAACGCTACGTGATCTCTACCCATCAGACACTGTTTCAGACTGCGGAGCTCAGTGGGTTTCTGTGGAACATTTTAGCAGAAGTTAATACCACGTTTCATTCATTGTTGTTGTTGTTGTTGTTTTCTTTACCTGTGCAGACCTCCAGGGTCCCCATCCTAACTGTTCCAGCCAGAAGGAAACTCATATTTGCATTCTCAACATACTGCACTAAAAATAAAGTCTGACTCCTCCAATAGTACCTGTAACCACATCATGAGAAATTTCTCACACGAGGACTTCAGGGGCTGGATTAAAATTCCGCAGCCCTGACTATTCAGCTATGGAGGGGTGCACAGACATCATCTTTTTCACAGCTTTGTTTTACTGATAGGGGAGTTTTAGCCCAGAGAAGTTAGGTCGCGACCCAGGAAGGTCAAAGATCTTTGTCATTTGATTCCCGAACAAACTTTATTTTCTCCACTAAACCACTCCATCTTAGATAAAACTCTATTGCCGGCAAATGAGAAAAAGAAAATCATTCTTCTTCTTTTCTTCCCCAGCATGGTGTTGCTTATCCTCAGTTTCAAAGCATAAGCCATGTTCTCATTTCCTTTTCCTGGGAATCACAGGAGGGCTCAGAAGCTCTTTTCAGTCTTGACATGACCAGGAGGTAGCAGCAGCCTCAGTGGAAAGCTGGAAACCTTCCCTTGGGACTTGGAACCTCATCAGTAGAACTGGTCCTCACCTTGCACCCGGGCAGGAACAGTCCCAATGGTGCCTCGTCCCTATGGCTTCCAGCACTTTCTATTTTTTGTTTTTCTGGCCTCTTCCTCCCGTTCCAACTTGTTTGGATTCGTTCAACTCAGTGAGACCATGTGGCTGCCCCAGAGCCCTGAGAATTTGGGGAGGGAAGAGTACAGAAAACAACTCAGCACCCTACCCAGGCTTTGCCCCCATGACTTTCCCCGGGAGCCTTGCCCAGGGGGCTCCCAGGGGTCTAGTCAGGCAAGAGTTTCTGGTTAGAGACTCTTCTTTCTCTGGACCGAGGAGAGAAAAGCTTGGCCTTCTTGCTAGCCTTCTTGGTGGGGAGCCAAAGAACCAACCTGAAGAAAGGCAAGAAGGAAAGTCAGTACAACCTACTGAGTTATCTGTGCTGGATACTGATGGGGAAGAGGGAGCAGTGGTATAGAAAAGACAGCAGAGTAGCTAATCCCACAACACTGTACATTTGACTTGGGAAGCAAGCCCATTGTTTCCACCCCCAATCCCTCCCCCATCAAGTTTGCTAGCCTCATTCTCTTTGCTTAAACTGGTTTTATTTTTTGCTGAGTGCTGAGTGACTGCTGGTATCCCCAAAGCCAGCTAGGAGAATTTTAAAATTTGCTATAAATAATTCCCAAAAGTAGGTGGATCACCTCTCCCCCACCCCACCATATTTTTCTCTTTCATTCTCTTTGCTCTTCGTATGCCAAGATTTTTTTTTTTCACGTCAGATGGAATCGGCTTTGCCGCCTGATGGTGCCTCGTATAAATTACCCTCACAGTGTGATGCTCTCATAAGACTCCTCTCTGCCACAGAAAGAACAAGTGAGCAAGCCCCTCTTTTTTGAGGGGGGGGGCAGTCAGGAAGTCAGAAGTCATCATTTTAAAGTAGACAAATTTAGGGTGCCTGGGTGGCTCAGTGGGTTAAGCCTCTGCCTTCGGCTCAGGTCATGATCTTAGGATCCCAGGATCGAGTCCTGCATTGGGCTCTCTGCTCGGCAGGGAGCTTGCTTCCTCCTCTCTCTCTCTCTGCCTGCCTCTCTGCCTACTTGTGACCTTTGTCTGTCAAATAAATAAATAAAATCTTTTTTAAAAATTAAAAAAAATAAAGTAGACACAATACAGTGGTATTTCCTGTATTCATAATATTGCGCAACCATGTTTTATCTAAACCATTTCATCCCTCCAGAAGGAAACCCCATACCTATTAAGCATTTACTCCCCATATCACCAGTCCCTGGCAAATGCTAATCTGTTTTCTGTTTCTGTAGATTACCTGTTCTGAATATTTCAAAGAAATGGAATCATACAGTATGTGTCCATTTATGTCTGGCCCTTTCACTTAGTTCAATGTTTTCATAGTTCATCCATGTTGTAGCATGTGTCAGGAGATCCTTCCTTTTTAATGACTGCATAATATTCCACCATGTGATGGCATCAGTTTGTCTACCCATTCATCTGCTGATGAACATAAGGACTGTTTCTGCCTTTGGCTATTGCAAAGAATACTGCTATGAACATTTGTGTGCAAGTTTTTGTTTGCACACCAGATTTCAATTCTTGGAGGCATATCCCTAGGAGTGGAATCACAGGGCCATCAGATGACTCTATGATTAACTTTTGAGGAGCCACCAAACTCTTTTCCAGAGTAACTGCACCATGTTACAGTCCCACCAGCACTGTGAGAGGGTCCCTGTTTGTCCACATCACTTTCCATCTTTTTGATTCTCACCATCCTAGTGAGTATAAAGTGGTGGCTCACTGTGATGCCCCCGGGGGTGTCTGCCAACCACTCCCTGTGTGCCAGGTGCTCTGGGGCAGGTGCAGTTGTGAACCAGACAGATCCTGCCCCTGCTGTCCCATTGCCAGTGAGTCCAGGCCTTCTCCCTCCTTCATCAAGAATAGTGAAAGAGAAGCCAGCCTTCTCCTAGAGTATTTCAGTTCTGTGCGTTAGCTGGATTGAATGAAAGTAGTTATCAGCCCGGCCCATGTTGCTGAGTTTTGATGCCCCTTTTTCCAGCAGTTAATTACAGGGACCTTGATACCCCCTTACAGTGAGCTTACGAGACCTATTTTAATTGGCTTCTGCTGCCACAAAGACACCTTTGAGTGACACCTCACTAATGGCCGCTGACTCTGCCCATCCCGGTACATGACCTGGTTAGTACTGCCCTGTTGTTTTGAGTTGTGCAACTTTAGAAGACATGCCTGTGTCACCCCTGGGGGAGGCCGTGCCTGGGAAAGACTGATGAAATTCCGGGCCGTTTGAAAGTCGCCCAGAGGACAGAGAGCCGTTTCCTTGAACGTGCCTTCACCTTGCTCAAGAAAGCACAAAGCTGTCCCAGGCGGGTCGGAGGCCACCTGCCAGGTCCCAGTAGTCAGCAGGATATTGTAGCATCTCCTTAAGGCATAGGTGCCTGCTTCCGCCACTGGTCCTAAAAGTTAAATAGACTGGGACTTCCAGGGAATCTCATTGAGACACACACAGGGGACAGCAAGGGGACACTGTGAAATGTACTGCCCTCACCTTCCATTGTTTGGGTCAGAATGCTTGCAGGCCAGTGAAAGACACTGCATTCCAGCAACCACTGCCAAGACCAAACCTTGACTTTGTTCTCTTCCCAGCTGAATATAACTGAGTTAATTCCACGTGCTCCTAATATAGGCTCCCTCTCTTCTCACTTTGGAAGTCAGAGAGGGAAAGATAGCAACGCCGGGTAAGCCCCGGCTAAGCCCCAGGTAAACTCCCAGATCAGGAAGGCAGGTTTGACCCTGATTCTCCGATGTATGAGCTGAGTTCCCTTGAAGATGCCATGTAAGCTCTCGGAACCTTGGTTTCCTTACGTGTTTACAATTAGCCCTACTGCTGTGAAAAAAGTGCTCTAATGGAAGGATGACCAAAGGGTCAGGAGGGTTTGGAGAGAGCCGTTCATTTTGCTGGGTTTGCACAGGAAGGTTTGCTGGGTGTCGTGGCCTCTGAGGCAAGCCCTGATGGATGAGAGGGGATTCCCCAAACAGAAGAGGCAGGAGGGACCGGCATGATGAGGAACCCTGCACACCCTTGGCACACTCACATACCATGGCGCGGATGGCGTGGGGCCGTGCTGAGGCATTGGGGCTATTCACAGAGAAGCAGCACCACCTGCCGTCATTATGAGCAGGGACAGACCTGGGTTCAAGGCCAAGCTCAGAGGTTGAACTTTCCAAGCCCCACTTGCTTTATCTGTAAAATGGGAATCACGATATTATGAGACCCAACTGAGATAAGACACTGAAGATGCCTAGCTCAGTACTTGCTGCCTAATAAACAGTGACTGAGTACTACTATGTGCAGTTGTGGTTGTGGTTGCGTTGTTGTGATCATTTATAGTGTAGGCCACAGGGAGTCATTAAACATCCATGTCCCGATTAAGGCATGTTAAGATTAAGAAATGACACACCGCTGGAGCACCTGGCTGGCTCAGTCGTGTGGAGTGTAGGACTCTTGATCTCGGGGTTGTGAGTTTAAGCCCCATGTTGGGTGTAGAGATTGCTTAAAAACAAAATCTTAACAACAAAAAAGAAGGAAATGACACACCAGGGACAGGAGTGTGGCGATGGACTATTTTAGGTGCTCAACACATAACTTGGTTGGTTATTAAATGAAAAAGGTCACTAAGGAATGGGTTCAGTTTTGTAGTCACTCTCCCTAAAGGTTCTCACCTATAGGAATTATAAATATGGGCCCATATTGATTCATTCTCCTGGTAAAAGAAAAATTTGTATTTTCCTTCATGGAGGTTTTTGATGGCTTCTCATATTTCAATCTCCTATCACCTGGAGAAGTACCAAAAGCATGTGGTCTGAACTACTGCCCTCAGTCCAGAAAAAAATGTATTGAATATCTCAAATAATAGATTCTTTGGCCTGGGATGTAGGAAGAGTGGATAAAGGGATAGGCTCAAAGCGCAGAAGGATCTGAGTGAGATGAACAGGAACTTTTTCTTAAGAATCTCATCAGAAATGGACCTCAGGCTGCATAGCTTCAGATCTGAAGGAGACTTTAGAGATTACAGAAGATGAATTCCTGTGCTTACGATTATTTATTTTAAAGGAAAGAAAATTAATGCCACAAGTACCTTTTCAGAGTGCATATATTCCATTCCTTTCATACTCAAAACTTCCTTTTGGGCTAAATGTTATTCCATTTCACAAATGAAGAAACAGACTCGGGGGCGTAGATGCTGTCCATAAACTAGGTGCTTTATAAACAGCAAAAAGTTGTTTCTCGGCCCTGCTGGAGCCTGGGATGTCCAAGACCGGGGTGCGAGCCCATTCCGTATCTGCGGAGGGCCTGCTTCCTGGGGCAGGGGCGGGGGGGCAGCTGTGTTTGCGCTGTAATGTCACATAGTGGAAGGAGCAAGGAATCCATTTCTGGATTCCCTTTTATATGAATGAGTCACTCATGAGGACTCCGCTGGCATGACCTAATCACCTCCCAAAGGCCCCACTTCCTAATAGAATTACCTTAGAGAAGAAGTTTTAACATAGGATTTGGGGTGGGGGGAAACATTCAGTCTCTACCATTCTGTCCCTAGCGCCCCAAATTTCATAGGCCTCTTACAGGCAAAATATGTTTCATTCCACCTCAATAGACTCAAACTCATTCCAGCATAAGCCTCAAAATCTAAAGTCCTAAGTCTCATCTAAATTGAGGCCGAAGGGTCGCGCCTGGGTGGCTTAGTAGGTTAAACCTCCGGCTCTTGGTTTCAGCTCAGGCTGTGATCTCCTGGGTCCTGAGGCTGAGTGGCGTGTCAGGTGCCACGCTCAGCAGGGAGTCAGCTTGAAGATTTCCTCCCTCGGCCCCTCCGGCTGAGTGCAGTCTCTCTCTCTCAAAATAAATAACTCTTTTAAAAAAATAAATAAATTGAGGCTACAGGTATGATTCATTCTGAACCAAACTGCTGTCTAGTTATGAACCTGTGAAATCAGACATGTCCTTCCAAAGTGCAGTGGTGGGACAGGCATGGGACAAGCATGCCCGTTCTGAAAGGGAGAGACAGCAAAGAGGAAAGGAGTGACAGGCAGGTCCCGAGCAAGCCCCAAACCTTCCGGACCCACTGGAGCAGATAGGAGTCCCTTCATTCATCAGCTAGAAATTTACAGGCGACCTAGTCTTCTATTTTACAAAAAACAAATGGTGCTTTGTTTTACAAAAAACAAATGGTAGCAAATGGTGAGAGCGTCCAAAAGTTCCTCCGTATGGGTTGGAAATATGAGTAAATTCAGAAGGTCTTTAATTTCTCCGTGAGAGATCCATGTGATTCTCTTAAAGGGAGACAAAGTTCTTTCAAGGGCTTAGGAGGCCTTCCCTGGCCTCCCTTGATGCGACTCTGATGGGCTGCTCGGGAGAGACCCCTTTGACCAGCACAGAGTCGAGCTGCTTAAGTCCCGTGCCTGAGTGGAGCTCAGCCTCCCGCCGGGCTCTGATGCCTGCATCTGTCCCGTCTGGGAAGAAATACTTTGCTCTGCCTGCTTCTTGCTGCTCATACTCGTGTTGCTGGAACAGTTTCTCTAGAGTCCAGTGGGAAAAACTTCTGAAACCCTTGGAGGGATGGGGTGTGAAAAAATTTTAAAACTCTTGACAATGTACGCTGATGGACCTAAACACACACAAAAAAGCAGATCCGTGGAGGGTAACTTTCAGGCCCATTAACAAAAGCCCATTTCATCTTCTGGTTTCTCACTCCCTCTCCCCTCCACTGGGGAGGAACCCCAGACGGTTATTGCTCAAAGAGTGTAACTAGGGAAACCACAAACCTGCCCCAGTCACTATGGAGACAGCCTTTTATTTGTTTGGCCTCTGAGTATTCATGACCTCAGCAAGGAGGCCAGTAAAACGCGCTGGTGCTTCGTACAAAGACATTTTAATTCCCAGGGAGGAAAGTTGGGAATGTATGTTAGGACATCTCAGCAACTTCCAGAGCTCCCGCTGTGGGTGTGTTTGTAAAATGACAGCCCATTTTACAGGAGATGCAGTGAGGAGCCTATTAGAGTAGACTTAACTGAAGGCTGAGTTTGTGAATCAGCACGCCTTTTACGGTTTTAGGAACACTGGTGAAGAAGTGACGTGCCCAGAGTCCATCTGTCTCTCATGCAGTCAGGCCCCGGGGCCTCACCTGGGAACAGCCACTACAGTTTGCCAAGACTGATGAGTCCCCAAAAAGTTTCAGGGCTGTCATAAAGGACAGAATCCTAGGTTAATCAAGCTCTCTGATCAGAACACCCCGCTTAGAACTCAGTTAAAAACTGAAGCATGAATCTTTTCCAACAAGCCTCCTTGTACAGACTTTGCCTCCTTGTACAGACTTAGAACTTAGACAGTTTCAGGGCTATCTGAAAAGGGCTGTCTCAAAAGTTTCAGGGCTCAGGCGCCTGGGTGGCTCAGTGGGTTAAAGCCTCTGCATTCGGCTCAGGTCATGATCTCAGGGTCCTGGGATCAAGCCCCACATCAGATTCTCTGCTCAGCAGGGAGCCTGCTTCCCCAACCTCTCTCTGTGCCTGCCTCTCTGCCTACTTGTGATCTCTGTCTGCCAAATAAGTAAATTAAAAAAAATATATATATATATACACACATATATATATATATATGTGTGTATATATATATGTAAAGTTTCAGGGCTCAAATGGGAACGTTCCAGGCAAACCCTGGCAGTTTGGACATCCTGGGTATGAAGCCCTTTGGTCCCTAATATTAGGTTGATACAAGAAAGGATGGATTGGAGACAAGTCTCTAACCGTGAGAGCACATTCTGCAACAAGAATCCAACTTCCTTGGTCCCGTGGTCTAAAGTTGCTGCAAAACGAACAGAACTCTCTCATCCTGAATACAGGGTGTGTCCGTTTGGTTTGGTTTTTGTTTGGTTGGTTGGTGTTTTTGTTTTTGTTTTATTTATCTAGAAATGTTAGAAATTGGTTTCAAATGGATAGTAGCCCAAATTAAGTGAGAGCTCCGTTTCTTCCTAGCAACTATCCTTCATGCAAAATTGGTTTGCAGGGATTCTACCCCCTGCATTTTTCAGCACAAAGTCATTTGCCAAATCCCCAATAAACCGGAAACTATGTAAACACAGAAGTGGAGTTATTGATATTTCCCAGTGATGTGTAAAACACCCCTTTATTCTCCAAGGTCTGGCTTGCCTCTTTTGTGCTAATCCATCATCTGTGTTTGCATGACTGTAGGGCTTGGTTTCGGGAGCATCTACTGGAGTGAATGCAGTTGTGCTTCTGCTGAGAAGTTGCATATGTTGAACAGCAATAGGGATAGTACTTGATAAAAGGTATTATGCCAGCCATGTGGCAAAGTCTGTACAAGGAAGCTTGTTGGAAAAGATTCATGCTTCAGTTTTTAACTGAGTTCTAAGCGGGGTGTTCTGATCAGAGAGCTTGATTAACCTAAGATTCTGTCCTTTATGAAGTAGGTTTAGTTGGTAGAACTCTTTGGAATACTCTCAATCATTTTATTATCTAAATGTATCTGTAAGTATGACCAGATATGGGCACATTGAATTTCAGAGGTCAGCAGTCACTTTAACTATTTCATAGTAGTTATAAATTTTATAATTTAATAATTATATAACTTATGAAATTTATATATATAATTTATATGTGTATCATATATTATAAATTATATATATAATTTTATAATAAGCACTTGCATTTACATGCATACAGTAGGGAGATATTGCATGTAATTATTATGTAGGGGAAATAGGCATAAAGTTGTCAGTTCTATAGATAGGAACCATTGTGGATACATAAATAATTCATGGATCGGTAAACATATCAATATGCATGTATTCTTGGGTCTGGTGGACAAGTGTACCAAATGTGCAAAATAATAGATTCACCTCTTTTTGTTCATTTGAGATGTCATTTTAATGTGGAATTACAGTAGCTCCTTAATGATGAGAAGCAGTGACAATTCATTAGCAGACTGTGGCTTAGATCAAGTGTTTGATTTGCCTACAAAGTGTGGCCAGTACTCAATTATATGGAGTGTATACATTTCTTTTTGAACATATTTTTTCCCCTTTGCCAGTTAAAATAACCTTGAGCTTTTTTTTTCTTTTGAAGACCCCAGCCAGCAGCAAATACTTCTATAATTTGTTCTTCAATAATGATTTTTTAGAATGTTAAACTGTTATTTAAAGAAAAACAACCTTAAGAATCACTACTGGATTCCTTGTTTTCTGCTTTAAGGACATTTGGATAATGCAAAGAAAAGAAACCTGGGCTACTTCGCTTTGTTTTAAGAAAACACGGATTCCCCAGGTTTTTTGTTACTGTTGTTGTTTGGTTTTTGTTTTTTGTTTTTTAATAGTTACAACACTCTGTTTCTCTTCTTTTGGAAAAAGGAGTATACTTTGAGTGTGTATATGTAGAAACATATATTTCATCAAAAACAAATTTAGATCAGTTTAGTTTTAGAATTCCCATAGACCTCTTAAGATAATTGAAATGTAAATACCACAGGTGCCGGCTTCTTCCAGAAATTTTCAAAGGATGTCTTACACTTCATTCTGTATCCTAGGCACCTAACACAGCATGAATAGCTACTAACCCTCAGTTGCTCTTACAGATTAGTTAATTGTTGGATTCGGAACCCATAGGCTTGCTTTGAATTTCTTCTAAGGCTTCCCTTGTGGATTTCATGCAGAAGTCCTTCTCCTTATTGTGTACCTTTTGTGTAGATCATTTTGCTTGGAAATTAGCAAACTGTTTAATTCCAAAGAGCTCTGAACCTTAGCTCCTTCTCCATTTAGCATGAGGACTGCGGGTCCTCTAGCTGCGCCGTCCTGGAGCACACGCAGGACTGGATTGGGGGCCTGGAGCAGCAGTGCCCTTAGGCTAAGTTTCACTGTCCAAGGGCAGAGATTCTGGGGTCTCCCAGAACATCTGCATGAGAAGCACACATCTGGATGGATGTGCCTCGGTATGTAGACCCTGCATCTAGATGACTAGTTGGGAATTCTACTTTTCTTCCAGAAGCTTGTTTCTGGAGATCTTTCAGGTGTTTTCTCCTCACGGCGACTCAAAAGCGTCATGGAAATCATGACATTTTCTTTATTTGTTTGTTGCTGTTGGCGGGGGGGGGCGGGGGGAGTGAAGGGGTGAGGGGGGGTGGTTAGGAGATAGGTAGATGGCTCTTAATATTGTCATCAGGTTTTTTTAAGCCCTTTGAAAAGGATTTAAATATGCTTCTTTAAGTTTCTGAACTGCAAAAATATTTCTTTTCTGCTTCAATTATGAAATTTGAAATTGTGATTGAAGGAGATGAATGGCGATAATATTATGCTTACGAAGGGGAATTCTGACAAAAGTGCTATCTCCCCCATCAGCCTTTGGTGAAGATTATTTTTAAGTCCTCACTCATGCTGGCTTTCCTTGCGGACTTGTTTATATTCGCAGAGTATAAAAATACAGTAGTCGGGAAGCTCCTCTCAGGGAGTCTGCTGTGAGCTCTTGTTGGAGGAGTTCTTTCTAAATGGACTCTGGTATCATTTTAGCACACATTGTTTGGTGAAACCTGAGCTGCCCAGGGAAATTAGAGCAGCTAATTTAATATCATGAATGTTTTGGGGCTTCCAGACTTAGTCACAGGCAGGAGAGTGTAAATCAAATTGAGTTTTCTGTATAGAGTAGACGACGATGAAAGTCGCCTCCAAAAAAAAAAAAAAACCAGCCAAACTTCCCTCCATCCACTGCCTTCCCGCTCCTCATATTCACCACAGAAATCTCAGGTTATTCCAAAAGTCCTCTCCAAATACTCCCCCAGCGGAGGTCTGTGTGGCAGAATGCTCCCCGTGTAGTCAGAGAAGGAATGCTCCATCACATAGGGCCACAGCCAGGACATCATAGCTCATGGCTTGAACCCCACCTTGCCATACCTTCAGTAGAAAGACTCACTGTGCAACCAAGCATGGCCAGCTGGGAAGTCCCTGGCACTGTGCTAGGCACCAGGGCAGTTCATTTTGTGTGATAAAAATGGATTCAGTATCTGTGAAATATACCTCTTACCAGGGGAAAATCGGGCATCCCAAGACTTGCTGAGTTCTTTGAGTTCTGTGTGCTCCCATATCCAGAGTTCCTTCTGCACATTCATGCCTCCCGAGCAACGGAGTATGGAGTGAGCAATGGGCTTTTTAAATTTGTTTTTGAGAGGACCTTTGAAAGAGCCCTTACAAAGCTTCAAAATGGACCTTTGACCCAAGAGCTCAGAACACAGTTCAGCAGCCTCCATCTACCCTCAGAAGCAAAATGCTAAGTCAAAGGCTTTGGCCTTAACTCCAGAAGGATCTCTGTGTGTTTGGTAGTGCCCCACTCCAAACAACTGCCAAGGGATGCTGGGCTTGCATTTATTTCGCATCCCCGACCCCGTGCTTGGGGACTAACTTTTGTGTATCTGAGATGTGATTTTGAAAGAAAAAGCAACCTTGTCTGAGAAAAGTATGTATTTACTTTGCTTTAGGGGCCTAGCTTATTTGCATGAAATATCAGGATTGATTGCAGACAATTAATGACCTTTACGGAACACTCTGATGCTCAGTGCCATGAAGATATTAATAGCTGCGCCATGAAGCAATTCTCAGGTTTTCCTTTGCTTGACACGCTCCTCCTAGGCCTCATACCCCCGAAGACTTCCCTGATAAACTACGCGTATGGGAAATGACTGACGACTGAGGCCAGGGTACTGTTTCTCTGTGGGTAGAGTAAAAGGAGGCAATCGTGGTTATAATAAATGTACACCCCACTTCTGCATAAATATTTGAAATTTTGGTACATTTCATACATTCTAAGAGCATCTATGAAAACTCACCCACAGAGATGCTTCTGTTACTGCTCAGTTTTCCTCATTACTAATATACAACCAGGTGTCCGCTTGTGCCGCCCAGTGAGCCTGTTTAAACATCACAGAACTGATCACGTAGGAGACCTTCCTTGCTTTTAGCCTTAGAGCGAGCAAGTCCCTCCCTGAGACTCTGTTTCCGCTGCTCCGGTAATCGCCGGGCAGGACTCTGGTGGAACGTTGAACAGTGGGCTTGGTTTGGTTTGTCATCTTTTGCACCTGACCTTTCCCCCACCCTTTTAATCTCTTTCTACCTCTTCATTCTTTCCCTTCTTTCTATGAATTTCTCTTCTCCCCTGTAAACTGCATTCTTTCCACGTAACATTCTGTACATTTTTGGTTTCTCATGATCGAAAAGAAAAGCAACAGGAAGCATCTCACAAATCCAGCAAATAAATAATATTCTAATAGCAAGGACCTCTCTGAAATGTCTGCCCAGAAGCAGATGCACCACAAACGGCCATCACTGTACACTACCCCAGACTTCTCAATCTGATGATTTAGATACTTCTGTACTTAGGTGGATGGGGCCATTTTTGCCGAATTCAGCATATTTATTGAAGAATTTCTTGGAGCCAAAAGCCAACTCCATTGCATTTTGCTTGGTAAGGTTTGGTGGCCTTGATGTGGGGCAGGCATTGTTGATCATCTGCCCTTAAACTGATGATAAATCTAGAAACCAGGCAGCAGGACTAGGCTGCCTTAATAGAACCTTTGCAGGGAAATCCACAGCCCCAGTACTTACAGGAAATCTTGGGAAAGGATATTCAGCAAACTCACTTTAAGAAAGACTCGGGAAGAATTCCGGGTAGCGAGGACACTGGGAAGTTGGCATCAGTAAGAACTTTGAATTCTAGATGTAGAAGTTGTCCACCTAAAGAGTGTTTCTGCTTCTTGTGATACCCATTTGCCGCTTATTTTTAAACCCTAAATGTCTAAATCTTATATCGGGGGCATTTATGGAGATGACTTGGTTCCCTGTAATATCGTGGCAGAGCCCATCTGTTGTGACACACGACATCATTCTGATTGTACGTGTTTCATTCATGTGCCTTTACAGAAATCCTATATCTATCTGGTCTCTCGATGATGATAGTATTTTAAGTTTAATCCACCTTCCTGCAGCAGAATATAAAACCCTCCGTGAGGGTTACTGAACGTATTGTCGACACATCTTTTGCACAGAGTTGTTGAGGTAGATTAGTACAAGTCACAAATGAAAATTCCAGCATCAGGAAATCCCTTCACCTGAGAGGGGCTGATTTTTTTTCTGAGACAAAAGAAAAAAAAAAGTCAATAAGAGAGTTTTTCAGGACAGCCGTACTTCTTTCGGCCATTCGCCCCAAAGACCGTGGTGTGTTCTGCACACAAAATACAACAGACAATCTGGTGCCAATAAATGTTTTCTGTATTATCATCCTTTATTTTAGAAATCAAATGACTAATATATAATGCGAGATTTGAATTGGAGCGTGGTCACGACTTACACTTAAGACCTATATTGATTTAGGGATAATGGTATATATTCATTATCTTTCAACTAAAATACCTCAGTCCCCAACTAGAATGTATATTAGTTAAGGCATCCTTTTAAGAGACATTATTTTCGTGCTCATAAGATGGAAAGGGAAATAAAAAAGGAGTCCCAGAATAGGTGCATTTAATTCTCCCCAATTTAAATTTAAGTGGTACATCTTTAAGGCAATAACAATATTCCTTTCCTTCCCCCATCAGGAATGCTTCCATCAATGGATTTCTTTAATGTTGATGGTGGTTTGGTACAGTTTGAGGGGCTCTGTAGTTAGTCAGAAAATGCTTCAATAGAATGACCTACCAGATGGACCCCATAACAAAGCACAGAGGCATCAAACCACCACAGACATTTGGTGCTTAGAATAATAAAAAGACTATAAAATTAGATTAGTTGAGTCTAATTTGGAATCGGTATATTCCCCATGCACCCTCGCTGCTCTTGGGCAGATAAAGCCTTGAGATTTAGCACTGTGTCAGAGCAGAAGACTGCAACTTCCAGTAAAGGGAGACGAGGGAGAGGGAGAGAGGGAAAAAAGCATTCTGGGAGGTCGCGGAGGGCAGAGCAGTGACCTCCAATGATTTACAGGCCTTTAGCTTAATGAAATTGTTTCAGTGACATGACGGTAAGAGCTCGTAATGGATTGGATGCCCTAATGTAATGAAATTACTCCCTTCTGCCTAAAAAAAAAAAAAAAAAAAAAAATGCGCAATTAATATTTACTGAGACCTGACAGCCTTTGGTGCGCTCGTCTGTGTAGTTCTCTCAAACAGTCAGAGAGCAGAGACGGAGCAGCGTGGCAGACAGGCTGGCTCTGCGCGAGCTCCTGGCAGGGACGAGCAGAGACTGCCAGGGGTGGAGGGACAGGCACTCGGGTGGCCGGGGACGCCCGGCCCGGGCCGCCCGGCTCCTCGGCGCTGCCCCCACTCAGCCTTCACGCCCTCCCCTTGCTTTTCCACAGGCAACTGGACAACAACCACATCAGCTGCATTGAAGATGGAGCCTTCCGGGCGCTGCGCGATCTGGAGATCCTGTGAGTTGATTTTGCGACCGGTGCTGCCTTGTGTGCGTGTGCGTGTGCGTGTGCGTGTGTGTGTGTGTGTGTCCCTGTGAGGAGGAGAGAGGGGGCGTGTGTGTGTGTGCAGGGGGGGTCCGTGTGGATTGCATTTCTGTGTCTTCTGCTGCAGTGCTATTAAAATTGGGAACCGGGAGATCCCTCTGGCTCACCTTGGCCAAAGTGTTTGTAGGCAGCAAAGTGTGATTTCTCACCTCCTGCAAACTGGGGTTCCTGCTAATTAAGTCGCAATTGAGTCCTTTCTCCCCCGGTGCTCCCGCGGTATTTGTTGCTGGGTGGAACAGATGGGCCAGAATAGCCCCCCGGCGCCTGCCAGGGCATTCAGGGAGAGTCTGTTTGAGTGTGAGCATGGGGAGAGACAGGTTACAGGTCTGGGAGATGCGAGAGGGGATAGCACCAAGGGGTCAGTGGGAATTACCCAGGATCACAAAGGGACCTTGGCACGGGGCAGGGGGGATGCCAAACAGCCTGGTAAAGTCTAGTCATTGCCATTGCTCCTGGGATCTCGCCTCGGGTTTCAGTGCAAACTTTAAGCAGTAACGTTAAAGTGGCAGGGTGGGGGAGAGGCGAGAGGAGGTGTAATTCCCCCCACCCCCATACCTTGTGGAGCTGCCTTCCTGTGTTCTGGATTTTCCAGTGGTTCCAACCTGATTTCCAGGGGTGGGTTGGGGGTGGAATTCAGCTAGGAATCATCTTGGGGTCATTCAAACTGAAGTTAAATTGTGTAAGAACACATTTTGATGGTTGTCACTCAAACAACACTTCCAGCGGTCCCTGATTTGGAGAAACCTAGAAAGGAAGGCAATAAAGCCTAGTAGAACTTGTGCCAGGAGATGTGTGGTTCGGTCCTGACTCAGCCCCTAATTGGCTGTGTGACCTTGGGCAAGTCCCTTCCACACTCAGAGTCTCGGTTTTCCCATTTGGAAAGTGAAGGGTTGGTTGCTGTAACTTGCGGATGGCTTCCCCTTTCCAAATTCTGTAATTGCTTGGTTCTAAAAATAGTTCTGATGGTATAGTTCTATCCAGCGAAGGATAGGGAAGGATTTGTTCAGCATCCCCCTGAAAAAAAAAAAAAAAGCACAAAACCCTTACCTAATCACCAGGTTATATATCTCTGACTTCCAGAGGAATGAATAAATGTCGAACCAATGACTGAATGGATTTATTAAAATGTCCCTTTCTTTTCACCTGGCCCCCCAGACAGTGGGCACGGGTTGGAGAAAGCCTCTCCACGTTGTGTGAGAGGAAGGTGATTCCAAGAGGAATCACGGGAAATAAAAGGGGATGCTGATACTGCAAGGAGCCGGAAATCTGATGAAAGCCGCGAATTCCCGGGACAGAAATGGCTGGACCCACAGCCAGGGAGGTCAGGCTGTCAGTCCTAAGATGGATGGTGGCTTCTCACCCAAACTCTGACCCCGGAATGGGCAACAAATGCTTGTCTGCTAGGGAGAGGATGCCAGCCCCGTTCAGTGACCCAGGATTTCTCTGATCAGGAGAGAGGGGCTGGGAAGGGTAAGGTGCAATTTTCCCGCCAGCACAAGAGCATTTCTGGAGAGGGATGCAGGAGCATGTCACCCCTTTCTTCAGGAAGATGAGAGAATTCCTTGGGAAGAGACCAGGAAATGGAAATAACCAGCTGCCATGGAACAGCTGTGACAACCTGACAGCCTGTACTAGGAGTGGTGCCTCGTCTCACCAGAAGGTTGTCTGGGGGAGAGAGGATGGGGATGGACAGTCAGACACACCTGGGCACAGTGGGACTTTGGGCAAGCTATGCAACCTCTCGGAATCTGTTCCCTCAACTTTAAGAAGAGGTGGCTTCTGTCCCTTCCATTCCCCTAACTTCCTCCCTGTCGTGCCCTCATCCCCATCAAACCCCTGTCTGGGACAGAACTGGATTGCTCTTCTCTACCCCAGTGTTTGCTATTTTTAAAATGTTGGTATATTATAGCATGTTGATACACCAGGTTTCTCAAACTTGAAGCTTGAAAGCCTATGGTGGGGTTTAAAAAAAAAAAAAAAGTTCTCATTCCGTATTTTTACAAAGAGATCACGGGATCTGATGAGTTTATCTTCTCAGTTCCAAACAAAGCCAGATCAATAGCTTTGTTTTAAAGACACTCTCATTTGGCTTCACATGGCTAAGTACTCAAAATTAATCATAATCATTTATTCCCTGGGTTCTTAATTTCCAGCAGAGGCATGCGGCTTTGGAACCATCTATCTTAATCGTGAGCCATTCTGAATTGGCAGGAGCCAACATCTCCATTGAAAGAATCTCCCCTCCCCACCCCCAGACCTTCCAAATCTCATCTGCACATTGACATTTTATAGCAATTCTCTGTAATCACAACTTAGGCACCGAAAAGAATCTTGACAATGAAATAATAAATAGGAACTAAGTGAAGGCATCATATATTAACTTAATAAGTTCCTGAAAGAGAGAGGTTCAAAACACACTATCCCCAGAAAGGTCATCTTTAGCTATCCAAAGCTTTAGAAGTCTTCAAATTAAGAAGACAAAATAGAGTCTTACTCTAGGTGTTTTCTCTCTGACATTAAGCATAATGAAATAAAAAAACGAGGAAAGACTCACGATAACTCCCATGGAAAGCTCCCTCAAATTTAACTTAAGGAAAGTTTGTGGACGTCAACTATTGGTGGAAATACTTCACATAGGATCCCCCTGTTCCATTGTTTTCTGTGGGTGGAACTGCTGTGAAATTTCTTCCCATCCAGGCTGAGGTTGGTCCTACAGGACACATCATGGGAATTGAGGGGAGCCCGTGAGAACCCCTGGTAGAGGTAGAGAGAGAGGAGTGGGTACCAGGCTGGAGAAGGCTATGACAGCTGCTCGCTTCATCCTCATTTTTGGCTCCTGCACAGTGGGGGATGTCTTGCACAGAATATGGGGAACAAAGGAAAAGAGCCACCCCCTTCTCCCCTTCCCAGGTAGCCAGAAAAGGGACTAAGGAAAGTAGCATAGTGCGGGTGAAACTTCTCAAAGCCCCCATGCCACACGGAGGGGGGAATCACAGCGCAGAGGGTACTGCCTTGGAAGCATGTGCTGTGCAGTAACTCGTGCCCGACGGTGGCCATGGTGCTCTTATGGACCTTCTCCCTCAACATCCTCACAGCCCTCCTTCTGCAAAAGACCCATCTCAAAGAAGCCAAGTAGCTGCTTAACTAATAAGTGGCAGAGCCCATGTGACTAACTGTCCTACCAAGCTGCTTTCCCAATCTGCGTTGCCAAAGCTCTCAAGGCGTCGGCTTCCCAGAAAGCGTGGCCAGTGGGTGCCACAGGCTAGTGCGAACTGGCCCCCGAGAGCTGGGCTATGCGAGCTAGCAGCAATTCACAGTCCTGCCCAGGAGAGTGGTGGAGCCTCCCACATGCTTCTGAAATTGTCATTTCCTTTACCCCGTTAGTGGACGCCCACAAAGTTGAAGGTAAATCAGACTTGCCAGGGAAAGAAAAGAGTCCTGCTTTTTCACTGAATTACATTCTAGTCCCAGAGGTGATTTCTTCTCGCTTCTGCACGTCCCCAGTTGACTTTGTCATTCAGTGGTCTGCGGGCTCTTCCAACGATCCGGCCCCAGCTTTCTGTATGGCCTTAAGGTTCTGAACCGAGAGTTGCTATGACTCAGATGGCCTTCTGTTGCCCAAATCACTGGCCTTTCCTTTCCACCTGTTCTATACATTCGGTGATTCACATACTCGGTCTCCTCCAAGTTGGGGTTATACTGCAGTTGCATATGCCAAGACTGCATTTCTGACCCTGTGTGATCAGGAGCCACTCCATCAGAGCTCTCTGAGCTGGTTTCCTGGCCAGCTAGGTGGAGGACAGCCAGGCACCTCCCTGCCCACCGTGCTGTCCTGGGCCAGAAATATGTTTAATGAAAAAAAAAAAAAATTAAGAGTGTGGACAAAGAAAACAAAAGCAAGAAAACCTAGTTAATAAAATAATTTTTTTCAGTAGTCCTGCGGGAGAGGAAAAAAGTATTTTCAGACATTGTTTCCTGACAACATGCAGCAAATCAGAAGTTCAATAGATATACGCTGCCAAAAATGCCGTGCAAAAGCTATCGGGAGCATAGCCTGAAAATGCTCACGTACCCCAGTGAGTGGCCTGCCCTTGATAAATCACGGTACCCGCTAAATTGCATGCAGGTCCAACACATCTGCAGATAACCAGCGTGCGTTGTTTTGAAGGTCTCCCTTCATTTATGTCACTTGCCAATTTTGGAAATTCATCGGCTTTATTATAAGCTGGGCCTATAAGGACCTTCAGGATGACCTCTTATTTGGAGATAAGACACAGAGAGATCAAGAACAGGCAGGAGTGTGGCCTGGGCCATATAACATTTTGCACCCGGGTATCTACCCCCATCCCTCACCCTGGTCCAGGCTCTGGCCAAGGGATTTGTCAAGGGAAACAGCAAGTTGGTGGCAGCAAGGGGACTAAAACCTGGGTCTGCAGACCCCTGATCCTGTGCTCTTTGCCCACACTGGACATCTTCATGCAATTAGGCAGTCCAGAAAAATAACCCTCAGTAAGACAGGGGATCCCAAGCACAGCTGTCCTTTCAGAGCCATTATTAAGTATGTTATTTAGGAGATTTGGGGAGGAAGGCAGACTTGAGTACATGACAGAATCAAGGAATGATCCTGATTTCTGCTCTCTGGAAACCAGATGTTGCAAACTAGATAGACCACAGACTATGTTGCATCCACAGATGAGTTTTTTTTT
The DNA here is from genome assembly GCF_011764305.1 of Mustela putorius furo. NCBI lineage: Eukaryota > Metazoa > Chordata > Mammalia > Carnivora > Mustelidae > Mustela > Mustela putorius. The sequence continues at coordinate 40,513,929 of NW_025421294.1, forward strand.
TTTTTTTTCAATCTTGTGGAGTATTTAATTGACATTAGCATCTCGTGTTTTAAAATTATAAAATTTTTCATAAAAGTACAGGTGCCCAGCTTTGGGTTTCTGGTAAACCAGAAACATTGGCAACCCTGGGCTGCATTTCTGAACTGTGACAGTTATGGCTAAAGAGCACATTCCCTCCTTAGAAGGGATGCATAGACTCTCCTTTCCCACCGATCTCCATTCATTTCAGCTACTTACCAGCTGGGGTGGAACGTGCTATGATCCATCCAAGAAGCAAGGACACACTGTGTGCCAGCATAGTGCCAGGTGCCAGAGTCAGTAGTCAGTAAAGGTTCAGAAGAGCAGTTCTCTGGCAGATCAAAGTTTAGAGGCCAGAGATTACCAGAATTGTTGAATGGACATGTATAAGCAGAACCAAGTGACATGGAGTCGAGGATCCCCAAACTGAGCGAGGACATCACAGAAACAAGCAGGAATCTCTCATACCCCATCTTCTGGAAAGTTCTTCTCAAGAGTTAAACTAGCCTCCAAATTCCCTTTGATTTTAAATTGTCATTGGGTCTATGCAACTGATGAGAAGTGAGATAAACACGCCCCACCCAGTTTCTTGTTTCCTGGACCCCTTCACTATCCCATGTACTGAGCTCCTTCTTGGTCCACATTTAGAGAAGAACGATTCACAAGTTAAAGCAGTGGTGGGTGGGAATCGACCAGATTTTTAGGGTAGATATTCAACCACATGCCTGCAGGTACAACATGGCCTGACTCCAAGCCCTACTTGTAGACACAGAAGGATGGAGAAGAAAGTCCTTTGCTAGTCTAAGAAGAAGTCAGTGACAAGAAATTAACAATAGACCTGATACCCAGATCAGGGTGTGCTTACTTCTCTAGCATGGGCTTGCTGTCCTGGCTGAAGGGTGCTGGGCATTGGGTATAAGGATGTTATAGATCTTGTCGGCCCAATACAGAAAACCCAGAGCTTTATAGGAATGGAGAGCTATCCTCCACTTCAGCCGAGCTTCCTCTGGGTGAAGAACTAGATGCTATGATTAACAAATAGTAATTAACAACATATAATACAATGATATGATAACAATTTTTAGTATGGTCACTATAGATATTATAATTACTGTTGTCGCCTCTGTTTCTTAGTGTCTGCTATCTTCCAGGGACTATGACAAGATACTAGAATGCTGCATTTTATGCAAATCCTCACCACAGCCTTACAAAGTAGAACCTCTAAATCTCATTTTTCTGAGGAGGAAACTGAGGCTCAGAGAAGCTAAATGACTTTCCCAAAGTGCCCCTGGCAAGTACTTGGGCCTGCTCTTCAAATAGCAAATCAAGCTCTGCCTGGTGTTTGAGCCCCTGAACTTCCCTGCTCTGCTACAAAAAAAATTTTTTAAATGCATTCTGGAGCGCATATATCAAAGAAACATTTATATGCATTAATAGGATTACAGGCTATTATAAATGCCCATAATGATTCAGGAATGATAGTTTTTCTTTTTCAAAAGTTGACCCACAGGGTGCTCAGATCTAAACCTGTGACCTTAGCTTAATCAGCATTACATCCAATTCCACAGAACCACCCTGGCCCTGGAGGTATAAGGCCACAGTTGACCTTGGGGGTGTTAGAGTCTTCCCATAGGACTGGCTGCCAGTCCAGCTTCACCAAACTGGGTGGTTTGGGGTTCGTTTCCTCATCGAGAAATAGAAGCAGTAAGACCCACCCTGTAGGCTAGTACATGGATTGAAGGAAGTACCATAGGTCTAAGTCTAGCAAACAACAAACACCCAACCAGGATGCTCACCACAACTGAAGATGGACATGCCTGCACTATTTCACTGCCTTAACCCTAGAACCTCACACAAACCTGAAACAAAGTAGGTGGTCATTTAAAGTACATGGAACTGGGATGCCTGGGTGGTTCAGTCATTTAGCATCTGCCTTCAGCTCAGGTTATGATCTCAGGGTCTTGGGATCGAGTCCCAGGTGGGGCTCTCTGTTGAACAGGCAGTCTGCTTGTCCCTCTCCATCTGTCCCCTCCACTCCCCACCACACCCTCTAGGGCTCACTCTCTCCCTCTCTCTCAAATAAATAAACTTTTAAAAATAAATAAATAAATAGATAGATAGATAGATAAAGTACATGGAACCAAATTCAGTTGAAATTAACTAACCAAATGGAAGCCTACTCCACCCCAGCCTCCAGATTCTGTTACGCTTCAGTCCTGAATAGAACGAAAGCTGTGATTGTCCCAAAATTATTTTAAATACTGAATGATGTAGTATTTTACTGAAACAGCACATTTCTCACATTACCTTTGTTTTTTTATTCCTCCAGCTAAATGGCATTATTTTTTTATTACCTATGAACAAAATTAGAGCCATAGTAAAAAGTGGTGTTTCCTTTTCTTTTTTTTTTTTTTAAAGGTTTTATTTGACAGAGAGAGACTCAGTGAGAGAGGGAACACAAGCAGGGGGAGTGGGAGAGGGAGAAGGAGGCCTTCTGCAGAGCAGGGAGCCCGACACGGGGCTCAATCCCAGGACCCCAGGATCATGACCTGAGCTGAAAGCAGACACTTAACAACTGAGCCACAGAGGTGCCCCCCAAAAGTGGTGTTTTTCTAACAGACAAGACTTGTTTTCATTTATTGACAAGGTGTTTCACCTGGGCTTCTCTAGGAGCTGAAAATGTTTTTGGAATCAAGGTATTTCGTCACAACATAGCTTTGAACATAGAATTGTCACTGCCTACTCAAAGTCTTAAAATACTGCCAGAATATGATTCTTTTTGGTACTGTGCTACAAATTGTGATTTGTTCAGGCAATCAGAATTAAAATTGCACTTTGTGGAAGGCACCAGTAACTTCCATTGAACTCCCAGGATCCTAGGAAAGGAACCAGGTTTTCTGTGAATGCTCACATGGGCCATACAACACACACCCCTCCTTCGGAGTAACCCAGGCTCAAGGCTCAGTCATAGCCATGTTCATAAAATGGCTGGCTTGGTTTTTTTTTTTCCCCATTTAAATACGCAGCACTTTAAAGTTCAAGTAGCTAGAATTGGGGTGGGGGAGGTTGTTCCAAGGGTTCCCATTCGATTGTACTTTCCTGTTAACTAAAGTCCTGTTTAGTCTCTGGATTGAAAATGCATTGGTGTACGTTCCTGGGTTAAGAGGATATGGTGAAGGTCGTTGAACTGTTCTTGAGCACAGAGGATCTGGGAATTGGTAAGTGGTGCCCCGTGAGCACGACTTAGGTGCAATCAGGTGTTGGAAGTCTTACTGTTCATAGCGGCCACAGACTCCTCCAGCCACCAGGTCTCTGGCCTGAAATTCTGGCTTGACAAACTAGCTTTGCTTTATCCCACCTTAAATGAACTAGAAAAATAACTGCATCTTTCAAAAGAGATTCCAGAGAATTTGCTCTTGGGGGCAAGATGAGGAGGCCAGTGGGGAAACACCACAGAGCTACCAAGTGCACACAGGGGTCAGTTCACTCCCCAAATGGAGCTTCCACACCGATTTGCAAACGTACTCCTGAGCCGATGGTCAGCCTCTCTCCTTTCTCTCTTCCCCAGCAGCCAGCAATGGCTTCAGTGACCAGTGTGTGAGTGTATTCAGGGAGCATCGTGCCCTTGTCCAGCTCTTATCTCATGGCTGTCAAGGGTCTCCAGGCCAGGGACCTGTGACTCCTTGAAGAGCTGAACCTGCCCCTTTCTCAGCCTCCACTTCCATCCAGGTTGCAGAATATTGGATGGCTCAGTTCACCTGTGGCCAAGAGTCCATTACTCTGCAGAACTGTGTCTTGAAGGTCAAGGTCCTAGGAACCCAAGGAAATTGACCCACCCCTTCCTGCTAGTTGGCTCTGTGGAGGGAAGGATGGCATGGGGACGACGTGGAGATGCAGGGCTGGGGGAGAATCAGAGCATCAGCTGTACCTTTCTCAGCTTCCATTTTTTTATCTGCAAAAGGGCTTAGAAACAGGGGATGGGGAGGAGGAAGGATGGAGGGAATCTGATTCTGTTTCTCCAAGGTCATCTCTGGACTCTTTGGACTCATAGAAACTCTAGAGCACCCATTCCCATTTGACTTATAACTAAATCAGAGGATCCCATCTATTGGCACATAGTTCATTGAAAACTTCAGATAGAGAGTGTGATTTTTTTTTTTATTGTTTTAGTCTTTGCGGTGTTTAAAAAAAAGTAGAATTTGTTGCCAATGTTTAAAACCCAGGTAATTTTATTTAAAAGTTATACAATTTCAACTTCCCCAGAATATCTGGAACCTGGGGCAGTCCTCGGCATGTGGCTCTGATGGTCTAGAGTGGCGCTGTCTCATAGGACTGTGTGTGGTGCAGGAAATGCCTCTTATCTGTGCTGTCCAGCATGATGGCCGCAAACCACAGTGTCGCTCTGGAACACTTGAAGTGTGGCTTATACAACCGAGGAACTGAATTTTTATTTCATTCTAATTGATCCAAATTGAAATCACCACCTTCAGCTTGTGGCTACCTCATTGGACCTCTCAGGTTTATTGCTGAGTGGCGAGTAAGTACCCCATTTGGACAAGACTGGCCTCTGCAAGTCCCCACAGCTCCCACCATGCCTGTTTCCCTGCTTGCTTTGTTCCAGGTCACTGGGGCTGTTTCACCTTCATTAAGAGACACTTTTAAACAGTCTATTTTCTGAATTTAAATACTTTGAGATATCTGCCACTCCCCCTCACCCCCACCCCCCCAGCTCTGTCCTTTCTCTTTCTGAATTTAACCATTTGGATCTTGGACCTGCAAAAGACCCTTTTTTATTAAAACCCAGGAGTATGATTATTAAAACTGTCTCCCACCCATGTGAATTTCTGTCTCTGCGAGAATTAGTTTCCTGATCCCAATTATTCACTTTTTCAGCCTTGCAAATCGTTTCCACCAAGTCAACTGGGTAGGAAAATCGCTCCCATGTCTGGACCCGTCCCTTCTCCATACATAAAATAGAGACAAGAGATCTAGTTAGGGAAGCAAGCCCATTAACCCCGCAGAAGCTGAGTGGAACTGTAACTTGGAACGACCTTGGAGGTCAACTAGTCCCACTGCTTCATTTTAAGAGAAAGGAATTCCCCCCAAAAGGTTGAGTGACTTACACATTGCCATAGAAAAATTTCACAGAAGGTCTACGGCCATACCACCCTGAACGCGCCCGATCTCGTCTGATCTCGGAAGCTAAGCAGGGTCGGGCCTGGTTAGTACTTGGATGGGAGAAAAATTTCACAGAAGAACCAAGCCTTTGACTCTTTATCCAGTGCTCTGTATTGCCATCTACCTTTCCCCTGTATTGGCAGAAAGGAAACGAGGAATAGTGAGGCCAGTCTCTATGCACTATCCATCCCATCATCTCTTAATCTCTAGCATTTTTCCAGAGAGAACAGCGTATGTTCAGTATGGAGACCAAAACCTTCCCTTTCTTGGGCCCTGTAGTCCTGCAGCCACTGCTTGGGAGATGACCACCGCAGTAGCCAACAGGTTGCTGTCTGTTAGGAAGGCAGTCTGGGAAGAGATTGAATTCTACATCATTGATCCTGGCTACCAGTGGTGATCAGAGGCTGGACGCGGAAGCACCCTGCATCTCTTTGAACCCAAGTAGCCCAAGTAAACTGTGTCTAGCTTCCTGAGAGAGCCCTTCCCTTGTAAATATCAGAGGGTAAACCTGGACCTTGCCAGCATCTAAGCCCAGGAACAGAGCCTCATGCGCCCTGTGGCTTAACTCCAAACCATACATAAGAAATAACTTACAGATTTGGCCAGAAGAGTGATGCACGGTGTGTGGAAAGCTGGCAAGAGCACACCTTCCTGGTGGGACCCAGACTTACCCTTATAAACAGAAACTTTCTTAAGACTCTTTGTCTCCAGGTAATGATAGTTGGAGAGGGTGGGGGTGGAAGAAACTTGAATAATTTTTTTTATCACTTAAGATAGTTCACTTGAGGGGCACCTAGATGGCTCAGTCCGTTAAACGTCTGCCTTCAGCTCAGGTCATGATCCCGGGGTTCTGGGATCGAGCCCCACGTCGGGCTCCTTGCTCAGGAGGGACCCTACTTCTCCCTATCCCTCTGCCTGCTGCTCCCCCTGCTTGTGCTCTCTGTCAAATAAATAAAGAAAAATATATATATATATTTTTTAAGATAGTTCTTTTGAATGGTAGGTTCCTGGTGGCTGCCCTCCTGGAGTTGCAGTATGGAAGAAAGGTGTCAACCACATTTCACCATGAACATACTTCAATTTTATGTATAAATATACATATGTGTATACACACACACACCCTACATTTATATATATCAACATGTCTCAGAGTGTGTTATATATAGGATATGTATTGAATATACATATATGATGTATGTGTGATACATACGTGATATATATATGATTCAAATTGTTTAATTGATTTTTTTTTTTTTGGTTCAGAGACTAAAAACTGTCATCTGCAAGCCAAACCCAAGTTATTTTTCATTGTGACTTTTGTTCCTTTATATGATTTAATCACCAATATTTAAAAAAAAAAAAAACAGGAGACTTCACATAAAAATTCTACATGTCTGGTTTTTTCTTAAAAAAACACAACAAAGAGGAACAACCAACAGCAGGTGCACCCACATTCCGGCATAGCAACAAGCCTTTGAAACGAGAAGTGAGGATCCCAGGTGGCAGAGCGGGGTTTACTGCAGACCCCACGCAACCCACTTACTCAGATGTAAAGCCTGGCTCCTGCAGGCAATTGAGTTTGTACTCCTGGATCAGCGCAGGCGGCTGTTCAGAGTGGAATTTATTTTGATGAAAAGATGCCGAAAGCATGACCCTTCACATTTGGAAACTCATCCATCCATGCAGGAAATATTTATCAAGTTGTTCTATGTGCCAAACACTGGGAAAGGCCCTGCCTGTACCACAGTGCGCAAAACTGGCGTGTCCTCTCGTCTCTCTCTGTGTCCCCGTTAGTGGGCATTGAAAAACTTCCCCCTTCTTCCTCTCTTATGGGCTGAAATGCGGCTGAGGTGGGGAATCGCTCTTTGCCCGCCCCCAAGCCCGCCCCCCCTTGACTGCACGCTCACCTGTTCAGTTATGTAAGCTGGAGGTCATTCTTCCATTCTCAGTCCGCTGTGGACTTCTTGGCACACTGGCAACTTCCTGATTTCTAAATAATGTAGTAGACAAGATGGATCGTCCAGTTTCCCAGCCCATGGATGACAAAACAGAACCGGGAGAGGCCACACATTCTTGTTGTTGAAGGTATATTTTACAATTAAATTGGTCGTTGGGAGGCAGTGAAATCATTCTGAATCACCACCAGCCGGTGTCTGTGATGATCTCAAAATAAGAGTAAGGAGAATTAAAGGACCAAAAATACTGGAGCCCCAGGAATACCAAGCTACCGGACATCTGACCGGGCAGTGACAGGATTTGAAGATGCGTCATTCTCTTTTGATCTTCCACTTTCTACATTTATTTTGGAGGCATCCCCCCCGCCCCCGCTTTGAACACTGAGGCTCTGCTGGGTAGAAGGAGATGAGTTTCTTCCTGTCACAATGTGAATATATAATGAAAGGAAAACCAAAGACGAGCCCTTTTGTTCAGGAATCCGTCTCATCAAAGACTCACATTGGCAGCTGATTGTTTTTATTTATTTCTGTAGGTTTTACATGACACCTGGAGACCGTTTAAAATGTTACTTGGCGGTAAGAGCTCTGTGTTTAAAAATAACACTCACCCGATGCCAAATCACTTTAGAGTCGGGTACAAATATTGAGACAAAAACCCCAGCTGTTATTGCTTTGGCTGCTAATTTGAGGTGTCAAATGAGAGCTCGCCTGCTATACGTCAGTGAATAAGGCCCCTTGTGAGATCATTATGTTTTCTAACAGTTGAGAGTAATGGACTAATCAGTGCAGCATCAGTTGGTTTCATTATATGCCCACACAATGGTTATGAGCTTTAATTTAAACGGTCCGCAGGGAGATCAAGGAAATCAGTAATAGGCGGCACCCAGGATAGTCCCGGAGAGCAGGTAGTGTGCGAGAGAGGGCTTCCCACATCCTCTCTCCTCTTTCCCTCCGTCCCTCTCAGTCCTCCTGCGCCGTCTGCCCGCAGAGACTCACTACCTGCTCCAAACAGCCCAGAGATGAGCTTTGCTTAAGAAGCAGATCTGTACTCTTGATTTGGAGGGGAATGCTTAAAAATCCCAACCAACCGATCCAACAGCAAGGGCGGCTGCTGACAATGCTTAGACGCGTTGAGACAGACGTTGAGCTCAGAGAGCTCTGAGACCAAATCGCCCCTCTCCTGCGTAGCCTCTCTCAGGGCCCTCACTGTCCGTGCCAAGCTCTGTGCTCTACAGACAAGAGGAGGCTCAGGTCGTGCTAGTGCCTCTGAGTAGCGTTGGCAGGGAGGGAAACACCATGGTCCCCACCACGTGGAAGCCTGTGAGGGCTGAGCACAGCACTGGCTTCTAGGACTCATCTTGGCCTTGGAAAAGGCATGGAAATTGGGCAGCCAGCCTCTGTCAGACCATCCCGTGAGAGGCAGTTTTGCACAACGGTAAAAAAAATCAGGCCCTGGCATCCCGCTTCCCTGTATTTGAACACCGTCTCCACAACTGTAGAGCTGTGGTCAGAGCAGATCTTTTGAGGCTCCAAAATGGAATGGATTACCTCAGCATTGTGGGGAGAATTAAGTGAGATGACATGTGAAAAGTGCTCAACCCAGTGTCCTCACATAGCAACTCCTTAATAATTAGTATCAGTGTTGTTCTTGCTCTCACTGACATCTTTACTGGAGAATCTCGGCAGGATCGCTTCCAAGCCACAGACTTCGCTAGTCTCACCGATGAGAAGGCAGAGAGTTCGTGGCAGAACCGATAACGTTCAGTTTAGATTTTCTCAAAGGATGCGTGTGTGTATGCTCTTCCTGATTTCTAGAGTTTCCTAGAGCCTCCGGCCGAAGCAGAAAGTGGACAGCTGGGTGATAGGAGGGAACGCTCAGGGGAGCTTCCTCCAGAAATGACTGAGTCATTGAGTAGGGGAGAGATTCTGGGCTGGGGGATGCCTCCCTTAACCTCCGTGGGCACTCGGTGTGTGTTCTCCTGTAGCCAGGCCACAAAGAGACACCACCTACCCCCGTTATCATGGATTCAGCCAGCCCAAAGCATTCACATACCCAGGACCTAGGAGCATGTGGAAGGGCCTGGTCACCAGCAACGGGCCTTATTCCTGGGGCCACAGTGGATCAGTCAGCAGCCACCAAGCAAGACCAAGACACGCCAGCCCTGCTTTGACGTACAGGCCAGAGAAGGGAGCAGGCATCTAAAGCATCCTCAGTCTCGTTCCTCTCTCGCTGTCGGAGTGGCCGTGAGCCCTCAGCCCCTCCTTCCAAGGCCCTCACGTTGCCTGCTGGAATCCTCTGTGATTCCCGTTCCCCAGGCCGGCAGTATAGATCTTCCCTGCGGGGTCCTGCCGCCGCAGTTTTTGCACTCTGCTGCTGTTCAGACAATGCTGCTGCCTCCTTTGGTTTGTTTCTGCCCCTGGGAATTCAATACAGGCCCTGCTAGAGACGTTCCAGCTTCAGGGATTGGAGGGCTTGCCGTGGAACCTGGGTATGTGTAAGGACAAGTCAGGGCACCTCCAAGCTCCCTTGAAAAAGACATTCCACTGCCATGGCTGCTGATGACTCACTATGCATGTCCTTCCTGGGGAGTGTTAAGGAGGGAACCACCTTATTTATGGAGACGAGACATAAGGAACAATCAGCCTCCCTTGAGAAGAGGGCTGAAATAGGCCTATCTTCCAAGAGGGATTATCCAACCCAGGGAGCCTGGATCCCTACCTATGCGGAGGGGAAGAGGAGGGGCTCGAGGAGTACCCCGAGGGCTGGCACGCTGGGAGTCTGTGGTGGCACTTACTGTGGGTGCCTGGTTTTGCAATTATGTGATACGTGCTCACAGATAATACTGCTGCATTAGAGTCAATTACATAGTGCTATGGACACACAACACACAGATTACAGCCAGAGCCAAGAAAGCACAGAGTGATAAAGCGAGGGCCTAATCGGAGGAGACAGAGGGAAATGTCAGCCTTATTAAGGTTGCCAGGGTGGCGTGGCTGCAGCTGGACTTGGCCCCTCCAGACCGAAGATGGCTATCTTGAGGGCCATGAGGGAGAGCCACATGTCAGCACAGAGCAGAGAGCAGCAGGGAGCCGGGGGCAGATGCCAAGTTGGAGCTTTCCAAGGGTGAGTACAGCAGTTCCATGGAGGGCTGTGTACTAGTTCAGATCTTGGGGCTCTTTCTAGGCAGGAAACCCCCAATGCGGTCCACAGAAGAGGCTTCCAGTCCCAGAGTCAGCAAGAAGGTAGCCTATACGCTGTCCTCCCACTCAGGTAAAAGGCTCTATTCTTAGCTTTTTGTCTAGCTCGGTGGTTTTCAAACTTGAGCTTGCATAGAAAACTATGGAGGGAGCATCTCATGTTAAAACACACGAGGCTGGGGGACATCCTCCCCCCGACCCCCCACCGCCACGCCGAGCATCTGCTTTAGTAGGTCTGGGTGGGGCCTGAAGACATGATGCTGCAGGTCTGGGGACCACACTTAGAGAACCACTACCCAAGTTCATTCCACACTCAGCCCAAGGTGGATTCACCTGCCCTGTCCCTTGAGCAGGGTCCTCTCTTGGTTCGGATTTCATTGCAGCATCATAGATTCTGGAAGCACTGGGACCCATCGTCCAGGTGGGCCTGTGCTGTGGGCCAGGAGTGTGGATTCTAGAGTCAGACCTCCTGCTTTCGATTCCCAGCCCTACCAGTTGCTGCCTGGGGCTTCCTACCTGGGTTTTGGGAGCTTCTGACCTAATCCCCTCTTCTTACAGAGCGGTTATGCTGCCTGCCCACATCACAGGCAATTACTGACAAAGGCGAGTCGGGAACTTCCCAGTTCTAGAGAACCAGGATTGTAAACACTTTCTATAAAAAGGCAGATGGCACTATTTTAGACGCGGCCAGCCCCGTGGTCTCTGTTGCATATGCTCGGCTCTTGTAACACAGAAGCAGCCGCCGTAGACAATACATAAACGGATGGGTAAGACCTTATTTACAAAAACAGGCTGTATGAGATGGGATCTGACTTGTGGTCGGTAGTTTGTCATCTCCTGGCCTTGTGCGTTCTTCCCTACTGGGGAGCTCTGGTCTCGCCACAGTACACAGGATTCCGCTGAGGAACATAAGCACATTCTTTCTGGGTATCAAGGTTCTGTTTGTGCTCTAATCCCTTAGTGTCCTGGGGAAAACCAGTTTAATGCCCTCCCTCTCGTGCTCAGAACTGAGAGAGCGTGGGATCCATTGGGAGAAGTAGCATTGCCTACATGGATCATTTTAATATGGAAAATGATCCTTTTTCATTAAACATTTATGTTCTGATGATGACAAAACAGAAAAGTGATTGCACAGTACAGTATATAGGTCACCCTTAGTCTCAATATAAATAACATAAATAACAGTATAACAGGTAAGGGTTTTAGGAAAAAGAAATGGGAGGTAGGCAGACTGTCTTTAAATCTCATGGTGGGGGGTGGCCTTATTTCTAGTTAATACTGAGATGCCCATTTAGCAGCTTGTGATGGTGCAAAAGTTGGGAGGAGGGCAGTGTAGTTCTGAAGTCTTAGAGAATTAATTTGACCCTGATCTTGATCTTGACACTGCATTTATTTGAGGAGAAACTTCCAACCTGGGTGACTTGGGGTAAAATGTATTTTCTCAAAATATCTCCAAAGGAGCAGAGCGGTGAGGTTAAAGCTAGATTGTAGAACTGGCAGAACTCCAGAAGACGGAGGTACATAAAACAAGATGATGAGGTCCCCACAGGCCAAAGCCCTCCAGAGGCGGGTCATCATCAGACCCGACTGTTTATTTTCCTGTTGGTTAATTTTCAGGGAAGTTCATAGAACAAGAGACACTTGGGCACTTCTTTCTAGCTTTGGGTGCCAGGGTGGACATGACAGAAAACATCCACACTGGGGTAACAAACTGGCTTGAAAACAGGAGGCAGTGGGTAAGTTGGGGGAAATTGTGGTGTAAAAAATAACAGCGATTCCCAGATCCTCCCAGGAGCTTGTGAGCTACCCTGGGGGTCCCTTTCCTCGCCTCAAACCACTCGTCTCCAAGATGGAGATAAGAATTCCAACCTCAGAGACCTACAAATATCCAATAAGGTGAATGCGAAAGCTTATTGTAAACCATAAAAGAGTAAAGAGACACAAGGTCAAACAACAACTGAGGGTTCCTGAGTGCTGCGCAGGAGCCAGGCCGTGTGCTCACAAGTGTGCTTTGTTTCAGCGCAGGGTGGTTGACTGGATCAGGTCCCTCCCTCCACAAAAGTCCATGTCCTCATCCCAGGAACTTAGGAATATTACCTTTTATGGCAAAAGGGACTTGGTAGATGTGACTAAGATAAGGATCCTGAGATGGGCAGTTTATTCTGGATTATCCACTCCGGCCCTAAATGTCTCACGAGGCTCCTCATAATAGGGAGCTAGGTCACAGTGGATGGGGGGGAGGGGATGTGACAGCAGAAGCAAGAGGTCGGGGGACTGCAGGAATGGACCACAGGCTGAGGACAGGCAGCAGAAGACAATGAAACATTCTCCTGCTGCTGCCACCATAAGAAATGTGGGCCCCTGAACCCACATTAGACTTCCGACCTCCAGACTGTGTTGCTTGAAGCCACAAAATTTTTAGTACTCTGTTCTCCTAGCAGAAGGTGACCAAGGCAGGCGTCATTCCTGGAGTTGGGCTTGCTTCGTCCGTGAAACGGAGGCGATCACAAAAGTGCCTGTCTCATAGGGTGTTTGCAGCAGCTAAGAGATGGTACAAGTGGTACCCCCAGCCCAGTGCCTGCGTGGCACACAATAAGCTCTCAGCTAACACTGGGAATACTAGTATCATCATATTATATCACCCCTAAAGCTCTGTGAGATTGGTGCTATTATTATCTCCACGTTAAGGGAGGAAACCTAATGAGATTCAGAGAACTTACTGGTGGTTCCATGGGCTGTATGTGGCAGAGCCAGAGTCTGAACCAGGTCTCCCTTCCAGGCGCATGCTCCCCAATGCTGCTCCACTGCGGGGGTTGCGGGGAGGGGTGGTTATAACACCACCACCTTCTTTGGAAGCCGATTACTAATGGGTGTGGGCAACAGAGAGAGCGCCATACTCCATGCGTGGGCGCAAGCCACCAAGACTAGAGATCAAATAAATCTAGGTCTATCAGGGAAACAAAACCTGTAGCTGCCATGGAGATCAGCATCCAAGAGGTCACCAGCCCTCTGTCATCCCTAGGCTGGCCAGCCCCCTGCAGCAAATCAGGAAAGTCTGAAGACTGTGTTTAGTCATTTTGGTTCTGGAATAATTGCTATTATCGTAAATGTTTTATAGCCCTCATTACAGCTCACATTTAAACATCAGTGTAGTAATACATTAATAAGTCATTGCTGCCAGATGTACTTACGGTCAAGCCCTGCACTGTGTGTTCAGCTCAGTTAGGGCTGGCTGTGACTCTCCCTGATGTGAGTGGCTGGGTATGCTTGGAAGGAAGCCTCTTCTCTCCAAAGGCTTCGTGCTCTTTGCCTTTGGGAGAGGAAGATGGTTAGACTGTTGTCTGGTATTGAGTCCATGACCCTAATGAGGTATCCCCAAAGTGTGGAGCCTAGAACTCTGGCACAGAAAGGGAAATGAAGGCATCATTTCAGCCCCAGAGGTATTCCTCATCTGATGGAGGACTGGCGGGGGGCAGGGGGACATAGTCCCCACACCCAGGAAGCTTCCTGCCAAGGAAGTAGAGTGACAGACTCTTCAGCCTTGTCAGATGAGATATTCCAAAGGCTACCTGGGTGTGGGGGGACAGGATAAGTTAACACACACTTCACAGAAAAGATAAGCCACAGAATTAGTGCTGGACCCATGGTAAATACCAGATGAGGTAGAGAGACGTACTGGGTTCTGTGTCTTCAGGTAAACAGATTTCCTTCTGGCCTTATTAACCAAACAAATGCTAAGTAGGCCCTGAGGAATTGCAGGGAAGGCCTGAGGCAAGGGTGTGCGGTGGGGTGGGCTCCCCCTGCGGTGGGTGGAAAGGGAGAGGATGTGCAGGCACCTTGGCTGCAGTGGGTATGGGGGCCACTGTGCTGGTTGAAGCTGGATTTCCACTTCCATGGAGGTTGGGGTGGGGTAACCATGAATGACCAGGACAGGACCAGATTCTCTCCGCCAGTGTCCATAAAATGGTAGGCTTCATTTACCGAATATAGACTGCACACTGAGCCTTTTACCAGCCTGTGGGAGAGGTACCGTTACCCGCCTGCTTCTGCCGATGAAGGGCCTGTGGCTGAGAGATGCTGGTAATTTCCCCAAGATCGCACAACCAGGGCATATAAGACTCAGTCTGAATCACGGATGGACCAGGTCGTGGGGCTACGGTCGCGCACGGGATAGGAAATGTTGGAAGGCATTCTAAGAGAAAGGCAATATGTTTCACAAGAGCTGAGGACAAAAGAAGTCAGCTTAACCATGGAAGGCTCCAAAGAAAGTCTCCTTCCTGGGCCAGCGGGGGCCCATGGAGGGGAACAGGGGTGAGCTCATGAGAATATACTTCCAGAATAAACTGTCCATGTAGCACCCTGGGTTCGGCGGTATGGGCAGTGGGCAGAGCAGGGAAATTGGAGCAAGACAGTGCTGGATTCCAATCCCGTCTCCCAAGCTCAGCAGCTAAGGGTCCCTGGGAGAATTCCGTCCCCTCCGTAGCTCCACTTCCTCATCAGTAGCACGAGGACAATGTCCACCTCGCAGGGACGTGTGTCGCTAACCAGAATGACACATATCTGTTTTCTTCTCTCAAAAAGTAGGACAGTGATATGTTGCTGACACGGGGCTTGTGAGAACGGGAGATGTCGTCGTAGGTCCTCTGTGCTCAGCACCTGGTAGGATTTCAGGAAGTGACAGTCTTGCCGTAGGTAGGTCTGAGAGTACTGAGAGGGCAGCTGAGAGGAAAGAGCCTCTCTTTCCTCTGAAAGACGGAGTCAGGGATTCTCTCATCTCCTGGAGACCCACCCCCTTGTCTCCAGCTGCCCCATAGCTATTGATTTATGATCCTCTTGACAGTCGCACCAGTTCCTCCCCCCACCCTCCAGAAATCGCTACTGCCCCCCCCCATGCTACGTCCTTCTTAACCGTTTCCCTTCTTCCTCTGCCTTCACAGCACCCTCAACAACAACAACATCAGCCGCATCCTCGTCACCAGCTTCAACCACATGCCGAAGATTCGAACTCTGTGAGTAACGGTCCCTGCTTCTGCCCCACACTCCGCCCCATGTGCCCTGCCCTGACCTGCACGTGGGTCCTAGAGCAAACCTCCCTCCTCCCGCCATTGACGAGGAGATCTTGGTGAGCCACAGATGGGGGAGAAGCATCGCAGTGCCACCCACAGTTCTGAAACCCCATTCCACGGCAGACAGACGCGTTTCTCTTTACCCTGTTGACGGGGGAATGCATCTTTGTGTGTCCCATCTTGATGGAAAACATTATTAGTGTTACATTGTGACAGAACATGGCTAACTGGGATGTAATGATTCGGTGTCTCCTGAGCTGATGTCACCTGCCGTTGTCAGTTCTGTCGTAGCACCGTGGTCATGTTTTCCCCTCTGTGTCCCGTGGCCAAGTGGGAGCCTTAACCCCTCCTTCTCCCCATCCTCGTGTCCCACACCCAACAGAGTGCCCTACTCCCTTGATGATATTCTGGTAGGATACAGGAACTTGTTCTTGACCGTTAATTTTGGGGTAGGCTCCAGCTTTCCTTTTCCGTGTACTCCCAAAGCAAATCTTCCCACAACACCCCATGTGGAGAGCAGTCCCGGTGCCTTTATTACCTGGGGAGTTCCTTCTCCTCTCAACCAGAACACCTTGTAAGTTTCTCTGCAGATGGAATCCGTTGGCCTTTCCATAGGGGTTCACAGGCATGGTTTCCTTGTGTTGGGGCAACTTCACCAGCGTGTGCATTACAGTAATAGTGGAGAGCCAGCCCCCAAGAGCTTTCAGCTAAATACATGTAGGGCCAAGGCAGCGAGCTGGAATTTCTGCTGTTCCCTTTGTTAGCTCCAGGACCTCTGTTCCCTCTAAAAATGGGGGCGCTGGAGAGGATCCGATGAGAGGAGGTACGAGGAGTGCCTGGTACAGAGTGGATGATAAATGATGTTGACTATTACTGTTACTGTCACTCTATCCAGGAATCTGCACTGAAAGTTCCAAGCTACCAGCTCATCAGTGGCCCCTGAGCAACATGGGATCCACAGGGATTTAAAAATCCGTAGAGCAGTGGTTCCCAAAGTTGGGTCCCTGGACTGGCAGCATCAGCGTCATGGAATGAGATTAGACCCAAGGAATCGGAATCTGGGGGGGTGGGGCCAGCCATCAGGGTGTAACAAGCCCCCAGGGAGATTCTGATGCTCATACTGTTTGAGAACCCCTGCGTGAGTGAGAAAGTGACCTTATCAGGGCGGGGTGGGGGGGTGGGCAGGGAATGAAGCAGAGAGCGGTGGAGCCCTGTGTGAGGGAACAGCACGGACCTCCCTGGGCAGACCTGAGTGTAAAGGCGAGCCCTCACTGCCCCTGACTCTGGGCAAGTTTCTTCCTCTCTCTGCCCTGCAAGGACAGGGAGTTCGTAAGTGCTTGTCTCACAGTGGTGAGAATGAGGTACGCTTGCAGGTAGAGGGCCTGTGTCATGAGGTCCACTCAACAGATACTGGTTACTGCGAAGAAGCATCCAAGCCCACTGTCCCTCATTGCTCCCCATTTCTCCCTTTGACCCCTCATGTGATAGCATCAGTCCACCAAGAAAATCTTTCCTTTTCCTTGCCCTTTGAAATGGGATGGTGCAGTTGTGGGGTTTTAAGGAGAAACCATGGGAGTCTTCAAAGACCACCTCAGAGCCCACGGCAAGCTACAAATGAGCTGCCAAAGAGTGTGCCCGGGGCTTCTGGCCTGAAAGCTGAAAGCGAGCCTCCGGGTGCAGGGCCTGCCTCACCCCACATGGGCTTGCGGAATAGAAGAAAAAGGACGCTCCCCTGCAGAAACCCGCAGTCCAGCTCCTGTGGCTCCTTCTCTGTGACTTCGGCTTCCCCCTTGCTCTTCTCCATCTAGGAGCAGCAATAACAGAGGCTCGGCTGGGTCCATGGGACGGGGCCCCTGGGGAGCTGGGTCTGGCTCTCAGGTCCCTTGTTTGGCGGCCTCCGGTGGAAAAGGACGGTGGAGGAGGGTCTTCTCCTTGTTCCTGTTGTCATCCTTCCCCGCGGTCCCGAGCACTCATCTGATGAGTTGAGATCAATCAATCAATCTCGTCTGTTCTCTTTGCTCCGTGCCTGCTGCCACTTTCTCTTTAGTTTAATTTCAGAGACGGCTCTGTACAGAACTCCCCAGAGACTTGCACTGACTAATCCCCCTTCACTGTAATTAAAGTAGGGGTGCGGGAGACGGGGGGTAGGGAAGGGGGGAAGAGGAGCAAGGAAGGAAGTCATAAATGGGATTTCTAAAGGAAAGCTTTTATATTTAATTCAGAAAGCCACATTTTATAGAAAATGAACACTGACCCTCTCTAAAAGGATTTGCTGGAAATTTAATTTAGCGCCTGTGGCTAAAAGGCACCTTTTACAAATTGGCGTTTGTATGCATTCACCTTATCTTCTATGGAGGTGGATTTGCCGACATGGGATGTGAGGTTTCCATCAGCAGAAGATCGTAGAAATGCATGCAGGAACCACCTCGGCGCCTTGATGCCTTGGTGTCTAAGTAAGAAATGGCGCCCTGTCCAGGGAGGGCTCCGGGCTGGGAGGAGACGGAAGTGTGGAGCCAGTGCCCTCACAACTGTAGTAGCTGCACACATTCCTTTGATGGCTCATAGTGTGCAGGGCCTTGTGTTGGGTCTTTCTCATGAACCGTTCCAGTCCTCACAACAGCCCTAGGAAGGGGCACCTTTAATAAGCCCCACTTTACAGTTCATAGCACTGAGGCCCCGAGTTTAATCACTGCCCAAAGTCAGAGTCGGAAAAGCACAGAGCCAGTGTCAGATCTGGGCAGTTTGACCTCAGAGCCTGAGCTCATTCCATTCAGCAGAAACAAAAGCAGAGGAGCCAAGGCAGGACTGAAAGGCCACTGGAGGCCGCCTCCCCTCCAGGTCACGGCCATCCCAATTCACCAAAGTCATGAAAAGGAAATAAAATAATTTTTCTTCCCATTTGAGGAGATTAGGAATACTCCTGGCAGTGTCCAGACTTACGTTTCCTCATCGATGTGATAACTTTCCTTTCAATAGTAGTATTTGGGGTGATACTCCTCAATTTGATCTCCCAAACCTGGTTTGAAAGGCTGGAGCTTGGAAGAGTCTGCCCGGCTCAACTCTCCCAGCACTCCCGGCGGTTAAAATTCTAGAACGGGTGGGAGGATCTGAGCCCGTCCACTGCTCTAGGCTTTTGACAAGAGCCTTTAGGTGGATTCCAGGTCTGTTTTGGCCACCTGTTCTCCATGGTCCCTCTTGGAAGTGGAGGAATCCCCGCAAAGGCAGACAAAAGGTTAGGAACCATCTGGAGGAAGGTAAGGAAGAAAAGGTAGCTTGGGGCCACCTTGCAGTGGTTGAGAAAGAACCAACCTGGCATCATCTTCCAAAAGGAAAACCTCCAACATTTTCAGTCTCCCAGAAATTAATCTGCTTAATAAGGATCTGACTGACCTAAACCTCACTTTAGCCATTCCACTGATCGCTTACGCCTGATGGGAACTGATGGGAAGTCGTTGACATTGATCTACCTTGTGGACCCATGTTCAGCCCTTCATAGGAATCCCTGTTTGCTCAGCTTCCATACGTCACTGCCAAAGAAGGCAACCGCCTTTCCTCATTGAAGCTAGACTCTTTAGAAGGCTCTGATCCTCCGGATGCACAGAAGTCTTCCAGCACCTCAACCTATGCTGGCACTGCGGCCTGCCTTTGCTCTATCTTGTCACTTGTCACTGTCGCCAATATCCTCAGCAATCCTTACACCAGTGGTCTCTTTGCGCCCACAGAGCCAACACCCCATCCCCTCTCTCTCTTGTTCCTCTCCCTCTCTCTCTCTCCCTCCTGTCCATCTGTCTGTCTCTCTCTGTAGCTCACTGATAGGTCAGAAAGCAGATCATTTTCACGCATGCTGAAATTTCCCAAGAAGGCCCAGGATAGAAAAGGAGTTCCCTCATCTCCTTCATATTCTTCCCCTAGTTGAGGATTGTGCCTCCCCTACCCTTTCCCGCCTGTGACACCTCTTTCTGAAATGCCAGATGAAGAGGAAGCGGCAAGGGGTCTGAGCTTTGAAACTCAGAGGGGAGAATTGCTTGGGGCCCATTCCAGGCACAGGATCTTGGGACGTGGAGCCTCTGAAAATGTGTTCAACTTTAAAGTTTTGACTCTGAAATCCACAAGAACATTGCAACATCAAAATTAATCATTTGGAAACAAATCATAAAAATCTTTTCAAAAAATTTTAGCAAAAAAAAAGAATTACATTCTGCATGGGCATGGGTTCATTTAGTTGGACAGAAATGATGGGATCTGGAACCCCCTGAGGCTGTTGAGGCTCCCAGTGGCCCGGGCCTGCCTAAGGTTTGCACCCACACCATGGCAGGAAGGCTGTGCCGGCACGCCCCTCCAGTTGGCTGCATGTGGCCAGTGCTGAGCAATGCTGACTTTATGCTCAGTGGAGTGTAGTCAAGAGCCCTTCAGAGCTCTCCATTTCAGGCATGGAGGTAGCCAAGCCACTGTTTCAGGCTGCCACTCAATAATAACCGACTTGACACAGAGTACTTGGAAGTCTCAAGATACTACTGGCTGATTAGCATGTCCAGGATTGGGCGCTTGAAATTCGCAGCAGAAACCCAAGTGTGTGATAAGCTGATGTGACTAAAACTTACCACCACCACTACTAATGACCTAGGGTTGTGGGGAATATGGAAATTTGAAGCCCCTGATAGCAAAACCTTAGGAAAGAACCTATAGAAATCCCTAGATACCCTTAGTTTGTCCCTCAATTAATGGAAGGCAAATTCAAGTCATTTAACCAGATAGGATTCCTTTCAGAAGTAGAATGTGCAGATCCCTCTAGCAACTCTTAATCACTCAGAGGCAATAAATTGATCTGGAATCACAGCTACTGGAGGAGGAAAGCCACAGAGTCCCGGAACCAGCTAGGAGGGTTTTTCCAGGGGCACCTAAACCAGAATAGCAAATACACCTGGTGGAATTGAACTTGAGAAGAAGAGGGCACTGTGGAGACATTGCAGTGGGCTCCAGGAGTCTGCCATGGGCAGCTCCTTATTTAAATGGAGGTGGGTAGGGTCACCTGGGTGGCTCAGTCAGTTAAGTGTCTGTCTTCAGCTCAGGTCATGATCCCAGGCTCCTGGGATCGAGCCCCCTCAGGATCCCTGCTCAGCAGGGAAACTTCTTCTCTCTCTCCCTCTACCTGCTGCTGTGCCTGCTTCCTCCCTCCCTCCCTCTCTCTCTCTCTCTCCCTCTCTTTGTCAAGTATATAAATAAAAGCTTTTTATGGGGGTGGATACAGATAAGATGCCTCCTACAGAAGGGACCCTTCCCGGCATGCCCTGCTCCCTGGGCCAGTGCACACAAGCCTCCCAGTATCCCCGGGGGGGGGGTAGAGGGTTCATTCACTGTAGGGAGGAAATACAGGAGAAAGAGTGAAGGCGATGGCCCGTGTTGGCCACAGTGCCACTATAGACTGAGACATTGAGACTGCGGAGCCGTTTCAAGCCATCGGGAGCCCAGGCTAACTATAGTCCTGAAATCTGCAACCAGGTCACCTCCTTAGAAGTTTGACTCGCATCTGAACCATTGCTTTAATCACGTCACTTTTCCTCCTTCTGTATGCCGAGGCTTTCTTGAGTGGGGAAAAAAAGGTAGAATTACTATTAAGAAATAGGGACTTGCTCAGAACGCCAGAGGCATCCGTCAGATGTGGCCTGCACGTGAAGATAACAGTCATTTGTGGTTTGGCTGTAAAGGGCTGAGGGTCCCGTGGTAACTCACGAGCGCAGAGGGAAATGCTTCCCGGGGCTCCTGAGGATTATCACGCCGGGCAAAGGGGCACAGAGGTTTGGCCTACTATGTTCACTTCAGGCCATGACAGCGTCTTACCTCTGACCCTCCCTCTCCCAGGCGCCTCCACTCCAACCACCTGTACTGTGACTGCCACCTGGCCTGGCTCTCGGATTGGCTGCGACAGCGGCGGACAGTTGGCCAGTTCACACTCTGCATGGCTCCTGTGCACCTGAGGGGCTTCAACGTGGCAGATGTGCAGAAGAAGGAGTACGTGTGTCCAGGTGAGCTTGCCCTGCCCCTCTCTCCTCTGTGCTGTGACCCACGCACCGCCGAGCCCACTCTCGCATCATTGTGGGCATGAGCCCACACCCAGCCCAGACCTGGGCGTGGAGTCTCCTAGGTTCCCCAGCACCGCACAGTCCCTTGGACTCTGGGGCGCCCTGACTAGAGTCCTGAGAAAGAAGCTCTTGTCCTCTAGTAAAGGAAACTGCTCAACAAATTCATGAATCAATCACTTTCTGTTGAGCTTCGTAGTCCATCGATGCTAAGAAATTTAACATGCGTTAAGTGCATTGTTTAGTGTTTCCTAAACACTTGCCTATTATCTAATTGCTCATAGAAATTGAGAGACAAGTGAGTGGAGGTGGTGGGGGTCAGCCTGCTTGGCTGGAAACCCTAGCTCTGTCCCTCAGTAGTGTGTGACTTTGGCAAATTACCACATGTCTGCAAAATGGAAAAATCATAGTATGTAACTCTAGGGGTGGTTGGGAGGATTAAATGAAACTAATGCATAGAAAGCCCTTAGCATAATACTCAGCACTTTGGTAAGAGCTAGTAAGTGGAGCTTAATTTTTATAGTTTAGTGGACCCACAAAATGCACTGAGCCAACAGCAGAGTTTGATCTGTGAGTAACTGAAGTATAATAGAAGCACAGAGTGTCTAGTACAGGAAACAGAACTGTGCACAGGACGGAAGGCAGCGTAGACCTGTCCAGCGTAGACCCCTCCAGGGACAGGAGGTGGCTGAGCAACCCAAGATCTTCCCAGAGGATGTAGTGGCTTTTAACCCGAGCCCTCAATTCCAAGTTTGCCTATTTGTTTTTACTTCTCATTGACACCTTCCATTCCCAGCAGCTCTCTTCTTCTGGTGGCAAAGAAGGAGAGCCCATCCCTGAATTTCCTCAAAAACAGAAAGTGTTCAGTTGAGTTTCTCACAGAGGCATCCCCGATTAACAGGCATCCCGAAATGGGAGCCCAGTGGCCTCTGAAAGCTGATCTTAGGGGGTCGGCCTAAAGGAAGGAGGAAGGAGAGGGACCTCAGCACTGGGGTGGGAGGGAAGGAAGTGCACCCCTGACATTTCTTGACCATTGCTGTTTTCAGAATTGAAGGCAGCCTGAGCCCCATGGGTCCTGCAGGGCCCCGACCCAGCCAGCAGTGCAAACCGGCCCCCTTCTGCTCTTATCTGCTCTTAGGTGGCATTGGCAACGGAAGTTTTTTTTTTTTTTTTTAATTCAACTTCATCTTGCGCTCCCTCCTGCTCTCTCTTGTCATGTTACTACTTCATCAAGTTATTTATTATCCAAAAACATTTTAACATGTCTCAGAGCAGCACCTTAATAATTTCCTATAGACGCCCACTTAGAAATCACTTCCCGTCAAACACATATAATAAAACCGTTTATCACACAGGCACCCAACTCACATACACTAACTATAATTACAGTAATTATTAGGCAAAGAGTACAATATCGGCATAAGTGCCAGTGAAAGAAATAATTATAGAGTGCAGGAGTCATCCAAGAGCTAGTGAGAAAAACTAATTAGAGAGAACGTGAAAACACATCATTACCGGTGGGTGCCAGGCTGACGCTCCGCGCCAACACGCGTACCACCTCGTCAGGAAAGCACCTTCCCTACCAAGGAGGGGCAGCTTGCTTCCCTGTCACTGTCACCATCAGGATCCAAACCCTGGATCCTGCTCAGGGATAGAGGCTGACCCTCCCAGGTCCTGGACGTGCTTGTGTCCTAAACCTCCCTGCTTCGAAAAGGCTAGATCTAGCAGGCGGGTTGACGGTTTAGTACGAGCAACCCTGTTGCCTCCCCAGGGCTTGTGGTGATCCCTCACGCTTGGTAGGACGAAGCTGGGTGTTTTCTGAAGATATCAGCATCTGGCCCACAGGCTCCAAACATGAATGCACTGTTCACCTGCACCCCTCACCCGTAGGAAAAATGTACTGTGGGAAATTCAGTGTGGGAAGCCCTCTGCGGGAGGGATTCTTGGAGGCTCTCCAGGCTCTCATGGATTAAAAACAGAGCTGCGCAGGGGGTTGGCTTCCTTGAGGGTCCACGTCAGATGTCATGGTTAGCTGAATTCACTGTCCCCGACGAAGGAAGCACCGCCATCCTAGTGGGGTGCAGGAGGAACATCACCTCCGGAAGGTTCGACCTCTTCAATAACTGTTAAAGGTAGTTTGTGAGGCTGTGTGCGGGGGATGGCAGAGGAAGCCTCGCGGAGCAAGACCCCATGTGTGCACATTCAGGAGGCCAACACGGAGGGCTGCTTTCACACACCAACCGCCCCCACCCCAACACCCACGGGGTAGAGTGCGGGCTCCACCCGTGGCAGATCCCACAGGGCATCCGCGTGTGGCTGTTTGGTAGGAATCTGACCCTGTCGGTTATAGACTGTAAAACCATCAGTGTTCTTGTTCAGGCTCTTCCCTCGGTGACTCCCCAGAGGAGGACTTCTGTGGAGAGAAGCAGGAGTAAGAGCATCTCCGGGAAGCTAGAGGTCATCTGCTCCGGAGAGAAAAAGGCTTGGGGCGCCAATTAAGCCATCCCTGCGTGTAGCTTCATCACCAACAGCCCCTGTCAGGGAAGCGTCAGAAAACCTCCAGGGCCCTTAAACCGTATCAAAAAATTCGCTCAACACATGACTCCAGAGACAGGAAAGAGCTTTATCTCGCTCAGCCTGGGCAGGCCCTGCCTGTTCAAGTCCCCGCTATCTCTCTGTGAATGAAATCCAGCTGACCGGAGCCAGGCCTCTTCTCCCCAGGATTCCTGGCAGTGGGTGTCTTATCACTCCTGCTAACCCAGAAATTGGCCAGCAGGGCACTTTGGCCAAAATTATCTCCTCTGTCAACCTACCCTTCCGATTGAAGGTATTTATTTCTTCCTCTAAGGAGACATCTAGGAATTTTTCAAAGGGTGGGAGACTATATTTCATTTTTTATTAACGTTTTCTCAGGTATACAGTTGGACTGCTTGGTTTCCTTCAGCCACTGATGCAAGGATTCCTCTGTGAATTTTTTTGTTGTTAAGAAGAGGGTCAGGGTCCTAGGACTAGAAGAGGCTGCTGTGGTCCCTGCTGCTTGTTACCTGAAGGGGACTGGGACTTTATTGAATTCATAAGAACAGGCCAGAGAAAAGGTTCTACTTTGGCCATTACTGGACTCATGGGCGTTCCATGATCTGGGTTTTAGCCCATCCTTACCTAAAGGGTTTATGCTGGGGTTTAAGCTCTAGGATTTGTCTTCCATGCATCAATTTTCTGGTTGCTTAATCTGAAAAGGTTTCTACTGGTCACAATTTGTAATTCAAGGGTATTAGTTAAATATTTGACCCCTTGAGTCAATTATCTCTTTCCTTTAGACATCTTTGTATTCATTGGTTTGTCCACCTGTTTCACACTTAACCTCCGCATCGTCTTTGAGGGTGAGATACTCTTTCCTGAAGGTCAGTCTTGTCTTCTAGTATGAAAGGCTCACATCAGACATTTTTCAGGTGCCCCAATGCCTAGAACAATACTTGCTCTTAAAAGCCTCTCAAGAAATCCTTCCTCATTTATTATTAAAAATGAAATAGGCATATCTCCCTGGAAACAAGACACTTTCCCCTTCCTTCCTTTTTTTTTTTTTTTTTTTAATTTGGGACTAGTTACTAAGTATAAAGATAATTAAGGTAAGCCATGACTAGCCGCCCATCTCCTTAGGAGGTTTTAATTAAAACACCATAATTGGACATTGCAAGAATGAGATTATTAGGTTTATTTAGCCATTCCTAAAATTATCATGCCTCTGGTATTTAAATCACATTCATTTATATTCTCATCATAATTGCTCAAGCCCCATTGTCATTGCAGTCTGTTGTTGGCTTTTGAAAGGCCAGAGGCCAACAGGGATGCTTAATTTGAATGCGGGAATTAATTTATTTCCACATGCTCACGAGGCCATTGGATTTTTCAGTTCTGTGCACTCTGCTGGGTGGGAGTCCCTTTAAAGACAGAAAGGAATAAACACAGCTCTAACAAGAGTGTCCCGCCATCTCCAGCAGAGCTTACACAGTCTGTGTCTTGGCCCCTGAGCTTCCTCTTCCTACCTCCTGAGATTGCCGGGCTCTTACGGTTTTCAATATCATGGCAATAAAGAGAGGCGTTGGGTGTCTTTTTTGGTAGAGGAGGTGGTACAAAGAGCACTGGACCAAATTTTAGAACTTTGTCGTTCATCGGCTCCATGATCTTGAACAGTTTGCCTGACCTCTTTATTCTTCCCTTTTTTCATCGGTATAATGGAAGTAATAAAAAAATAATATTAGAACCTGTATCACAGATTTTGTGAGAACCCAGTGAGATCATGCCCACAAAGCACTGGATGAAATATGGGGCACATAGGAAACCGTCCCTAAGCCCTAGCTGCTATTATGAGAATGACATCATTCTCAGCTTGGCCACCATTGTGTCCCTGGGCAAGTACTCTCCTCTAAGGGATGGTTTCCTCACCATCTCTGTGGCCCTTTTCAGGTCTGAAGTTTGTTGACCTTTGCCCCACTCATTTGGGCACGAGTTAGGACTTTCCCCTTTTGGCACGATGCCGAGTAGAAGAACAAAGTTGAGGAGGCAGCCGGCAGGAGCCAGGCTCCCCAGTCCTCACTTCTCCTCCTTCTCTCTCAGACCGGAGGGGGTGTGGCGCAGTCAGCAGAGACAGGATGACATGATCGCTGTCCATGCCAGCCGTCACAGGCACTTCCCCGTGACAGGGCTAGCCAGGGACACATTCCTGCCCTCGTGCTCATTGTGGGCCCCCTCCCCGCACCGGGAAGCAGTTGCCTTGTGATGGCGATCAGGGAAGAGCAGGGAAGGGCTAGCATCTGGTTGCCCCACATTCTGCTCTGCCCTCCCTCAAGACATCAGACCACGGTCTGAGGCGTCAGGAGACACCAGAAGGCGGGCTGTCTCTGTTTGCTCCTTGTGTGGCACCAAGGTGGCTCTGGTTCCACATTGAAATTCCCAGTAGTGATTCAGAAAGGGGAGACAAGCCCCGAGGGCAGACAGGTACTTGGCCCATCTCCCCGTCTCCCGGTTCTGCATGAGAACTTCCTTCCACCTTAAGGCAGCAACATTTTCATCCCACTGAAAGAGTGCTCAGGGCAGATAGTTTGGGAACCCATTTAAAAACAAAGAGCAAAGTTCATGTGCTCTCCCAAGTTCATCAGGAAACATCTCCGAACATGGACTACAGGGGTTCTGTGTGCTAGTGAATCACTACGCTCTGATTTAAGCTGCTTTCTTTGCCAGGAAGAGGAGGAGGTGGTAGCAGCAGGCAGGCTTGCTCGGGACCGTGAATGTTCGTGGGTGACGTAGGCACATGTTCCTACAACAGGAACACGCCCGTGTGTGTAGGCAGATACCGGCCCAGATCAGCCCCTCCCTTCAAAGACAGGTGGAGACTCTTTCCACCCTGATCAAAACACTCTGTTCTCATTCCTCTCCGCTTCCCAGCTTGTATAGTACTAAAATTTCTCAGAAGAAAGGTGGGTGTTTCATCACTTTGGCCCCCTGAGAATCCACTGTCACCTGCACCAACCACATCGCATGTGGACAGGAGAGGCTGGGAGGGAGGGATTTGCTGACAGAACTAAGGGAAGCCTGGGTCACTCTTACCTGTGCAGATGAGCAAGGCTCAGAGGGAGCCCCAGGGGACTGGGCAGTTGGCCTTTGCTGGCACTGAGCTGTGGTAGAAAGACCTGAACTTCAGGCATGAAAGTCCCATCCACCTAATAGCCACTCCATTCCTCCACACTACTGCGGAGCCCAGGGCCCTCAGAACTCAGGTGACCTCCCTTCAGGACCCTTCTAGAAGGATGGCTTGCCCCCCCCCCCACATAGCTTGGTGACATTCAGCCCCCACTCTGCCAGGCTTCTAGACCAATTTTATCCATGTGTTCATCCTTTCAATCACCCAAGGTATGTATACTGAGTTCCTGCTCTGTGTTTCAGTCCTATTTTGGGCACTGGGGATGGAAGAGGGCAGAAGACAGCACAGGTCACTGCCCTTATAGAATTTACATGCTAGTTGCCATCTCTCCAAAGACCAAAAGCCAACGGGAGGGACTTCTGCCATCACAGCACTCCCAGGCTCAAAGGGAAGTGGGCTCAGTCTGTCGGACATTGATCAGGGGGGAAGGTTTCCAGGGGACATGAACCCATCTTTCAACCCCATCTTAAACCTGACATGTTTGTTTCAACAAGAGGATAACACCCTCACCACCTGTGAATGCCTGACTGGGAGCTGCAAGTCCAGGATGCCGACAGAGGCTATAATTACCTTTGTTTCTCTCTTCGTAATTAAAGGTGTTGTTAGTGACCTGGTTACGGAATCTTTTTCAAAGGCTTTTTTTTTTTTTTTACCTTGACAACATCCCTTGAAATGTAGCACATGCTGCCTGCAGAATGAAAGCCACCCTCTGAAAGACCCAGCTCATCCCCAGAGGGATTCCAGACTATAACCTGGGTCTGGTTTAAACAGATTTAATTTCAGCATAGATGTCAAAAGGGACATTTTTGGGAAAAAACAAAAAAACTCCATTTTAGAACTTCCTGTTGCCCACATGAGCCCTTGACTATACTGTCTTTCTCCCCGACTTCCCTTTCTGACACACCCCAACCAAGTAATATTTTTACAGATCAAAAGATGGGCAGCCTCTGCCTCAGTGGTTGGAAGTTCAAGGGCACAGACTACAGCCTTCCGTGTAGCCCCTGACTTGCCCAAGCAGGAAGGTGCCCAGGGTGTGATGACTCTCCCTGACTTTGTTAGGTGCCCTTTGCCCCAGGATGTGGAGGGCCAGGCCTGGCATTTTTCTTTGGGGAGCATGATCTGCACTTCAAAAGCCCTGACACCTGAAGCCATGCCTCTCCCAGCCTCTCTTGCGTGTGTGGGGAGAGGGAGGGAGCACTTCCCACAATAGATCCCCCTGACCACCTGCAAAGCGGTGGTGCCAAGGATGCAGAGGTGCTGTTGGGTGTCTTACTCCTGCTTCCCTTCCTCTGAAAACCAGGAGTCCTGAATCTTTCCATCCAGAAAGGACTTCAGAAGTCATGCAGTCCAAACTCCTTATTGACTGAGATCGAAGCAAAAAAACTCAGAGGAACATTATGACTTGCAGACCATTAGTGGCAGAGCCAGACTCATTAATAGTAATGATAACAACTAACAGTACTAAACTCTGACTTTGTGCTATGCATTCTGCTAAATCTTTTACATGCATTAACTTCCTTTACCTTCACAACAAAACCATGCTATGAAATAAATATTGTCATCTTCCCCCATTTCACAGATGGGGAAAACTGAGGCACAGGATATAAGGATGAAATTACAGAACCAGGATTCAAATTGAGGCAGTGGGACTCCAAGGCCACAGCATTCCTCGTTCCTGATCTGAGACTCTCACAGACTGATTCTCTGGGATTGCCATTTTTCTCAGAAATGGGAATCTTCTCCAGTTTCAAACTAAGTTGGTATCCCTTCTCTCAGAGAATGTTCCAGTTGGGAACTTCGGTATAAGTCATCATCTCTTCGGCATTTTTCTGGTCTCCATGAAATGCGCTAGTGCAACACTGGGGAGTTGGACGTCCTTGTGCTCTTGACAAGAATATTTTCTCAAATATCCCTGCTAGGAGGACATTTTTAAATATTTGATGTGTGTGTGTGTGTGTGTGTGTGTGAGAGAGAGAGAGAGAGAGAGAGAGAGAGAGAGAGAGGAGCCAAAGGAAATAAGAATCTTTGGTTATTGAGTTAACACTGTCCAGTGAGGTAAGCGTTCCACATCAAGCCTTCCACATTCCTTTGAGCCCCAGGCACAGGGACTGTCGAGTGTGGAGAGGGAGGCTTCCACTTTGAGTCTCAGTGTCTGAAAAGGCATTTGCTACAGGCCCCCTTGGTCTCTGATGCAACCACTGTAACCAGACCCTCTCTGGCTTCCCAGACTTGGCTTCTCCAGTGAACAGAGGCCACACCAAAATTAGTTTTTCCCTGCCGACATTTTTGTGTTTCATGTTTCATCTCTTTCCAAGGGCTCCCAGCCAGAAGTCCCATGTCTGAGCAACGAGGAGATCTTCAGGGTTGGTCTGAGCTTACCCAGCCTGTGGCCCTCTGCTCTGGGGCTGGGGGTCTGGAAAGACATTGACAGCATCCCTGCTGACTAGATCTAGCCGGTGTGGGATATCAAGTCCTGAGGGGGTTTGGGGTTGAGTCTACTTTTTGGTCCACAATGTCGTCATTTAGAAAACTAACCACAGGTTCGAGATTCTTGCCTTAACGTTGAAGAAATAGGGATAGCATGAAAGTTTTTCGGTCTTGAAAACATCTGAATTCACTGCTTGTGACTGTTGGAACCCTGAGTTAGTTTGCTATTATATGTACTTCTCTGCAGTTGATATTCTAAGTAAGCGCCTTAGTACGTGAGTTTTTACTACTTTGCTTTAAACTCACACTGCTTCTCACCTCAAAACAAAAAACTAACTCCAAAATATGTAGTAACTTATTTCCCATTTTTTCCAATGAGGTAGGTTTTATTTGCATGTTGTCTGGACATACAAGCTGTTTGAAAATGCCTTGGATGTTGTCACTGCTGGGGACTATTGACAGTTGGACAGCATCGGTGCCCCAAATAATGAAATTCTGACGCCTTTTTCCCTCCCACTTGGTTTTAGTCATGAGTTCTAGCCTCTAGAGAAAAGAAGGAAAATGTGTCTATGTTCAGCATCCAGTCCTCCAATAAAAGCCAAACGACGTGGGTGTTCATTCAAACATTGGGCTGAGAGCATAGTCCCCGCGTGTGCTGTTTGCATGCCTGTGGCATATTTTCACGCGGGATTGACTCTGTGAGCAACCCTTTCTCTGAAAGACGAGGCTGATGGGATGACAGAGCAGGTGGAACAATCCAGAAGCAGGTCAAGGTCAGAATCTCTCCTCTTGGCTAAATATTTAGCCAGGGGCAGCTGTGTCTCCCAGCTGAGGGGAGATGTCAGCTGGCGAATGTGTTTCAGGTAGCTTTTCAGGTAATGCTGGGAAGTGGTGAAGAGGCACAGAAGGCTAGGCAGCTCCTGACCCTGCCGTGACTGACCGCTGTGCTCCTGCCCGACAGGCCCGCACTCAGAACCTCCATCCTGCAATGCCAACTCCATCTCCTGCCCCTCGGCCTGCACTTGCAGTAATAACATCGTGGACTGTCGAGGGAAGGGCTTGACTGAGATCCCCGCCAACTTGCCAGAGGGCATCGTCGAAATGTAAGTGCCCCATCTGCCACTCTCTGTCCCTGGCGAGTTTACCTCTCCGTCTCAGCCAGTCCCCCGGTGGTCTGGCGGCACGATGGCCTGTCAGAGCTAACTATGGAGAACACTCAGGAATCTCTTTGCTATCCTTCCAGGCGCTCCCAGGTGTGGTAGTTTCCAGAACGCAGTCAGCAAACTGCCTAGGGGTCCAAATACTCCCCGACACTTAGTTCTGTGAATAAAATTTTCGTGGAACCCATCCACACCTATTGTGTAGGCATTGTCGGTGGCTGTCCTCATAAGGCAGGATTGAGTAGCTGTGACCAAAGCCCACCAAGCCCCGTTACTCTCTGGCCCTTTATGGTGGCAGTTTGCAAGTCCCTTCCCTGGAGCCGCCCTGGGATCCTGTTCTAGCTCTACCTTCCACTAGCTGTGTGGCTTTGGGCAGCGTAATTGCTCTCTTTCCTCTCTAGTTCTCTCAGCTTTAACAATGTGGTGATTATAGTATCATCCGTGGGTCACTGTGGAAACAGTGAAATACAGCGCGTAAGCCCTTAATTCGGTCCTTGGCACATGAGCAAGTGCTCTGTGCAGTGTGGTAGTGTTGGCAGAAAGTACACGAGTGACGAACTCATTTCATGGCTGCCATTAACTGAACAAGAGACTGAACTGTTAATCATTTAAAATCAGATTCTTGTCCTCTAGACGCGGTCTGTAGGTAACACAGACAAGATTGTGCGTGTCCACGTGTGTGCACGGATCCACTAAAAGTCCCACTAAAAATTGGTTGACCGTATAGCTCAATCTTGTTTTCGCTTCTGCCGCACATTAGATGATAGCCGGTTTCTCATTCTGGATCGAGTAGAAGGTCAGTTGACACCGACGTCAAGATCACTCATTAAATGACCACAAGTGTGTTCATGTTCTACCCTCGCTTTAAGGTGGCTTTATTAAAAACACAGTGAGATACAACCCTCCTGCTCCAAATATCATCAGATAAAATCCTCCAAATAAGACACACATTCCCCTAGCCTCTCTGCTGCTCTCCTCCGCCTTCCTCCTCCTACACATGCCCTTCTGGTCTGATAAATGGCCCATTAACTCTTCCAGCCATTCATACGTTCATCCAACAAACATGTGTTGTTAGCCCACTGTGTTCCAATCACAGTTCTGTGCTTGAGGAGCATCAGTGAATAAAAATATAAAATTTCTGCCTTTATGGTGCTTGCATTCTAGTGGAGGGTGGGGGAGGTAATAAATAATAACCAAAGCAAAGCAAATTATAGGGTATGATCGAAGGGGGTAGCTTCTGTGGAGAAAAATAAAACAAGGAAATATTCAAAGTAAGTAAGGAAGAGAAAATAAAGTGGCTATGTGGAGGAACAGTATTGCAGGTCAAGGGCACAGCACGTGCAAAGGTCCAGAGGTAGAAGTGTGTCTGCTGTACCAGAAGGCCAGTGTCGCTGGAGTGAAGTAAACACAAGGAAGAGTGTTGGAGGAGGAGATCAGAGAGGCAGTGTGGAGCCAGATCAGGGGGGCATTTTATGGACTCTGCTTTCATCCTGATTGAGATGAGAAGAAACATGATTTACCGCAGTGGAGACTCGGATTCCTCTTTCTTTATTGGTTTTACCAACTTTTCCCTAATTCCCTTTAATACTTTCTTCCCCAGCCCCGGGGGACACAACTCATGCCTGCACCTCTTCCTGTGGGCAGGAGCTAGTCCGTCAAGCGTCCTTTCGTCCTGACACCCACACCTTGCGTGGCCTTCTCTCAACCTTCAGTCTTCCTTTCAGCAACAACCAACAATTAATTCACTTCACATTTTGCTGTGTCCCTTCACTAAAGGGTCTGTTGCTCTAGCCTTGGAGATCCCTTCCTTCCGTGGAGCTCACTTAGACCCCATGCCTCTCCCGATTATCCCCTCGCTTCTCTTCTTCTCCCATTTCCTTTTATTCCTGGCCTTATGCTCTCTCCTTTCCATACTGTTTCCCTTTCTTCATCTTCCTCCCCTAATTCATTCCCCCCTTCTCTCCCTCTCCTACCCGTGATCCTCCCAGTTCCCTTCCCAGCCCCATCTTCCTCGTCACCCAGGTAACACTTTGCTCCTTGTCATAAGAACCTCCACCTTTCCTCTCCATCCATGCCTCTGGCTCTCCCAAGACAGATGTTCAAGACAGAATTCTTGCCACGTTCACCTCATTTCAGATTCCCATAGATCTTCGCTTTCTTTCTCTGCCCCACTTTGTTCCTTTCCCCCTCCATCTGCCAGGCTTATCTTCCCTCCTCGACAACCATAGCTCTTTCCTCAAACCACAGCCTGATGAAAGAGGCCAGTCTAGTAGTCAAGCGGTAACTTGACCCCCACCAGCCCCTTCTCTGCTCCCCATCTTTATACCTCCAACTTGGGCCTCACAGGCACAGAGCTCAGGTGTCTGGGAGAGAGAAAGTGCAGATGTCCACATCAGAGGTGGGATCCGCGCAGACCCAGCCAGTCCTGGACTCTTGACGTCATACCTGGACACCAAATTTTTAAAGGGATATTAACAAACTAGTGTAGTGATTTCTGAAAGGCTCTCTGATCACTGATATCTTTTTCCTGATGTGAGGTAAAGTGAGAAAAACAAAAACAATGTGATGTTTTTCTGTTAAGCAAAACTGGTCAATTTAAAGGACTATCCTTTATTTCAAATTCCTGGGCTCCCTTATTCTGTTTTGTTGTTTTTAAAAATGCCCATTATCTTATGAAATGATGGCCACTAAAGGCAGAATACATATGCTTGTGTGCCTACGCACAGGTCCATGACAAATATGTGTGTAATTTACATGTGTAATTATTACGTAATTATCAATGTATGTCTCTGTATAAACACGTATCATATATAATACACAGGGCACCTTAACTGGCAAAGTAAAAGGTCTGGAACCACCTAGCCTGTGAGATCTAAAAGTCTGGGAATAACCAACCTAGCTAGAGTGCTTCTAAAAACAGCCGCAAACAGCAACCGGATTCTTGAGTGTAGACGGTGAATTCAGGGACCTAGCTCCACGTACTGGCTCTGGCCCTGCCTTCTAGCTCTTGCTAAATGACTTTTCTGAGTCTTGTTTTCCTCAACTGAGACATGCAGAGGCCAATGGTACCTTCTTAACGGTTCTTGTGAAAGTGAAATGAATGTGTGCAGCCAAATGCTTAGCATTGTGTCTGACACATAGGATAGACTCTGTTAGCCAGGACTGTTGGTATTTTACTACTGCTAGTACTAGTACTAGTACTACTACCACTTCTGTTTAACTACTACCACTTCCACTTGTATCAGTCTCAGTGAGAAACGTTGGACCATATCATCGGCACTGGAGCTACCTGCATGCGCAAACCTTCCATAACGCTATGTCAAGCTTTTGAGGGTTTTGGGTGAGAGAAGAGATTCAAGAAACAGGCTGGCCAGTTGCATTAGGAATGTAGCCGGACAGTGGCTCATCTTCATGCAAATGTATGCAGACATGGAAATAAGGCTGCCCCTGCTTCCCGAGCACCCATGGCCCACCAGACAGATTGCCCAGGATTTCTCCTTCTGTGATGAAATGAAGCTGAGACATAAAAAGAAGACGAGGCAAGATTCTTTGGTTCGGAATATATGGGGAGAGGTGACACGTAAGAGAGACCTTTGAGGAAGAAACCTGCTCATTCTTCAAGGTGACAAAGCCTGTGCCTGGGGACCTGTGTGTTGGCCCAGAAGTCTTGAAAGCAGCTGAAACGCATCCTCTTAGCAGGGAGAGAAGACCAGCAGATGGGGGAGGTTGAAAGATGAGACAGAGAGTAGAGAGTTGAAACTGCAGTACGCACCCCAGGATGAATAAGAAGTGTCTGATTTATCATCCCAAAGACATCTGAATGTGACTTTTTCTTTTTACTGTCAAGAATTCTGCCTCTTGTCCATGGCACGCATACAATGCAGACTTTCCCTCTCTCCTTAGGGATGCTGGGCACCCTATCAGGCGCTCCAGGCCCTATGCACAACCCTTAGCAAGCAGTGGTGCTCCAACACCTCAGGAGGGGTTCTGTGCTCCCCACCATTTTAGAGGGAGGAAGGGCTATCTCTCATGCAAAGCAATCTGGCGAACTCTTTTCAGAAATTTTTTTCAAAGCCAAAGCAGCTCAGAGAACTGTATGCTGGTCTCCCTGCATGGCAGAGCCAATTCCTCTAAAAATAGCTTTCTTCCAGAGAACCCACAGTGAGGCAGCTTCCTGCAGATTTTCCTCGAAACTGAGCTACCACCAACAGCACAGTTTTTGCCACTCCCTGACGTTTCTCTCCGCCAGCTCTAGCCTTTAGCTGGGGTAGATTCTGGGAAGAGCCAGAGGCTTACACCTTCTCTCTTCTGTGGTCTTCTGTCTTCCCTCCATGGTCCTTCTCAAGGCTCAAGAGAACCTTCAGTAGCTAGAGCTTCTTCTTAATCTGTGTTCCATCTTCCGGTTTGCTCTGTCACCCTCAACCCACAGCGCCGTCCAGTGTGTCTCATGCCCTCTGCTCTAGCAGCTCAGTTCAGTTGGTGGAGAAAGGCCGTGGATGGGCTTACTGGCAAGTCATAAGCAAAAGCATCTGAGGTAAAGTAGCCCCACTTTGCACTTCATCTCACCTCAACCCCCCTGTTTATCTGGGGTGAAGAGATAAACAGTGTTTATCTGCTTAGCACAAGCAAATATTCTCCCGTTATACTGCTCACCAGGGGATTTTAAAAAGAAAGAGTGGGGGGGGGGGGAAGCAGCCAACAGAACAAAAGGACTGGAGGGTTCTGGAAGCCATCACCATCTGGGATTCTTAAACGTTCTGAGAGCACCAGGTTTCTGAGGGACTGCCACGTGGAAAGAGAGGAGATGGGGTGGGATGGGGCAGAGGTATACAGGAGAAGCAGAGGAAGCACAGAATAATTAGGAACAGAGCCTTGAGATAAATAGTCCATGGTTAAATTCCCAGTTTTGCCTCTTACCTAGGGCACCTTTCTTAACATCTCCTGCTTCAGTCACCTCCCCCCTTTGCACAATGGGGCTCATCAGACCTACTAGAGATTTTCTATGAAGATTAAATAGCACAGTTGTGCAGAAAATTAGCACAATGTTTGGAAGACATTGAATGGAACCTAAGTAGAAAACCTATTCACCGGGTCACATGTACGACATTGTAGAATGGTTTATAGTCTCAAGTTCCCCATACTATTTTTCTTTCATTTTTTTTTTCCTAAGGTGATAAAAAAAAATTCTCTGGGAGAGGCATCTGGGCATATGCATAGAGTCAGAGGAGCAGCTCTGGCTCTGTGCCTGTTCCTCTGCTTTCCATAGGCAAATGCCAGGTATTGTGCAGGGCAGGTTACGAATGACTCAAGTCACGAGTGCCTGCCGCTGCGTCTTTGTTGTTATTACGCTAATGATGATACTTGCTTGATCGGATTGTTGAAGGAATGAAATGAGCCAGCATGCAAAGAGCCCAGTGTCTAACATATAAGCTGGTCCTCAGGAGATGGTAGATGTTTGTCCTTCTTGTCCCCTCAGCCATCACCGCCACCAGCCCTCGAACCCTGCTCCAGAACCGCTCCGTCAGGAGACTCGTGGCCATGACCTGGCGCTGCTGTGCCCCTGCCAGTCTCTCTGGCATCATGTTGACTTCTGCGCTGCTAGAAATATATGGTGTTCAGTCGCATGTTTGCAAATGACAGATCATTAAGGAAGCACCGAGAAACTAGGGCAAATCAATACAGAGCACAAATGGCTGAAATCCCCATCAGATGTTCCCATTGTGTTTACTGGTGCCGGAAGATGTTCAGATGTTTGATTTGTATGTTTGTTTTTATGCTAGTTCTATTAAATCAGTTTGCAGCCTGAAGAATGTTTGCCAGACAAAGAAAGACACATGTGCCGTTTAAGAGAGACCTGAAACAGCTGTTGGCTTCAGACACCTCTCTAAATGTGACCGCTTTTGCTGATGCTAATGCTGCTTTTCATCCTTCACTCCAAAATTTTGTCACTGGGAATATGGATCTTTGCATGCTTGTGCTAGGCTATATCCAACCCACCAGGGGCTATCTGCTGCATAGAAACTTTGTGTGTGCACGTGGCACTGTGGGCTTACCCCCTTGACAAAGGGGCCGTTTCCCTGAGGATGAGCCGGCAGTGACTGGAAATAGACATGCCTCTGATCCAAATGGGATTCGGCAGAGCTCAGTGATGGAGTTCAGGTTGTTGAATGGGATGGAGAGTTCAGGTGTCATCCGGCTATATAGCTCTTCCTGGCTGTGTGAATTTGGACAAGCGACTTAACATCTCTGAGCCTCCATTTTCTCACATTTAAAGTGGGGATGATGAGGATGACTAGGATTTGCCTCAGAGAGGTGTAAATATTAAGATAAAGCATGTAAAACGCGTAGCCTAATGCCCGACTTACAAGCTCCTGATAGCTATTAGCTCTTACTATTGTCGCTTTCCCTACCCTCATCTTTACTTGGCATTTGAAGAAACACTATTCACAACTACACCCCCCGCCAAACTCTGATTCCCCCTGGGGCAAGGTTAACCCCCACATCGTGGCACTCACCATGGCCTTGGCCCTCCGTAAGGGCTCCGGTGTCTAGCCAGGACCCACAGCAGCATGAGCAGTAGAAAGACTACAGAGACAAATACCATCCCTGGGGTGTGCACGTCTGCCGAGTACAGGATGCACAGAGCCGTCCCTGCCGAGACTGGCGTTCTTTGTTCAAAACCACACCTTTGTACTCTATTTGCATATGTATATATATTCGCATCTGTACTGCATCTCCCTCAACTCCTACAGCCTTTGTACAAAACACCGACCTCTGCAGAGGCTGCCTGATGTCTCAGCATCAGCATTGGGGTCTTACCCTCCCAAATGCCTCTGTGACTCTGGGGAAGTCACTTTGGTCTGTAGGCCTCAGTTTCTCTGTTTTCAGAAAGAAAGGCGGTATGTCCAATGAGTAGAAACAGATGTCAGTCCTGCTCCTTGTTAGCTCTCTTGCTCTGGACAGGCTATCTGATCCCTCTAGGTTTTATTTTCTGCATCCGCAAAAGGAAGCCACCACAGCTTGCCTCATAAATGTAAGGATTAAAAGAGCTAACAGACACAAATCAACTTGGCCTCATGAATGGTAGCTCTTCGTGTTTGTTCTGTGAGCCGTGGAACTTGCTTCTCTGATGGACCGTCTTGGGCTGTTGCTGGCCCCAGGTTATTAAACTCCTTGGTGCTCACTGGTTCATCCCTCCCTTGGCCCTTACACCCATCAGTAAAGTGGAGGTCAACTGATTATGAATTGCACGGAGAGCTGGTTGACCTTGCACATGGTGCTGACCTGACTCGCCGGGGCTCCTGGCCTGTGGCTGGGAGCGGTAGGTCCTCTTGCAAAAACTGAGGGAGTTGCCTCATTACCGACAGTGGCTCTGCCCAGAGGCATCCTCCAGCCATGATCCCTTGCTGAAATGGCAGGTGAATCACAGGATTCCCGGAGAGCATTTTCCACCTGACTGGCAGTCCCACAGACCCACGGAGCTGCCGCCTTGGCTGAAAGATGCCTGCTCAACCCTGCTCGGCTGGAAAACAAGAATGTCCTTGGAACTTCTCAGTCAAGGCAGCTGGCCCCGAGTCTGCTGCCTCCATGGGTGGCTGGATCCGGGAGCTCCCAGACTCCGAGACCCGATGGCTTGCTCTTGTGCCTTACCATGAGCCAGCCGGGCCGCCATCCAGCCAGCCTGTGCCCATGTGCCCAGCAGAATATGCTCCCCGCCCCCTCTGGCGGCCACAAAGGCTTTCCTAATAGACCGTGGCAGTCTCATTTGTAGACTCTATTCATCCAGCAGCCAAGAATGATCCATCCTGATGCTCCTCTCTCCTCCCACTCACCCTTCCCCCCCGCCCCCAACCCTTCCTTTGGCCCAGAGAGTGATTTGTCTGTGTTATGGGTAGGCCTGACAAACCATTCCACATTAGCGGCCGAGATGTTGTTTGAAATGGGAAAATTGCTGGCAAACTGCTCCATTAGCGGTTCCAGTAACAAATACTCTCTTCCCCCAATGAAGATGAGATCGCAGAGGCACAAATTAATACGGCTGTCTCCCCGACTCTGCAGCGGGGATTACTCTTCAAGATGAATGGGCTCATCCCCGCCAGAAATGCACCCACTAGATGTAGCCTCCAAGGGAGCCACTTCCGCCCGTCTGTTCCTTCTGCTCCCACCATCCCTCTCTGCACACGCTTTTTTGGGCGTCTTCCCAGCCGAGAGTTCAGGGAACATCCATGCCAGATGAGGAGTTGATGAAAATATCCGTGCCTTGGAGAAAAGGGAGATGGACGAGGAGAGGCTGAGTCCTTAGCCGAAGCCAGGGCATCCCTCATCCCTTCTAACAGAGGGAGACCTATGGCCCACCACACCAGTTCTTGGTGACAGGAAGTCATCTAAGAAGCAGGAGAGGAAAGCATTGAGATGCTCACTTGTTCCCCGTGGCTCCTTATATTCAAGGGAGTTCTGGGCCCTGGGCCTGTAGCACTTCTTATTCTGGAGTCCTAGGAGAGGAAGCACTTCAGTAAAGTCTATAAGGTGGTAACGCCACGGATTCTAGCAGCAGCCTGGAGTGGGGGGTGGTCCAGCTGGAGCCTCTAGAGCCCTCAGGGTGCCAGGGAGCCGTTTTGATGGCTGTCAGGCTGGAAGCCTAAAGACTTGAAGGCCGTTTCTCCAGCACAATAGAATAGCCCATTGAAAAACCCCAGAAACAAATATCTAATGTTGTTATATACTGTATATCATACTCTTAAAAACTAATCAATCGGATATACCTTAATTAAGAAACCAGAAGTGAAGTCAGCCATTGTCACTTCTGCCTGTTTGATCCCCCTGTGGCAGGGGGATTGAGTCTGTAACTGAAAGCTGACATGCTTCTCTGGCCAATGGGCCTTGCTAGCCTATGGGTCATTTCTTCTTTTTCCCTTTATCCCTTCAACTTTTTCAGCACTCTGGTGCTACAGCTTTTTGAAGAAGGCCTCTGCCTTCAAAGATGGCTTATAAGAAGCAAGAGCCAGAATCCTCAATTACTTTTCTAATTTTTCCAGAGCCCATTAGATCCTGGGACGGGTGCTCCATCCACCAGAACACGAGTTTCTAGCTTTCACATGGTCTTTGCCTGGTGTTCTGGAACCAACATGGATGCGTGTGATGAGAGGGACCATCCTGTCCTCGAGGCCCTCAGCCACCCCCTGTAGACAGGTGGGTGGTTAACTAACTCTTCTCTGCTCTGTTTCTCAGACGCCTGGAACAGAACTCCATCAGATCCATCCCCGCTGGAGCCTTCACCCAGTACAAGAAGCTGAAGCGAATGTGAGTTTTCCCTGGGGGGAGTCAAGGCCGATGTTTCCATGTGGGGGGTGATGTGTCCTGGTTCCTGGGCAAGCTGCCCAGCGGACAATCTGCGTCACATTCTTCTTGGAGAGGTCATGGTCGGACCTGGAATGCTGTCTGAGATGGAGAGGTGTGGCTCACCTCAGCTGCTGAGGTATACGGATTTAGACACCTCAGAACTCAGGGTCTCTCCAGCTAGAGCACAGTAAGATCATCCGGGTGAGAGGTGGAGCCCAGCCGGCTGAGAAACCCATACCACCATGTGGATTGTCCTCGCTTTCCTGATGTGGACCTGAAGTAGGAGTGTCAGGAAGGCTGAGACAGTGGCCTCGTGTCGGTCGCCAGCGCCCTAACCGACATGTCCACAACCACGCACACACTCCTCTAACAGAGAGTGAGCGTCTGCCGCGTGCAGGAACCGCAGGGTCTGTGGACAGAGTGTACGCTAAAGCCAGGTCAGCTCTCATGGAGCTTACATACCGGAGTGGGAGAACACAGGAAAGAAACAAATACCAGAAATCGGTAAGCACTGGGAAGTAAAACTAAGGAAGGGCCCACAGAGGCCTCTCCGTGCAGGTGACCCAAATGAAGGGTGGGAATGAGGCGCTCTCAGGAGAGAGCGAGTGAAGAGCCCGGGGAGAGTATGCCGATGGTTTGCAGAGCAGGAAGGAGGACTGGAGGGTGAGGGAGACAGCGGTGGGGATTGCGGTAGAAGTAGGGACGTAGGGGCCAGACCCTGTGGGCCCTTTAGGCCATGGTAAGGGCTTTCTGTCTTTCTAAGTGAAATAAGAAGCCTTGGGCCCTTCCTTATCCTCCAAGCACATATATCTTGCCTGTGATTATCCCCACCATCCCCGTTACCACTGCGTCCAGGATCACTGCCACCACTGTACCCTACCAGTACCCGGGGGACAACAACACTGCCGTTCCTTCCCTACCACAGCGCCACTGACAGCATCAGGCATCATGGCCCTCATCCCCCCCGTGGTGGCACCATCATCATCACCACCCTTCCCCAGCCTGTGACTGCCCTGAGCCCCGCTCTGTGAGTCGCTCAGACCAGGGCGCTCGGAAGAGAGACTAGTGGGATTCAAAACCGGTCCAGCCATTGCCAGCGTAGATATTAAGAATCTGGGAAGAAGAGACACCTTTCCCTTGTCCAGGCCGCGAAATCATCCATCATAGTCCCATCATCAAAATGCTGTTTTCATCCCCATTCCTCACCCTCTCTGGCCCCCACAGAGGAAGAAAGAGCAGGTAGAAATATGCACCGACCGATCTCACGTCCTTCCGCTGAAGGCTGATTCTTCAGTTTCCCTGGAGTAGGAGAGCCTCCATGAAAGAGGTTAAGTGTGTGCTGACTTCTTTTATGTTAAAAATAAACATCCCCAAGAAACAGTGGCATTGGTAGGCTTTACCGTACAATCTTGGGAAGGCAACTTCCCATCTCCCTGGA
The DNA here is from genome assembly GCF_011764305.1 of Mustela putorius furo. Classification (NCBI taxonomy): domain Eukaryota; kingdom Metazoa; phylum Chordata; class Mammalia; order Carnivora; family Mustelidae; genus Mustela; species Mustela putorius. Next base: position 40,555,483 of record NW_025421294.1, read on the forward strand.
AATCCAAACCAAACAAGATTTTCTCCTGGTACAGTTCCAGCAGTAGAAACCAACATAATGAGCTCGCCCCGGGCACGGACTTTTCACCCTCCCCTTGGCAGCATTCTTGCTGGAGGAGCTGTATAAATATAGGCCTTAATATTTAAAACCTTGGGCCATTAATCTCCTGGTCTCCCTGCTTCCCCAGCTCACTCCATACCGCCCCCCCCAATTCATTTTTAAAGCCTAGCTTGATTATGCAGCCAGATAGTAATTTCAGTGAAAAATGACAAGTTCAGTCACTGCCCCAACCTATATCTCTTGCATGATTTAAGTTACTGCTCTAATTTTTTGTGAAGTCCAGGTAATTTAGAGCTTGGCTATGTTTTACTGTCCTTTCTTCATCCGATTGGAGTTGCCATGATCTGTGCATTCAAAATTCATAAGACCTTCTCAGTCACGATCTGGGAAGGGAATTTAATTTTTGATCACTTCTGATGCTACTGATATTTATTATGATGCCCCTTTTTTCCCCCCAAGGAGATGGCAGTGGGGAAGAGAGACCACTTAAAAATTTCTCTAATTAACAGAACTTCACAAGCCAAGACTGGAGTAGGATGGTTTGGGAGAAGTAGGGCCCCTGGTGAGAATGGATTTTAAAACCCTAAGTGTGAATTGCTTCTGGGTATACATAACCACTCTCTCTAACAGATGTTTCCCCTCAACTAAACATGAACCACACCCTCCTCTTACCTCTAATAACAAAACAAAACAAAAGAATTGTCCTGCCTATTTCTCATGGCCAGCTTAGTATAAAAAGTGTTTCCAGGTAAAAACTAGTATCACAGTAGAGAAGCCACTTATGAGGAGAGTAGAAGGCCCTAGAGAGGAGCCCCTGGTCTTCCAGGGCTGGTTACCTGGTGGCGCTGGCTAACGGGAGCCACAGCTGTGTGGTTTGGCCAGAAAGGCGTGTTCTTTCGTTTCTGTCTCCCGTTTCCATGCTCTTACATACAGTAGGATTCCACAGGTGCCAGCCCTTGCTAGAGTCCCACAGCTATGTCCCTTACTCTGAGCCTTGCCAGCAGGGAATTTGCCACCTTGGTTCTGAATCATCTGGAAAGTCCACTGCCTCTTAGCGACCCAGTCTGTAAGCCCTGGGACACTGGGGTATGTCTGAGACCAACCAGATTGGAAAGCACAATGGCCCAAAGGATGACCCTGGCACCATGTGCATGGGAATCACTGGAGATGGGCTACGCATGCAGATTCCCAGCCCCCTTCCCCCTGCTGGCCAGAGCAGACTCCCTGAGGGTGCACTTTAGTAAACACCCTAGTGATGTTTGAGAACCGCTGACCGAGAGTGACCCAGACTCCGGGAGGCAGCTCAGGGCCACCTGCTGTGGACCTGGAGGAGTCCAGCATGGAGGACAGTGAGCGGCAACAGCCTTTCCCACCTGCCTTCTGTCCAGCGCCACTGCCTAGTGTACCCATCATTGGGAAGGGAGGGGAGACCTGGGGTGCCAAGTACATAGCTGTGTCAGGTCACCTGTGACTCTGGGTCCTTCACCTGTTCAGGCTGCCATTTGCTTTCTGCAGAACTAAGAACTAAGATGAAGTAACCACCAGGGGCAATTCCCAGCTGAACTAACACTAGTCCACTTATGTTCTCCATCATCTCCGAGACCACCAGACATCCCTCCCATGCTACAGAGCAGAGCATGTCCGAAAGGCCAGCTGTGGCCTGAAAACCACTTGGCCCCAACGAGGCTAAAGTGGAGGGTTCCTCCCCACCCCGGCGTTCCAGAACTTCTTCCTGCAGGCTAGAGGTCTAAGGAGCTTGAAGGGACATCCCATGATCAAGAAGACAAAAGAGAGCCCAAAAGCAAAATGAAACAAAACCCCAGGCTCCCTCAGCAGGCTGATGGGAGCACGGACCCCACGTGCTGGCCTGACGTGCCTTGCGAGACAGGCAGGCGGAGGGCGAGCAGGAGTGGGATAATCCTGGGCATTTGCTTGTTAAGACCCTTCTACAAAAGTGGAGCGCCAGAGAAAAGCCTGGTGTAAACTGACGGGTTTGTGAGCACAATCTGCGGATTTGTGAGAGGCAATCTTGCCAGCTAAAGGGATAAGCTCGACAGCTGTGCCTAAGAAGCCTTAACCTGTGAAATATCTTTCAACTTACTGGCTTTGGAACCAGGGAGGGAAGGGAGCGGAGGCCTAGGAAAGGTGGCTGCGCAGCCCTTTGAAGGCTATTAGAAGGAGGGGAGAAACAGACCCGGGGAAGTGTGTTTCAGAGGCTGGGGGCAGGGTGTCTGGCCTCGCCAGAGGCAGTCGCTTAAGATTCTGCTTAGATGTGCTTTCTTCTCCATACTCCCTCGGCTCCACCTTGTTGACTCTCCAAGACCCCAGCTCTCTCTCTCCCACACAAAAGCAAAGACCCATTGATTTCTTTTGTTAAAGGAAAGAACTGGAGAGGGGCACTGTCTCTGGAAATGGGAACAGCTCACCTTCCAAGGACAGGAGCCCAGGGGCCAAACTCAAGCTAAGGACTCACAGAAAGTCTTCAGCCTCAGTGAGGTGCCATTAACAAGAACTAGAGGCTGGAGGCTCGGAAGTCACTGGGCTGCAGGAAAGGGGCAGCCTCTGGTCTCCAAGGAGGAGCCGGGTCAGGGCCACGCCTCACGCAGCCTCCTGCTCATCCCCGCTATCCCCCAGCCCTGGACATCACTCCCCTGCTGCCCACCCCACCCCCACCCTGGGCTCATGCCCTGCCAGTGACAGATCCACATCTCAGAGCCATCCTGTAAGAATCTTATGATTCTCACGTGACCCGGAGGGTGCGCCGAACCAGAGACTTAAGTCACTGCTCAAAACCTCTTTTCAGGTCAGGAAGGAAAGATAACTGGGGAGGTGAAATGACTCAGAACAACAGGGGGAAGGAAATCAGCATTGGCTGAGGCATGCGACAAGAAGATGCATGCCTGCACCCTGTCCCTCGTTTGGCCTTTGTTTATGCTGTAATTGCTTGGTAATGCCGCAAGGCCCCGGTGTGCCCGGGTGCGGTCTTCCCTACCAAGCGAGGGCTCACATGGACAAAGCTGAAGTCAAGATGCAGAGGGTGAGCATTCTCTGAAAGCCAAGAAAGAGCAAAACAAATGTATCGTATTTCGTCAAGACACAGTTGAACTGAATGGTCTTTAAGCCCTTTTTCTTGTACTAGGAATAAACTGATTAATTCTCACCATTTTAAATATCTGAAGTGCTTGATTCAGAACTAGGAATGACCGTTTCACACCTTGGAGCTGTGTTCTCAGACTCTCCCATTAATGTGTTTTAGAGACATCAGCAAGAATCAGATATCGGACATTGCTCCGGATGCCTTCCAGGGTCTGAAATCACTCACATCGCTGTAAGTGGGGAGCAGAGTCGCGTGGGGGTGGGGGGGAGCGTTGGCAGTGCGAGAGGGATGTGTATATTTCAGGAGGTGTTTATCAAGGCTTTATGTTCCCTTACACACTTGTGGCAACCTGGTAAAAGAAACAAATATTTCTTCAGGGGAAATTGATCTTGGGGAATATTTCTACAACCAAATGCATTATTTTTATTGATTAAGTGCCCAGCAGCCTTCCCAGTTATTGGCTTCTAATTCAAATGCATCTTCTGCTCTACCCGCACTTCCCCCTCCCTCCCGTGTGCCTCAGCAGGGCTCTCTGGGGAACTGGAGGGACAGAATGGTAATGTATGTTTATGACCAGTGCACCCATTTTGCCCATCTGTGTGACCTTGTCAAGGGAGAAGCTAATTTTCTTCCCCTGATTTTCAGGCTTTTTCTCCAAACCAACCTCACGGCCTTTGTTCTGAGTAAGCATCCCTCCCATCCTGGAAGGCCTTCTTTTCTTGGATATTGCAATCCTAGGGCAGCCTCCTGGGTGGAGCCACTGCCTCGCCCTCTGGGGACTCAGAGACCCACAGGGGCAAGAAGGCGTGGAGCTTTGTCCTGATTCTGTCAGTGACTCACCTGTCATGTGGCACAGGGGATGCCCCTTGAGTCTACTGTATATTTTCCCATCAGACAAAATGGGGATGGGGCTATCTTTCCTGTCTAACCCACATTCAGTGGTGACCATGATTAAAATAATTGGCAGTACCTATGAAGCCCTAAGGGTGTGCCAGGGGTCTTGCAGGTTCATGCTCTTAACAACCTAAAACAGAGACTCCATCCTCATTTCTTTTACAATAGAAGGAATCAGGTGATCTAAACTCTACATAAATAGGATTTTTTTTTATTTTTTTAAAAGATTTTATTTATTTATTTGACAGAGATCACAAGTAGGCAGAGAGGCAGGCAGAGAGAGAGAGGAAGGGAAGCAGGCTCCCTGCTGAGCAGAGAGCCCGATGTAGGGCTCGATCCCAGGACCCTGGGATCATCACCTGAGCTAATGGCAGAGGCTTTAACCCACTGAGCCACCCAGGCACCCCATGAACAGAAATTTTTACCTCTCTTGATCCTGGCTGAATCTCTGGCACCTTAAACAGCACCTGGCTTATAGTAATTACACAAAAATAAAGTTTGTCGAATAAGTATAATTATCCAAAGTCCATGACTGGGAGAATCAGGATTTGAACCCAAGCAGTGCGACTCCAAAACCCGTGCCCTCGATTCTTGTGCGATGCTGACTCCCCAGATAATGTGAAAAATACGCACTAAGACCCAAGAAAGGTATCATCAGTTGATATTATTTGTATTATTGGATGACCCGCCCACTGAGGAGGGGCGAGGATGCTCAGAAGCAAGCTGTTGAGGCTTCGCTTCTCTCTGCAACCTGCTTGCTTAATTTATGAGTAGGCAGGTAACAAGATACACATTTCCCCCCACCTGGCCCCATCCCACTGGGAAGGGGCTGAGGACAGGGAAGTCTCTTGATTCAGCTGTTGCCTGCTGCTTGCAGAGTAAATTAGTTTCATTTATCGAATAGAACATCTGGCTGGGATATCAAAGACAGGATTGTATGTGAGATTAGTGTCTGCTTATTGTGCTGAAGATCACAGAGGAGCAGAGAGAGAGAGGCTCCGTGTGCTGCCAGGATCCGATCCCTGCCCCCCTACCCTCCCATTTGCCTTATCTGGCTTCCCTCTGCTAGAACTTGGGCACAATCTGAGGACTGTGAGATGCTTCTGGTCCTGCAGGGGGGAAAAAATTCAAAATCTGGTTGCCAAACATGAAATTGGCATCTCACTGGCCAGTGTTGAAATATACTGGGACCATAAGGGAAGTGCCCCTCACCTCTAATTTATGCATTCATACATTCAAGTAGAGGCCTGCTAGGCACATAGAATGTGACAATGACCTGGATAGACAAGACCCTTGGTCTCGTGGAGCTTGGAATGCAAACACACCCAGCCCAGACTCAGGAGTGGCCAAACTAACTAAAAGGCAGGAAAGCCTTGCCCATACGCATTCATTTGTTTCAACAAATACTATGCTAGGCCGTGTCAGCTCTGAGCTCTAGGGAGGCACTCCAGCCATGAGCTCCAGCCATGAGCTCGCCACACGTCACCCAACGGAGCCGACATTCCAGGGAGCTGAGAGGTAGAGGCACAGAAAAATGTTTAAATAAATGAATACAGAAATAACAGAACATAACCTAAAGAAAAGTGATGTAGAAATAAAAACAGGGTGACAGGTGGTAAAAAAAAAAAATAATAATAATTAACATATTTAGGAGAAGCTTCCCAAGGAAGGGATGTGGTCCCTCAGACCTGAAAGGTGGGAAGAAGGCAGTCAAGGAAAGACTTGAGAGCAAAGCCAGGTGGGTTTACTCCCAGAATGCTCCAGGGTAGCCCCACAACCCTCTCCAGTCTGCCGGAGAGTGGTTTGACCCACCAGGTTAGAGCTGTCCCATCTGGAGGGATGATGGGTTATAGGAGAATGCCCTGCCCCAAGTCCCCAGTCCCACCACCCCACCAGCTGCTGCTACACCAGAAGCTTTGACATCAGCTGAGATGAGCAGACAGTGACGCTACAACGTTTGGCACAGAGAGCAGTGGGACGTTAATATGAATTACAAATGTGAGTCTGAGCCATCATGCTGACTTTTATTTACTCATTAATTTGTTGAAACATTAATGAAACAGACCCGCCGGCTGAGTGAGACACTTTTTCCCGGTGGCGTCTGGAAAACGGGGCTTGGCTTATTGCTCCCATTTACTATTTCCTCACCCTAATATTTTGTCTCCTCAAAGACATGGAACAGCCTGGATTTGAAGTCTGAGTGGGGATTGAATGTTGTACCCATTCAGTGTATTTCAGGGCCCAAGAGGGAATTGAAAGGGAAAAAAACAAAAAGAAAAAAGCTCTCCCCGCTCAGTTTCCTCCAGACCGAGAGAAGCAGGCTGTGCCACGGAGGAGAGCAGAAAGAGGCCAGCGGTGGCCTTCAGCGCCTATGCAGAGGGCCAACCAGACGCCCTGGGCGCTGGGCCAGAGAGGCTGACCGCAGAATTCTCCCCCAAGCCCCGTCCCCCAACCAAGTTTCAGAAGGCCAGACCATGAACAGGAGACACAGTGTGAGGGACCCTGGAGGTCTGATGGAGAGAGGGGTAAAAGAATTCAGAGTCTCTTGGTTCCTGCAGCTCAAAGAGGGGCTGGAGTGCAGGGGCATTGCTCCGAGGTCACAGTTCCTTGCTCTCCCGTGTTTCCCAAGAGCCAATCCTCGACTCAGCAGTTTCTGTGCCACCCAGATAGGACCCCAGATCCCCAAAGCCCCGTCTGGATGGATGATTAAGGAACTCCGCTCAGGAATTCCTAGGATGCAATGGGATATTAAAAGGAAATGTTCTCTAGGCTGGGCTCAGCCTGATCAATACCCATTGAAGACAAGAAGACACGGGGCTGACCAGCTTCCTACACGTCTTCTTTACTGCCGAGGTGTGAGTCATACTAGCCGCTCAGGGAGACACTACAGAGGGACTGCTGCTCCCTGTTGTGGTTTATTGAACTGGCCTGCCCAGGGGTGAAACAGGATAGAGCCCATTTCTCCTTGCCTCCCACACAGCCTGCCTCTCCAGTCCCTGGTGGCACTCACCCGCTGTCCCCCTGGTAAGGAGCGGGGCTGAGGCCGGCCGGAGAAGGAGATGCTATGAGAAACCCCACCCACCCACCCGCTGGAGTTGGCCGAGGCGGTGGCCTCTACGGGAGTGAGTCCCAGTGGCCTTGCCTCCAAGGTGACCGCTCTCTTCTCTGCTCTGTTGCAGGGTACTCTATGGGAACAAGATCACGGAGCTTGCCAAGGGACTCTTTGATGGACTGGTATCCCTACAGCTGCTGTGAGTAGGCCCCTTGTCACTGTGTATGTCTTGGGGACTCTCTGCAGGTTCTTTTCTGCAAACTTCAAGCCACACACTGTACCGTTCTTTTGAGTTTACACATACCAAAAAGAAAAAAAAATCTGAGCTGTCCACCCCACACCTCTGTCACCTCTTTTTGGTGGAAGGAAAACCAGGGAGTTGGCAGAGGGAGGCCAAGGTCAAGGTAAACAAATCTAAATGCTGTAGCTCAGGAGCCTGGTCTGGGCATGAGTCACTGACCACAAATCTGGGGGCTCGGAATGAAGCCTGCGTTGAATCTACAAGGGGCAACGTCTTGCAGGGGTGAGCTAGGAAAGTAGGGAACTAAAACACTGACACACCATATTGCAAGAAAGCTGCAGGGGAGCTGCTGTCGGGCATGTGACCTTGAAGACGGGTGGGGGAGGGGTGGTGAAATAATTATACAGAAGAGCGTAATCCGTCACCAGTGCGACTCTTTCTTGCTAGGATGTGGCTGAGGGGGGATGTGTTTATTTAATTTAAAGGAAGATTTGTTGCCTCGAATTTTAAGCTCTGAGATTATTTATTTGCATTTATTTTATTCTGGTCATTTGAGCTTAAATGTTTGAAGAAGATAATTGGACTCTGATGAGGAGAGGAACTTAGCTGGTCCTGTATTTAAAGATTTTATGACGGGGGTGAGTTATCTCTGGTCTGTGATGCGGTAGTGTGGCGTGTGCGTGCGTGCGCAGTGGGTGTCAGGGTGTGTGTCTGCGCGCACACTTGTTTGCCCGCTCGGTGACCATCGCAGTTCCTGGGAGTCGATCTTGAGTATCCTGGGAGCACTGGAGTAGACCAAGGTCTCAGGGAGGTAAATGGCCTGCCCTCGGGCACACAGCAAAATCAGTGTGGAGCCTGGAGAAGTCGCTCAGCCCCCTGAGTAGAGTGCCTCTGAGGGCCGACGAGTGAGCAAGTGGGTGCCTGTATCTTTGTAAAACCATCCCCAAGTCACAGGTGGTGAGGAAGGGGCCCCCCAGGTCCCCGCGTGCAGTTAAGCAAACTTGACGGTAGGCGTTTGTGGACCAGGGAGTCAAGCTGGTCTCCGGCTGGAAGGGAGGCCGGAGGCTCGAGCAGAGAGGAAGGTTGGCAACACTTTCTCAGGGTGATGCCCAAAGACTCTTCAAGGAAGAAGATGTAAGAATTTTCTTCAGTCTTTCCCTTTCCGCATCTTCACTCCCTACCCTTCCTGTGTCCTGGAAGACTCAGGTCTGGACAGGTCCTCGCAGGACCACGCAGTCAGGAACAAAACGCCCGGTGGCTGTCCCAGCCTGATGGTCGGTCGTCTGTGAGCAGTCGTCGGGTTTGTTGTAATGAAGTGGCAGGTGAGGGAAGGAAGGTTCCGGGTCTTTTTGTCTGTATCCCCCATCACCTCCGTCTCCACGTCCGTCTCAGTCTGAGTCTGTGTGGGCATACGGGTTTTAAGTCCCCCGCCCTCAGGTGAGCCTTGAAGGCTGTTAGTTACAATGACACGCCAGGGCTCTGCGGGGAGCTGGGAGTTTCACAGATGGTGTCCTTTGCTTCTAGCAAAGAAGCTGTAAGTTACAACCACCACCATCAACTAGCTAACTGTAGCTATTAATGCCTGGAAAGAAGTGTAACAGTAGCGTGGGCCTTGAGGGAGATTTTGGGGTGTTGTGTTCCACTGGGCTGGGGTGAATATCCCTTTACAATCAGCATGTCTGATGCAGCATGTCTGATCAGGAAAATGCCCTTGCATACATTAAGGAGAAACCTAGCTTGCATCAAAGTGCCTAGCCCAGGGCATTGCTTGTTGCAAAGATCAATAAATGCATGGGTGGGGGGAGGGGATGCATGTTTTTTAAAAAAGGAAATGTCTCCCAGCTTGGAGCTGACAGCAGTGATATTAATAGAACTCGTAGGACTTTGCAGGGGCAGGGAAGGCAGCTCTAGTTCAATCCCACCACAGTTTTGAGCAGATGGAATGGAGTAGTTGGGAGCAAAGACAAAGCATCCCCCTCACACACTCCCAAAAGTTGACACAACTTAGGAGGGCTTGCTTTCCAGAAAGAAGCAGCAGCCACCGCCTGTCATTGGGCTTTGACCTGCTGCTGAGCAGTTGGAAAGCACGGCCTGATTAGATCGAATTTAGCGTCCAGCCCGCTGTAGATTGGATTTCTCCTTGTTAGGCTGGAGACACTCTGATAAGAAGGCTCTGATTAGAATACCCTGGTAGTCTGGGTAATTTCCTCTCCTTTGACTTAAAGGCTTTTTGCAAGAGGTTTGTGTTTATTTTTCTCTCTCCGTTTCTCAAATTATTGGTACATCACAGAGTCAAGCTGTCTCTGCGGTGAAGTGATCCCAGCTCTTTCCTTCCTGGCACTTGTGAGGCTGCCTGTAGCAAAGTGGGTACATTGAGTTGTCCTGCCTGCACCCCCTTGTCCCATTTCTGCACCAAAGAAAAAAAATTTTTCAGCCATCCCACCAAATTTGCCCCATCCCTGGGTTGTCCTCCGGGTCAATTTCTTCATAGCTTGGTTCCAGCAGATGGCCAACACTAGGCCATCTCGGGCTTCCAAGTTTCTCAGAAGCTGCCACAAATGGGTCTATGTGGAAAAGCTTCATAGTAAACCCCTAAACCCAACGCCCTGTCCTCTGGGTGTCAGCCTCAAAAGAGTCACCTCCTTTAGTTTAAGTCCCAAAATCTTAGAGGTCAAAGGAACTTCGGGGCTCCAAGCACAATCTTCTACCCAGCTGGTGCAGAAACCCCTGCCCCATGCCCTCTATGACATAGCCCACCTGTTCTTACTGGTGGTGTTTGCAATGCATCATCACTGTGTGCTGAGAAGCTTAGGAAGCTACCTTTCTTATACTAAACCTTAGTAATGGCTTCTGGGAAACTCAGAAAAGGCTATTCTCAAAGTCTTTGAATGTTTCAAAATAGCTAGTATGTCTCCCTGTAATTCATCCCAGACAGGTTCGATTCTTGCAGACACTCACCAGGGGGAGCATGTGGTGGTCTATTAGCTTCCCTCCTTAGAACAGACAGCTGGGGAGCAAGCCCAGCGCCCACTGGGACCTGAAATATGTTTAGAGACTCCCTCCTAAACCTCTAAGAAGTCAGATATCCCGCATGAAGACATCTCAGAAGCCACGGCTAGGACAGGATATGCCACTGCACATATGCTCCCAACTCCAGGGATGGAGGCAGCTGGATGACCAGAGAGGTGACCTGTCCTCTTGTCCCGGGCTGCACCTGTCCCCTTCCTCACCAGAAACTTAGAATCAGTACTTAGGATGCTCCTGTTCCTGTCCATTCCCCTGCCTATCCAGGCTCCTGGGTTCCTAGGACATTAGCCAATCAAGTGCCCCCAGATCCCTCATGTTGTAACTCAAAGGTCAACCTCTCCCAAAGCAAGAAAAGCCATCAGCATGTCTCTAGAACCATCACTTTCTCTTCTGACAGGCAGCCGCCAGTTGTGCTGCTTCAGCTTCCCCAGGAAAAAAAAAAAAAAAAAAAGCATTCACTGATTGCGTGGCCTGCATAGAAGTCACCTGAGTGGGGTGGGCCATCATTTGAGGCAGAAGCTTTCGTGTAAATACTGGCTGTGATCGATGTTAAGCCTGCCCCAGGAGGTCTTAAACCAAACCAGACTGTCTTTGGGCTGGAATAAGTTAAGACAACCCAGGCACCTGTTGTTTGATTTTCTTGGAAAGCAGACAAAACCATTTGAGAATCTTGGAGTTTGCCAAGCAACATGCCAATTACAGGGCAGTAAGCAAAACTCCACTCCCGTAGCTCACTTTTCCTCACCAGCTGTTTCTCAAGTAATATCACTGCTACTAATAGTAGCCGCTAACATTTACTGACTACTTACTATGCTCCAGAGCCTGTACTAAAGGAGTTTGACATGCTTATATGCTTCTCTAATCCTTACAACAATGCTAAGAGGAAGGTGTTGTTGAAAGGCCCATTTTATGGATGAGGAGACTGAGGCATTGAAGGGTTAAGGAACATAGCCGTCGTCACTCAGCATGTAAGTGGCAAAGCATTGGCACTCAGGCAGTCTAATTCTGGAGTCCATGCCAGAGACTTCTGTTTCAGCCCCAGTCCCAAGCAGATCTACAGAGCTAGTTTGGGGATCCACGGAACGAACATTCCTCACTGGCTCAAGCCAAGGAGGAGGTGCCGCTGAGCTAACTGTATCTCGTTCCTTTGGCTGTGCCTCAGTATCAGTCCTGGGCTGCGGTCTCCCTGGGACTTCCTCCGGTTCCTTGGCATCCTACTAATCCCATGAGTGGGCTCAAAGATGCTGCTTGTCCTTAAAGACTGGGTCAAGGCAAGATGAGAACTCTCCCCCGCTGCAGAAGTAAATTTGCTTTTTTGATGCACTCCTGAGAGAAGCCGTTTCCCCTTTCTCTTGTACCTGGGGCTTCCCAAGGAAGGTCATCAGGGAGACTGAAAGTCCGGGGTCATCCCATGCTTGGTCATCAAGTGAATAACTCACCCCTCTTAAAGGACCAATTAGCAAGCAGGAGGCAATGGAAAGGCGATTGACCACCCTAGTCACTGTTAAGGAAGAGGGGGAGCCAAGCCAGGTCCCACTAGGCAAGGCCTTTGACCTGCAGAGAGCCAGTGATGGCTTCCCTGTCTGGTCCCTCAGTCTCCACTTCCCTCTGCTTGAACCCTCTTTCTAGAGTCATCCTGTGTCTGTGGACTCCAAGGAGGTCCTGTTTCTCAGACAGGCCACCTGCTGGCATTGCTACATTTGCAGTTTCCCTCCCATCAGGAATCACCATGACAACCCACAGCTTGTGACCAGCAGTGCAGCCATGATCAGGAGAGAAGGAAACAGTCCCCTTTGTCCTTAGTTGGGCCTGGGAGGGCTCCTCCTGTTTTCACGCATGGGCGTTTAGCCCCACATGGCCCAGGGCAAGGTTAGACATTCTTGACCTCTTAGCCCTTGGCATCACCTGGCTCCTCTCCGAGTCTGCTTGCAGTAGGTTCCTGAAGGTCGGAGAAAATCCCCCACATGATACGGTAAGGGTGAGAGCATAATATTTGTTCTAAGGCAAACGAGTAAGATAAAGAAATTCAGGATGGTCGGAGGTTAATTCTGGAGAAATTAAAAAAAAAAAAAAAGAGGAAGAGATTAATGAGGGAGGCTTGACTGTGTGCCCAGCAGCTTCATCAGAGGTCCGAACTACCTCCCCAGATTGGTGTCCTCGCTAATAGTTTATGCCCATGTGTAATAGTGGTAAATACTTTGAGGGAGAGCTCTTCTAAGAAGGAACCATAGAAAGGGCTATGCCAGGCCCTTACTGGTACCACCCTTCCCCTCCTGTGTATCTGCGTCTGAGCGTTTATGAGACAGAAACTGACTCCCCAGCCTTGCGTTAGGAAAAGGGGGACCCACAAAGCACCACCCCCTACCCTGCCCCTCAAGGCAGGATCCTGGGCCATCTTCCTGTCCCATGGTCTTTCCTGCAAGGGTTTCGCTTATTTCCAGGGAGGGGGTCACCCTACTATTTCTTGGCACCAGTTTTCTGAGAAAATCTTGCACTGTGGGGTCTGAACATGCTCAGGGCATTTCCCGACAAACACCACAGAAGTAGGAGGGATAATGTCTCCGCTGTCTGCCACAGACCCGTGGGCAGGTGTGGAGAATATAAATGCCACCCAGAATGTTAGCTCCGGGCCACTGAATCAACACGTGGACTGCCGGAGTTGCCAAGGTGATTTTAATGCGATTTATCAGTAAACCCAACTCCAGATGTTCGTGTTTTCCAAACCTTGCGGCAAAGGCCTATGAGCTCCATGGGACTCTTCCCTGAGGATATGTGGGCAAGGACAGGGGCAAATACTGGGGGCTCGGTGGCCTTCTGTGTCACTGGCTTCTTTAGGGAAACTGGGGGTGGTGGGTCCTCTTCACCGATCAGGGCGGACCTCCTCTCCCTGCCGTGGTTCTTTCTCCTGTGCTACCTGGGCCTTGAAGGAATGAAGCTGCCAGCTGCTCCCCATGTGGAGAGCAGCTGGGACTTCTGTGGCCAGGCCAGGCCGAGTCCCCTAGCAGAAGGACCTGAGTCACAAGGCCCTCCTGAACACAGACTCAGGGTATTTAACCCCCCACCCCACCCCTAAACACACACATACACAGACACACACACTCTCTCTCTCTCTCTGTGGTTCTCAGTGGCTTGCTTCCAGCCTTGCCTTTTCTGAAGGCAACAGCTCTGGAAAGGATTATCTCTCAGCAGCGTCGTTACGTTGGTTAGTCAGTGGGCTGAGTGCTAATACCTCTTGACACGGAACATATGTGGAAGCTGAACGTGCTCCAAGAAGAGGGGCGGCCGAGGGCCTCGTTAGGGCTCATGCTGGAAATAAATGTAGAAGGCGATATCCGTGTGCTCCCACTTTCCTTAATCTCCTCTTAGGGGAGCATGGCGCTTTTCGTTTTGTTTTATTTTATTGCAGAATCATCACAAAGTCACAAAGTCCGTGGGAACTTCTACGGAGAACATTCGGCCACCTCCTCCCAGAGGCATTAGGTGATTCCCCAGGCCCCTTTGTGGGCATCAGGGTGGCACCTAGGTGGGAGCAAAGTCTTCGGGCTAAGATAGCTTGGGTTCACTTCTCAGCCTACACTTACTAGCTGTGCAAGTTTGGTCACTGGTACTTAAGCCTTCTCTGTCCTAGTGGTGTCATCAGCCACACAGAGATGGCACTCGTCCTGCAGGAGAATGTGTGGAGATTCATGAGTTCGTGTTTGTAAGGGCTTTGGAGGGTACCTGGCTGAGCATCGTGCTTGTTACCGGTAGGGTCATGTGGCCCTGCTCTTCGTCTGGCCTGACCATCTCAGTCCCCCTCTTCTTTTGCTTATGAGACCTCTGAGGCCCTTTGGGAGGTGGGCCTGGGAGCAGGTGGCTCTGGGAGGAGGTGGCCCCACAAAGTGGTTCAATATGCTTTGGGGGGAAATATTTATGAGCATGGTATGCCCCCAGCCCCTGATTCCCTGGACCCAACAGACTAAGCTGGGATGAAGTCAGGAGGTCAAAGTTTGGAGTTAGAGGCAAGCTGGAGCTTCTCATCTTTTTTTTTTTTTTTTTTTTTTTTTAAGATTTTATTTATTTATTTGAGAGAGACAGCGCATGAGGGGGAGAAGTCAGAGGGAGAAGCAGACTCCCCGATGAGCAGGGAGTCGATCCTGGGGCTCCAGGATCATGACCTGAGCTGAAGGCAGCCGCTTAACCAGCTGAGCCACCCAGGCACCCTGGAGCTTCTCATCTTGCATGAGGGACGCTGTTGTCTCTGCTTCATCACTGCCCCCTGATCTGCCCAGGGTAGAGTGAGAATTCAGGGGAGCCATGCATATACCAGCTCCCAAATCAGCATGTGGTCAATGATCGCTGGGCAGTGGGAACCCTGCTTTGTACATATGTGAGCCCCTCGGTGAAGAACCAGCCACTTTGTGCCAATGGCAATTTGGTGAGTGTCCCAAAGAGTGTCCCATCTCTGACAGTTTGGTGCCACGTCCTTCCTAAGAGTTGGCAGGATTCCTGATACCTCTACACAACCAAGAGGCAAGGCCTATGTCCACCTGGTGCATTCTATGCCCAGGTGCATTTCCAAGCTAGCAAAAACAGCCACTCCCAGAGTCAAGGAGCACCCTCCAATGGGCACAGAAAAGACAGTTGGATATTATATGGTGGAAAGAGTTGAAGTCTGAAGTCAGGCTGACCCTTTACTTATCACTGGATGACCTTGGTCAAAGCCGTCACCACTCTGACCCTCGGTCTCCTCTCCCGCCAAGTGAGGACAATCCTAGTGCCGCACAGAGTGGTATCTCTAGAGATGACACTGTGTTTTCAGTATCCGTCCACCAGCAGCTACATGGCTGCTCCTCAGAGGGGGGTGATGTCATGGGACAGGACAGATGGAGCAGCCTTGAAGGAGAAAGAGGGAGAACCAGTCCCTCCAGTGAAATACTGAGAAGGCCTGTCTTCAGGACTTCTTAGGGAAGTGCTGAACCCCATTCCGGATAGCTACTACCTCTTTGCTCTATCCCAGTGTGTTTTCTTAATTCCCCTCCAACTCTTGTCCGCGTACCAGGTAGCTCGGAGGTCCCCCCGTGGAAGGCAGATGGAGATGAGTAGCCACCAACCTTCCTCCCAAAGGACAGAGGCCAGGACGACAGGTTTTCAGATCTTGCTGGAGCTAGGGATCAGCAAGACTGTCCCCAGCATCTAAATCTGGATAAGCAACTTAATTTTATCTCTCCCTGCACCTACGTGTCTTGCCTTAGAGGCAGGCATCCTGGGAGAGAACGTTTCCTCATGTGCTCAGCACCTCATGCTGTCTTTGCCTGGTCATTCCGCCAACCCGGCTTGTTTTGATGCCTCCTGTCTTGGCGCTAGCATCCCACACTAAAACATCTCGAAGCAGCAGGTAACAAGAAGCCTCAGTAGTTCCCATGAGTGAGGAGGGCCAGAGTAGCAGGCCACTGGGATACCCTTTCAAGGCAGGTCCAGGTCACCATGGCACTCTCCCTGTGGGCCTCTTCCTTGTCCGACGTCCAGCATTCCCCAGAGCGGCAGCCGGGCTCGCTCATCTGCACGAGGGTCCCCAAAATGAGTGCCCACTTAGGAGAGATGGGAGAAGAAACTAGTGAAAGATACTATAGGGACCAGTGAGGACTGTGGCAAAGGGGGCAGCGGTCCTATCTAAGGGGGACGGCCACTCCGTGGCCACCTCCAGGGTATGCAACATTACTAGAGCGTCTTAAAAAAAAGTTTTTTTCTAAAGGAAATAGAAATCTGATGTGTGTGTGTGTGTGTGTGAGAGAGAGAGAGAGAGAGATTTCCTGATTTTAAAACACTGGGAGGGTAAATAAACAGATTTGCATGTGGGATGTTGTAAGATCTTGTGTGTGTGTGTGTGGGGGGGGGTGTTCCCTCCTCAGACCATCAGACCTCTGACTTGGTCTCTTTCCTGAATTGTTCAATGTTTCCTAGCAAAGTGATGTCCTCAAAAGGCCCTGAATATCAAGGTTTGGAACAAATCTCTCACCACATACTTTATTCTTCTTTGTAAACAAGCAAACCAGATACAAACAAGCCTGTGTGACGGGTCTGTTCCCTCCCTGTGGGCGCTTGGCCGTGCTGGGTCCCTCCAGCTTTTCTCCATGGTGCCCTCCTTGGAGAGTGACCTTGACTGAAGTGTCATACACAAAGCACAGGAAACTCTTGGGGACCTGCCACCAAGGAGATAGACAGATGGGTGGGGTGTATAAGACATTCATAAAGAAGAAAGTGCACCCTCCAGAGACCTCAATTCTTGTAACTGCCTCCAGCATGCTCCCTGGCAACACGTGTGACCTTGACCAAGCCACCACACTCTTAGCCTCCGTTTTCTCACCTATACGTAGGAGGCTGGCCCTGCCCATCTGCCCAGGTTACCGTGGGAACAATGGGATGCCAGGAAAGCACTTTGGAAAACAAGAAAACTATTCTAGTAGTGAGAGCTTTCCTCCAGGAGGACATCTGTGTGAACCCTTGGGACTCTGCCCACTATTAGCCAGATTAAACAGGCATTTTTCCCCTTGTCGCTGCTGCAGCTGCCTGCCCACACACAGGCTGCAGGGGGCCCACTGGGAGGACGGGCCTGCAGCAAGGGAGCCGTGGCACAGATGACGGGGCGCCCGGGGGCAGCCTCATCATCACCAACTCCAGTCCCCCTGGACCCTGGTGTCTGGGCCTCCAGAGGCAAGCCAGCCCACGACGAGTCTCCTGGTCCATTCCCCCATGGGAGAAGCACTGAGCCAGCCTTGAAAGGGGAAATTTTTAAAATTTAACATTTTTACTGGTTAGTTTAGTTCTCCCCATCCTCTCTTCGATCAAAGAGGGAATGAGAACTGATTTTACACCAGTTAAGAGGGCACAACTAGTCGGTCTAACATTGTAAGGGAAATTCTTAGGACTCAGATTTTCTTGACTTGCCAACCCTGTTCTGGAGGATGCTCCTAGAAGCCTCACAGCATCCCCTGTGCTGGACCAGAGCTTTTCTGGAAAGGCAGCTTCCTCTAGTGCTGCTTGTTTGTTTGCTTGCTTATTTGTTTTTGGTGGAGGGAGGGGTCTGAGGCTCTAAAACCAGGGCAGATGGGTGCCCCCTCAGCGGATTGTGGCCCCCTGGAGTTGTGGATGGGGTTGGGTGTATTTCTTATTCACTAAGAAGCACTAAGAAGAAAGGGAAGAAAAGAGATGTCATTTGTGCCATCGGGGCTTATAGTCATCATAGGCGGGAGGTAAATGATAAGCAGCAGTGAACGTCCATCACAAATCGAGACGCTTGCTACGAAGACAGTAAACTGGGCTATGGGACACCATGGTGGGGAGCCTGGGGGCCTTGCTGTGGATGAGGGGATCGGGGCCGGGCTCTCCAAGGAGGTGACATCCACACTGAGACCAGAGGAGGGGAAGGAACCACCTGATGAAAGTGGGTAAAGAGTGTGTTCAAAGGACCTGGGCTAAACGCTTGTGGGGTGTTTGAGGAACAGAAGTGTCATGAGCGTGTGTACGTGGGTGAGAGGGACGGGGCAGAGGTCAGGTCACACGAGGTTCCATCCGCATGCGTGCATGTGTGCACACACATCAAAGGGAGGATGCTCACCCATGGGTGTATTTTTCTGGGAGATCGCACGGCCTATAACCGCCATCAGATTTCCAGCGGGACCCGTGGTTCAGAAGCACTCCAAGGAGTTCTCTGAGTCAAAATTGCCCTTCGTCAATCAACGCAAGCTTTAGCACGATGGTGCCCAGTGATTGTTTTTGCAATTCCTGGAAGCTCCGCATTCTAAAGCAGAAAGGAAAGCATGGCCATGCTGTTTCCAGCCTCCCCCCCCGAAGGCACAGGGAAGGCTCCAGGTGACCTCAGCCTGTGACGCAGCACCCATGCTAAGTGGTGTACAGGTGCCCAGATGTGTGTGGAGTTCCAGGGGCCACAGGGATGCAGGAACACCCCCCCAACCCCCACCACCCACTCTCAGCAGCAGGGGCCGTGGCTGTAAGGCGCACGCGGAGTCTGTAGCCTGTCACCTGTGGGCACAGCCTTGCTCCACAGGGAAGTGGCAGGATTACAGAGTCACTGGCCTCTCTCCTGCTTGCAGCCTCCTCAATGCCAACAAGATCAACTGTCTGCGCGTGAACACATTTCAGGACCTGCAGAACCTCAACCTGCTCTCCCTCTATGACAACAAGCTGCAGACCATCAGCAAGGGACTCTTTGCCCCTCTGCAGGCCATCCAGACCCTGTGAGTACACCCCCGCAAGTGGCAGCACGTGCCCAGAAAGCAAGTGACCCCAGACACCCAGACACACAGAGCATCCCAGAGAAGGCAAAGTGAGCATGTCCAGGAGGAGGTCTAGAGCCTGCGGTGAGGAAGGACTAGTAACAGTGGTTCTCACTCACCCCTACTGAGCACTCCCCTGGTACTCCACACCTTGCTGAGGACTTTCCCCTGTAGTGAGAACTTTAGGCCTCAGCAGCCCTTTGAGGTAGGTGCTGTTATGATCTCTCATTTCTCTGTGAGGAAACCAGGGCACAGAGAGGTTAAGTTAACTTACTCAAGGTTGCACAGCTAGTAAGAAGCAGGATATGAATGGCAGAGTTGCAGCTCACCTGCTCTCTTAACCACTGTGGCCAGTGTATTCTGAGCCGCCTCCGTCTCTGCTGATAGCCCAGTCCTGTCCCCCTCAAAACCACCCCACCACCACCCTGCAAAACCAAAGCTCTGGTGCAGGCACTCGGAGCATTTCCCCTCCATCCTCAGGGAGCAATTCCCCACTCCCGAGCACTGCAGATGTTCCTAAGTCACCCCGTCAGGTACAAGACACCTGGGAAGATCTCAGCCCAGCCTGGGCCTGATCTTGAACCTGGGGCTTCTGGACACCTTCTAAGTCACCTGGTACTTCCCTGTAGCCAGAGGCAGGTGCTGATAAAGTGTTAAGAACGGCCGCTGTATGTTGAACAGCAACCACGTGCTGAGCACCGTGTTGGCACGGAGAAGGGTTTTCTCATGAGCCAGAGGAAGCCAAACCACGGTGCTGGCCCGGCAACGAGGCGAGCAGCAGTACCCACTACTCTGTGTGGGACGCCCGCCATGTGCCAGTCACCATGCCAGCCGCTTTCTGTGCCTGGCCTTATGGAGCTTGAAGAAGTCCAATCTGGGCGGCTGTAAGGACAGACCCTGAGCCTGCCATGTTATGTGGCCCATCAGTGTGGGTCCGAGGCGAGATCAGTGGTGGGTCCTGCCCGAGTCAGGAGAGCAGGGACATGGTCCCCCCTCCGTACGCCACCCCCCACCAGCTGGCTGCCAGCTGCACCTGGGACAGTCTCTGGCCCACAGCAGGCCTCCCCCGCTCAGCTCCCTGCTGCCCCCCCACCCCAAGCGAGGGGCCCAGCACCAGGAAAGTGGTGGTGGAGCACGGCACCCTGGGTCACTCCTGATCCGTTCTCCTCCCTCTCACAGCCACTTGGCCCAAAACCCGTTTGTGTGTGACTGCCACCTGAAGTGGCTGGCTGACTACCTGCAGGACAACCCCATCGAGACGAGCGGGGCCCGCTGCAGCAGCCCGCGCCGGCTGGCCAACAAGCGCATCGGCCAGATCAAGAGCAAGAAGTTCCGCTGCTCAGGTAATCAGGTTAAGGGGCTGGGCCCCACCTTCCGACTCAGAGCACAGCAGCCCCAGAGAGGCCAGTAATCCAATCTGGAGGACAGCAAGCACTGTAATGGCTCCTAGGGAGCATCTTTGCAAATTAAATTGGGGAAATTCAGTTAGGCCTGCAGAAAACCAATTACCTTATGGATTTAAAATAAAACACACACACACATACACACACACACAATAAAAGCATTGGAGGAGGGTGCACAATTTCAGGAGAGACAGAACCCAGGTGGCAGCCCATCTCCAGGGCCAGGTGGAAGCTAGGGGAAGGCCAGTCTCTGCCCATGTGCCTTTTAGAGGCCACGATTTACTTTCTTTTAGTTCCCAAGGTGTGCTCCCCAAATGGCAGATAGGGAAATAAATATGTCCCAGGCGAGGCTGCAGGCGGCGTGTAATCTGGGGGGCCTCCCGTCCCTTCTGAGACCACCTTTGGTACAGCCCTTAGGCCAGAGTTTGTTACAGATTTCATGGACATTTTTGCAGGCTAACTCCTCTGCCCTAGATTGGTGCACTCTGCATATGAAGAGAACAGCAAAGTGCTCGGTGGGAAAGCAAAGCCTTGCCCTTCCATTTCCAAGCTCTCTCTGGAACCTTCCTCCCATCCACACCCGGGAAAGATACCAAGGGTGAATGGCAGGGGAGTTCTTGGTTCATCTTAGAAAGAGACGTAGCTGTCCTTGATCCAGGAGCTAGATGAACAGGCCGTTAAAAATGCCAACCATGTGTGTCAGTTGCTGCTGGAAAAAATCACCATGCTGCATTGTGTATGATGGGCTGAGGGGTTGGCACGAGCCCTTACAATCTGTGTGTCAGCAAGAGCCCTTCTTCTCTCCTGCCCAAGAGCATCTTATGGAAGCGAGTTCTCCCGGGGAGAAGGGCAGCGTGGGCCCTGGTGGCCAGGAGAAGACCAGCAGACAGACTTCTGCCTCTTTCATGTTGTTCTTGGCCTCTAAGTCAGATCATTTAGTCCATGTCTCCAGAGGGGTAAACTTCAGCCATTTGCTTTTTCAGCAACTAATACCTGGAAAGGGCTTGGCGGTACCACAGGGACTCTGTGCCCAAATGAGGCATTGGTCCCACTTTGTCTTCCACAGAATAACAATGTCAATTACAAGAGCAGTTTCTGGCCAGTGATGAACTCTGGGCTGAGTGCCCCTCATTCGATCTGGTTCTTCCACTAGTCAGTCCTCTGAGCTCAGCGGGGAGGGGTCCCCTTTTTGCAGCTGAGGAAGCCAGGGCCTTAGAGGTCAAAGGGCACCCACCCCACAGTTATAGCAAGCAGATGCCGGAGGGAGGACCAGACCCCAAGTCTGGTTGACTCCTCAATGCTGCACAGCGTGTAGGAGAGAAGGAACATTTGGGAAGGCAGTCCAACTGCTTGGGTGACTCCTTTCACAGTCTCATGGCCTGCCCCCCACTCTCTGCAACCCTTCCTAAAGTTCCTTCTTGGGGCCAGCAGCATCTCTGGGAGGAAAACCCTCTCCCAGCCCAGAGGTGTCTCCTGAAGAGCAGCCCTTCTTCCCCAGGGCCTTTCTCATAACACGCACCTCTTATTCCCTCTTCCCATTCTGTTCCTCTCCAAATCTGTCCAGGGCTGAGTTTATTAGCTCTGACAAGCAGTGGTGCTGCAGAAGAGGGGCAGTAAGACACAGAGGAGGACGGGGTACCACCTGCTGACCCCAACCCTTTGGTCTTCCATTGTGATGTCAAGGCTCCGGGTTGATGCCAAGACTCTGGGGGGCAGAGCAGGAGTGGAATCAGCCCAGGGTCCTAGGACCGGCATCTCCCAGGGACCGAATCTGGACAAGTGCCTAGGAATGACTGTAGGTTGGGACTCGGGGTGGCAGGGGGGACGTGCAGACAGACCAAGTAGAAAAGCGAACAGCTACCTGACCCAGGACACAATAACGCCCCGTTCTCTTGTTCTGCCCCTACCTGCCTACACTGGTATGGGAGAGATCCTGGCTGCTTTTCCTATGGAGGGCAGGAGTGGTTGGAAATTGTAAAAAGAAACAGAAGTGCAGGGTTCTTGGACTGACCCTGTCTAAAAGCCTTTTTATAATCAATACTAAGCAGATTATTTCTATAAAGGTAGAGAATGTCAGAGCTGACGCCTGACATAGAACGTTCTGTGTGCTATTATTTCATCTAGCTGCAGAGAGGAGAGGTAGAGAGAGCTACTGGGGAGCATCAGAGGCCTGGGCTTTGACAGACACTGGGGCCCAGACCTCCCTTGGCTTTAGGGGATACAGAAGCCATAGGTCCAAAGCTCTGTATTTCCAGGAAGCTCCAGAAGAAGGAGGGGCAGGTGACACATACTGGAGTTGACAGATAATAACTGTTTTACTTTCCCTTAAAAGCACCCCCATTGCAAAGACAGCTGATGTAATTAGAATCCAATTTGAGAGCTGCTCCTGCAGCCCATGAAGCCCCTCCTTAGGCAGGGCGTCTGGCTCCCAGCTGCCCTGTGTCTGCCTCTATCAGCTGCATCCGCCGCCTTGGGCAACAATATCGGGTTAGAGGTGAACACTGCCAGCTGGGGTCATCTGGCCATTGGATTAAGTTCCCCTGAAAAGGCACTGTCTGGCTGGCTGGGACCCCAAGCCCATCCCCAGGGGAGCCCTTGGCAGTTGGAAGATGCTGCCCGTCTTCCGTCACACCCCCTCCCTTTGTGTGTAGAGATCTGTTGGCAAGAAGAAATTCACGGGGAAAAGCACGGAAGGTGGTGATGTGGTATGTACAGAGAAGGCAAAAGACATGACCCCACTCAGGGCGTTAAGAGTCTTAGAGAACTCAGTAATCGCCCGGTCCCTGCCAGAGATGGTGGAATGGAGGCCCGCACAGCAGAACCATATTGTCCGAGGTTAGAGAGTAGGATTTGCAAGATCTGAAACCCAGCACCTCTGATGTACTGAGAAAATTTTCTCCAGTGTCTTCCCTTTTCTTTTTGTTGAAGGAAATCAAAGAGCACGTTTGAAGGCTTGGAAGCAGGGATGATTTTTCCCTGCTCTGATCAAACTGGAATATGAAATCCCCAAACCAGAGTGTGGCAGAGCCCTGCATGTCCAGGGATCGAAGCAAGGTTGAGACCAGGTTGCAGTGACTGCCTCTTGCTGGTCAGGTGGGAAGGCTTTGAAAGAGGTCAGATCTGGGCTGTGATGTGACCTTGACCCACTGACCAACCATTGCAGACAACCTATGTATGCACAGGCGAGATGTACCATCTTGTCCCAAAAGCACCCTGTAGAGGAGCAGCAACTCAGTCTCTCCTGTCAGAGGGCAAGAATAGGGAGGGTCCCAGTCCCTGGGCCCCGACTCTGGCCTCTTCAAGATAGACACATGTCCTCCCACTGGCTTGGGAGGAAGTTCATAAAAACTGCCCCTGATCTGTTGTGGATAGGGATCTGGAGGCTGGGTGCCCTCACCTAGGCCCGCGGCACCCAGAAAGAGTTGGTTGTTGGACCCTCCACCCACTCCACTTCCATCCCTGGAAATCTGGAAATCAGGAAGGACCCTAGAATCTGGTGCCCTCCCCCTCCCCTTCCTTCTCTTATTCTAAAAGAGGCCACTCATCCTGATGGGAACTGCTCACCTCCTCTGTGAAAGTCAGTGTTCGCAGACAGTCGGGATTGTAGGTTTCCTAGTCCCAAACCCAGGGCTCCATCGGCTTCCCCGTCTTTCTCCCTGGCTAAGGTCCTGTATTTTCTTTTGATGCCATACCCACCCCACCACGATACGTCGAGTCATCTGGGATGAGTGTCTGTCAGCCCGAGGGTTTCTGGGCACCTGGAAGGGTCCTGAGGAGACTCCTGAGGTGTGGAATATCAAAGGCGCTTTTCCTGAAGAAGAAGAGCGTTGCAGCTTTGTTAGCCCACCGGAAGCTGTGCCTGTCTCTTCATTGAAGAGGCCGGGAGATCAGACTGCTACAGATCCACTCGGCTCTGGGGACGGACGTGTTGCAGAGCGTGAGGAAGATGCTTCTGCTAAGTCTGATATCTGGGCAGATGGATGGTGTGGTTGAGTGGGATTTAGAGGTTCAGTGCAGGCCTGTGATATGACCAGAGACATCTGCGCTCATAATTCCCTTGGGAAGGCTCCAGTGTGCCCTGCTCCTTCTGCGTAGAGGTTTCTAACAGTGTCCCGCCCATTCTTCTCCCCTTCCCCTGTATCTCCCCTGGGAACGGGCTACAAAGGCGGTGGGGCTCCGGTCTTCAGAAGTGTTCCTGTGGAACCCTGCTCCTGGTACTAATCACGCTCAGTGGGGGCCTGCTCCGGCTTCCGCTTCTCCACGCTGCTTCCTCTGAGTGCTCCTGTCCTCTCTCTGACGCTGCTTCCTGACCTTGACTCTGACCGGTCGCCGCGGGGCTTTCCTTTGTGCTTGATCTAACCATGTGGTGGAACGATGGAAACGGAACATGGTTCTGTCAAGCACCGCGGAAAGCACCGCGCTCTCCTGCAGCATGGCCCGCCGCCACCGCCGCCACCGCTGGACACCTCTTCTCTGCTCTGGAGCACCGCAGCCCAGCACCCGCCAGACCCGCCTGTCCCGGTCTAGCCTCACAAAGGGCAAGGGGGGGGTGCAGGGGAGGGAACAGTCTCGAAGGAGTCCCAGAGCACCTCCACCTCCAGGTAGCAAATATGGGCTGAAGCGGGTACGGAGAAGCTGACTGGGGACACGCTAAGATCTATATCCGCATCTCCTACCCCGGGTGAAGTTCGTCATCCCCCAGAGCTACATTGGATGCCAGCCGAGGGGTAAAGTCCAGGTCAAAGCTCAGAAACCACTGTTTTTCTTCTAATCAGAGAGAACAGGTCCCCCAATGGCATATGCCCCATGGTTTCATGGCAGGGTCCCAGCGCAAGGTTTTTTCCCAAGTGGTAGCTAACCCAGAGGTCATACTGGTGTGACCCACTTTCTACCCACCATCTTTATCAGAAGTATTGGGGATGCATGTGAGCATGAGAATGGGTGAAAGTGGCATGAGTCTGAGACTTTGGATTTAACCTGTGGCTCCTTTTGAACCCAACCCCCACTCCTCATGAGTACCTTGGCCCTAGCCCTCCACCCCCCCCCCCCATGCAGCCTGAAGTCTAGTCCGTGTCCTTCACCTCCGAAGAACAGTTGACTTGGTGACCTAGGTGCTGGGCTCCTCACATGGTGCTAATTCCATGCCCCCAAGGGCTGTGCAGAAATCAGCTGTCTCTGACAATAAAGGGATGGTGGCACCTGCCATTCTGTTTGCTTCTTGGTAAATCCTTAGTGTAACTAGAAGATTGTTTTTGGTTCATTCTCCCTGAGGTCACCCCTCAGAGCCAGGGCCTCGCTGTTGCTGAGTACCCAAGAGTCCTGCGTGCCTCTCTGGGTGCTTTCCCCATACCTTGAGTGCTGACTATAGGTCAGGGATTGAACTCTTTCCATCATTACTTTTTTTTTTTACAACAAGCTGATAAGGCCCATTGCACAGAAGCAGATAGATACCAAGTTAGAGAGGTTACCTGACTTGCCAGGGTCACATGGCTGCTCTCTCCAGCTATAATACTCCGCCTTCTCAGCTGTGGACAAACCCATTGCCTCGAATTATAAAAAGGAAAAGAATGATAGGATTGACTTGAATTGACAGGGAGTGGGAAAACTATGTTACCACTCCGTTTCCAGCTCGCTTCTGTTAATAGAGGAAAACGTGAGTAAGCAGGCGAGCAAGGAGCACGGTATTTAAGTGGCTCCCCTGTCCAGCGTGGACATGCCAAGATCCGTTTGGTACAGAACAAACCCCCAAGCCTGGAGCAATTCCCTATCCTGAACAGGGGAGGCATTCTGGGTTCTCAGAGCTGTGCCTACCATGCCAGGGGCTGGGCCTCTGGTGTGGGTCTACGATGGCACCTTTCTGGGCACCTCCCTGGTTCTGCAGCAGCAGACATGCAGGTGGGCAGTGCCCAGCCACGGGCCATGGGCCTTTCCCTCTGCTCTCAGGCAGATGGCTGCATCCATCATCGATCCTAATAGGAATAGGTTACGAGGACAGCTGTCTGCCCCACTGATCACCAAAGTCCTGGGAAAGCAGTGGACATCTTCCAGCCCCTCGCCTCTGCCTGTGACCCCGTAACTGTGTGCCTAGCCATGTTCTCTTGATTCCAGTCATTACTTATGACCCTTTGCTTGTCCACATGACTCTCTCTTCAAGCTGATGGACTGCGCCCCCCCCAACCCAGTTCCTCTTTCTGCTGCTTTCCCCCTTTCATCCTACCCCTCTTAGGGATATTGGAGGTAGAAGAGGAGAGTTCTGGACACGTGCACTGGCAGGGCTGTGGTCGTCAGATGACAACAAATAGGTGACTTTCATTCAACAAACGGGTTGCCCAGAGAATGATGCAAATCGAACTGCTAATGACAGGAGCCGTCCAGGGCCCAGCGCTGGCCTCAGCCTCCAGGGCCATCCAAAGAAGGGGAGCTGTGGCTCCCTACCTGCCCCAGTCCCATGACCATACAAATGTCAAAGACGGTCTCTCCTGGGAAAGCACCATAGGGCAGGGATTTGTAATAAAACCACAGTGCTGTGGATTTCCACCCCCTCGACTATTAAAGCTTGTCTGTGATCATGTACCAAGTGTCGTTGTTCTGAGCTTCAAGCAGAAAGGAAGGAGGGCTTCAGGGGCAGGAGCTGGCGAGAGGCCTGATGACATCAGCTCTCCCATGACTGTCGTTTTGTTTTATGGCCCTTCTTCCAGTCCTCTGAGATCTCCGCTATCTGAACTCGCCCCAGAGAGAAGCAACCACAGCCCGTTCAGTTTCTCCCCTCCTACTAAGTATTTCTGGCAGTGACAAATATGCACTGAGATTGAAATTGACTTTTAAAGCTCTGGAAAAGTTAAAAATACTTTTGGGTAGTTATGAGCATTAGGCATAACAAATGGCTCCGAGAAACCCTGGGTAGTTTGGGTAATGAAATATGAAGTACTGGGGGTGGCATTTCAGGCTGGCTCTGGCTGGGGAAGGAACTCTTTGGGATCTGGGCAAACACCGTTATTAACATTTCTGGCTCCCACGCCTATAAAATACCACACTCCGACCCCCTCGTTATGACAAAGCAGGGCAATAACAAAAACAGCAGGGGGGAAATGTTGGAAAGAACATATTAGTCCATCGAATCTAATTGCAAAATCATTTCATTAAAATGGGTCAGCGGTTCCATCGCAGAGGTCCACCAGTTATAATCTAACTATACTACAGAGAGCGATTCCTGCTAACTACAGACGCTCTCACCTTGATTAAAATGAAAACGCATTTAATCGGCCGCAGTCCCTGGCCACAGCCCAGCCAGTGTACATCTTCAGGCTCGCTCTGTTGAAGAACAAACCGTGCTCCCTCCTGTCTTCCAAAGGCAAAATTTGATCGGCGCTCAGGGTTCCTCTACTTTGTGAGGATTCCATTGTAGGTGCCTTCTAAAGGAAAAATATCATGCCTGCGTACGAAGTGTCCGTCCATGCCATCACCATGTAGAGCCACCGGCAGGGGACAAGAGAGGATTGTCATTCATTTAGCAGAGTTTGCAAAATGAAACTCACCCAGGACTCCGCACGCTGATGTGTCTGGAGGAAGATGGCCCAGGTCAGAGTTATTCAGTGGGATGGATGCTGGCAAGCCAAGGGCAAGAGATTTGCATAATGCATTGGATTAGGAAGCAGCCCAAAGAACTGCGGGGATACGTGCACAGATTTCGCTCACACAAGCCTGGGGGTGGCAGTTGGGATGAAGGAAGGGGGTGGGGAACGGGCAAAGAGGGAAAGGAGACAGGTCCAGGCCTCCGATCCCATCTTCAGGAGAAGGTCTCACTTCAGAATCAGAGACCACCAAGTTCATCAGCTATCAGGAATTAGCGTAAATTGATGAGGTGAGGGGGGAGAAGCCATGAGCGTGGAAGATGGCTGCTTCCTACCTCCCACTGCCCCCTGCAGGAAAGCGCTGTTCCATCTCCCTCTGCCAAGTTGGACTCTATAATCAGTCCTAGAAAGACCGGGATGAAGGTTTTGTCAAAAATCCCGCACATTTGCAGGAAAGCACTGTATTGGTCACACAGGCCCTGGTATCTGCCTGCCTGGGTTCGTCCCTCTGTGGTGTACCAAGGGCCCCAGTCTTCTCATCTGTAAAATGGAGTCAGAATAATCTCAGAGTGTTACAAGGACTAAATGGGTTCCCCCATCTGAATTTTGAAGAATAGTGCCCGGCTCGTGCTCCATGCTCCGTAAAAGTCAGCTATGATCACTAGTTACACGGATGTTTTAGTGGCCTCCGATAGGCCAAATGTTCTACTAGGTTCTGGAAAATAACAGTAATAGGATCACAAATGTCCATGCAGTTCTTTTCCCTTCCCCAGAGCCTCTCCACTGTCACGCTCTTCCTTGCATTTGCACAACCATCCCCACGAGGCGGGGGCAAGTCCAAGACCCCCATTTCCCACGTGGAGGGGCGGAGGCTAGTAAGTGCCAGAGCCTGGACAAGCCCACGACTGCTAAAGTTTCTGCACTGCTAGCGGCCCACACTGGCCCTTCCGCGGATCAGATCACCAAGGTCCGCCTCAAGCCCTTAAGCAACCCCGTGATGTTCACGTTCTCCAAAACACTCTGGGCACATTCACATACAGGACAGCCGGAGTGCGAGCAACGCCTGCTTACACAACCGGACAAACGTGGACCAAGCCTGGGTTTCTGTGCCTAGCACGGTGCTAATGAACCGTTGACCCCTGTCAGCTGGGAAAAACCAGGGCTTCCCCAGTGACCGCCGCTGAGCCTGCTGGTCTCACAAGGTGTGCCCGGGTGCCGAGGGATCATTTCTAATCAGTAAAGCAGCACCCGGGGCCTATCCTGAGACGTCACTTGCTGATCTTCTTGCTGTTACTGTGTGATCTCAGGAGAGATTTGATGGCATAAAAAAATAAATAAATAAATAAATAAATAAATAAATCTTCATTCCAACCACTCTTAGCT
This sequence comes from Mustela putorius furo, assembly GCF_011764305.1. NCBI lineage: Eukaryota > Metazoa > Chordata > Mammalia > Carnivora > Mustelidae > Mustela > Mustela putorius. Next base: position 40,584,487 of record NW_025421294.1, read on the forward strand.
CATCAGAACTGGCTTCTTTCACTGTAGTTAAACCAACCTTATTCTCAGAGATGGGACAAATCACTTGGACCCTCCCAAGAGTTGTGCTTGTCTTGACGGTTTTTAAGTGTGAATATATTGCTATTACTGATTTTAAAGAGGATCCTCAGGCAGGATTCCCACGCATTTAGGGCCCTGGGCTCCAACGTCCCAGGTCCGCAGCCCTCATTATTGTTCTCCCAGTGCTGAGACCTGGGGTCAGTGGTCGTTGACCTCCATATGCTGGGTCTCCTTTGTTATTTCATCAGCTGCTTGAGGAGAACTGAGTTTGTGACCCCCTTCCCTGACCTCGTCCCCACCCCCCCGACACAGCCCCCATCAAAATGCCATCAAAAATCTCTTCATTTGGGATTTTCATGAACGTTTAGAGGGTCCCCAAATGATGGGCATCAGAACTAAGTACTCTCCACCTCAAATTGTAGCCCAAATTCTGCACATGTGCACCTAGGAGCATTTCTCTGAGAACATAAATTTGCATCAGCTTCTCAAAGAGGTTCATGACCCACAAAAGCTTAAGAGCCCACAGAGCTTGAGCCTGGCTTCCCAGAGGACTCAATGAGGGACAAAGGCCAAATGGACAGTGGGAGGGTGGTCACAAATGAAGACAATGCTGTGTCTATGCCTGGGACACCCCCCACCATCACCACCACGTGTCTCCCAATTGCACTACCCATAATCTCGGCCCAGGCCGGGGCCCCCGGGTGATCCTGACTGCCCTCTTTGGCCCCGCCCAGGCTCAGAGGATTACCGCAGCAGGTTCAGCAGTGAGTGCTTCATGGACCTCGTGTGCCCCGAGAAGTGCCGCTGCGAGGGTACCATCGTGGACTGCTCCAACCAGAAGCTGGCCCGCATCCCAAGCCACCTCCCCGAATACGTCACCGATCTGTAAGTACTACCTGGGCCGGAACTCCCTACACGGCCCCAAGCACCCTGTCACCCTAAGCCAGCCAGAGCCGCGTCTCTGGGAGGCAGCCCCCTCCCAGCTCAGTCCCCCGAGTGCTCCTTGGCCATCCTCCACGTCCTCAGCAGAGGATGCACACCCAGGCACCCCCTACTGACCACTGCCTGAAACTGCTTCCTCGAAAGTAAAGACCATTAGTTCATTCTACAGACATTTTCTGAACACCCACTGTGAGCCAGGCACGGTGCTCTGCCCATCGGCTTCCACACTGCGCAAAGCAGACAGTCCCTCCAGGTCCTTAACGAAGTTTATCACGTAACTGAAAGATGCTTGGCAAATAGTTGTCAAAGTTGAGAAGATGCTGGAACGATGAGGTGTATCTGAGCCTCCGGTTACTCTCGTAACTGGAAGGGTGTGCTCGTTTGTGCAGAAGTGGGAGAGCTAAAGAGCTACAGCGCGGTAGGGGTGAGGGCGTGGCACGTGCGGGATGGTCGGACCCACATCTGGCTCCCGTTATCTTCACCTTCTTCTGTCTGGGCAAGGTGCTTCTCAGACTTCAGTGTCCGATGCTTCACTGTAAAATGGGGGGGAAGGTGCCTGCCTCCTAGGGGTTTAAGAAGATCAAGCAAGAGAATGCAAGCACGGAATTCACCTTGACTCCTGCAGGGAGTGAGCCCTGCATGGACGATGGCAGCCTTCCTGATCAGCGGTGCTCGTGCTAGCGTTCCCTTCCACCGGACACATCACAGAAGCACACGGCCAGGCACAGCCTCCTGGGCCCTCGTGCTGCTCTCCCTGAGTTTTCCCTGGCTCCACTGACCTTGGCTGAATGTGAGGGCCAGGCGGCTACTTAGGTCAAGCCATGGGGGAGCTGGGGAGGGTTCCATGGAGGGCGGCGGAGGGGACGCCCCGCCCCCCCCCCGGCTAACCCACCACCTCGTCTGCTTGTTTCCCGTGTAGGCGACTGAACGACAATGAGATATCCGTTCTCGAGGCCACTGGTATCTTCAGGAAGCTGCCCAACCTGCGGAAAATGTAAGTCAGCCTCCAGCACCTGGCAGCAGCCTCCAGGCCTGGCCAGGGTCTGTGCTGCTGACTAGAGCAGAAGGCCAGGGCCCCGGTGACTCCCTCACCCTCTGCTCCAACCCCTCCCAGTCTCTTCCTGCCCCCGCTGCAGGCATGTATTTGGAAGCAGGACAGTAAGGCATAGCCATGCAGAGACAGACCCAAATGAAACTTCACTGTTTTGGGTTTTGTTTTGCTTTTTTAATAAAGATTTTACTTACTTGAGAGAGAAAGAGCAAGAAAAAGCAGGAGTGGTAAGAGGGGAAAGGGAGGAGGAGCAGAGGGATGGGAGAAGCAGAGGGAGGGGAGAAGCAGAGGGAGGGGAGATGCGGTGCTCGAGCCCAGGACCCTGAGACCATGACCCGAGTCATAAAAGCAGATGCTTAACTGACTGAGCCCCTGAGGCGCCCCAAAACTTCACTGCTTTTAAATTGCCACATATTGTGCAGAGTGTCCATTCAGCACTAACCCCAATACTCAGTCCAGGCGCCCTTTGCTCGTCCTGATCCTCCACTTCCAGCTTCTACCCTAAGGGGTGGCAAGAGGTAAGTCAGGTGAACCAGCAATGGGACCCAAGAGTCTAGGGGCCAATGCACTTAGGACTTTTCACAAGGTGACAAATGTTCTGTTTTTAGATGGTTTCTAGAGGCATCAGGGAGGCACACTGGAGCAGAAGTGCTAGCCGTCTTGCACATGGGGCTTCAGCCCAAGTGTCCTTGGCCCTGACCTGAGCCTGACCTCAGGCAGAGGGCCTACATGCTTGCATTGGCTTCTCCAATGCCAGAGTTGCCCATCCACATAACCCTCTCCCTGCCTCCGAGTTTGGGCCAAACAAGAATCATGTGGCTGAGCTAAGGGAGCATTTGTCCCGGGCCAGAGGCCACATTCCCTGCCTCATGCACATCATCTCATGTCGTCCTTGTACACCTGCCCAGTGCTGGCCTCACATTGCCCTTTGTATGGGGGATGTAGCTGGCAAGGCTTCTTTAAAGCCACACGCCAATAAACGCCGGGGCTGGCACTCACACTGGGGTTCATCTGTAATCACAGCAGTGTCCAGTGAGGCTTGCTTCCGCTCATCTTCCCTTCCCAGGGACCCTCGTGGAGGTACCCGTACAAGCTCTCTACCCTCTGATTCCCTTCTCCTCGGCCCCTCTCCCTGCTCCCACCCCAGATTCCACACCTCCTGGCCCCAGCATTGGGTTTGCCTCTGGAACAAAGGAAATACAAATCAAGCCTCATCATTCACAAATCCCATAGTTGCTAATTCACTTACTCGCTGAAACTTCTTTGTCATCTCAGAATCAATAGTCATGGTGCTTTTGTGCTCATTTGTAGACATGGACAAAACAGTGGGGAGTTTGAGTTGTCCTGCACGCCTGTTCTCAGCTGATACCGAACAAGGCCGTGCTCTGATTTCTTGTTTCAGCTCTCAGACTGTAAACTAGTGTGCTTTTCACAGCATATTTGGTGCAACATCTTTTTGCATGTTTATGCGTTTTGTTGATGATTTGGACACATACTGCGGCGTCTAGCCTTCCGAAGCATAGGAAGGTCGTGATCGACCTCGTGGAGAAAACACATGCATTACTTAGCTTTGTTCAGACACGAGGACTGGTGCTATGGGCCGTGAGCGCAATGTCAGTAAATCAGCCACATGTATAAAATAAGATGTCGACAAGCAGAAGCACCCGTCAGGCAAGGTTATGTACTGATCAGCGGATGACAGTGTTGTGAGCAGAGGCTCACAGGAACATAACCTTGCATTTCTCCTAGGAGCTGTGGTTTGGCATTCCCTAATTCAGTTTTCCCAGGACTTTTCAGACTATAACTACGTGAATAATGAGAACTGATGATAAACCTTTTTCATGTGCTCCACTCTTCGACCCGTCAGCCTCCTGCAGACCAGAAGGAGAAAGACCTTCCCCTGCCCTGTGCTGCACCTCCCTACCTCCCCGCCCACAGCCACCGCCTTTGCTGTGGCCTCAGTGATTGCTCTGTAACTGCGAGCAGGAGAGGAGCACTCTGAAGGCACAGAGGAGAGAAGGACACATGTAGGTCCTGGTGAGGACTGTGGTTGTCTGTAGGGTCAAGCTTCGGAGGCCCAGCACAGATATCCTCCATCTCCTGCAAGGAAATGTCGTGTTTCATTCAAACCTGAGAAAGGCGTACTGTTTTAAACCTCAGCAGAGAAACTGCCCTGCCTAGAAGGCAGGTATTAAAATGAGTGAGGCTGCCCAAGTACACAACGATATAGTAAACAGGATGAAGTAGTCTTTGCTTCCTTGGAGAGACATTAACCTCCCGTGTGAGATGAGATTCACACACTTGGAATCTCTCTCTTGTCTTCCCCCTTGTGACATGGATGGGAGAATAGAGAACCATTTCTGTGCATCGAGAAAAACAACCGCACGAACACGATGCTCAGTGACCCCCAACTCCCAGCCTCAGCATCCAAGCCACAAGAGAGTGGTGGGGACTGCGGCAAAACACAGACCTGGTTCTCGCCGAAAGAAGCAAAGGTCGCTGGGTTTGTCCCACTGTTTGCTGTGCTGGAACTCGAAGGTCTGGGCTGCCAGACATTCCCCGTAGCAGCCAGAAATCCAGGTGCAGGCCTAACCTGCATTTGTTCTGAGTTCAGCTTAATCTCCCTCCTGCTGTGTCACCCCAGGAATACCCTTAACCTTGCTGAGCCTTAGTTACAGTTGTGCATGGTAGAAAGAAATCTACCTTCCTTGTAAGTTATGATGAGGATCAGAAATAAGTGTGAAGAGGTTGTTGAAAGACGTGCCTCTGACCTTGGACCTGGGATGGTAAGGTGCAGGAAGACAGAGGAGTACATCTGGGTTGAGTGACCAGGGTGGCTAGCTATATATTTAAAACAGGAGTTGCAAGTTCAGATACTTCCAAGAGCCAGAGTGTAGCACAGATGTGGAAAGGAACTCGGTGCATGGCAATAATAATAGTAATAGAAATAGATAAACACTAACAGTTACGAGACGCTTCACTCCGTGCCAGACTGTACTGATATTAATTCATGTAACTCTTCGCAAGAAAAACAAAAAAGCTTTGAGATTGTTTCATTTTACAAATAAGGAAGCTGAAACACAGAAAGTTAAGTAACTTATCCAAGGTTAAAAGTCAAGCAGCAGAGCCAGGAGTGGTAACAGTGCCGATGGGCTGGCATCTGGGGAATGCGTGCACTATCTGAAGGCAGTACTCCCGTGTGTGTGCACATGTGTGGGCATAAGTTCATATTCATTGCACTAGCCAACCAGGCAAGTGCCGAAGGAACAGATCTGGTCCCAAAGGCCACCGGCTGCAACCACGTATTTAAAATAACCTGATGGCAGCTCTTTTTGTTAAGTAAAGGGTCTTAACTGGGACCCGTCGCTGTCCCCACATCCCTATAGAGGTAGTGGGCCAGCTGGCTCAGAGTAAGGTTAAAGCCAAGTCTGCTGAGCTTCCTCAAGGACTGTGACGTGTCTTGTTGGAACAATGAGATCTCCAAGAATATCATGTGTACTAAGGGATGTCCTCCCTCCACCCCTGCCAAAGAAAAAATATATAAGCCATTACCCAAAAGGATTATTGGGACGACTTTTCAAATGACGTCACATTCAGACTGTGGTCATGGCCTCTCAGGCAGACTTCTAGGTCAGTCCTTACACGGAAGGAGGATCTCAGCCACAGGCAGAAACCCGGCAGCCCTCTAGCCAAAATCAGGTACATGCAGGCACATTTGTTGGCAGTAGTTGTGTTTTTAGTAAGAATTTGTTGCCCACCTTTAAAAATCAGGAGTGTTCACGGGAAAAAAAAAAAATCCAAATTTCTGGGATCTCTCAGAAAAGCAGAAGACCTAGCAGAACAGGGCCAAATGTCTCCAGCTGAGTTAAAATGAGGAGCAGCTGCCCCACTAAGTAAGGACAAGTACTTTTTTGGTCACTGGGCTTGTGGACTGGCTATCCCCCTGGACCTGCTTCCTGCATTAAGTCACCAGCCTGGGCCCTATGGACATTTGAGCTTTCAACCCCAGCTTGAAATAGAATTTCCACCTTGGCCGGGGAGACGTTCATCAAAAGGGTAGACAGGACCTCCCTTGCCCTGACAGCATGCAGAGTGTGTGCTCCAGGATGACCCAGTATCCTCAGTTTCTAGAACAAAATCCACTTAGCTCTCTCCCTACTACCCTTTCTTCTGGGACTGGGCTTGAAACAGGATTACATATGCCTCCCTGCTGCCAGAGTGCATGGGCTGTCTTACAAGCCATGGGCTAGAAGAGGCCCAGGCTTGCCTTCTCAAACTCGGGCTTTCCAGGGGAAGCCAGACAAATCCCCAGCCTGCAGGGGCCTCATTGTTTCTCAGGACAGCCAGCAGAGGCAGTGGGGACACACTGGGTTTATCAGGACACTGCCCTTCTGAACTTTCTCCTGAACCTACGTGGGAGTCTCCAAGGCTGGGCCCTTTCAATGTAAGATTCCATCCTCATCAGAGGCAAAGCCAAGATGAAACTGTATTCTTTCCGGTGTGTTCATAGATATGAAACTGAGGAAAGGCCACCAGCCCAAGTGGTCCTGGCTTCACATTTTGTGGTCCCTGGGATCTGGGTGTCTTCAGGAAGATAGTACTCTGAGAGTAAGATAGAATTCCTACAGAAGCCGGATGCTCTCGTTTTGTGTGTGGCGTGCTTGCCCCAAGCTGCCTGTAGTTTTGAGCAGCGCTTTGATGAATGGAGAGCCAGCCACAGCCTGGTCTTCTAGAAAATTCTATCCCCTCCCCTTTTGTTCTCCGTATGTTTTCCATTCTCCCAGCCTGAGGAAATCCAATTCACAAACCTTACAGTAATGTGATGTTAATTTTGCTCATTTGAAGAAACAGATGTCAGGAAATGGGAGTGCTCCCCCTTCATGGTTGCTTTAACTCATCTTCATTGCCCGTCCTGTGGACTTTAATTCCCCACGGAGCCTAACTCTCTGGAGCAAAATCCTTCTCCTCCGGCGTTCGTATGAGTTACAGCTACTGGGGGAGCCTTTATCTCTCCTCTTGTGTCTAATTTGGGGGTAATTTGCAGTCTCCCCTGTGCGCTACCTTCATTCCTGGGTTATTCCCAGACCAGGACTACCAGGATTTATTTTTTAAAAAGAAAGAAAAGAAAAGAAAAGGCTGAGTTTAAGGACAGCCAGGAAGTGGGGGGGAGGGGAGGCAGAAGTCCAGTGAGAGAGTCTCCCACCCCTCTCAGACCTGGGGGGAGGGCACTGAGGAGTACTGCTCTTGTTTCCTCAGCAGGACGGAGCACAGAGGGGAGCAGGGCCAGACAGGAGCGCTGAGGGTGCCGACGGGGCTCCAGCTGTTTCCTCTGTACCTGCACACAGGCGTGGGCACTGCCATTGCCTTGCAGGCCGTGCCCTGTCTGGGAAGGAGGCAACAAGCTGATGTTGAGCTCATGGGTTCCTGTCCAGTCACTGGCTCTGAGCCAGTTCCCGAGGGAGGCCTCACCCCCTGGGATTGCCGTGGGTGAGCCCAGAGCTGCGCATGGGTGCGTGAGGGAAGCAAAAGCACCAGGGGCTCTGTGGGGTGGGGTCATGGACCGTGACCTGGAGCCGTGTCCTCACCTCTCTCATTCCCAGCACGACCGTGGGCCAGCCTATCCATCTCTGGTGAGCCCTGGGTCCTGACATCCTCAGTGTGCTTAGAGGGTTAGCAGGCTCCGTCTACACCACCAGATTTCACCATTCACAGAACACCATTGCTTGTGCAAGGCATGGACAGGCTCTTTGCTCCTGAGACTGGATTCTTCCTCCAGTTTGTGTAAACACCATCGCTCTCCACTGCATCCGTCCCGCCTGGGATGCATTTCAGGCCCGACCGTTTGGGTGGTCCACGGAGGCCCCTTGCCAAGGAGCGCCCTGGGGAACGCGCAGCCCTGGGGAGCCTGCAGGAGTTCACAAGAGGCCTGACGTGTGGTGATCAGGCATGAGGGGAGAGGCCTCCTCAGAGCTCGGGCAGACTTGGAAAGGATGGCCCCATGTCTTGGTGAGACCATGCTGTTAGAAAATACAATATCCCAAGCCCTGAATCCCACAAAGCAGTAACAGAAGGGTACCGTGTATCCACACAACCAAAGGAATATTTACTTAGGAAAGAGGGCGCCCCCTGGCGGACTTTTGATGCACCAGAAAGCCTGGCCTCAACCCCAGTTCTATGAGCTGTGTGACACCAAGCAAGTTACTTAAACTCTCTGAACCTCAGTCACCTCATCATAAAATGAAGCAATGATAATACGCATAATACTCTTCTGATAGGTGTTGTTTGAAGGGTTTGACGTGATTCTGTGGGCCAGACCCCTCACATGGAACCCATTGCGTGATAAGTACTCAGAAAGTAGTAACTAGAAAGTGTCCATTTATATGAAGGATCTCAACTGTAGAGCTAGAAGCTAGAAGTTCTACAAACATCCCACCCCCGCAGAGGGCACATTTTATATTTTTTTCCTGCCTTCCACTTGAGAAGCACTGCTAGGCGAGAGTTTCTGATGAAAGGAGAAAATCAGCTTGAGACTCATCCTCTTAAATGTGCTCATCCCCGAGCTTTAGAAAAAAGGATCACCCTGAAAAGACTTACGGCTGCATGCGACCTGTTTGACATGCAAGCTCCAACCGTGCAGGACTGGGGTCCCTCCACAGCCACAGGTGCTGTAGACCAGACATCAGGAAGCCCCACCATCCAGTTCTCAGTCCAGGGGCACCTGAGGGTCCCCTCTGACTGCAGGGCCCGTGATTCCCTCCCTGCATCCTGACCCACTCTATCCCCTCTTTCTAGAAACCTGAGTAACAATAAGATCAAAGAGGTGAGAGAGGGTGCCTTCGATGGAGCGGCCGGTGTGCAGGAACTGATGCTGACCGGGAACCAGCTGGAAACGCTACACGGACGCATGTTCCAGGGACTCAGCAGCCTCAAGACTCTGTGAGCGCCTGGAGCCTGGGCCAAGGCTTGCAAGGAGATGGGAGGGCAAGGGACCGGTGGGGGACTCTGAGGCTGGGGCGGGCAGCCCCTGGGCCTGGGTCCTGTCCCGACAAGCTGAGCCCCTCCCTTCCTGGAACCAGAGAGGCGCTGGATATTTGCCAGCCCTTGATGGGCAAGAATTTAGCATGTTCGGCTCCCCAGCCCACACACCCCAAAAAGTCCTTGCCTTGAGGTGTGCACATAGACAGATTCATGCCAGAAATGTGCTGAGAGAGGCACACACACACTTACCCACTTAGACACAGACACATATGCCTAAATGTGACACACTCACAAGCAGCATGCAGATAAGCACAGACACAAACAAGCGTGTGCACACAAGCACACACACACACAAGCTGATGGCCCACAGCCACACCCTTTTTATTAAAAAAGATTTTATTTATTTATTTGACAGAGATCACAAGTAGGCAGAGAGGCAGGCGGGGGTTGGAGGGAAGCAGGCTCCCTGCTGAGCAGAGAGCCCGATGTGGGGCTCCATCCCAGGACCCTGGGATCATGACCTGAGCCAAAGGCAGAGGCTTAACCTACTAAGCCACCCAGGCGTCCTCCCCAGCCGCACCTTGATTCTCCTTTCTCCTCACAGAAATATACAGGCAGACCCTGACCACCACACAACATACATGTGCACATGTATGCACTCATGACATGCACATTTACGTAAAGCACTCACAGGCAAGAGTGTACGCACACATTCATGGGGGGCTGCAGCGGGACCCCACACCCTGCTATCACAGAACAAGCCTCAGCATCACGACTGGTCTGGGCCTGCAGTTGGGGAAAGCATCCCACCTACACACACACACACCCTGTGGCTCGATGGGGAGAAGATCATGCCTGTGTTCCCTCATCTCTACCCCTCTCTTTGCAGGATGCTGAGGAGTAACCTGATCAACTGTGTGAGCAATGACACGTTTGCTGGCCTGAGTTCAGTGAGGCTGCTGTCCCTCTATGACAATCGGATCACCACCATCACCCCTGGCGCCTTCACCACCCTTGTCTCCCTGTCTACCATGTAAGTCCCCTGTACCTGCACTGCACACTGACTCTGGGCTCCTCTCCTGCACACCTCTCCCCTGGCAGCTCCCTGCTATGTTTGGCCAAGGTCACCTACCCATTTGTCAACTTAATAACCATTTGCTGGGCTCCCTCTCTGTGCCAGGCACCATTTGGTGCTGAGGATTCACAGACATGGTCCCTCCTTGCTGGAGCTTATAGCATAGTGAATGATCACAGAACAGAGGTCCACAGTAATAGCAAAACCCAACATAGACTTTGTCAAAGAACACTGGAGTCGTGTTCTGGAAGGTGAGTGGGTGTTAGGTTGTTCAACAGAATGGGAAGTGCATTTCTTTCTATCAGAAGAACATGTGCAGAGGCCCTGTGGTGGATCACTGCAGAGCAGATGTACGAGACAGAGCATGGTCCAACATGGTTATAGCACAGAGTAAGGGAGGATGAGGTATGAGGCAAGGCAGGAGGGAGGCTAGGGCCAGGTTACAGGTTTGCCGTGGACTATTTTGGTCTCCATCTAAAGCATGTCAGGAAGCCACTGCAAGTTTTAAGCAGGCCGGTGACATGGTCTGACAGGGTTTTAAATGATGTCACTGGCTGCTTAAATGTGTGTCAGAACCAGAATTAGAATCTAGCCTTCTGGACACCTAAACGAGTGCTCCTGCCCAGATAATTCACTGTATTGGCAAAGCGGGCTTTAGAATAGTAAAGTGATGGGATCTAGAGCAAATTTCCTGGGTTCAAACCCTGGCTTTATCTCTTACTAGCTGTGTGGCCTTAGAAGAGTTACTTCCTCTCTGTGTGTTTCAATTGTTCCTTCTGTGTAATCCATCTCATAGGATTGTTATGAGGATTGAATCTGTTAGTATGATTGTTATGAGGATTGAATCTGTAGTTGTAAAATGGACAGGAGAGGTCTGACATATAGACACTACTCAGCATTTATGATTGCACATAGTATTTCCACAGGCTGCATTAACCTTAGTTGCTGGTTCATCCTTCTCTCTCTCCTTCCCAGTGACTCTTTGAAAGATAGAAGAGAAGGCTTTTGGTTGCATCTCCTATTGCTGCTTCTTATTCCTGTATCCCACCTCACTGGGAATAAAAGCCAAATTATAAATGTCCTGAAGGACCCACACCATCTGGTCCCTCCTAACCTCCCTCCAGGCCAGCGCCGCCCCCGCAAGTCTCCTCACTGGCCCCCATGCCCTAGATCCACTCCCACTACCTGGAAGCGCCTTCCCCTGGCCTCCTTCCAGTCTTTGCTCAAGGTTACCTCACCCTATTCTGCCCCCGTGCCATCCCCTCCAGCTCCTCAGCCCAGCTGTGCTGACCTCTGCAGCGTGGACCATTTCTTAGTTGACCATACAACCAACCTTTGCCTTGCTGATCCGTGCTGTCCACCTCCCATCAGCTGGAATGGGAGTTCCAGAAGGACAGGGATGTGCGGCTCTTCTGTGCACTGCTATGTCCACCATGCCTGTATGTGTGCCTGGCACTGAGTGCCCATCATATACCTGGAGAATGAGGGCATGAATGGAATGAATGAATGACGGCAAGACGGGGGTGGGGCAGGGGGCTAGGAACTGGCACCAGCAGGTTGGTTTATTTGAGCCCACTTTTCACCCCTCCTGTGTGTCTCCGCACTGAGAATCCAGAGACACACAAGATGCCCAGAGAGGTAGAGTCACAACACATCAGGGGAACCAGCTTTGACACGAGAAGAAACTTGCCTGACTTGGCACAGCTGGAGCACATCAGTGTCAGAATTCAAACTCAGGCTGTCTGACTGCCAAGCTCTTAATTTGTCCTGTCTTACCATAGCCACTCAGGGCTGTCTAGCCTCTTAGGTAACCTCCCTAAGCCTTACTTCCTTCCTGCATGAGATGAGAATAATGCCCCGTCCATCCTCAGGCTCATGGAGTGCTGAGCCTAGACCCAGTCCTCTAGCAACACTCACCCGCCCACAGCTGCTCTCCTCTTGGCCCTCCACCAAGCCAGTCACCGCATTCCCCAGATACATACACAGTGGCCGTGCTAGTACCGGGCAGGACCCCGGCAACACAGGATGGACAGACAGGTCTGATGCCCACACTGGGGGAGCCGAGAGTCTAAGGAGGGAGGCCAGTATGCGCTCTGTGGGCGCTGTGCCAGCCACATGGGGCAGATGCAACGCCTCATTTCCGTGTAAGCCAGGACTGAAGGAGGAGAGCAAGGAGGCAGCCAGGCAGACAGTAGAGAGAGTCATGCCAGGCGGGGGACCAGCGCCGGTGGGGGCGCTAAGTGTAAGAGAATGTGCTGAGGGGCTAAAGACAGTCCACAGCTGGAGCTCAGCGGAGAAGGGAGGGTGTGGCAGGAGACCACGGTCCTGTCGTCCTCAGAGGTCCAGAGCGAGAGCCTTGCAAAGATCGCCTCAGGATTCTAGAAGAGAGTCTGCATTTCCTTTCCCGGACCTCCTCCCTCCTTCCCCGGAACCCAGAGCAGGCCTCCCTGGAGAGCTGGGCTCCAGGATTGCAGCCCTGGATCCCAAGATCAGCTTCCACGGTAGAAGAGTGGGTCCTAACCACTCAGAGAGGCCCCTTCTTTCTTCCCAGAAACCTCCTGTCCAACCCTTTCAACTGCAACTGCCACCTGGCCTGGCTTGGCAAATGGTTGAGGAAGCGGCGGGTCGTGAGCGGGAACCCCCGGTGCCAAAAGCCATTCTTCCTCAAGGAGATCCCCATCCAGGATGTGGCCATCCAGGACTTTACCTGTGAAGGTGAGGAGGCTGGGCAGGGCAGAAGAGCAGTACCTGAGAAGCCAAGAAGCATATAAGAGAAGAGAGATGCAGCAGGGAACTTAACAGTCAGGACCCCCTGAGATCTGACACGATTCTGGCACCCTCTGGCATGCAGCTGTGGCTTTGAAGAGCTCTGCAGGGATGGGGCTAGCCATATGTCTCCCTCATGCAAATTAAGAAAAAGGGTCTCTTTCTAAAAGGGGTCTCTTTACTTTTGTCAGAAAATTATCATAGTACACTGATTTTTTAAAACAAGACACTTTATGGCTATAAGAATACTCTTGTACTAATGTCTTAATCTATCTCATCCACAGCCCAATAGATGATGAGGCACCCTAGTGTAGTACGCAACCTACACAACTGTGCATGAGAGCCCTGGCCCTCAGTTCTCCGGTCTGTGTCATGAGGCTCATATACCCTGAGAAACAGACTTCAAGAGGAGCTCCTGGGAAATTTCTGTCACTGGCTGGGTGGGGGGGGGGGGTATGAATACCTGGAGGTCCAAGGCTTTGAGTGCCAGGATTCCCAAGGGCATATTAACATAAATTCAAGCCAGCACAATTTGTACTTGGTCAGCTATAGCTTATCTAAAGACAAATTAACTGGTTAGTAGATTAACTAAGGTTAAGGTATAATGGGGGCTGGGGACACATTCACCACCCCAGAGGGACTGTGTCCTTGGAAGGAGTGGAGAAAGGGAGGAGAAAGAGGTAGTAGACAGGGCTGTCCACCTACCCTGGGCAGCTCCTTCAGTCAATTTGGCTTATCCCTGATTCGGTAACCTCTTCCCTCTCTAATTCTCTGGTTAATCAAGTTTTTAAAGTCTTCAGGTAACATTGAGTGTGGCAGCAGAGGGTGCCCTTTTCCCCAACCCAGGCATACGTTCTTTCCCCTTTGCCCATGGAGATTAGCAAGGCTTCTTATTTCTGGTTTGGGCTCCGAGTGGAGGGCTTCCCTTTCCTGAAGACGGCTTGGTCCTTGGCGCCTGGCCTTGCTCACCCCCCCCCCACGAGAAGTTAGTGTACCCCGTGCTCATGCTAGAATCCTCCACAGGCAATGACGAGAGCAGCTGCCAGCTGGGCCCACACTGCCCGGAGCAGTGCGCCTGCGTGGAGACAGTGGTTCGCTGCAGCAACAGGGGACTGCACGCCCTCCCCAAAGGCATTCCCAAAGACGTGACCGAACTGTAAGTACCCCCACCCTCGAATCCCACCACCGCCAGCATTCACCGTACTCCATCTCTAAGGTCTCCGGCATGACTGCCTGGGGTGCCCTTCCTTGAGGGGACCCCAGCACAGTGGCCTCAGAGCCTCCTCCCCAGTGCCCCTGCCTGACAGGTGACAACCATCAGGCCCTGAGAAGGTTACCGTCTTGTTTTCTAGATCACCCCAAAACCCCTGCTCTGCGCTCTACCTTCCAGGTTCCCCAGCAGTCTCAGTCTGACACCAGAAACAGCCCGGGGTTAATAGTAAGAACATTGCCCAGCAGGCACTGTGGCTTCCAGAGCACTTCTACCAACATGATCCGTGCCCCCCTTACAGCCCCCCACGTCACAGATGAGATCTTAGCCCTGGGTCTTGCTCGTGCTCCACCCAGGAGCCATCTGACTCCACAGCCCGAGCTCCCCACATGAATTCCTCGGAGCTGTTCCTGCCCCAGAAACTCCCACTTACACAAAAGAGGTCTCATTCCCTTCCTGAAGCACTCTTCACGTTGTGGAGGAAGCTGTCTTTCCGCCCCGTGGAGAGCTCAGCCGGTCCGGAGGCAGGGAGGTGTATCTCAAGTGGCCAGGAGCCCAGACCACACACGCCGTGTTCCGGCTTCCATTTGGCCACTCATTCACTCAGCACCTGTCTGTTGAGAGCCTGGTGTGTCCTCTGCTCACACTGGGGAGACCCCCACCCATGTGGGACCCCCACTTCACTGTGGAAGGTTGACGTATGCTCAGCCATCTCAGCAGCGTGTGCGAGGTGACAGCTATCACGGTGCCACAAAAGAGAGGACAAGGTCACTGTGACATCCTAGAGGAAAGACACTTCCTTTGGGTGTGGAGATCAGAGAATCAGAGAAAGCTTCCCTATGGAGATGAAGCACGAAGGGCCAGGGCAGTGGGGGGGAGGGGCGCCCCACATGCCCCACGGCAGCTGCTATGGGTTATGGCAGAGCCGGGTCAGGTGTGACCAGGACCCAGAGTGCCAGCGCGGGAAGACACACTTGCCTGCCACTCCCCACCCATATCACAAGTGCACACCGTGTCCCAGACCCCGGACATGCCCCTTCCTCTGAGGCAGCTTAGCATGCACCCTGCCCTCGGACACAAGTGGCAGAAGTGACCCGGACACCAGCAGGGACTGTTCTGTGATTGGCTCTGCCTGTGCTTCCCCGGGGGATCCAGAGTAGGACAGTGACATAGGATAGCAGGTCAATGCCTCGATGTATATTGTGGCTCCCGACATCCCCCAACACTCAGGGAGACGGTGACCTGGGCTGCCCATGCCAAGAAAGGAAAGGAAAGGGAAGGGGGAAGGGGGAAGGGGAAGGGAAGGATAGGATGGGTGCGGGCAGGGAGGGAGGAAAGAAAGAAAAGAGAGAGAGATGGGGAGGGAGGAAGATCGCTAGGTCTTGACAGTCACTGAAACATCCACAACAACCCTGCGTTCAGGCTCTGGTTGTGCTGCTAGAGGTCAGCACGAGCACTACCATGTAGTGCCGCCAGCCCCAGACCCGTCCCTCCCCCAGTGCCGTGGGGTGGGGGCCGCAGAAATGACCCAGGTACTCGCCTCCTTCCTAGGCCAACTGAGTGCCAAGTGACACATGCCAAAGAGGAAAAGAATGCCATGAAAACAGACCTGTGGATGCTTTTCCCCAAAGCTCATGAAATAGAGATGGAAATAACAAAGATAATTGGCTGTAATGATAAACTCAACTCCTGGGCTTGGGGAAACACAGCTTCCTGCTTTGGAAATGATGGCAGCCCCCTCGGCCAGGCTGGTTTCCAAAGCACACCCAAGATGGCGGCCTTCACCTCTGAGCGCAGACTATTTCCTGGAGGGAAGGAAGTAGGAGGATCTGGGGAGGGTTTCTGAGGAAGGAGTGCAGGGAAACTGATGCTGGAAAAAGTACAAGTCAACAGGCCCAGAAAGCAGTGGCTTGGAGCCTTCGGTTCAAGGACCAGATTCAGTGTTTGGATCCAGTGCTGGTTTCCAGCTCCCTTAGGCATCATTAGTGGTCTCAGGCAGAGCTGCCAATGTACAAAACAATATTAGGTTTAATTCATTGAGAAGCAGAGAAAAAAGGTCCACAGCATTTCTCCAAAGGGAGGAGGAGTGCTTCCTACCACAGGCACCAGCGAGGTGGTACCACACTGACGGGAAGTGAGTTTTTCCCTGTCAGGCCTGCTCTCTTCTTGGATGAGGGGCCACCTGAGACCTGCGGCTCTCGCCCTGGCAGGTACAAGCAGTCCCTGAGGTCAGCATGCCATCCCCCAGCTCTCTCTCAGTGCTGAGAACTAAGAGCCACTCCCTAAGCCTCATCCCCTGTAAGCAGTCAGTCAGGATCAGAAGACAGCTTGGTCTGATCCCACATGCCATGCTCTTGTCCCCTACCCCAGAAAGTTCTTAAATTTGGGGGTCTCAGGACCCCTTTAGGTATTTTTCAAAAGCCGATGAGGACTCTTACTTCCGTTTATGTGGTTATGACATTTACCATATTGGAAACAACTACTAAGGATTTTTTTTAAATATACTTATTAATCCATTTAAAAATAACAATTTCTCATTGCATGTTTATATAAACAGCAAAGTTCTGTGGAAAACAAACCAAAAGAAATTTAATTGAGAAAAGGGACATTTTTACAAATGTGGTAGAAGGCAACTGGATTTTTTTTTAATTTTTAAAATTTTTAAATTTTTTACTAACATATAACATATTATTAGCCTCAGGAGTACAGGTCTGTGAATCACCAGGTTTACACAGTTCACAGCACTCACCATAGCACATACCTTCCCCAATGTCCATAACCCCACCACCCTCTCCCTACCCCCCTCCCCACCGGCAACCCTCAGTTTGTTTTGTGACAGTAAGAGTCTCTTATGATTTGTCTCCCTCCCGATCCTATCTTGTTTCATTTATTCTTTTCCTACCCCCAGACGCCCACATTGCATCTCAACTTCCTCATATCAAGGAGATCATATGATAATTGTCTTTCTCTGATTAATTTATTTTGCTCAGAATAACACCCTCTAGTTCCATCCACATCATCACAAATGGCAAGATTTCATTTCTTTTGATGGCTACATAGTATTCCATTGTGTATATATACCACTTCTTTATCCATTCATCTGTTGATAGACATCTAGGTTCTTTCCATAGTTTGGCTACTGTGGACATTGCTGCTATAAACATTCAGGTGCACATGCCCCTTCAGATCACTACATTTGTATCTTTAGGGTAAATACCCAGTAGTGCAATTGCTGGGTCATGGGGTAGCTCTATTTTCAACTTTTTGAGGAACTTCCATGCTGTTCTCCAGAGTGGTTGCCCCAGCTTGCATTCCCACCAACAGTGTATGAGGGTTCCCCTTTCTCCTCATCCTCGCCAGCATCTGTCATTTCCTGACTTGTTAATTTTAGCCATTCTGACTGGTGTGAGGTGGTATCTCATTGTGGTTTTGATTTGTATTTCCCTGATGCCGAGTGATGTGGAGCACTTCTTCATGTGTCTGTTGGCCATCTGGATGTCTTCTTTGCAGAAATGTCTGTTCACGTCCTCAGGCAACTGGATTTTTATAACCACTTCAGCATTCCCTGTGTCATAACATGATGGTTTGGGTCAAGTGCAAGCAGCAAATCTGGCTTCACGTAGTCATGTAGTTGGAAAAGGGAGCATTTTCATAGCCCTTCCAAATAATTGTGAACATTCTTTGATATCACATGGGGTAGTTTCGTAAAGGCTAGTTGTTGTGTGAAACCCAAAGCTGTGTCAGTGGACTTTCTGTCCTATGTTACTTGAATGGCGCTTTCCCCCATGAATGATCGTGTAACAGTGTGCACAGGTCATTTGGAAGATACTGGTTCACTGAGTTATGCAGAAATTTCTGAGGTTGGCACATTGCATCACACAGTATCAAGAAAGTCATAGTCAGTAACATCACCACAGACCCCCTCAGAAAAGCCTCCCAGGAAAGGAGGGAGACTGCTCAGTGTGGCAGTTACAAGTTTTCTAAACTTTGAATTTTCACTTGGAAGCAAGCTTGAATTTTATCACTGCCAATAAGTATTATTAGTGGTTTTCCTGGAAGTGACAGGCTTCCAGTATTTACTTTTGACACATTGCCAACTAAATACCCATCCTGGAGTGACCTGTTTGCTGGCCATTCTTCAAAGCAGAAATGCTTTATGGAAGATAAGTTTAAAAATGGCTAGTTGAGCTGGTAACTCCATGACACCACAGCTTTTTCTCCAGAAAACCAATGCCGAAATGCTTTGTGCATGTTTCCCATTTTGCCACACAGAATAGTAAAAAGATGTGTGTTCAAGGGTTGATCTTCAGTGCAATTAATAATTTTTCGTGGCTTCACAGACGACATGATTAAATGAAACTGGTTTTTTTTTTTTTTCTCACCTGCATGTCCTTAGAGGGGAAGAATAATGCCCCCTGTTACCACGTGGTGCCACAGCTGCGACTCATACTGAGGTGCAGGTGACTTCGCTGACCCATGCAAATGGAAAACAGTGTTTTAATTGTTATCAAAAAAGTAGTTCTAGTCTCCCAGAGCCCTGAAAAAGTCTAGAGGAGCCCCAGTAGCCCGTAGACCACACCATTTAAGAACCATTCAAGTAATTACACATGACCCTGCAAGCAATCCAGACCCCCTCTGGAGGGGGACACTAAGGTCCTGATTTAGAAGCAAGCCTGCAAAAGCTTACTGACAGCAGGGCAGAAGCAGACATGTCAGCCCCTGCCCCCCAAGGAAGGTGACACAAATTCAGTCTGCAAAGGTAGGCTGTCGTCAGCTTCAGAAGAGTTCTGTTCTCACTGGGCCATGAGCCTCATGGATTCAGGCTTGCCATTCCAGAAGAACTAAAACCTAAAAAATCTCTTTGCTTGCATTTAAGGGAATGTTTATTAACATCAGACCTTCCTGATTCTGGAAACAAACCTGCGAGTCCACATCTTCCTGAAGGCTAAAGAGGAGAATGAGAATCTAGTGTCAGCAAACCATACCCTCTCCATCCCCCCATCCCCTGCCATCCTCTCCTGCTTAAAATCCAGGAAATTTTCAAACTGATTTCATGTGAGGACTGTAAGCATGGATTTGTTGTCCCACCACTAACATCCCAAGGAGAGGAGAAGGGAAGGATGACATATCTCCCCCAGGCACCATTGTGAGAAGAGGGGATTTCTGCTGGGGTGTGGAGGCTGGAGACATGGGGGAAGCAGGCTCACAGTAACCCCACATCCACAGTACTGATAGGAGGCTTGAAAGGGTTTGGGGCTTAACCATCAGGGCACAGGCTGAGACACAGCTCTGTGAGACTGTGTATGGCAGGGGGAGATGAGGAGAATGCGCTGCTAGAAAGAGGGGGGATGACCTGGCCTGGCACTGGTTAGCTCCAGAAGGTCAGAGGATGGGGGTCTGGGGCACGGCCAGCAGCTCAAGTCTAGGGCGATGGAGGTATGTGCTAGAGAAGGGGCAGAGCAATGTAGGAAGTGACAAGCACAGAGGCATGGCAGGGACGTACATGCGCAGGGATAGGGAGGAGTGCAGGCCTTTCTGCCCACCCCAGCCTTTAGGAAAGCAAGGGAAGATGTGTCTGTCCAGCTGCGATCGGCCACAGCCAGCAATCCGAGCGTGTACTGTGTGCCAGGCGCCGCGGTGGTCGATTGTTTCCTTTTGTGATCTCATTTAATCCTCCCAGGAATCGTACAAGGCAGGTATCGTTACTCTCATCTTGCAGAGGAGGTCACTGAGGCCCACGAAGGTTGAAGAATTTCTTGAGATCACACTCCCAGGAAGCAGCAGAGCATCGACCTGAGCCCAGGGCGGTCCGACCCCAAGGCCCATTCTTTAGCCACTCAGCTACTCCCATGGGCAGAGGCCTGGGTCTGCATGTGCTCTCTCCCCTGGCCTGGCTCATTGATGATTTGCAGGAGGCAGTCATGTGTCTCCTTGAGATGCCATGAACATCACCTGCCACCTGCATTGCAGCAGGGAGAAGGCAAACCCAGCACCCCTGCCATGGTGCTAGAGGTGCCTATCTGGTTCCAACTGGGGCCATCCTGACAGCTGTGCCTTGTCTAATAATGCCAGCTGCTGCTTTCTTCATGTACTTGCCGCCTTCCCCCACCCACCCGCGCTGGGCGGTTCCCCGGAGCACTTTAGAGAGCAACTGGCTATATCCTTGCCTTTATCTGGCCCAAGGAGAGGGACAGAGATTGCCTGCAGCCAGCTGGAGGGCAGCTGGCTCTGGGCAGAGCAGCACTTAGGAGTCCAGGCACAGGCCTTGGCACAGAGAAGCCCTCAGCAGATGGCTTCGGTAGGGGATACTTCTAGGCTAGTGGGCAGTCACGGCCATCTGTGGGAGGGCCTGAGGGAAGCGGGAGCACAGGCCACAGGCTCAGAGGAGCCTTCTTCATGCTGTCACATGTTCCCTGAATTTATTGTGCCAGATAATGTCACAGGAGCTGGGAGCACAGCAGCTAAGGTGACAGATGAGACCCCTGATATCAGAAACTTAGAATGGGGGGGAAAGTAAGAAAGCTAGTCAGGAAATTAGGCATTTCAGATAGGACAGAGAATAGCATTTCCCAGGAAAAGGTGGTGGCGGTGGGGCGTGGGAAGCAGTAGAAAGAAAGAAACTGTTTTGAGAAGACCCAAATGTGGAAAGATCTGAAAGTCAAGAGACCAAGAAGACCAGTGATGGAGCAAACAGAATGGAAAGGAGACTGGTGTGTCCTGAAAACTCCAGAAGGATCTGCAGTTCCCGTAGGCTGTGGTGAGGGCTGACTCCTTATCCCAGGGGAGATGAGGGAGCCGAGGAAGAATTTTAAGCAGGAGAGTGACACGATGCAGTTCTCATTTTAGAAACATTACTCCGGAACAAGAATAGAGAATACGCAGCATGGGGATCATTATCTGTTTTCCAATATTCATATGTATTACTGGATGGAGAGAGAGAGAGAGAGTGTGTGTGAGTGTGTTCAAAACACTGAAAACCAATGTGCTGAGCACTGCTCCAAGAGCTTTCCACAGAGACTCCTCATAATCACTTCAAGGTGGTGATCATGATAAGCCCCCCCATTTTACAGATGAAATGTACACTCAGAGAGGTTAAGTAAGTTGTCCAGGGTCATACAGCTATTAGCTTGTGGAGCCAGGATGTGAGCCTGGGCTGCCTGACTCCTGAGCTAGAGCCAAGAACATCATCCTAGGCTCCTGGTGGAAACACTGGCCATGAGTGGGGGCTCCTGGAAGGCAGCCGCCCTTCTCCTTCATGATTCAGTAGGTCTGAGAGTTCTTCATGTGACGCCCGTCAGCGCCTCCAAACTCCTAACAGAGAAGGGGAGCATCCATCCGACAGAGCTCTGTGTGGATTTTCATGTGAGGCAGGCACGTCCTTGTGGGCTGGTGCCGGGACTAACACAGAGTGTTTAAATGCAGAGCGACACAAAGGTTGACCCGCTAGAGAGGCTCTGATCGTTCCGAGGCCGGCAGGGCAAGCGTGGCATCTTCTGAAAGCGTCCCTCCGGGCCTGGGCTGCAGGCTGCAGGCAACTTTTCGAGTTCAGAGTCTTCACAAAGGGCTTTGCACAAAGAGAGCTTTCCCGCACAGCCACCTCTGTGTTTGTGAAGTGAAGCCTTTTGATTTCATGTCTTCTGCGCCGCCACACCAGGGTGCCAGGGACCTGGTGCCCTTAGAGTGGGTCCCACACGGGCCCCCCTCAGCCCTGCAGGGCCGCATGCAGCTCTCCCTGCGGACTTCGGGGATTTGCATCACACAGACAATGTTTCCTGCGCCTCAACGGCTGCCAGCCAGCGTCCTGGGGTGCCACAGGGAGCAAACAGACACGGTCCCGCCCCACTAATCACAGACTCGCATGTGGAGGTCACAGTGAGGGGGGGGCGATGCTGTGAAGAAAATGCACTGAGAGCTTGGACTGAGTAGCCTGTCATGTCCGCAGTGGGTGTGGGGGATGATGTCGGTGAGGCAGTGCTGGAACTGAGCTCTGAGCAGCCATTGGAGTGAACGAGTGGGGGGTGGGGAGGACACGTGTGTGCCCAGACTTGCCCTCCAAAAGGAGCATGGGACATTCCGGGGGGCAGGGCTGAGGCCAAGGGAGAGTTTGCTGTGGGGTGAACAGCGGAGGGAGGCAGGGCCTGGGACGGTGAATCTCATGGGTCAGCTTGCCTGGGCTGCGGTGCCATGTGTTGCCCAGAAGGTATTTTGTAGGTGCAGTTAAGTAAAGGAGCTTACCCAGAGTAACGTGGATGTAGGCTTCATATAATCTGTAGAAGGCCTTAAAAGCGAAAAATTGGAGTTTTCTGTAGAAGGGGGAATTCTGCCCGAAGATAGTAACACTGAGGTCCTACTTGAGTTTCCGATTTGCTGTCCCTTCTTCCTTAGAGTAAATTCTCTCTCGTGGTGCCCGGGGGGCTGTGGTCAGTTTGGCGGCCAACTCTTGCTTTCGGCTCAGGTCATGATCTCAGGGTCCTGGGACTGAGCCCCACGTGGGTTTCCACACTCAGCGGAGAGTCTGCGTGAGAATCCTCTCCCTCTGCCCCTCTCTGTATGGGGCAGAGCGTGCGCGCACGCTCTCTCCCTCTCAAATATTTATTTAAAA
Organism: Mustela putorius furo; assembly: GCF_011764305.1. NCBI lineage: Eukaryota > Metazoa > Chordata > Mammalia > Carnivora > Mustelidae > Mustela > Mustela putorius. Next base: position 40,607,150 of record NW_025421294.1, read on the forward strand.
TTTTAAAAAACAAATTCTCTCTCCTTCTGTATATATATTCATATGTGTGTGTCGTGTGTGTATCTCTCCTATTGGTCTGTTTCTCTAGAGAACCCTGACTGACTTGGGACAGGCCTCAAACAGTTTGGAAGGATTTGGGCAGGATTCGGGTAGTCCTTCTCTAGCAAGCAGTGGAAGCCAGGGAAGGGTTTTTAGCAGGGAGCCAGGCCGATCCGGTCGGCCTCGGCAGAGCACTGATCAAAGCCAGGTTGGAACCCAGGGGACTGGCACGGCTGCCCAGAGGTTCCAGAAGCTTCTGTGTCACGTTGCCTACCCTCCGGGGACCCCCGAGCCTCCCCACCTCTGATGAGCATGCTGTCAGCCTCCCTGATTTCCAGTGGTGGTTTGATGTGTTCATTCAACTTTCAGCAAACGCCCGCATCCACAGAGCGTGTGGCCTGCCTTACAGATGGACGTGGGCCAGCCACAGGGCATCTTTGACACCACTGTAGACAGCCCTTCTCTTCATTCATTCAGTCATTCATTCAGCAAATACTTGAGGTCCTACTGTGTGCTAAGCCCTAGACTGTGCTCTGGGGATGCAGCAGAAAACAGAAGCGGCCCAGATCCCTGCTGCGTGCATCTTCTGTTCTAGCAGAAGTGAGAAAGTAAGTTCTCTGGTAGAGTGATTCCTCTCAGGACAGAGATGGCCAAAGGTGACAATAAGAAGCTTCAGGGGGTGCCTGGATGGCTCAGTGGGTTAAAGCCTCTGCCTTCGGCTCAGATCATGATCCCAGGGTTCTGGGATCGAGCCCCACATCGGGCTCTCTGCTCAGCAGGGAGCCTGCCTCCCCCTCTCTGCCTGCTTGCGATCTCTCTCTCTGTCAAATAAATAAATAAAATATTAAAAAAATAAATAAATAAGAAGCCTCAGGGGAAGAGTTGAAATACCATGGGTTTGGCTTCTTGGATGGCACAGCCCAGTGGCCCTGAGTTTCCATCCTGGCTCCTGGGCTCATTCCTCCCTTCTCAGAGCCTCTGTGTCCTCATCAACAAAATGGACAAAACACCCAGCAAAATATCTAGAGGATTAAATAACAGACCAGAGACTCTGGATCCCACAGCACTAGGCTATGCACCTGTTGTTTCTGTGTTGTTATTTTCCTTGTCACTATGTTTCCTTGTCTGTGAGGTTAAGTAACTTGCTTCTGATGTGCTTGTCACGGGGCCTTCTGTAAACATCCCAGCAGGGAGATTTGGGGTTGTGGTGTCTCATTCTGGGTTTCCTCTTAGATGCCTCGAGTTTGCTAAGTAGCTGTAGCAAACAGACAAGAATGAGAGAATGAGCAGCATGGGAGAGGGTGAGCCGTCACTGTCATCCTGAGGCGAGACCCCTTCAAGTGGCTCCCTCGTGATTAATTAGCCTGCCTCCAGCAGAGATGCTCCCTGGACCAGTGCCTCCGCACCAGCCCTGCTCATTCACCCAGCTCCTCCCTCCCTCCCTCTCTCCTTTTTTCCCTCCCTCGTGCCACACGGTCCACAAAACACTCCCTGAAAGCAGGTGGCCCCGCATGACCCCAGAATCCCGCCCCTCCCACAGCGGAGAAGGCTGGAAGCTCTTCACACGTCTGCTCCTTGCCACCACGGTTGAGCCACAGGGCCCGTGTCCGCACAGGATGTGAATGCCCTGCCACCCATCCCTCGGTGCAGAGCAGAAGAGTGAACGCAGGGCAAGCCCTGTGCGCCCCAGCCCCCTGCACCTGTCTGCCGCCGTGCCCTGCCCCGGGAATAGACACCCCTCCCAGGCTGCAGTGTGTGATCCGCCCCTCCCCCTTAGCCCGCCAGCCCGGCTTCCCAGGCTTCTTTCTCTGCCTCAGCAGCACCCAAGCCCAGGGCCTTCCACAGGCCTCCCTTTGCCAGCTGTCCCTCCTCCCCGGCCGTCCGAAGCCCCCCACCTCAGCAGCGTCTCCATTCCAGAACTTTGCTTCTTTCCTTCAAAGCATGCATCAGTTTGTAATTTCTGTCGCGTCCTGTGCATGTCCTTAATCTCTCTCTCTCTATCTCCCCCAGGCTTTCTCTCCTCCCTGCACCCTCCCGGCCCCTCCCCCTTCCTTTCCACATTCGATTGTCAAGTGCCAGGAAACCAGGCATCACGCCTGTCTTCTCCACCAGTACGTACACTGCCCAGCACACTGCAGTCGCCCAAGAAATATTTCTGCCTGAATACACAGATGCGTCCGCGAATACATGTCTCTTAACTCCTCTGCCTGTGGGCATGATCTGAGTGTATGTGGCTGAATTTTAGGGCAGATGATCAAGCTCCCTGAAGGCAGAAATGGGCTTGGTTCATCTTTGTATCTACCTCCCTCATCTGGCATTGCTCTCGGCACATAATAGGTACACCCCAAAGGATTAAGGACCAAAGGGACAATAATCCAGCATGCCATGGCCACCTCAGACCTTATGGGGTCCTGCCAGTGCTCTGGCCCATGAGGATTCCCAGGGGCCAGCCCTGGAAGTAAAGTCACTTGGCTCTAATTTAAGGAAACACCCATTCCAACTTGTCCTTGAAAATAAGCCTGGGTTGGCCATTGACAAACTGACTCCCATCCTGTTTCAACCCATGTCATCCCATTCAACCATTTGGCAGTGGGTCTGCCCCACCATCATGGAGGATAGTGGACCAGTGGGGAAAAGTGTCGTTTGTTGAATAATCACACAAATCAATATTAAGTGACAAATGTAGTATGTGCTTTGAGATGGGCGGTGGGGGAGGAAAGGAGCTATGAGAGAGTAAAACAGAGGCCTGACCTCGCCCAGGAAGTCGGAGGAGGGATGTTGGTGAAATGACTACATGTGCAGCATCCCTGGACCAGGGGTCACTGTGCACCTCTCTTGCAGGTACCTGGAAGGAAACCACTTAACAGCCGTGCCCAGGGAGCTGTCTGCCTTCCGACACCTGACACTTATGTAAGGAGCCTGGCATGGAGGGCGGGGGTGGGGGGACATGGAATGTTCTCTCCTGGGGAGGCTCAGGAAACTCATGTGGAGGGTAAAGGAAGATGGTCTGCGGGCTCCTCGGCATTCCTGCCCTTCCTCCTGGGGTGGAACACAGAGGGGCAGCTGGCAGGCGTGAGCCGGTCTGACGTGTCAGGCCTTACCAGGGAGAACTACACACAGAAATACCCAGAGCCTGGCATCACTGACCGTCCACATCACCTTCCCCCTGGGCTTAGGGACAGGTAGGGGAGCCTCTGACTTTCTGGGGCCCCAGCTGAATCAGGAGACTCCTCAGTCTCCAGGTTCTTGCAAGCTGTGGCTGCACTGAGGTTTGCCAGGAACTTAAATGAACATTTCTTCTTCCTCCTCTAGTTGCCTAGAAAATGTTCCAAGTTCAAACTGATGTTCCTTCAGGTGGCAGCTCCTACTGGCTCCAAGTCTGCCAAGATCCAGGAAAAACTCCCAAATAAAGAACAGGACTGCGGGACGTGGGTGGGGCCCAGGAAGCTGCGTGGTCCGTGAGCTTTGTCCCTTGACAGCCTCACTGCCTTGCCAGGAGGGGACCCATAAGGGCACAAAATAATTCTTTGGGGCGAGTGGTCACTGGAAGGTCACCCTGGCTGCTCGGGGGGCAGGGAGCCAGTTCACCGGGGGAAAAGGAACGTTCTTTCGGAATGAATCACTGTGGCTACTGAAGAAAGGTGGAAGAAAGCCACCTGTCACCCCCTTCAGCCTGGCTTCCTGTATATCCCCCAGATGAGCCTCTAGATGAGATTTCTACCCCTCAGTCCTGTGGGCATTTGGGGCCAGGTCATTCTTGCTTGTCGGGCTGTGGACACTGTGGGACATTGAACAACATTTCGGGGCCTCTACCCATGAGATGCCCGTAATGTCCCTCTCCGAGTGACAACCAAAAATGTCTCCAGACATTGCCACATGTCCCTGGGGAAGCAAACGTGCCCTGAGTCGAGAACCCAGCTGATTAATTTGTTCGTTTGTTCAGTACTGATGCTCTAAACCACCCTCAAGCAATTAATTCAGAAGATCTGACTTATAAACCAGAGTGTCTGGACATGGTACTCAGGCCTCGGAGGGTGTAAGCACTCTCCAGGGGACTGTAATGCGCAGCTGCTTTTAAAAACCACTGCTTGGGATAGTTATCCCTGCCAAGAAGCTGGAGCTTGTTCTTGGCAGAGATGTGGCAGGATGAATGGAAGGGTAGACTTGGAATTGATTGACAACGTAAATGGATGGATGGACGAATGGACAGCAAATGCTTGAATGAGTGATTGAATAAATGTTGAGTGAAAAAACTGGACGAATGGGTGGATAGGTGTGTAGACGGGTGAGTGGATTGATGGAGGAACGGAACGATCGATGGGTGGATGGATGGATGGACAGCCGGTACGCACGGATGTGCGAAAGTTGGGAATGAACCCCTGCAGATGCAACTAACAGTCAAGTGTGGCCCTTCTGTTTTCCTCTTCCTAGTGACCTGAGCAACAACAGCATCGGCGTGCTGACCAACTACACGTTCAGTAACCTGTCTCACCTCTCCACGCTGTGAGTACAGGGGGTGCTGTGTCTAACATGGGCCTGGCAGTAAGTGGCCTGTGGCCATCCTCTCTCCCTGCCCCCTCGGGCTGGTGTTCTCTGCTCTGGTGGTCCTCAGGGCCATGGCTGCCCTCACATAGTGCAAACCTTAATCATCAGAAGGAAAACAAAGTAGGTCAGAACCCTACTGTCTGGGCGGTAAGAGAGGAACTATAAGACCTGATTATTTCTGCAGAACGCCCTCTTTGGAATACCTTCTGGGGTTGGTGAATTTTCCTTCCCAGCGGAAGGTTTCCCTCCACAATTATGTTTTGCTCAGATCCATTTATTTCCTATTAGCTCGGCACAGGGTGAGCACTGACCATTTGACCGTAGAGGGGGGCAGTGGCAAAGCTGGTTAGGAGGCCAGCCTGCCCTGGAACACGAGAGGAAGCTAGGGAAACAAAGCCAGTGAACTTTCTGGAGCAGTGGAGAGCATCTCTCTTCCTTTTACTGTTGGGATGTTTTTTGTCAATATCTTAAAACTGAAATAGAGAAAGAAAGCATTTGCCTTGACTGGTTCACAGCGTGGATGGTACACCCTAAGCAGCTGAGAATAGCAGTGGCCAAGAGCACCCTTGTCTCCTTCCACAGGATCCTAAGCTACAACCGGCTGCGGTGCCTCCCCATCCACGCCTTCGACGGGCTGCGGTCTCTCCGGGTGCTGTGAGTACCCCGGAACCCAACTCCCGCTGGACTTCACCAAGTCTCCTATCCCCCCCGCCAAAATGTCCCCAGCCTAGCGCTCCTGCGGGCTCAATGGGGTGGGGAGTGCAGGGGGGCAACCCACTACCGCCCATGGACCAGGAGCAAATCACAAACACCCGGAGTTTCTGCTGTTTTTTGTGCCCAGTGAGATCAGCAGCGCCTCTCTAGGGAGGATTAGCACACACAGGCATATTCTGCACCCCAGTAGAGCCCAGCGTGTGGCCTGTGGCCACTGTGCTGATGAGCACGCCGCTGCTGGTCCCCCTGGCTTCTGAGGGCCAACGTATGCTCTGTAAACCTCTGCGAGGAGTGTCAGGGCTCACGACTAGAAGCCCAGAGACCTGGTTCAGCTCACAGACAGCTATGAGTCAGCCATTGTAGAGTTAGTGGACTCACAGAGCATCCTTTCAAAAGAACAAAGTTTTAGTAATTTGCTAAGAATTAAACATCAGAGGGCTTCTCATACAAATCCTTATTTCTAATCTCTCTCAGAAAATGGAGAGGCGTGGCCATTGCAGGGCTTCCTATCTACATTCCTACGAGGCCAAGCAGCCCTGCCCCTTTAGATGGGGCTCCAGAGTCTGCAGCCTCCACACCCACCCCCCTCCCCCATCACCATTATGACACCTGCCTCACCCTGTCCTAACCCAGGGTAGAGGGCAGCTGACTGAGGCGGGTGAGCTCCTAGCAAAGACAAGACGGCCACAGAATCTACCTCTTTCCAAGTGTGGCTCTGCCCCTCCCTAGCCATGTGTCTTCCATAAAATACAGGTGGTAATTACCCCATACAGTTTTACAAGGATTAAATGAGATGATGTATATACAGCCTTTAGCATAGCTCTGGTCCGTGGTAAACACTTTATAAATATTCACTTGTTACTATCGGTACTTGTATTACTTTACAAGAGCAGGAATGGTGCCTCACTGTGCCACCCCCATCCCGGGGCCCTGTTGTCTATCACCTCATCTTTGTGCCTTGTCATCCTGCATATTTTGTTGGCAAAGGAAGATCCTTTGAATGATGTTCCCATGAGGACAGAAAGGCTACTTTTCATGGTCATTGCCTCATATAGCCCTTTGCAACAGTGCTGTGAGATTGAGGGGATTGTGCCCATTTTAAAGATGGGGAAACTGAGGTCCGGGTTGTAACTGGCCCAGAATCCAGCCATCAGGAGGCTACAGCATCCAGCCCCCTGACTCAGAGCCCTGGGACCCTTTCAGGATCCACTAGCAATCAGCAAACAGCACCCAATGAGTCCGTCCATTCCAGAGCCTCCAGGCTGATGTGATTTATTGGAGCCCACAAAACACTGGTGTCAGCGACAACTCCCGCCACATGTCATCTGCGCTGTTATTAAAAATCAATTCTCTCGGGGCAAAGAAGTGCCTGCGCTGACAGTGTGCAATCTGTTATTGTCACTTATTTATTATCCGCCTTCTCTGGGGAGTTTGAGAATGGAAACATCAGCAGAACCATTTCCCTGTTTCTAGTTGAACACGGTGGAAAATGGGCTCCTCTCATTGGCCGGGACTGGGGCGGACCTGCTGTCCCCTCCCACGTCCCACCATCCCTCCCCAATCCCCAACTGTTGTCTCCCATCCTGGTCTTCCAGTTCTCTGCATGGGTGTGCTGCCAAATTCAAGTGGTTCCAGGGCGGCAACCCAGCACAGGAAAGGGAGGGAGACTGAGAATGCTTGCCTGTCCATTTGTCTAGTCTCCCAGGGTGGCCACGTGAATATCGCTGGGGTTTCCTGCCGTCTGGGCACCTCGCCTGTCTCACTCCAGACTGCTCTCATTCGCTCATCGGGAGCACACAGCAACACACCACATACTTCTGCTTGTTTCTTGAATTAAGAATTAGTAGGCTTATGGCATCATCATTTTAGAATCATGGGATCTCACAGATAATAAGTGGTCTTAGAGGCCCTCGTTGCAACCATCTGCCTCAGTGGGGAGCAACCATTTTCTGCATAAAGGCCAATTCAGGAAAAATAAAAATGTTTATGGACGACGTTTCTTTTATGATATTTACCTCCTTTCCCTCAGTAATTGCACAGCTAGGAATTTATGCTAAGGAATAATACAGTATGAGGGAAAGGTTCTCTGCTTTTAAGGTCTTGGTTGCTCTGTTATTTTTAACCTACATTTTATATAGTACCCACAAGCGCCACAGTGAGGAAATGTTTAAGGAAAAGCATAACGCAGGTGGCCCATGAAGGGCAATTATTAAAAGAGGTAAAGACGAAAACAAGGTAGCAGCATGGGGAAGTGTTTACCACATAGCCTTATGTGGAAAAGTGAACCTAATTGGTATATATGTTACGATTATAACTTGCCTACCTTTCTCCTTATAAAGAAGGACTATAAGGGAACATAGCAAATGAAAAAAGAAATCATTGATCACTATCCGCTAATGTGAAGTTGTTTCTGTAATAAAAGAAGGCAGAGTTAAAGATGAATGAATATAGTAGGATATTTGCAATTTAGAGGGTTAGGGGGGAAAGGTAGGTTTTTGTGAAATCAGGAGTTGTAATAGCTATAACTACATTTGAGCATTTATGTCTTTTCTCATTTCTAAATGGTTTCATTACTTTGATGAAAATTTCAGAAATGACCAGAGATCCACGGCTGCTGGCAGTTTGGGGTAGGGGAAAAGAATGAGCATCAGGTTTAGCCAAAGAAAAGGGCCAAAAAGTATTCTAGAAAGATGTGAGAATTTTAGAGTGAGAGGGTGTGTGTGTGTGTTATGGTGGGCGGATACGAATACATTTCTGAGACAAGAGAGTTGTCAGGGAACCCTGAGTACAAAACGCTGGGTGAAAATTTGCTTCTCCTCATTTGCTCCTAATCTAAAAATAGCTAGAAGAGAACATTCTCATGGACATTCTGGTTCTTCTTCAGGGATCTGCGTCTTCCCTGATCTTTGCCCCACACTAAGCACATGCCTTGTGTGCGTGTGTGTGGTCCCAACTGTCAGTGCCCAGCCCCAGCTGCAGGGGGGCCACCTGGAATCAGTTAGCTCTGCTCATGAGGGAGGGAGTGGGATTATCAGTCATCATCCTCAGTATTTTTAGCCCCTTGTCCCTGAAGGAAGATGATGCTTGCTATTTATGTGCACTGGGTTGTTCATTCCCGTTCTACCAATTGGATGGGTTCTCCCTGTAGCATCTTGCAAAGGGCTCCACTGCCCTTTGCTTGATTACCTTTAGAGACCAGGAGCTTGCTCCCTTCCCAGATAACCCCACTCCATTGAGTGAGTTAGTTAATTAGTTAAGAGGGAGAGAGAGAATCTTAAACAGACTCCACACCCATCGCAGAGCCAGACACAGGACATGATCTCGAGACCCTGAGATCATGACCTGAGCTGAAATCAAGAGTTGGGCACTTAACCAACTGTGCCATCCAGGCATCCCAACCCCATTCATTTTTTTTTTTAAGATTTTCTATATTTATTTGAGAGAAAGAGTGAGAGGACTCAAGCTGGGAGAGAGGCAGAGGGAGTAGGAGAAGCAAGCACCCCCAGAAGCATGGAAACCAAGTCAGGGCTCCAGCTCCATACCCTGGAATCATGTCCTGAGCCCAAGGCAGACGCTGAACAACTGAGCCACCCAGGTGCTCCAATCCTACTCCATGTTTGACTGGCTGCTGAACATTAGACAATTCTGGTGAGCCAAAAGGTGATTCATTCTGACCTCTAAACCCTGGTTCCGGTTTGGCACTCTGGTGCTACCAAAAAATAAAATTAATTTTGAATTTTAGAAATGGGAGGTGAGTCTCAGAAATTATTCTAACCTGAGGCTTTCAGTTAAGTGTCTGACTTCAGCTCAGGGCATGATCTCAGGGTCCTAGGATCAGGCCTCACATTGGACTCCTACTCAGCAGGGTGTCTGGGAGGGGGAGTCTGTTTCCCTTCTTCTCCTCCCCCTGCTCATTCTCTCTCCCCCCAACCCAAATAAATAAAATCTTTAAAAAATTATCCTATCCCAACCTCTTGTTTATAAGATAAGAAGACAGATTCAGGAAGGCTTAGCGACTTGTCCACATTCACTTGTTTATCCTTTCCTAAATGCCCCCTATCAGTTGAGTACTGTCCTAGACATCAGAGAGGAAAATAATGAAACACAATTCCCATCCCCAGAGAGCTCACAGTCTAGAAGAGGAAACAGACAAGTAGATAACCTCCTACCACACGTGGTGGTACCTGGGAGGGAGCCACAGGACTGACTGCACAGGAGAGGCATGTGACCCAGTCCTGGCCCTCCCCTGAGAAGGCTTTCTGAGAGGGATATCACAATCACGGCTGACAGTTACCAAACCTTCTGTGTGTACTACACAGCCTGGGCTACGTGCTTTGGTTAATCATAGCCTCTTCTCATATCCACCCTCTGAAGAATGTACCACTATTATCACCATCCCCCAGACCAGGAAACAGGCTCAGCAAGGTTGAGTCACTTGGCCAAAGTGCAGTGAGAATATTCTAGGCCGGGAGAATATAATTTTCCTAGACAGAGTCCTTGAAGGAAGGGCATGTGCATGGGGACCCCCCCAAGGAGCGGCAGTTGGGAGGGGAGTGCGGCAGCTTCTGGGGGCGGGAGCAGGAAGCAGTGCTGCAGGACTAGCCCACAAGGCCCGAGCAGAAGCTGGATGGGAACCAGGCTCCCAGCGACCAGCCCAGCCCCCCTGCCACCACATTCTGTCCTTCCCAGCCAGAGGTTATCTCTTTTCCTTGCTGCCCATTTCAGACTTTCCTTGACGACTGGAAAAACATGGCCTAGAGATTCCTCTGATGAGAGTTAAAGAGTGTGGTGGAAAGAGACACGGGCCGGAAGGTGATGGGCGCAGGGTCACTCTGCCAAAACCCAAGGTGTCTCTTCTCCAGCCTGGGAATCTGACTCACTAGTGCCTTTGCAGGGTATAGACTGCATAGCTTCAGGCTTCCACTGTGTGGGGGGAATGTTTTGAGAGGGCTAGCCCCAAAACATGTCCCGGAGCCTCGAGGGGACGGAATCATGACGAAGCTAGCCATACTCGCAGCTCACATGAGCGAGTACGTGTCCCAGGCAGGCCTCTGCACTGAGCTCTGTGCCATCTGAACCTTTTGCATTGTATCTTGAATCTCTGCAACTGGTTTAGGAAACAGTATGTTAGATCCCTTCCTGACTGAAGGAGGAGAAAATCATTTCAAACCACCTTAAGCAGGAAGAGAATTTCTCAATACAGGTAACTGAAACAGTCAGTAATAGACATTACCTTCTGGGACTGGGTGTGGGAGCTCCTGTTGTACTATCAGAAATGTGTCTCTTTCTGCTTCTCCAAGTGAAACTGTCTCTGGCTTAACAGTTCCAGAGAAAGCCCCAGAAATGTCTCCCACTGGTCCACGTAGGTCACATACTCAGCCTCCAACCCCTCTCAGAGACTCTGGGCTGACGCTGACTTGGGCCATAGTTGTGCCCGTGTGGACTGGGCACAGACGGACTGAGAGGTGGGGAAAGGTGACTCCCCCATGGCAAAGGAACTGTTACCAAAAAGAGATTGATGCCAATCAACCCACACTCCTGAAAAGATATCTACTGTGAGTCGATCCTAAGAATTCCTCCATTTGAGAGATCAGAAAACTGAAGCAGAAAGATGAAGTGCCTTGAATCATATAATCACATAGCCGATGGTGTTCAGAATAGGGATGCACACCCAGGCATTCTGATCTAGAACTTAACCCCCAAGTCACCTGAGAGTGACCTAGCCTGCTCAGAAGAGAATCTGCCCACCCACCCCCATGCGCATACAGGATAGGATGATGGTCGTCCCTGCCATCTGTCACACGAACCCTGAGCACCTGCCTCACGTACACATACCAGGAGCACCTGAGGGTCTGGAGACCTGAGGTTCAGGCAACCCAGAACTGTCGTGAGAAGGTTCCGCTTTCATGTTACTCCAAGTGATGCCCTCATCTGCACCTCAAAATGCCCAAGTTTGGGCCTTAACACCTCCTAAGAGTCAGCAGGGAAGGAGTCCCGGGCCCTTGAAGATGAGCTGTCCCACTTCCGGACAGCCCTGAGGATGGTGGCGGGACAGGCAAAAGAGTCTTTCTTTGGGGGCCAAACCGGGAGTGGGAACCTGCAGCGTAGACAGATTTCTTTAGTGCTGTCCCAGTAAATTACAGCCCCGTTACTCTGCAGTTTATGGGGATCTCAGTGGCTCAGCTCGTAATAAATGGGAGCGTGACTTGCGGGAGTCACAGCGCCAAAGCTGCCTTTGGGTCATTTGGTGTTTTTAAATTAGGGCTTCGTGCCTCTCCAGGGGCCCAGGCCTCATTCAGAAATGATTAACAACGGGGCTGGGTGCATTTGCTGAACAGCAAGCAGCCATGAAGTCATCCAAGCTAATAGCAGGCAGGAGCCGGTATGATTCATAAATAACCACATGCATTCCAGACTAGATGATACTGGTGAGTGTTAGGAAGTACTTCTAGCCCCTTCTTATCCAGGGAATGAGAAGTTACCTCCAGCTCTCTTTGGAGCTCTGGGCACCTTCTTCCAGCTGTCCTGGGGATAGGAAAGGGGAAGGGGCTTGAGGTGATGAGGGTAATGACCTAGGGCAGCTAAATGTGGTTCAGGGGACCGAGAGCATGAGCGTCACTCGGGAGTTGGTTAGAAATGCAGCCTCCTGCCCCCGCCCTCATCCAAATACATGGGATCAGAGTCCCTGAGGATGGGTCTCGGAAATCTGTTGGCTCTGGCACTCAGTCTGTCGGAGAGGCTCTGTTCTGTGTTAAGTGTAATTAAGCTCCTGTCTATATTCCAGCTCAAAGCCCAGGGCAGGCTATCAGCTACAAGGAAAACAAAAGGGCAGATTCATTAGTTAAGGATCCTTCTACACTTCCGCAGTCACTTCTCATTGCCCCATTGTTTGGTGGGCTCCTTTCCAGCACAGACGGCCGTGTGCAGTAGTCACCAGCGGAGCCCCTGAGTGTCTGTGAATTTCACCTACCGTGCGTTTCGCAGGCCAGACCCAAGGGAGTCATCGGGATGGGGACTTTCTATGGGCGTTTGATGATCAGTCCTTCAAAGGAGGGTGTAAGCCATGAGTTATGGATTTACTAGTGCTACCTGAGTGCTGACGCAGTGTGCATTTCGTTTTTCTTGTGGACCTATCCTGCAGCCGTTTACTAAAAGCGCCGTCTATGCCATCATTCTGCAAGTGAGAATGGCTCCCAGCTCTTGCCACACAAGGTGGAGAGGGGTGGGATGAACACCGAGCGCGTCACCTGGCCTCTTGGATATGCTGTCAGGAAATGCACTTGGAGGCACACGAGCACCAGATACGTTGGCTTTACGGCAGACGCCAGACCTGGATGAGTGTCCAGCTCCATGGACTCTGCTGGGGAGCATCCCCCCTCCCTGTCACCTGAGCTGGGATTCATCACATTTCTCAGTCTGCCCCAAACCTCTCTAGGTGAATGTGAAGGGAACTAATTTATTGATCTGTACCAGCCATTTTTCAAGACCCTTTCACATATATGAATAATGGTTGGTCATTTAGCACATAGAAAATGCTAGACTTTGTATGGATTAATGCACCCACAACCACCTTCTCTGACAAATCTGTTTACTTTCATTCCCTCTGAGGGAACAATAGGCAACTGAGCACAGAGAGGTAAATAGCTTCGGGCAGAGTCACACAGCTGGTAAGTGGCAGAGTCAGGAGTTGAAGGCAAGCAGCGTAGCTCTGGAGCTTAGTCTTGACCATGGTTCTTCCCAGAATCTCTCCATTGCCTCCATTACATAGACATCTCTCTCCATGTTTCAGGTGCCAAAACGGAGGCTCGGAAGAGTAGAGCTAATGCACCCAGGATCCCACAGCTAAAAGGGACTAGTTTCTCCTTCCACCCTGGGCCTGTCAGATTCAAAATTCCATCCACATCTCCCTCTACCCACCCCCCACCATCCGCATGGCTGAGCTGGACGTGGATATAGGCACACACCTGCCACAGAGGAGGCGCCTCCTTCTAGGAACAGTGGGACTCTGAGTACAGTCGAGGGGCGTCGGGGCCAGTCTGGGACCCCAAGGGCCTGCTGAGCTCAGAACCATACCTGGGGCTTAACCTCCGCCCTGTGCTTCCTCTTCAGGACTCTCCACGGCAATGACATTTCCAGTGTTCCTGAAGGCTCCTTCCGCGACCTGACGTCTCTTTCCCATCTGTAAGTAGCTTCAGTTCTCCTGGGTGTGGATCGGCTGAAGACAGAGTATCCTGATTGTGCTAGGGACTGTGACATCCCTGTACGCATTTCAGTGTATGTTCCTTCCGGGATGCATAAAAGGGTCTACTCTGCAGAGAAGGTGCTGGTACACAGCAACCTAGGGAGAAGCTTCAGACCATGGAAAGGGCTCAGAGCCTGCCACACCTACACATTCTGTGTCAGTATATTGATGATTTTGAGCTAAAGGTACTTGAGAAACGTGCCCATAAAAACGTGCCCACATGGTGCGCCTCGTGTGTTCTCTGCTTCAGACACCTTCAGGGGTGTCATCAATTATGTAAACAACGTAAATGTTTAATAAGAAGAACTAACATAAAACTCTTACTATGTGATAAACACGTTAGATGAATTATCTCATTCACTTGTTACAGCAATAAAGCATTTCTGTCCCCTTATTACACATGGCAAAACTTAAAAATTGAGAAGAGCTCAAGACTTTGTCCAAGGGCTGCACAGCGAGTAAGCAGCAGAGCCTTGGTTCAAATCCTGGTTCACCTCGACTCTAGAGCACAAACTCACTACCACTCGGCATGAGGTGTTCCCTCCCCATTTTATGCAGGGGAAACCGAGGTCTGCGCGTATTAGCTGTTACATACCTCTGCCAGTGACCGTTTTTGAGTCTGTATACCAACTCCATGCATATTTAATTATTTTCATAGGTCATGCATATACTGTGATACTGATACATTATGTATGCACCTTATAAAACATTCAAGAAGTAGAAATGCTAAAGGATATGATTTTTGAAAGAAGCAAAAGTTCTTGTATTTTCTGTCTGGACACCCCCATGCAGAGGTCTGCACCAGCCCGTGCCATCCCCTCTCCTGTGCATTTTTAAGCTGACTGGTGTAGTCAGCTTCTACCCCCTTGGGTCCTGTGACTGGCCTAAGAATTAGATGAACGTAAGACAGGGCAACAGGAGAAAAGCATACAAATGTATCTGGTATTTTTATGTGTACGTGGGGGTCTTTAAAAGGAAAATGAAGCCACCATTGGGCCCAAAAGCTTATATACATTTTTATATAAAAAATGATAACCTGTGGGGATGGGACAAGACAAAGGGCCTTGGGCTGGGGCAGTCTGTTAAGGGGTGGTGGCCAGGAAATATATCAAGGGACTGTTGGAAGATGAGGTTTATTTGAACAGCCTTGTTCATAGGGGTACATTTTGGCATTGACTCCCAGGCTCTGGTGGTAAGAATCTTCTCTTTTTAGTGCAGGGAAGGCAGCTTTCTCACGGGAAACTTTATGAATTGCTTTTAGGTAGAAAGAGGGAGGTCAGGACGCCTGGGTGGCTCAGTTGGTTAGGCCGCTGCCTTTGGCTCGGGTCCTGATCCCAGGGTCCTGGGATCGAGTCCCGCATCGGGCTTCTTGTTCAGCGGGGAGCCTGCTTATCTCTCTGCCTCTGCCTGCCACTCTGCCTGCTTCTGTTCTCTCTTTCTCTCTCTCGCTCTCTCTCTCTGACAAATAAATAAATAAAATCTTTTTTAAAATGAGAGAAAGAAAGAGGGAAGTCAGAGAGCCCTTCTGTCACCTGCCGTTTCTCAAGTACCTTTAGCTCAAAATCATCAATATACTGACACAGAACATGTAGGTGTGGCAGGCTCTGAGCCCTTTCCATGGTCTGAAGCTTCTCCCTAGGTTGCTGTGTACCAGCACCTTCTCTGCAGAGTAGACCCTTTCAGTGGGGCAAGTGAGCCGGAGAGTCAGCCGGCCAAAGTTCGAAGCATCCTGGAAGGGCTAGGATTGGGGTTGAGTTGAGGATTGAATCTTCGCAGGGCAGGTGCGAGCAAAACCTCAGATGTGGGAGGGCCTTAGATGGGGTGGAAACATCTGGAGGGATTGGAAGGACTATCTGGAGTCTGGTGGAAACTAGCCCAGTGGAAACTACTTCTCCATTAGGCCTCCAGTCAGACACCCCTAATCCTGCCAGAGTCTGAAGATTCTGTTTTTCCGTGGAGCCTCTGGGCCAAGCTGAGTAGGGGGCCCTGACGTTTTGCTCTGCCTTCTAGGGCGCTGGGAACCAATCCACTCCACTGTGACTGCAGTCTGCGCTGGCTCTCAGAGTGGGTGAAGGCGGGGTACAAGGAGCCCGGCATCGCCCGCTGCAGTAGCCCCGAGCCCATGGCCGACAGGCTCCTGCTCACCACCCCCACCCACCGGTTCCAGTGCAAAGGTACCTAACTGACTGTCCCCTGCCCCCCCCCAGGGGTCTGCTCTGTCTCCGACAGCCCCTCAGAGCTGGGCATCTCAACAGATGGGACTTCTGCAACCACTGCCCCGTCTCTTCCATGGGCCACCTGGAGAGACTCAGACGCTTTGTCATCTCTCCTTCAGGTCCCTCTGCTGACATCCCTGTGTGTTCCTTGCTGACTTCTTTCTCTATGTAGTTTTGCACAGAGAAAAATCTTTAGCCTGCATTTCTTTACCCAACATTCTTAAAGCATGAGCATTTTCCCATTTTTACTATGGCAAGCTTTTGGTACATGAGATTTTAATAGACTATATCATTATGATAACAAACCGCTACTGAGTTCTTACGTGCTGGGCATGATGCTAAGCCCTTTTTTGTGTGTTATTTCATTTAATTCTTAATTTCCAAGTATTAATTCCCCAACACTCTCGGTAGACTTCAGTATTACCCTTATTTTTAAAAATGAGAAAGCTGAGGCTTACCTAGATTAAGGGACTTCTCAAGACTTGTCTTAGGAGGCTTCCAGGTCTTTCTGATCCCAGAGTTCACAGTCTTGCCCACCAGGCTAATATTCTGCCGTAACTCCTTTAACCAATTCCTGCTTCTGAACCCATAGTACTCACTTATATTTCCGATTATTTTCTTACCACTGATGCATAAAGGTCTTTCTCTATTTAAAATTATACACTTAGGGGCGCCTGGGTGACTCAGTGGGTTCAGTCCAACTCTTGATTTCAGCAGAGGGTCGTGAGATCAAGCCCCGCATCAGGTTCCACACTCAGCACAGAGTCTGCGGGGGATTCTTTCCCTCTCCCTCTGCCCCTCCCCCCACCCTCTCTCTCTTTGCCCCTTCCCTCTAAGAAAATAAAACACAATTATATCCTTAGTAAGATTCAGAGAACAGAAGCTACTGAACCAGAGTATGTGATCATCTTTAAGGTCTTCCCGCATATTGCCGATTGGTTTCCAAAAAGGTCGTAAACCACTTTATGCCCCCAATAGCACCATTTGAGTGCATTTTCCACCAGACTCTTGCATTATTTTATCTCATTTCATCTAATTTCTAATTAGAGAGGCTTAAAAAAATCATATCTCCTATTTTGTCTGTCTTTATTGGGGAAACTGAATTTTTTTTTCAAAAATTTACTTTCCGCTTGTATTATATATTTTCTGTTAATGTCCTTTGCTCATCTCTTAGAGCCTTGAGTTTGATTTACATACATGCTTTGATTACTCTATAAACTTCATGTGTCTCACATTTTTGCTTAAAGCAGGAAAACATTCCATTGGTTTTAAGCTAATTTTTCATTTTCCTCCTCCTGCTTCCAAAACATCTGACTTGATTGATGTTAAAGAGGCCCAGCTCACTCTAAAACAGTGCTTCTCAATCATAGCTGCACATTTTTGGAATCACTTGAGGACCTTTCTACTGGTGCCTGGGCCCCAAGCTCCAGGTTTTAAATTCAGTCAGGGTGGGGCACAGCCTGGACACGCTGGGGATATTTATAAAAGCACCTTGGCTGTTCGTATCATAAGGTGACCTGTTCATCCCAGTTTGGCTGGGACCTTCCTGGTTTTTGCACTGAAAGTTCTGCATCCTGGGAATCCCCTCAGTCCCCGGCAAACCAGGCCAGAGAACGTCCCTTTCCTAATGTGAAGCCTGGGGCTGAGTCAGCTGGCAGAGGCTCCGTCAGGCCGTTCTTTCTGTTCCCTTACCCACAAATGGTCAGACTTGCCTGCGTGGGTCAGTCTCAACCCAGTCTCTGAAGCTCTGTGCAGGGACCATGAGGGCCACCCCCCACACACATACACTCACACCCTTACAGCTGAAGAGAACAGGACGTGGTCGGAACTGTCTTAGAGGCAATGTGCGCCTGAGCACAGTCTGCCAGCCACCACTGACCTCATCGCTGTCTTTTGCCATCACCTCTTCCCTCCTCCTGCCAGTTCAAGGGTTCCACAAGAAGGACTTCCTTTGGCCCAGGCACTATGCCCTCCTTAGCCTAGCCTGAACTACTCCATGGGGAGGGGTGCTTGGGGGCAGAGGAATGGAAGGTCCAAATGGAGCCTGCACTCAGAGCTCCCAGAACATTAAAAGATACACAAGGGGCTTCTAATTAAGGTGCATTGTTTGTAGATTAGCTCCAAAATCGGATCAGGCTAATTCTAGTAATTGATTTGACTGCAGAAGTGCTTCTGAATGATGCCCCACTGTGATTTTTTTCCCTCACTGGACAGTGACTTCATTAATGGGACTCTAGCTAGACTGGATGGTGCTGGCTGGGGAGGGCCAACTGCCCGCTGTGTGTAGAGATGGAGAGGAGCTGGCAGCTGGCTGAGGATGGGGCCAAAGAGGAGAGGAGGGGAGGGAGGGGTGACCGTGACCTGCTACCAACATTCTGGTTTCGCTGTCCAGGGCCAGTGGACATCAACATTGCAGCTAAGTGCAATGCCTGCCTCTCCAGCCCATGCAAGAACAACGGGACGTGCAGCCAGGACCCCGTGGAGCTGTACCGCTGCACCTGCCCCTATGGCTACAAGGTAAGACAGGAAGCCTTGCCCCCACCCTCCACGGCCCCAGGAGGGGACCCTGTGCCCTGCTGACCCTCCCTTCTCCAAGGGCAGCCTGGACAACTCCATTTTGCTGATCACTCTAGAGCGGTCTTTGCCAGTACCACTCCTCGTCTACTGCTGCCCAGTCATGCAAACCACAGAGAACCCCTACAGTCTTGACAGTGACACTCAGCGATAAGGAGGAAATGTAATATTTGTATGCTCTTTGCTAAACATGGGGAAGTTAAGTCTCAGAGAGTTCAGATGTTTCCAAGCAGAGGCATCCGTGGAACTCACCATCCTGCCTTCCCTTCAAGGGGATTTCCAGATCCCCCCCTCCACCTCCCCAGCTCCGCCCTCGGATGGCCAGGGCTGGAAGCACCGCTCCAGCTCAAGTTCAAGAAGGTTAGAGGGATGGTCGATTGAAAGGCCTGGGGGCTGCCAAACCAACATTGACAGGCTCAGGTCAGCCCATAAGGGGATGGAGATGCCGGTTCTCCTGGGTGTCCTCCCCAGAAATCCAGGCTACCTCCAGAACAACTTTTCCTCCTTTCTTCTCATCCATCTAGGACATGTTATCCTGCCTCCCTACTAACATCTATAGAGTATAGACTACGTGGCAGGTGGTCTGCTTGGCATTTTATTCACCTTTACTTTTTAAACACACCCTATGGGGAAGACTAATTACTTTCCATCTACAGATGTGGAAACTGCATCTTGGACTGTTGAAAGGGCTTGACTCAATGTCCCAAAGCTCATAAACTGAAGGGTTGGGATAGGACCTAGCGCTATGTGATTCCAAGGTCCCCACCCTTTCCCCTGGATGGCCAAGCCCCTCCCTGCGCCTTACTGGGGTCAGCAAAGCTGTGGCTGAATCCTCTTCCCCAGGACCTCCCCCGCTTCCCACCTCCCCAGGGTGCCCATCCAAATGGAGTGGGCAAGTCAGGAGTTGCAGGACCATGCCAGAGCCTATCTAACGCCCATGGCTAGTGTGGCAGAGTGGGAGGGAGCCGGCATCGCTGGGCCTGCTGTCCCCAGGGGCATCTGTGTGTGTAGTGACCAGCTTGAGGGGCAGACTCACTCTGGGGAACAGGGCTCCCCGGTGGCTCTTTCTCACCAGCTGTGTCTCCAGCCGACAGTGTCAGAGTGCCACCTATGGGCCTGGCACAGGAGAGCCAGAGGATTCCCTTTGCAGCCTGCCAGCCAGTCTTGCCCCAGCCAACCACGCCAGACCCAGGCATCCTACGTGTGCATGTGCACAGACATCGCAGGGGGAAGTAGAGAAATTAAGATGACATCCTCAGGCATAGGTCCTCAAGCTCCCTTGTATTAAGTTAATGCAGAAAACAGGCTGTGGAATTACACAGAGGGCGAGTATGGACTCCAGCTGTGCTGTGCGGTGGTGGCCAGGGGTCTCCTCTCCGCCTACCATCGACAAACCAGGGCCCATCTCTATTGTGCAGTGCGAATCCCAGGCACAGTAACGTGTGCAGCACACCTAGGAGAGTCGTTCAGTAAGCACGCAGTAAGCCGGGCTGCTGCGGCCTTTGGCTTCACCTTCACCCAGGACTCTCGGTCCATGACCCTGAATGGTCAGAGGCCATCAGTTGCTCTCCTAGAAAGGGGACATGTACACTTATGACATCCCCAGTTCCAGATGTATGTTGTTCTCTTTTATGCATTGACTGTGTGCTGGGCATTCAGCCGGATGTTTGCATTTATTCCCTCCCCTAAGTTTTATAATCGCCTTTGAGGCGGGCAATGTCATCCCTCTCTGAAAGTGAAGGGAAACCACTTCACAGTCTGAGTCTCGCTCCCTTCTCTGTCCAATCAGCCTGTGTCTGAAAGTCCGGAAGCTGGGTTTGCAGCCCCCGGCTGCTTCCTGCCCCACTTCCTGCTACGCTTGTGAAACTGGCCTGGCCTTCGGGGTCAGAGCAGAGTGCAAGCACAGGGCTCTGGCGGGACAATGCCGCTTGTTTGGACTTTGCTTACAAGGTTCTGAATGCCTTGTGGAAGAATTTGAGCAGAGATTGGGGCCTTTAGGAAGCTGCTGGGCTCGCCCAGGTCTGGGGTACATGGAGGAGGCTGGTGATGGGACGGAGTGTGGCGGTGATGATGGTGATGACTAGGACAGCAGGAACATGAGCAGGCAGCACTTACTGTGTCTGCTACATACCGAGAGCACACTGAACAAGGTGCAAACATTATCTTGCCTACCCCTCCTTGAAGCTCTAGGAGGCTGGGTCCATTTTTCAGTTTAGGAAACTGATAGTAGAGGAGACCGTTGGGATTCAGAGCTTAGAACCACCTGATTCCAGAACCCATGCTCTTGACCACCGCATTCATGGCCTGTTGGCAAGCACCATGAATCCGTGGCCATGTGGGAGCTGTTGGAGTCTCCAGACCAGGGCAGAGTAGGGTGCTCTGATGGAAGGAACACCAAGCAGGACCCCTAGAGTTTGTCTCTACCTGACTGTGTGACCTGGAACAGCTCTTACTCCCCGGCCCCCACCTCAGGTTCCTTAACCTCAAAATGCAGCAGGTAGAACCAAAGAGGTCCCTTAAACCATGGGTTCCATCCGACCCCCTGCCCTGTGTTTATTCCCCTGTGTTCCCTTCTTCTGGGGTCAGAGCCCACCCGAGCAGAGTGACTGAGTAGTCCTGGGGGAGTTGCAGAGTTGGCGACAATCAGCAGACACCCACGAAACCACGCTCAGCATTCTGACATTTATCTCATTATTTCCCCAAATCTCAGTTTTTCCACTAACTGTCTGAGTGACTGTGAGAAGCCGCAATATCACCCCAAAAAGCATGACCCCCCACTGCGTAATGTTTAGTAACAGCTACTATTCATCTATAAAGGCCAGGCCTCTGTGAAGCAACGTAAGCAAATCACCTGATCTCATACTCTCTTTTATCCTCTGAAAGAGGTTTTGTTGTCTTCTTCTGGTAGTGGTAGAAACTGGGGTTCACAGGATTAAATAATATCCGCAGCTCCCACACCTATGAAGTACATGAGCTAAACCCAGAGGCCACATCTCCCTTGCAGGAGAGTCTACACCCCACAAGGAACCAGTTCCCTCTGAGCCTCACATGCCCCCTACCCTTCCCCATCCCGGCCCTGCACATGCGCGGCGTCTCCTCACCAGCAGAGCCCCTGTGAGGACGGAACAGGTCATGCATGCACTTTGGCAGCCTCAGAGCCAAGACTCAACAGCTGCTTCAGAGAGAGAACGGTTTTACAGCTGTGCTAACGCTGGGGCAAAGACTGTGTGTTTGGGCTCATTCTGTTTTCAGCCATTTAGTTTCATGTGGCTCTGTTCAGTGTCCCAGCACAGCACTCCTCACACTGCAATGTGTACAGGAGCCTCTTGGAGACCTTATTAAATGCAGGTTCTGACCCATAAGAGCTGAGGTCAGGTCCAAGCTTATGCATTTTTAACAAGATCTCAGGGAATGCCAGTGCTATTAGCCCAAGGGCCATACTTTGACTAGGCAAGGTCCTGGAGCGGCCCACCTGGCCCCATCTCAGAAAGAGGTTTCCAGTGGGGACAGTGACTCCCAAACTCCTTTAAAAGAAGCCAGAAGTCCCAGCCATGGTGTCTGTCCTCTTTCTCTCTCTCATACATATACACACGCATACACACACACACACACACACACACACACAGCCGTGGGAGACCATGGAGCACCATAAATCTAGTAGATTTGAGCAAAGTGAGGCTGAAGAAAGTTGAATTGAGCTAATTAGCCAGGCATTGACAATGGTGATTATTTCTCAAGGACACATAAGTGACAGAAATCCTGGCCTCCAGGCCCAATTAGCACATCGTCAAGAGCTAGGGTCTGCCTCCTGGATTTCTGAGCTCAGCGTAAGGGACTGCAGGAGACCCCACCAACTCCACGTCTCCCCATCCCACCCCCAAGGGAGGATCCCACCTGGAGTCCCTGATCCTAGAGAGTTCCCCAGAGCTGAGAGGCTGGCCCCGGTAGGAGCGAGGAAAGCCCCCGCCTTGACCTGATCAAGGTCCTCCTGTCCTGCTCTTCACGGCTCATCTGTCTAACACACACTCACACTCCTGAACAATTCAGTCCCAACCAAAGGCCTGCAAAAGTCTTTGGATCTCCCCCCCGACCCCCACCCAGCCCTGCCTCAGACCCCTGACGTCATCCCCATCTCAAGAGCTCTTCCTTCCAGCGCTACCGTCACATGCCAGGTGCGCGTTATATACGTGCGCAATTTCTCGTCACCATAGGTGAGGTCATTATTATCCCCACTTTATAGATAGTGCCGACAAGGCTCAGAGAGAGCTGGTAATCCCCTCAAGGTGCATAGCAGTCGGACGGGAGCGTCTACCCAGGCGTGCTGAGTCTGGAGCCGTGCTGTGAGAGGGCCAGCAGAGAGGTCCCCGGCGCCGGCTACGGACTGGCTGGCTGGCTTCAGCTGCTGCCTGCTCCCCTTGCTGCCATGCCATCTTGGACATATTAGCTCACTTTCCAAGCCTGCCTTCCCAATCTGGAAATGGCCGTAATAACAACCATACCAATCTCAGAGGGTTGTTGTGAACATTATATGTGATCGTGAATATAAAACCCTTAGTGTGAGGCCTGGAATGGAAAATGTGCTCAATAAATTGAGAATGAGTATTGCAGTTTCCATCGCACACATTGAGTCTCTGAAAGGGATCCCGGGTTGCTCTGGTTTAGAGTAAGCCCAGTCCCCCCCCCCCAAACTGCATTCTCCTTCTCCTCCTTGAGAAACCCCCAGACTGGCCCTTTGCAGTGAGAGCCGTGAGGGCCAGACCCATGCAGCTGTGCCTCCAGGCCGCTGGAGACTGCCTGTAGCTTCAGGGTGTGAGCTGGGAAGAGGGTCACAGGCCCCGTTGGCAGTGACCTCCAAGCCAGGGAGCCCGGCCCCACTCCGCCCCAGGTCCTGGCAGGCAGCAGCCTCGGCAGGAAGAGGATTTTCTCAGGCAGATGGTGAGCAGGTGGTGTGGCAGTGGGAGGGCTCCCGTAATCACCCCGCCTGGCATGCTGCCCACACCAAGCCCACAGCCCAGAAACGAATGCAGCGGATGCCTCCCCAGACCCATGGGTCCTCCAGGGGACTGCTTGTCAAGACTTAGCCACGGTTCTGGGGCATCAGTCCTACGGGAGAAGCTGGAGCCCAGGCCAAGCAGTGGGCGGCTCCCTCGGCGGAGGCTTAACGGCCACAGTGTCTGCGTTGGGATCCCTTCTCAGTGCCTTCGCCCTCACTGTCCTGCCCAGTGTGCTCCTCCCTGCCTACGGCACGGTTGGCTCCTTCTCAGCTCAAGTGTGCCCCTTCAGAGGGGCCCGCTCCAGAGGAATGCCACCCCACCCACAGCTGTCTGTCACAGCGTCCTCAGTCCGGCTGATTCTGATTCTGAAAGAATCAGAACTTTTAGTACCAACACCCAGGTCCACTTCCAGACCCATCAAAGATGGGCGACTGGGGGCGTTGTCACTTTACAGGGGCAAGGTCTGCTGGTCACACCTCAGCACTCCTCTGCCCTACCCATGTTGGGGCCCCATGGAAGCCTCCGCAGGTCTAGGAATACAGTCACCGGCTAGCATGTACCAAGCGCCTACTGTGTACCAGACGTTTCACATTCTTGAGGTATTTCCTTATGGGAAAGACCGCATTTCATTCTCACTACACCTCTGTGAGGCAGACTGGGAGAGGCTAGAAGGCTTACACAAGGTCATGGTCAGCCCACCAGAAAGAGATGAAGCTGGACCGTGAACCCAGGTTATCCTGTATTCTTGCCCTGCAGTTTGGGATGTGAATTCTGGGAACTAGTGAAGCTGAGGCCCAAACTCCTGAGTTCGCTCACTCACTCCCAGGGTCCCCTTTGGCTTCCTCCGGGGCACACAGCAGACTGGTCCCGGGGCCTCCTTGCGGCCATCTGCTCGGCCCCATCCTCTGGGATGGGCCATTGAAAGCCTCCCTAACCCGGCGCTGTTCCCTCCTCTCCTCAGGGCAAAGACTGCACTGTGCCCATCAACACCTGCATCCAGAACCCCTGTCGGCACGGGGGCACCTGCCACCTGAGCGACAGCCACAAGGACGGGTTCAGGTAACTGCACCCTGTGGGCCTCTCCTCCCTCCGTCAGAGGGCTTTCTGGGCTGACTCCTGGGGCAGGCTGAAGAGGCATAGCTGTTTCCTGAGGGCCTACTATGTGCCTACACTGTGCCAAGCCCATCGCGCGGATGAGCTCAAGGCCCTTCTCACCCTATGAGGGAGCTCCTGTGATCCCTACGATACAGATGAGAAGGTCGGGGCACCCACAGGAGCCATCCTCTGCGGTGACACGGTTAGCAAGTGCTGGTGCAGGGAGTTCAGGGAGTCTGTCTCCAGAGCCAGGAGGGCACCAGGGGAGGCTACAGCTGCTGGCAGAAGTCAGAGAAGGATGGCACGACGGCTCAGGGCCCCCCCCAGTGTGGAAATTCCAGCACTCTTCTGGGTGCTACAAACAGTAATAACAGGTGACATTGACTACATGTTCATTATGTTCTGGGCACGAGCTAGTCTGTAGTATCTTGTTTAAATCCTCATAGTGACCCTACCCACTGGAGGCTGGGGCTAGCCCCATTGGACAGATGAGGAAACTGAGGCACAGAGATGGATTTGCTCAGTCACCTATCCTGACACTCATTCCTGGGTCTTCCCACCCAAACTTGTTCCTCCTTAAGAGCTCAGGAAGAAAAGAAAATAGAAGCCACTTAGGTTTTTCCCATCCCTGTTCTAAAAGCGGGCTTTCAAGGCCTCTGCCAATCCCCAGGCCCCCTTCCTACTTCCCACCCTTCTCGATTGCTTTCAGATGCCCAGTTTTCCTGGCCCCTGGCCCTGGCAAAAGCAGACTAGTAGGAAGCGGTTCCTTTAACACCCCTATGAGTGGGTGGGAGGCAGGAGAGGAAGGGGTGCCGAGCCAAGCTGTGTGGATGTGTCAGAGCTCAGATTGCAAACGAGTATCAGAGGCATTTGCTTGGGGCTGCCATGTGGTCTACAATAGGTTCTGGGCTCCCAGTTCTCCTACCCAAGGAACCCAGCCTGCCCCTGCGTCTACCTGCCAAGCCAGCCCCATCAAACTCTGGCTCTTAAAAAGTGAAATTCAAGGCAAGGTTTGTTTTCCTGCCTGAAGTCAGCCAAACCACCCACTCCAACCTTATCGCTGGGAGCGGGTATCGGGGGGTAGAAACCACACAGAAACTTCACGGAGATGGCCATGTGGCCCCAGCCAGGAAACACCTCCAGGGTAAGAGCCTGGCTCTGCCCACCCAGCCAAGGGATGGAGGTCTGCAAGAGAGAGGAGTGCCCCTGCAGGTGACCATGTCTCTCCTCTCTGGTTCACCATTGCAGTACACCTCCCACCCCCCAAACACGCCCCGCCCTCCTTTCTGTGGGCTCCTCCCTCTCTGGAGCTGCAGGTGAGCAGAAGGATCTTGTTTCCACCTCAGTTGCTGAGGGGATACAGAGAAACTGGAAATACTTTTCAAATTTCATTTTCAAGAAAAAGGGCCCAGACCTCCGGGATTAGGGAAATGGAGTAGAGGATTAAGGCAGTGAGGACCACATACTGGGGGCAGCACAGTTTATGGGGGGCCACCCAAGAGCAGCCCGTTCCCTCACTAGGTTAACCCCTAATAGGTTGTCAAAGTGAGGGACACTTGTCGGGGAAGCTGTGCTCCCTTTGTCCTTCCTGTGTCCGTCTGCTAAGGCTGCTGTAACGAAGTACCACACAGGGGTATCTTGGAACAACGGAAATGTATTCTCTCACGTTTCCGGAAGCCAGAAGTCCCAACTCCGGGTGTCAGCAGGGCCATGCTCTCCCTGAACCCTGTAGGGGAAAGGCCAGGATTCTTCCTCGCCCCATCCTCGCTTCTGCTGGTGGCTGGCGATTTCGGGCCTTCCTTGGCTGGCAGCTGCCCCACTGCGGTCTCTGTCGTCATTATCATGCGGCATTCAGCCTGGGTCTCTGTCTCTACCTGGCCGTGTTCTTACAAGGACGGCAGTCATATGGGACCAGGATATGGTCCCTCCCCCGGGATAACTGCATCTAAGTTACATCTGCCTCCTCATCAGATGCTTCTCCAGTCTTAGCGCATTATCTGCTCACAAAAAGAGCGAAGGCCAGCAGAGCTGGCCGGGCAGGAGACCAAGACAGGAGATAGGACCTGTCCTACATCCCCAAGCTAACTGGGTGCTCTTGGAGTCTCCTTGACAACCGCCTGCCAAGGTTTCCAGTGAGGGCAGAGGAGACTTCAGTCTCCTTCCCACCCTCTGTCCACTGCACGAGCAAAGCCGGTCCCTGGCCAGCCATCCGTATCCCAGTTTCATGCAATCCCGAGGCTCTGGGGACAGCCCGGGTAACTCATTTCAAGAAAACAGGCAATACTGTGGTTTCAGACCTTCGAAAACCTACCCTCTGTCTGGCTCTGAGGAAATCGCTTTTCATGAACACCAGAGTCCCTCACAGAAAACAAGAATCCATCATTTTGCTTTACCTCAAGAGCTCAGACCAAAGAACCCCCCCGCCCCGAGCCTCCTATAGAAGATGTGACACAGCTTTCAGGTTGTAGAGGAAAGGAAGTTAAGTGGGATTCTAGAAATCCACTTCCTATTAGTTTAGGTTAGTGCCTCAATCCCAAATCAGAGCAGTCTCTAAAACAGAGAAAGGCCTGGAATCCCGAGTCTGCAGCTGGAACAGATGTCCGTGAATGGGGTGTAAATCCCTGAGGGGGTGCTGAGCCACGGAGGAAGGAAGTCCCTGCAGCTCATTTAATTAGATACTCCTCTCCCACCTGTGCCCCTTCTCATCCGCTCAGGGTTCTCGGTCCCGGCTTAGTTTGTACCCCTAATTCTGAGATGTGACTAAAGCTGGGCAGAGGACTGCCAAGGTTTGAGGTTTTTATCCAAGAGATGTAGTGCTTCAGAGACAAGTTAGGGGAATGCTGCATGCAATCCAGTGTTTTGAGCGAAGCTCACCTGAGAACCACAGCATGAGCAGGAAAGCAGCCTCCCACCCCGTCCGCTTACACCCCAGAAGCTGGAGGGGTCCCAGAAGTAGGAGTACACACAGGGAACAGTGGCATCCCTGAGAAAGGGTAAGGAAGCCAGATGTAGAAGTATCTAGAAGTGAAGCTAGCAAACATGTTCTGAGCATTTTCTGTGTGCCAGGGTCCCACTAAGCCTTTTATTTGTGTCATCTCCTCATACCCCACAACCACCATGGGGGAAGGCTATACTCCCCCAGTCACTAGATGTGGAAACTGAGACATGGATTTAATTAATTGGCCTAAGGTCTCATAACCAGGAAGCAGCAGACCCAGAATTCATTCCCGATACTTGGCCGCAGATCCTGATCTGGCCACTGTGTCCTATTCCTGCTCGAGGTAGAAGGCCTGTCCTTGAGTAGAAAGTCACTCAGAGGGGGATGTGTGTTCTGCTGTTTCTCTGTCTACAAACCACTTCCGGAGAAGAACCAAAGGAAGACAGCTGGAGAATTTAAGCTCTCTCCAGGAAACCACTTCCACCTGGGGGCTGGGGGCATGGAGGCAGGCAGCCATCAGGGCCAGGGGATGGACTATTGCCCAGAGACACAGACTAGATGAAATGACCTTTGTGGCCCCTAAGGGTCTCCCTGCTCAGGACCCCAGGGCTTCGGGTATACAGAGTGCCGCCTGGGGCCTCCATCCAGAGATAAACCTGACTAATTATCTCCCCCCAACCTTCTTTTCTGCCACCCCAACCCCACCCCACTCTGTCAACCCCCCCCCACCTCCCTTCCTCCTCTTCCCACACATCCCCAAAGCTGCTCCTGCCCTCTGGGCTTTGAGGGCCAGCGCTGTGAGATCAATCCAGACGACTGCGAGGACAACGACTGTGAAAACAATGCCACCTGCGTGGACGGGATCAACAACTACGTGTGTGTCTGCCCTCCTAACTACACGGGTGAGGCCCCCCGCAGCTGCGCATGGCGGTGGGCCAGGGGTCATGTGCTAAAGAATTCTCTTTTCTTAGCTTCTTTCAGGGCCCCCACCCTCTGCCCCCATGGACAGAGATGTGAATCCCCCAAACCTGGTGCTGTGCCAGGAGGGGCTTCCCAGAAGCCCTCTTGGCTTGTTGGCCCCTCCCATCCCTCCCCCGCCCCCCTCACCCACCCCACCCGGCACATCCCTAGCTCCTCCCCATTTGAATCAGGTTCCCAGGGCACTTGCAGCTGTCTGCTCCAGTGGCTGATGGCCATCCCCTGCTTTGGGAACCCCAGAGAGCCAGGGCTGGTTGAGGCCAGCGAAAGGCATTTGCTTTCCATTTCTGCTTTGTTCAGTTCTAGTCTGCTTTCTCTGGAAATTCACAGCTTCTAGACACTCTGCTAGGAGCCGGGATACAAAAATGGCCAAGACAAAGTGGCCTCTCGTAAGAAGTTCATTGTCAAGTAGAGAGAGACATGTAGAAAGAGAATACAACACCTGTAAGCCCCCGGGGAGTCGTGGGGTCACAGAGGAAGAACCTAATCCAGACAGAGAATCCAGGAAGCCTCCCACAGGTCATTCGTCAGTATCCTCATGCTACCCATCCACCCCTAAAACACAGCACCTCTATGTCCTGTATTGACAGCCCCTGATGAGAACAGTTACATAGACTAGATGATGAAGCAAAATGCCGCCCAGTGGCAGGAGCACAGCCTCCTTTGTAGGAGCAACCCAAAGTGGCATATTCAAGAATGCAACTCCATAAATTCCATGAGTTCTTTGAGGAAAAGCCTCCAGGAACGAGAGTTGGAGCGGCACTGTGTGTAGTAATAGTTCTCTTCCGTATGATTCAGAAGCAGCACGCTAGAGGCTCCGACAATTCTTGCTTGAAAGAATGCTGTTTAACTTTGTTTAACCCTGCAAGTCCCAGATGTATCTGAAATCAGAGCTTCCCTCCTACCCTACCCCAGATCTCCTTCCCAACACAGACATTGTGTGTTGCAAGAAACGTATTTTAGGAAATAGCAGCCCAAGGCAAGGATGAAAACAAGGACTGGGCATCCCAGGGACGGCAGCAGCCTGTCCTTTTGGCACCTGGCTTCACATCAGGAACGAGGTAGGAGATGAGAATACACAGACAGTGATTAGAGGCATTCTGAGGCCATGGAGAAGGAAGCCAAGTAGCCCCCAGTGCCCTTCGGGTCCCTGTGCCATATGCAGACCCCCAGCCCGTTAGCCCGGTATCCCCCAAGCGCACTCTTGGGACTGTAGTAGAGTATGCCAACGGAGACTGAGGAAACACTGCTACCCCTCAGCCCCCTGGGTCCCAGGAGCGGCTCTCTGCTGGAGAAAAGTGCAGGGAAGTCTGCTGACGGTGTCCTCCTCTATATCTTCTACCTTCCCAGAGCAGAGTTGTAGCCAAGAGTTAAGTTAGCAATAGGCAACACTTATTATGAATCTACTGTATACAGACCACTGAATTAGCTATAAGGGATACCAAGAAGTCTAAAAGTATGCTCTCAAGGGGCATCTGGTCTACCTAGAGGAGAGGAGGCATCATATAGGGTTAAATTGTTGATCCAGAAGAATCCACTTGGTACCAGAAGAGAGACAGTAAAAATCCAGCAGTTAAAAAGAGAAGACGGGGGCGCCTGGGTGGCTCAGTGGTTTAAGCCTCTGCCTTCAGCTCAGGTCATGATCTCAGGGTCCTGGGATCGAGTCCCGCATCGGGCTCTCTGCCTAACTCTCTGCCTATTTGTGATCTCTCTCTGTCAAATAAGTAAATAAAATTTTTTAAAAAGAGAGAGAGAGAAAGCAAAGCAACTCAAAATAAACTTTGGGGCAAAGGAAGGGCAGTTGGACTGAATTTATGGTGGGCAAATGAGCAGTGGTGGGGGGACTGAGGAGACATTTATTGAGGTGGCTTCTTGCTAGTGGGATACCATGGCCTGTGTCTGCAGTTAACTCAAATGCATCTCTGCCTGAGAATGGGATGCCATGGTCCTCTCTGTCCTAGAAAATGCCAGTGTCACACAGACGACTGTCTCTCTGGGTCTTCCCAGGAAGTGAGGAAAAGGAAATGCCTATAAAAAACACAGCAGCCTCTGTGATCTTGAGAGGCTGGCAAAATGAGGATAAGGTAGGGGTCAGCTTCTCCAGATCACAGCACAGAACAGACACCGGGCCTCAGACCTTCCTCTGCCCTGTCCCAGCAGCCCTCACTGCCCGTGTTCCCGCCCCCATCCCCGAAAGAAATCCCTTGGGTCACATTTTCCTCTCTTAGGTCACTCTCCACCTGGCTTGACCAGCTGGACTTAGGGGTGCCCAGAGCTCAGGGGTGCATCTGCCCCTGCCGTCACCCTGCTGTTCCATCTCATTCTGCTCCACATTCCTAGAGAACATCTCAGGTGGTGTGAGCTTTGGGGAGCTTGTGTGCAAGTGCCATCCCTGGGTATTTCTGACCCATTAGGCATTTCTCAGCATGATGGCTTTCAAAGGGAATGTATCCAGAGACCTCAACTTCAAAATTCCTTTCATAGTTTCTTCTCTGAGAAAATCCAGGGGGGCCTACTTATCTACAGCAGTGGACTTTGCTGCTAACCCACATCCACTCCTCCAAGAAGCCTCTTGAGTTTTCACAGACTTTACCCCATTGTCACACTTACATCTCTGTGTTACAGTCATCTACTAATTTGTAGGTCTACACCCCCCACCCCAGGCCATGGAGAGGACAAGACTAGGTCACGGTTGTGTCCCTAGTGCCTGTCAAGGTGTCTACCACGCGAGAGGTGCTCCGTAAATGGATGTGGAAGGAGAAATACAATTAAGCATAGACCAAGGTCAGGGGCTGGCATCCTATGGTTTCAGCTGCAGCAGCCCCTGAATGATCAAGTGAAACAGTGAAGGATGGTGCTGTGACAGTGCCCAGGGGAATACTCAAGTCCTCCCAGTATCACTGCTACGGAGACCAAAGCAGGGGTACAAGAGAAAGAATGCGCCAAGAGAGTGAATGCAGGGCACCTGCGATCCACGACCTCCTGACTAGGGGCTGGATGGATCTGACCTTCTAGCCAGGGTCTCCCAGGCACCTGACCTTTCTACCCACCCCCACAGGTGAGCTGTGCGATGAAGTGATTGACCACTGCATGCCCGGGATGAACCTCTGTCAGCATGAGGCCAAGTGCATCTCCCTGGACAAAGGATTCAGGTAAGGCTTGGCTTTGTGTCCCCAGCAACATAGGGTCCTGGGGGCTCTGCCTCTAATGGGGCCCTCTCCATTCTCTCCCACTCCCGATCTCTCTCTCTGCCTGTTACTCATTCATTACTGTGTGCTTCTCTATGTCTCTGACTGGTCATGGTGTAATTCTTCCCGTCTCTCTTTGTTTCCCTATGCATGTGCCTCTGTCTGTCTCTTTGTGCTTCTCTCTGTGAGTCCGTCTCTCTGTGCAGATAGACAGACAGACAGACAGATGGAGATTAAGATATCCCCCTCTTTCCCTTACCCTCTTCTTGCCCTCCTTCCTTGTCTTCCCACACCACACCCCAACCCCAGCATACTTTCCTCTCCGGAGCTAGTATGACCGAACAAGCCCACTGAGGAAGCTGAAGGGCATTTGCTCATCTTCCTTGTGTGCCTCCTTCGCAGCATTCTGCCCTCTGTGGCTCTGGAGAGGTTGCCAGCTTATGTGCCTGTGTACGCTGGGGGTGGGGGGGTGGACAAGAAGGGGAGAGGGGACACTGACTCAGTTCAACAGTACAGCCGTGGGTGGCGGTGTCTCTACAGTGAGCAGCAGAGCCCAGGGGAGATCGGAGAGCTCAGGAGCAATTCTAAGGGTGGAAGGAGTGTCTGTCTCAGAAGGTACCAGTTCCAGAGCCTGAGAATCAGATGACACCCCGGGAAATCACTCCCAGGCTCTTTCTCTACTTCCTCCACAACCCCTCTTCTGGAGCAAACTGTGAGATCCTTGAGTGCTGGGATCGACTGACATCAGTAGGAACATCGCAGATCTCTAGGACCAAGAACAGTCTCCCCTAAATCCTCTCCCAAAGCTGCCTTGCACACACAGTTGGCTTCCCTCATCCCCAGCAGACTCTGTCCAACACTGGAGAGGTGGTGGGAGCCTCTAGCACCAGTGAATCTGGGGGAGCATGCAAAGGCCAAAACAGCTGGCGGCACCCCAGATGAGCCTTCAGCAAAGATATTGGAAGTGACTCCACAGAGTCACCCCTAAAGATAAGGGATGTGGGTCTGGAGCTCCGTGCCTCTGCTGATGAGTCTTCAAAAAGAATCCTGACCAGACTTCCATCCAGTAGCATCTCCAGCCTCTGGAGCAAAGCTCATGCTCTGGGTCTAGGTGGCTCCAGGATCTGTCATCAGTCTGCGTGTGTCCAGCTTTCAGTCATAAGGCAGAAGAGTTCCCAGACTCTAGGGGTTTTGAGACTATAATGCTATGCTGCAAACCTTAGCACTTCATGGAAACCCAAGATTTTAGAAATTCTGAGACTAATGACAATATTAAATCACAGAATCTTAGGGACTTAGGAATTGTGCACTCTTAGACTCATAAATCTCTCCAAGACTTAAAAACTTGAGAAATCTTGTGATCCTAGAATCTAGGAATCGTGGGTTCTGGTTGTTGTCTCTCAGTGAGCCGACCCCTCTGTCCTCGGATTCTCACTGTGGAAGTGCCACGGGTATTGTGAAAAGTTTTTGATTCCTTCACTCTCAAGGCCCTTGCTGTGGACCCAGGGGAGGAAAATGTGACACAAAACCAGTGTGTAGAAAGAAGGCATTTCTGGGGCCCTCGATTCTGGCTCTGAGTGCTGCCAAGTTGCTGAGGAGGGGAGAGAAGAGCCTACTAAAGCAAAGGGAAGCCCCTACACACTTTCGGAGGTGAGCCGAGATGGGTGGGATTTGAATGAGCTGAGGGAGCGGGAGAGGGTCCCATCAGCAGCAGAAGGGTCTAGAACAGGTAGAGGTGAGGGAGGGACATGAACATATCTTGTCCGGTGTTTTCCTTTCCCGTTTTGACTACTCCAGCCTAGAGCTCATCCCCAGAGAAAATGCTAGAGGCCTCTTAGGGGCTCTTTTTTGCCGACCCCAAAAGAAGCTTCTGTCCCGCCTCCTGCCGTGCACGCACCCTCATTCAAACCGCCCTCTCTGCTCCTCTCCCCTCTGAGAGGTGCCACGTGGGCTCAGAGGTAGCTGGGCTGCCTGAGTGTAAGTAAGGGTGAGGGAAGCCTCCCAACCCCCAATCCTGCTTTTCCTACTCCTGGATTTGCCTTCAACTCAGAGTTGCTCTTTAACTGAAGGACGAGGCCAAGGGGAGGAAGAGATGCGTAAAACAGTCTTGAGCCCAAACCAGAGCAGGCTGCACCGACAAGCAGAGCGCTCTGGGTGTGCCTACGAGGGGCAACCATGGTGGCCAGGCATCTGAGCTGTGAAGACTAGTAGAAGACCCAGAGCTGGAGAGCAGATCGGGGGCATTCCTCAAACTCAGAGGACGCCGACTTGACAGAGCACAGTGAGCATGAGAACTGGTCGGAAGTGGCCCATCGGGGTACAGGTCTGGGGTCGGGGTGTGAGGGACTTGGGGCCAGAGACAGGATCCTCTGGTACTGGTCCCTAGAAACCTCACTCTACTGTAGCCAAGGCCCCTTGAGTTCTAGCGGGAATATAGAATACAGAATAGGAAGAATATAGAACATAGAAGGAAATCAGTCTAATTCTTAGTATCTTGAGATGATGTAGTTAGGCACAGTGTCTCCCAGCATCTTGAAGAGGGCTATAGCCAGCTCAGTAATGTGGATTGTATTAAAATGCATTTAAATCAAACACCCCTTCTCCCAGTGCAGCGTGTCCTAATCTTAGTGCCCCTCCCCTCCCCTCCTCTCTGCTCTCCCTCCTCTCCTCTCCTCACCTATATCCCAAGGCATGCTGCAGAGACAGTAATAAGAGACATGCAGCCAATGCAGTGTTGGCCCAACTTTAAAGATGTTTATCCTTGATTTCCTCGTGTGATGCTCTAGTGAGGATGCAACAGAACAGATAAAACCAATACCTATCTGTGATAGAAACACTGAAATCGTAACTTACCAAACCTGGAAGATAGTGAAGCACACTGCGCATGAACCGAGGCAGTCAGAATGACAGAAGCACGTCACAATGATTGCCGTGCGCGGAGGACTTCGCCTTGCGGCAGGCACGCTGGCCTGTCTCCTACCACTCTCCGGCTATAAAAACAACTCTCCACTTGCTAGGCTGGGGTCAGGTGCCGCCAGCTGAAGCAAGCCGTCCATGCAGTCACACGCAGAAACACTGGGGCTGCAAGTCAGTCCAGACCTGACTGGCTTATTAGCTACATCGGGAGACTCCTGATGTTCCTGGGACCAAGGAGATCACTTGGTTATACCCCCTTGTCCAGAATCAAAAAGTTCTATACATAACAAAATCATCTAAGCCTTATTACACTTGAGAAGAAAGGCAAGGGGGAAACACGGGAGCACATTAGGGAATGCACGTTATGCCCCCCAGATGCTCCTCTGAGCAGATGAAGAAGTGGTGGGCAGATCCTTGCTGTGGGAAGCCAGGTGCAGGAACCCGCAGCAGTCGCATCCCAGGGACGCTTGTGCGGCGTGCTGATTCCAGGCCCCACCCAGCCGCCCTGATCAGAAACTGCACTGTAACAGGAGCCCCGGGGCTTTGTTGGAGCAGCATGGGTGTGAAGAGGGCTATAGCATTGCCAGGAAGAAGGACAGGCACACACTCGCCCCCAGACCTGCTGTCTGCTAGGGCGCACGGCCTCCGAGTCCTCATGGAGACCTCCTCGGCCACCTTGACTCCATGCCTCCCAGGCTGGACCTTACCCTGCAAGGACTGAGCGGCCGCTGCTGTCTCAGAGGGGCTCGTGCAGCTTGAGTTGTGCTGCAGGTACTTCTAGACAAACGCCTCCAGGGGCCTGGCTTCACCTTAGCAGGTATACTGAGCCCGTGCCCCACCCCCACCAAGAAGCTTGCCCAGTTGGTCTCTTTAAAAACCTAGGCGGAGTGAGGGCTATGACATCAAAGTTTGCATTTTCTGGGGTAGCAGGAGGCCACATATTTGAAATTTACCCTGCAGATCAGTAAAGGTGAACAGGTCAGATCGTAGCTGATTCCAGTTTCTGAATGCAGGCTCAGCAGATCCTCAGGCGCTGGAACTTGTCCTCCTCCGGCGACACCCCAGACACGGAGTCTTAGCTAGCCACGAATCCATGGCACACGCCGTGCTCTGCCAAGCGAGCCCAGCAATGCCGAGATGCATCTGTGATTCCACTCCATCCACTCCTACAGGAGGAGGAGCAGGGAGAGGAGGAGGGAGGACCATCCCTTTGTCCTGTGGCTTCTCGGGTCTGGCTGCTCTGTCCCAGGTGTATTCAGAGGTCTTGCTTCCCTGGCCACCTTGGCCACCCGGCCCACCTTCCTCCTCTGATCTGGGTGGGCTGTGGTTACTGTTTATACTCAGCCCAGTGGAATTCAGCTGGTGGGCCCACAGCAGTACGTGGGCTCCAGGCCTGCAGGAGGCAGAAGGGCCAGGAAGTGTTGGTGTTTGCGTGTGCCTGTGTGTGTGCCTCTGCCCCTGTGAGCAATGCAGTCCCTTCAGGGTCTGTTTTGTGCTGGGACTCTGGCCAGTGTCACCCAGAGAGAGGAGCCCAGGGCTGCGTGCTCCAGGTGCACACTCCAGGGGGCCCCGTGTGCAGCTGGGTGCCCCTGGGCCAGCAGGTGCTGGGGCTGCAGCACCCATCCTTCTCCCTGAGTGCCGCCACCAGCTCTTAAAAACAGGAGCTCCCGCATGACATAAGCAGACATCAGCTTGTGGGAACCCAGAGCCCACAGACGGCTGGTGCAGCCGATCGTGGGCTGGGCTTCAGGGAGCCCTTGAGAAATGAGAGGGACTTAGGAATGTGGGTACCCAGAGAAGACAGGAGGCCCCCTGGAAGCCACCCTGGCCCACAAAACAGCCTTGCTCTGCTGCATTCCAGGTGCGAATGTCTCCCCGGCTACAGTGGGAAGCTCTGCGAGGTGGACAACGATGACTGTGTGGCCCACAGGTGCCGCCACGGGGCCCAGTGCGTGGATGCGGTCAACGGCTACACGTGCATCTGCCCCCAGGGCTTCAGGTATGGCAGGGGGCCCCTCAGGAAGGAGCCCTCAGGCTGGGGGATGGGCAGGCTAAGGCAGGCAGAATGAAGACCCACTCCTAGACAGCGCTAGCCCTGGGCCTCCTGGGTGTCCTTGGAAGGTCAGCCCTTCCATGTCTGAGAGCAGATGCTGTTAAGCCCATGTAATAGACAGGAGAGCCACCAGGGCAACTGTGTGGGAGTTGGACTTAAGATGCAGCTCAAGTGATGTCAAGCTTGGGCGTGATTCCTTCCAACGGAAGATGCTACCGTCTTGGAGCTCAGCTTACACGGTGGGGTAGTCAGATGGCCACATGGGCGGTGGTCTTTTTAGGCTAGAGAACAAAAGCATTATTGTACCCTAATGGCAGAAAAATGGAGGTAAATGGAAAAGCTTGGGGTTAATCACTGGAATCAGTGAAGTAGGAAGAGAAAGAGGGAATGGGAGGCACTGGCGGGTGGTCAGGAGAGGTCCTTGGGGTGTGTGGATGGAGACGCTGGGTACCCGCCCTAGCGCCCACACTGACTGGAAGGGAAAGGTGCAGGGGGCGCTGGAGGGGCACCAGGGACCAGACTTAAGGTTGGGGGGGTGGGGATCAGTTTGGGGAAAGTTCTGTATACATGAGTACTTGCCACACGGCATAAACACAACCATGCAAATGACCCTTGGTCACAGACTCTGAGAAGGAATCATGAAGAAGTCTGGTTTTTCCAAAGCTTGATTGAGACCATCTACATGAGGCTTGTGAAAATAGACATTCCTGAGCCCCATCCCAGAGCTACTAATTTAGAATTGCAGGGGGGAGAGCTGGGGTGGGGGGTGGGGAGAGGAAGGGGCTGGGAATCTGCACTTTCTTTTAATGTCTTTAAATTCCGGTGAGATACATATAATGTAAAATTATCCGCCTTAACCATTTTTAAGTGTGCAGCTCTGTAGCATCAAGTAAGCCAACCATCATCCGTCTCCAGAACTTTTTTTAATCTTGCAAAACTGAAACTCTACATGCATTAAACACTAACTGCCCACTCCCCCTCCCTACGGCCCCTGGTAACCACCATTCTACTTTCTGACACCATAAATCTGACCGCTCTAAGTACCTCATGTAAGTGGAACCTGTAGTATTTGCATTTTTGTGACTGCTTTATTTCACATCCTCAAGGTTCATCCACCTTGTAACAGGTGTCAGAATGTCCTTTCTTAAGGCTGAATAATATTCCGTTGTCTGTATGTGCCACCTTTGTTTGGCCAGTCCTCTGTTGGTGGGTGAGAATCTGTGCTTTTGACAAATTTATGCCAGAAGATTCTGATGACACTGAAATTTGGGGACCAGCACTCTCCAACCCCGTTATTGTAAAAATGGGGAAATGGGGGCTTAGAGAAGGAAAAGGACTTTTCCCAGTTAGTGGGAGGGCTGGAACAAGCCCCAGTTCCCATCTTTCTTTCCTCTCTCTGTTAGTGGCCCTCTGGGCAAAATAACTCTGATTGTCTCCTCTCACTGTCCTCCGCTCATTCCTCCTCCATCTTCTCGCCCCTCCTCCCAGCGGGCTCCTCTGTGAGCAGCCCCCACCCATGGTCCTGCTTCAGACCAGTCCCTGTGACCAGTACGAGTGCCAGAATGGGGCCCAGTGCATCGTGGTACAGCAGGAGCCGACCTGTCGCTGCCCCCCGGGCTTCGCCGGCCCGAGGTGCGAGAAGCTCATCACCGTCAACTTTGTGGGCAAAGACTCCTACGTGGAACTGGCCTCCGCCAAGGTCCGGCCCCAGGCCAACATCTCCCTGCAGGTGCGCCTCTCCCCAGCATGCCCCCAGGCTCCGTCGGACCATTCTGAGAACCACGGCTGTTCTTAGGACAACTCCTGACTGGCTGTCACCGCAAATGACAGCCCCCATTCCCAGCCACATCCATTCATTTACCTAGAAAATAGTCCCTCAAATATTCTGTGTCAGACACTGTGCTGGCAATGGGGATTTGACGGTGGGCAAGGCAGACAGAGCCCCTTGTCCAGAGAAAGATGACAAACAGGGCCGGTGCCAGCCCCGGGTGTTGCGGGAGCTCTAGGGGTTCGCCTAGAGAAGGCTAGAAGGATGAGGGGATGCCCTTTTCACCTGAGGGATCAGCATGGACAAAGGCCCAGAGGCACCAACACTCAGGGCATTTTTTAGGGAATGGAAAAACATTTAGTAGGAGCCAAATTCTTTTCCAGCTAACTTCTTTCAAGTTCCTTACCTGTGGACCCGAGCACATTTATTCCAAAATGCATCTCTGGGTGACCTAAATGCTTCTGGGAGGGGTGGAACAGGGATAGAATGGGGTTGGGAAGCAGCAGGCCCCTGCCTAGCAGCTTGCTGGGGAAGAAGAACCCCAGAGACACAGCAAAGGGATGCAGACCAGCTAGTGGCCCCCGCCACGTGGCACTAACTAGGGCCCTGCTCTCCTTTTGCTTATGGCTGCACTGGCCCAGCTTTAAGCTTATGGCAAAAATATTTATTCAACACAGATCTGTTGAGTGCCTTTGTGTCCAGGCCCCTGGCAGGTGCGTGGGGCTGCAGAAACACACAGCGTTCAGACTGCCTTGGCTTTTGGAGCACCCAGTGCAGCCGGCAGGCCTCTGAGATGAGGGTTGACCCTGGGCACTCACAAGGAGGCGGCTCTGGCTACCGTCCGCCTCTCCTGCATTCTCCTCCTTGCCCTCCTGCCTTCCCCTCTCTGTCCCACGGACCCAGGCACCTGAATGTTGGGTCCCGGTTAGCCCGCACCACAGACATCCAGAGGTCCCATCAGACCATCTGCTCCGTTTCCAGTCCTTCAGGCTGCACTTGTGCTAGGTGGTGGGAGCAGACAGGCTGGTCAGAGGATTCCATCCCTGCAGCACAGTGCCCTCTGGGCAGCAGCCTCTGAAACCAGGGCCTCTCAGCCCTGGCACCACTAGAATCACCTGTAGAACTCCTACAATTATCTTTGCCTGGGCCCTGCCCCCCAGAGATTCATCTGGAGTTGATTTGGGGTAAAGCCTAGACACAGGTGTTTTTAAAAACTCCCCAGATGACTCTTAACACAGTGCCTCGCTCATGGTAAACACTGAATGCAATGGTCATTGTTAGCATTTTGTTCATGATTATTATCATACTTTATACAGAGAGACTGAGGCCCGGAGGGGAGCGAGGATTTGGGTGGGATCACATTGTGTGCTGGTGAGAGAGGCAATTAGCACTCAAGGCTCCTGACCCCACCCCCACCACCCGCACACACAATAAAATACGTGATTATATATTCTATATATGTTATATACTTATGTATATGTATATATATCTTATACATAATAACCTAATGTTCCTGTACATAAAGTGGCACATAGTGGGTCCTCAGTAAATAGTTACTGAATTGAATTGCTCCATCCGCACTTGCTGGAGGGTAAGTATCTGTGCTCTGGGAAACTCCCAGACTAGACAGAGGAGGAAATGCGAACGTGGATTCAGATCTGGGGTTCATCCAGAAGATGCCCGCTGCAAGAGGTCTCTGTGAGGGTGGGGTTGGGGAGGCCAGGCCTCAGGGGAGCCCTAACCCACATGCCTCTCTCCAGGTGGCCACGGACAAGGACAATGGCATCCTTCTCTACAAGGGAGACAACGACCCCCTGGCGCTGGAGCTGTACCAGGGCCACGTGAGGCTTGTCTATGACAGTCTGAGCTCCCCACCCACCACGGTGTACAGGTAGGAACCACAGCGCCACCTGTCAAGGCACGAACCCCTAGAGGAGAAGCCAGGGGCCGCTCTGAAGCCTCTCCTCCCTGCCCGCCCCACGCCCCCCCCACCCCACTTTCCCCAGCTCAGATCTTCGGGGGGGGGGGGGGGGGCTATGCTGGACGAAGAGGCAGGACGCTGGAGGAAGAGGAAGGCCGACCCCCGCGGGGAGATGACACCTCATTACCATAAGATAAATGGCCAGCTGGCTACTGTGCAGGAGCTCCTGCGCCAATGCGGATGAGGCTGCTTAATGAGCTGCCCTTTTCAAAATGTCATCCTAATCTTTTATTAGTTTAAGAAAGAAAACAGGGGGAGATTAGCTTGCAACTCAAGGGGAAGACATCCCAGAGCACGAGAGAGCAGGACTCTTCCTTAAGTGACTTTCAAACTGTTCTGAAGGATGGTTTTTCCCTAAACTTCAGTCTTTCCAACAGTCACCCTGATTTTTCTGTAAAACTATAAAAATACGGCGCATCAGCTGTCCTGTTCCATAGCAGGCCGCTTTACATCAGCTTTTAAATCCGCGACCTCTTCCCTTTCAGCTTCATCTTAAGTCATATCATTGGTGAAATCACAGATATGCTAGTTCAGTGTTAGTTTTTTTTCTACTCCTCAGTAAAATAAATACTAAACTAATAAGTTATTTTAGTTCTATTTTTGTAATTATTACAAAAATCACCATTAAAATGAGAAATATTTGTGTTACACCTAAAATCACATAAAAACTGCCGGTGGCAGGAGAGACATTTCTTGGGGGGAAAGCACGTATATGAGAGAGACCACATCTGGAGGCCAGCCTTCCCCTCTAGAGGCAGGCGCACGTTCACTGGGATTGGGGATGGCTAGCAGTTTACAGACTTTTTTCCCAGGAGCTAACTCAGTTATGCAGTCACAACTCTATACTGAAATCAAAATATTAAATACACCGAAGCAAAACTGTCCCCTGTCAGGGCTGAGAGGGGGCAAAGTTTCTTCCCTCATACTTACTCTCATGAAGGCCCCCAAAACAACTCCCAACAAGCCCAGCTGAAAACCATTGGTTTAAACCAGTGGTTCTCAAAGTGGGGTCCCAGAGCAGCAGCAGCCAGAAACTTGTCAGACATGCCCGTTTTCAGACCTCACCCCACACCTACTGACAAGCTCTGGGCTAGGGCCCAGCCATCAGTTTTAAGGAGCCTCCAGGTGATTTCAATGCATAAGTCTTGAAGTGGCAGCTTACACAGGAAGCTTTCCTGGAGGAAGAGCCTTTTGTGATGGGTCTTGAAGAAAGGGTGGAGTTTACATGAGCCGGGAGAGTAGGTGGGCGAGCCGGCCAGGAGAAGAGCAAAGACCAGCCTAAGGGACAGCTCAAAGGGCTGGACCAGACAGAAGGTGCACAGCAGAGGGTGGGTGGAGGGAATCCCAGGCAGGTTAGGACAGTGGGCTACAATGGACACCAGAAGAAGGAACTCACCTCAATGGCCTCAAGAGTTCCCTTAGAGTCAGGGGCTCCCAACGTCTGTGTTCTTGGAGCCACTGGTCATGGTCATGGGCCTGTGGTGTCAGACACATCTGAAAGCCTATATTTAAAACGGGTTTGTTTCCAAACAGTCTTCTCTGTGGCAGGACTGGTGGTGCTCCAGTAAAGTGCTCTTTCACACACTCTGGAAACGTCTCTTTCCTCCCCTGTGCACTGTACATAATCGCAGGATGCATTTTTGGGGGTGTTGTTGAGGGCTGGGGGTGCGAAGGTGTTTGACAAACTGAGCCTTGACTTGGGCATGTCTCAGACAGAAGTGTTGCAAAAGAACACCTCAGGAGAGGTTGGGCTCTGTCCGGAGCTGGGAGCCCATGCC
The DNA here is from genome assembly GCF_011764305.1 of Mustela putorius furo. Taxonomy (NCBI): domain Eukaryota; kingdom Metazoa; phylum Chordata; class Mammalia; order Carnivora; family Mustelidae; genus Mustela; species Mustela putorius. Next base: position 40,649,169 of record NW_025421294.1, read on the forward strand.
CCACACTGACATGAGCTCTTAAGGGATCATGTTGCGGTGAGAATGCTGGAACCTTTTGCTAATGCCTGACTCAGGATGTGAGGAATGAAATGGGAAGCTAGAGAATTCTCTCCTACAGCCCTTGTCAGGGAGCCAGTGGGCTGAGGGTTAGTGCAGGGCTCCGGGGAGACCCCAGGCTCTTTCTCTTACCCCTGGGACAAACCCAATAAAGGATGCCCATGTCTAGGTCTGCGTGCCAAGCCTAGGGACAGACCCTTAGTGTCCTGCCACTCACAGTCCTAAAGGACCCAAGTCTCCAGAAATCCTGTATTTAAAATGGGTTTGTTTCTAGGCTTCTCGGAGGCAGCACCCACTGTGCCCCAGCAGTGTGCTCTTTCACTCAGTAAATATCTCCCAGATGCCTTATGTGGGCCGGGCCCTGGACTAGGTATGGGCAACACAGAGTTAAACAAAACACAATCCAGAAAAGAAGGCAGGTGTAGAAACAAGCAATAGTCACAGAAGCAGAATTGAATAGGTCTCCCAGAAGACATTGGTACATGCTAGGGGACATCGAAGGAGCAGACATTTCTGTTCAAAGAACCGGAGAAGGCTCCTGGAGGAAGAGGTAACATTTGAGCTCAGGCTGGAACTGGAGCTGACAAGCATTTCCACAGGCGGAGAAGTGAGAAGGCCCTGGGCAGGGGGAGACAGTGTCTCCCAGACCCCGTCTGCATGCACAGAAGCCATGCTTAGGGGCTGTAGTTAATGCAGAGCCCAGAGTCACTGTGGTGACCTCTGGCCACCTAGGAAGGCCTCCTCAGCCTCAGGGCCAGGGTGTCAAACCAAAGCTGATTTAATCAGGGGAATTGGCAGCTTGCAAAATTTTGCCCACTGAGGCCCCATGGACAGCCCCCAGAGTGAGAATGAGAAGTTAGCACCCCCAGCAGGGATTTGTAGGCTTGGAGCAGCTGCTTTCTGGGCCGCTTTCATGAGGGTGCCTGATTTTTTTTCATCTGCCCAGCTGTAGTCACAGGTGGGGGTGCTGTACTTCAAGGTCCTACCCTAGGCTCTAGGGCAAACACACAGTAAAGCCTGTCTGAGCCCCTACCTGCCCCAGAATGGGAACAGGCTGCGCTATTGCTGAGTTCTGAGACTTGTCAGAGGGAATTCGGGCATTATTTCCTACCAGCGAGGCCAAGGGGCCAAGTAAGGTAACAGACTTGGGAAAGTGGACTGTGGTAGCCTGGAGAGCAGAGGCTTTGTCCAAAGGGACTGCTGACCTCAGCTCCAGCAGATGCTGCCTTGTGGGAATGTAGATCATTAAGAGAAGCTAGAAACCCGGGCTTTCTATGTGAAATAGCTCAGTGTTTAAATGTGGGCCACAAGACAACTCTGTTTAGCCCACAGTGCAGGCTCCCTGAGTCTTAATTACCATAGTCCCATCCACTGCCAAGGTCTTTTTCTCCCTTGTCCCTCCGCACAAGTCCCGGGCAAGTGTCATCACTTTTATTTTAGGGATGAGCTGCATAATGCGCAGATGAAGTCTTTGGCCCGGTAGCACACAAGCCAGCAAAGTGGCGGAACAGAGAGTCAAATCCAGGTCAGGTTCCCACCAGAACCCACTTTTCCACCATGCTGGGGCATAACGGCCAGGACAAGAGAGAGAGAGAGAAAGACCATGCAGACACAGTCCAGGAGTTGGGGGGCAGGGCAGGGGGCTGGTGTCTCTGCCTCCTGGTCTTGATGTCTCCCGCTACCAATTAACGGAACTCCCAGGGACGATTTGGTCCTGTGAGGCTCTATCGCCACCTAGTGGCTACAACAGCATCCAGGTGAACATGCCCAGTACCTGGAGGAATGATGATGATTCATTTCATGGTGGAGTAGGGTCCTGTGGCTTGGGATCCTGGGTTTCAGTCTTGCCTCCACCACTTCCACTTTAAGACTGTGAACTGGACACCTTAAGTCTCTGAGCCTTAGGCCTCATCTCTAAAATGGAAAAAAAAAAATTGTACCTCTCCTCTGGGGGTTATTAGAGAATGCAGGTCAAGTGCTTAGCACAGAGTAGCACAGAGCATGTGCCTGCTATTGGTATTAAAAGCAGAAGAGGCGGCGCCTGGGTGGCTCAGTCAATTAAACACCTGACTCTTAATCTCAGCTCAGGTCTCTATCTCAGCTCGGGTCTTGATCTCTGGGTTGTGAGTCCAACTTGGCAAGGAGCCTACTTTAAAAAATGCAGAGGGAGGGGAGGCAGGCAGGAAGGATGGATGAAGGAAAGAAGGGAGGGGAGAAAGGAGGAGGAAGGAAGGAGGCGGGGAGGGAGAAATGCAGGGAAGGAAGGAAGGAAGGAAGAACGGAAGAGGGAGGGAGGAAGTAGAACTCGAAATGTCCTCCTGCCGTTCCCAGACAGGAGCCACCCAGCTAGCTCGGACATGCCCACGGCTCTCCACCTCCCACGTGGTGCTGGTGCCTCTGGCCCAGTGGCTACTGAGGAAGACTCTTGAGCCCAGTTGTCTCCCCTGTAATCCCTATATCTCTCTCCAGGAGACTAATTAATGGGGCTTGGAACCTTAGTAGGATCCTTTCTTTTAGAGTTAACAGCAGATAGTTTCAGGTTGCTTTTTGGGGGTTTTGTCTGTTTTACCCCCACCCTTTTTTCTGAGAGCAGCAGAGCCATTTTTCTCATTTACTTCAAGGGCCAAGATTACCAAGGAGAAAACAGTGAGAGGAAATGGAGCCATCCTGATTTATGAGATGGTGGTGGATAATCAGAACCTGGAGCACCACCTACCCCAAACCTCCAGGGACCTGCAGTCTGAAAACCACTGGCTTTAGGCATCACCTCCAGGAAACCCTAACAGAGATGTACCAGGAAGGCATCCTATTAACCCAGGAGCCCCTACTGGCACAGGTTATGGGAGCTTTGGATTTGGAACAAGTCCTGACTTTGAACCTCACTTCTCCCACCTCCTAGCAATGTGTCCTTGGTTCCTTCCCTGTAAAATGGGGCTCATGAGTGCCTTCCTCAGAGATGGTTATTAGCCAGCGGAAACAGAAACCAAAAGCCCTGGGCCGCTGGAAGGTAGAAGAGCTCTTCTAGGGTCCATGAACCTGCTCCCCGACTCGGTCCCTCCTGCCACACCCAACTCCAAGCCCAGGGTCAGGGTGGAGGAGATCATCATTCTACCTTTGAATGCTTGCTAGGTATCAGGAACCATGTGCTGTCCATCCGAGCATGGTGAGGTCGACCTCTGTGCCATTGCTGGAGTGTGGAAATGGAACCTCAGGTCTACAGAGTGGTGGGATTTGCCCAAGGTACCTCAATTGGAAGGCCCATGTGAGAGCAGATCTCTCCAACACCCGAGCATGACCTAGCAGAAGACTATAGCCAGAGGAAGGAGCCTGCCTATGACTCCCCTTGTGGGAATCAGAGGAGGCCTTCCACAGACTCAAATGGCTAGGGCACTGGGGAGCCTAGCAGTTACTCAGGGGCAGGGGCGGGGGTGGCCTCACGTCCTCTCTGCTCCTGCGGCTCCTACCAAACCACTGTCTCCAGGCTGGGGCCCTCAGCGAAGGCATGCCAGGGCCTGGGCCAGCACGTGGAGCCCAGGAAGGAAGCAAGCGGCCAGGAAGGGGTTAGTGGCGTGTGTTTGTTCACTGTGTCTGTGTGTTTATAACAGCCGCCTCAGACTCCCTGAATTTTGGTCAGAAGGGAATGCCAAGACCACCCACCCAGAGCCATGGCCTCTCTACAGCTCCGTCTCTGACAGGTGGCTGCCCAGCGTTAGTCACATGGCTCGGGGATGGGGAGCTCATTCAGGACAACGTCAGTTTGCCAGATGGTCTGGGGACACAGCTGTATGTTTGTTTAAAAGCTGTTTGTTTGCATGTATGTTTAAAAGCTGCGTTAGGACTCCAGGTCGGAAGCTTGTAGTCTCCACACACGGGCCTCATTCCCCCCAACCCACCATCAACTCATCTTCGGGAGCACAGGTCTCAGCCTTTTCCTCAGTTCACTACTTAGAGCAGTTAGAAGCTACTGGAATTGAACAGCTCCATCTTCTTCTAACTTCCTGGCTCCCCATCACAAATGAGATCCTCCAGTGGACTCAGCTACCGCTCCACCCCTGTTGCCCTATTTCTGGACCTACCGGTACGCTGACATATTGGTCGTTTGGTTTGGGGAAGGCTGAGGAAGCGTGGGCTCTGTGAGTGTCTGTCCTGTTGGCCGCCGATCTCTAGCTCCTGGGACAGTGGGGCTCAGAGCAGACACCCAGTGGGTGGGAGACGGACGGCTGCAAGGGCAGATGACGGACGGAGGGTGGATGGCTGGGAGGCAAGAGAACGGTCATGATGGGTTTGGGGGGGTCCTGCACCCCTGCACATCCCCCTCAACCAGCCCTTTCTCCCAGAGATCATCAGCATGAGAGCAGGAGCCGCTAGTTTGCAGGCAATGGTGGGTTCCTGCTGCTGTTAACGGACCAGCCAATGCTACTGATGATGGTCACATTTTCCCAGTGATTTACAATCTGTAAAGCACCTTCAAGTACCTCCTCTGATTCTCTCATCACGCTAATTCTGTCAGGTTGTCCTCCCCCTGTTACAGATGAGGAGACGGAGAGCAGAGGGGTTCTGAGTGGTCACGGGGCCGCCAAGGAAGGGGCTAGGACAGTCTCCGCTTTCTCCACCCCACGTGAGCCTCTCTTCCCCCAAGTATTTTCCTCATCTCTCTGCTGAAACTCCCTTCAGTCGAAAAGGGCTGAGGAGGCAGCCTCTCCAGTCGGATGGCGGTGGTGAATGTGGAGGCTCCTTCTCCACTTGAGCGCTCAGAGAAAGAGTACAGTATTTCCACATGCCTGTCACCTGCGCTCAAGGCTCCCTCCCAGCCCCGACCAAGGATCAAATAGCAGAAAGAGCAGAACTTTGGGGTCAAAATTTTGCCTATGCATTCTCTTTTTGGAACATATTAGCTGAATGACTTCAGACAAATCCTTTCACCTCTCTGGGCCTCATTGGTCTGATCTGTGAAATGGGGTATCTGATGTCACTTGACAGAATGATGGTGAGGGTCCAAAAAGAGCGGAGAGCCATTCAGCACGATGCCTGGCTCTTGCACTTCCCTCCTGAGCCCTCACTGAGGGCTGCTGGGACTAAGGGAGGCAACACGGGAGAGGAGCGTATGTGTGGGCTTTAAAGCTAGATGGACCTCAGTGTACAGTCCTGCTCTAGTTGTGGGGACCTGGAAGCATTATTTGACCTCCCTGACCTTCTGTCTCCTTCTCTTTTTTAAAGATTTTAACTATCTATTTATCTATCTGTTTATTTATGAGGGGGGAGAGAGATTACCTATGGTGGGAGCAGAGGGAGCAGCAGACTCTGCTGAGCAGGGAGCCTGACGCAGGGCTTGGTCCCAGGACCCTGAGATCATGACCTAAGCCGAAGGCAGACGCTTAACTGACTGAGCACCCCCAGGCACCCCTCTTTCCTTGTTTCTGTAATGCTGTAAACATGTGAAGCAGTGTTGTGCGGTGTTCTAATCCACGTATGGTCAGCAGACTGCCGGAGGTGCAGGAGATGAATTAGATGCCACAAACTATTGACACTTTAATTGAGAGCCTTTATTTTTCATCCGTACTAGGAAAAATATAAATCACCCTGAAATATTCTTTTCCTGGGCAGGAGTCCTTAGAACAATGCTAGCTTTATATCCTTACTGATGCTTATGGGGGAAATGGAGCAACTGAAGAAAAACATGTTAATAATGTTTTAACATTATTAACATGTGGCATACCCTAGAGCAAATATTGAGAAGGCGGTCTGAGGATGAGTCTGCTTAACTCTATAAAATTCAAGAAAGAAATGCAAATAATATAACTGAATGCATGACATGGCCGTAGACTAGCTCTTGTACTGGAAAGGGGGGAAAGTGCTATAAAGATACTAGTGGATCCACTGAAAAATTAAAATCCAGCCTGAGTAGATACAAGTATGTTACCAATGTTAAATTTACCAAAGTTGAAAATTGCAGCTTGCTTCTGTAAGAGAATATCCATGTCCTTAGGAAATGCACACTGAGGCATTTTGGGATAAGGGAAAGGTATGCAACTTTTAAAGGATTCAGTGTATATATGTATGTACATCTGTGTGTATGCATGTCTATGGAGATAGATGGGTATGGAGACAGAAAATTCATGATAAAGCAAGTGGGGCTAATAGGAGAATCTGTGGGTTTAAGAAGTATTCTCTGTACTGTTTCTACTTTTGCAACTTATTTAAGTTTGAAGTTATTTCCAAATGAAAAATACAAAATGCTCGGGATGCTGGCCAAGTTCATGGGCCAGTGCCTGGCTGTGGGAGGCACCCAGCAAACCCTCTGATTCTCGCCCCTTCTCTCCTGCCCAGTGTGGAGACCGTGAATGATGGGCAGTTTCACAGTGTGGAGCTGGTGATGCTAAACCAGACCCTGAACCTGGTGGTGGATAAAGGAGCCCCCAAGAGCCTGGGAAAGCTCCAGAAGCAGCCGGCAGTAGGCATCAACAGCCCCCTCTACCTTGGAGGTAAGGCCCTTTTCCTCTCCCATCCCCATCACCTCCCCCTCCCACCCACCCTCTGTGCTTGGGCACCCACCCCGGCCTACTGCCCGGGGTTCCCCTGATCTCACCATCCACTGCCAAAGCATATCAGGAAAGGCTTCCTGGAGGTAGTGACAACCAAGCTGATTACCCTAAAGGGTAAATAGGCAGATCATGGCGAGGAGGAGAAGGAGAAAATATAGGCCCCTTCTGGGGAACTACAAGTGGTTCAGGAGACAAAGATGATGGGGATGGTGGGGAAAGGTGAAGGTGGAAAGGGGTGGGAGGAGACGGGAGGTCAAATCCAGGCCCTAGCATCCACAGACTTCAGGTCACATTCCCTCTGCTCTGCCACCACGTCAAACACTGTGGGGCTCAGGTGACGTTATGTAGTACACGTTTGAGATGAAGGTCATACAAGGCCAAAAAGGAAGTAGCCATCTGTCTGGCAGAGCCTGGGCCTGAAATACGGCCCAGGGCCTGTAATCCTCAAAGGGTTATGTGCAAAAGAAAAAAAGTCACCAGAGCAGCTTGTGCAACAAAGAGATTCCCAAGGCCTCCCTGCCGAGGAGACCCCTCTGGAAGGCTCAGGAATCTGTTCTGTTCACAGCTGATCCAGGTGCCAGGGGCCCAGAGAAAGCCTTCCATCAAGAGCAGTCCCAGAAGGGACATAGTTTCTCCCCCACTGGAAATCCCCGAAGTTCCAAAGAGCAAGGCTGCTCCCCAAAACCCCTTATCTCCCAAACTCTAGCTCTCCCGCCCTATGTTCTGTGGAGCCGAGGTCTGGTGGGGACATCAGAGGAATGGGATACACCCTCTGTCCCCTGCCTGGAGGGGGTGGTCCTCCTCTGTCCAGCAGGTGTGGCCCTGTGGCAAGCCAGACCTTCTATTTCTAAAGAAGTTTGAAATAAGGGTTTGGGGGGGGAATTTTCTATACTTAAAATGATGGCAGCAAATTGACGTTTTTTAAAGAGTTCAAGTACAGGACAAAGGCTAGGAGCCCTCGTGTGGCTGTGGGCCCCAGCTTCGGTCCCTTCCCTCCATCTGAACAGCAGATGGTCAGAGCTGTGAGTACTCAACTCTGAGCACCCCGAGCCCTCCTTCAGGCTCGGAGGGGCTGGTGGGCAGGGGAAGGTCTTCAGGCAGCTCTCCTGGCACCCCTCCCACAGGCATCCCCACCTCCACGGGCCTCTCGGCCCTGCGCCAGGGCACAGACCGGCCGCTGGGCGGCTTCCACGGCTGCATCCACGAGGTGCGCATTAACAACGAGCTGCAAGACTTCAAGGCCCTCCCGCCGCAAGCCCTGGGAGTGTCCCCCGGCTGCAAGTCCTGCACCGTGTGCAAGCATGGCCTGTGCCGCTCCGTGGAGAAGGACAGCGTGGTGTGCGAGTGCCACCCGGGCTGGACCGGCCCGCTGTGCGACCAGGAAGTCCGGGACCCCTGTCTGGGCCACAGGTCAGTGCCCTGCGAGCCCGGGCTCTCCACACGGACTCAGTCCCTGCCTGTAGCCCTTCCCTGCCCAAAAAGCGGCACTGAGGAAAGCTGGAAGGACTGTGGTCAGACGGTCCCCAGAACCCACGTCAGTGTGACTGCTCCAGCGGGCAAGAGCTCACACAGCCCACAGCAGGCCCCCCCTTAGAGACCATGTGTGAGGGCCTTGCTGAGAGCACCTATCTCCGTCAAGTGGAATGACGGTGAGTTTCAGCATCAGTGTCTCCATCTCAGAGATGTGGGTAAGACTATGTGCAGCATCAAAGCCGCAGAGGAGAGGGGATTGTAGAAGGTAAGAATGATGTCAGGTGTAAAGCACTTATCCCCTTGCCTGGCACTGCTGCAGGTGGGTGGGAGGTGCTGGGGGGAGGGGATGTACACTAGTGATGTTATCAATTAAGCTGCCAGAGCAATTACAACATTTAGAGAACGCTTAGCTGCTTCAGAGCAAGTACCTGCCACTTGGAGAGGGGAGTTGGCAAGCCAGCCAGCCTCGTGGCCACAGCTGGCAGCTGACTTGGCGCGATCTGAGCCTCCAGCAGGTCGGATGCTGCTGCTCAGCCCCTGAGCTAGCAGAGGGCAGACTATGGGATGGAGAAGACCTACAAGGACCCACTCTGAGCCTGGGCCTTGGCTGTGGTGGACAGAGAAAACCTCTGCAGTGCTCTGCCTTCCCCTTTCTCATTCTGTCCTCTGCCAACAGCTGCAACCGCGGGAAATGTGTGCCAGCTGGGACCTCGTACGTGTGCAAGTGTGCAGAAGGCTATAGCGGGGCCACGTGTGATCACAAGAATGACTCCAACGCCTGTTCTGCCTTCAAGTGTCACCAGGGACAATGCCATTTCTCCGATCGAGGGGAGCCCTTCTGCCTGTGCCAGCCTGGCTTTAGTGGGGAGCACTGCGAGCAAGGTGGGTTCACTGTGCGCAGGGGAGGGGGACTGGAGGCGGCCATGGGAGGCAGAGCTAGACCGTGGATCCAGACTGCCAACAGTCCAGTTCCCGCCCAGAGGCTGCGTGCTCTTGCACCTTCATCGTGAAAATGTGGGAACACCCTCCCTCTCTGAAGCAGTTGTCCACTGCGGTGTAACTAGCCCCACAAACCCCGGGGATCCAAGCCCTCCTCCTTCCCCTCCTCCGTGACCTTGACCCGTGGAATTTGTTCATTTTGAAATAAGCTCAAAAACAGGGAAATTAAAACTGAACTGTTATTAAAATTCAAATCTACCTCCCCCAGGAGGGCTTTTTTTTCCTGCATGGTAAAAAAGAAGTCTTCCTCCCTGGGCCCAGATTTCTAGGCAGACCCCTCGGTCTCTAAAGCACTCTCACATTTATACCTAGTTGCAATACTATTCAAGCAAAACAGACCAAGTTTTGAAATTTTTTATTTAGAAATATATTTTGAAATAATCTGAGATTTAACAGAAAACTTGTCAAAAAATAGCATTCACACTCCTGTCAACAGATTCCCCAATGACCATATTGCCACATGGGCTCTCGCCCACCACCCCGCATTGTACACACAGGCACTAATGTGTAATTTTTTTTTTTAAATTAAGAGCTTGTTACATCATGCTTACCAAAATTCATTAAAATGAATAGAAACCTTTCTCCTTCAGTCTCCCCTGAGGCTCATAACCTGTGAGCAGTAAGAAGAACAGGGAAATGGGTCACCGTCTTCCAGACGAGGAGAGTGGCTCAGGGATGACCAGTGTCTTGACCAGGCTGCAGGGCTGGGGGTCTAAGCTCCTCCTTCTCCTCGGGGCCTTGCTTTAGACCTCCTCCTAGTGTCCACACAGAGAGTTTGGCTGGGCGTGGAAGATTCAGGCTGTTATCGGGGCTCATTAACTCCTCATTCAGCTCCCCCCTCCACGGCAGGTCCCCCAGACACAGCCCTGGGCTACATCCAACGCCTTGCGCTGTTCAGGTCTGTAGCCCCCATCTCAGTTTATTCTTACCACGCATTCACTTCGGGGAGGAGAGAATTAGTATCTCAATCTATACCAGTGGGCACGGGGCAAAACTAGAGACTTCCTGGTTTTTGGCAAAGCCAGAAATCCCAGTATTTAATTGATCTTGTGGGGTTTTTAATGGTGACCTTTAATTTGGTTTCTAAGTCTAGGTGGCACAATCAAAATCTGGGGCCAGGATTTAGCCTGTAGCCTACTACTTGGCCACATCTACTGTGGTGTCTGAGTTCCTTGAAGGAAAGGACAGGGCCTGCTTTTGTCACCAGGAAATGCTCAGGCCTTAGTTGTAAATCTAGCAGCAAGGTAGGCGCAGAAGAAGCACTCCGTATTTGTGCAACAGCTGCATGTGGACAGGCAGGTGGAAGAACGCGTGAAGTACAAAGGGTCTTCAGGCCACCAAGGTTCGCGGACAGCCGGCCCAGGAATGGCCCCCGGCCGGTCATCTGTACCACCCAGGCCCTGACCTGGCCTCTTCTGTCCCCTGCAGAGAACCCATGCCTGGGGGAGGTGGTCCGAGAGGTGATCCGCCGCCAGAAGGGCTATGCCTCATGTGCCACGGCCTCCAAAGTGCCCATCATGGAATGTCGTGGGGGCTGTGGGCCCCAGTGCTGTCAACCCACCCGCAGCAAGCGGCGGAAATACGTCTTCCAGTGCACCGACGGCTCCTCATTCGTCGAGGAGGTGGAGAGACACCTCGAGTGCGGCTGCCGCCCATGTTCCTAAGGCCGACTGCCCACCTGCCCCCCCACCACTCAGACTCCAGCTTCGTGGGGCTGGGACAGCCATGTGGGACCCCCTTAAGATTTGAGGTGAAGAAGTAGAAGCTGGAGAGAAAGCAGAAGAAGAGAATATTAAGTATATTGTAAAATAAACAAAAAATAGAACTTATTTTTATTATGGAAAGTGACTATTTTCATCTTTTATTATATAAATATCACACCGTCTGAGTATATGTACCATATAGTGAGTTATTTTTACCAAGTCCTGTGTATTTGTTGTGGTTTTTATAAACAGCTGTTAAAATTTTTAAGAAAAAAGACTAATAAAAATTTTTTAAAACAAAAGGATAAGAATAAAGAAGTGATAGCCTGTCGGAGAAGAAAGAAGGAAGTTTTTATGCTGATGAAACAGTATCGTGTCAGCAGAAACCAAGACCTGCTTACTGAGCTCAGGAAAAGGAATGATAAGAGGAAGAGAAGGAAAAGATTTTTCTTTGTTTCTTCTTACTTTTAATGACTCTCTTTTTCTTCCCTAAAAGCACCCAGCTTTTAAGTCCTGGTTGCCGAAGGCCATCCTTCCAGGAAAAGCCGCTGCACCCTGGCCACCTCCGCCTCACAGTCGCTGCCCCCACCTGCCCCAGGCCACCAGCAGGTTCTGAAACCTCCTGCAGACCCCCCTTCTCCCTCCTGGCTGGCCCTCCCTGCCACTACAGGGTTGTTGGAAACTCTGCCACAGGCTTCATCTGAGCCTGCTTTGCCAAATTTTAAAACACCGCCTCTTTCCCTGCCCCTCTCCAGGTGAGTCAATGGAAGGGGTCAATGACATCTCCTCAGGCCCCATCCACTGGCCCTTCCTTTGAAAGTTCTGAACCATCCTTTTCTCTCCAGCCCATTTCACATTGGAATGCAGGACTAGAGGAACAGGCAGCCAGGGCTAGGGGGATGAGGAAGGCCAGGAGCCCAGACTGCCCACAGCCCTGGTAGATGTCCAACTCTGGAAAGTGCTGGGAGAATCTGGCTATGGGACAAACAAGCCTCTGCCACCTGATCCTCCAGACCACCCTCATGAGCTGTCATCACAACGCCCTGCCCATCTGCAACACTTTCCAACACATATCGGTGCTGCACCTGTTTTCATCTGTGCCATCCCTGCTCTGTGCGATTCCTGCTCCCTTAAGAAGGGTAAAGCCATATGGCCCCATTTCACAGACAGACACGCCTCTCTCAAGCTCTGTATCTGGCCTGAAGCTATATATCTGATAAGTAGAGGAGCCAGACTCAAAGCTCTGGGTTCCTTCTCTAAATAGCATAACCATAAGAAATTCACAGGTAGCTCATCAGACAAGCCCTACCAGGAAAAGAAAGTAGATGTTCTTTACTACTATTTTTCCTGCTTGTGTTTCAGTCTGGTTCTGTTCCCCCAGTATCCAGAAAGCTTCTAGACAGAGTTATAGATCAGGGGATGTGAGCAAAGGCAGCTCACCCAATGGAGATTTGCCCCTGTCTGTCAGCTCCCTCAGACTAGTACAGGCGCTCAGGGTCTCAACTGCTCAGCCCAGTGCCTTGTCTCTCACTCATCCCTCCTGCCCCTTGGGAGCCTCCCCTGCAGCAGTGTGAGGGAGGGCGATGTGGAACTCAGAGGACCTTCCAGGATGGAGCTTCCCCAGAGGAGCTCCCCCAGAGGAGCCTAGTGGTTCTGTGAGGACCAACAGTGGGCCAAAGGGTCCAAGAATCAAGAGAGAGGCAGAAAAGGGAGACGGAAGAGCACAAGGCAAGTGGCAAACAAGGAGGGAAGGAGAAAAGGAAAGAAGGGATGGTGGGGGGACAACAGAAGGAAGAAAGGGACGACCAGGAGGAGGGGAAAGGAGGGAGAAATAAGATGGAGGAACTTCAGGCAAGGGTTCAAGCAGTCAGAGCCAAGTATGGCAGGCTAGAACACGGACCCAGCCGGGTTTTTAAGCAGGGGACTAGTAAGACAAGGTCTGTTTTAGGAAGAGAACTGGTGGCAAAGATGAGACAGTCTTGGAAGAGGAGAGAGCACTCTGCCACCCAAAATGGCTCTGGGGGCTTTACCAGTTGTTCACTTGAGTTTGTTGTAGCTAAACAATGCTGCTTTCCAGATAGGTCCCAAAAGTCTTTGCGGTAGCTCCAGAGTCCTGAAAGGGGTATGCTGAGATCTCCCCAGTACCGTTCCCCATCCCTCATGCCTTCAGTCCACCTCACTCACACAGGTAAACCCTAGGCTTCTTCTACCACCAACACCCCCAGCTAGCCTCTCTCCATGCGACATGAGCCCACTCAGCCTGCCGTCTTGAGAGCCATGCCCCAGGGTCCCTGACTTTCTGGGAAGACTTAACAGGCTGCCAGCTTTCCCTCTGCCACCCCCAAGGAATCCAAGCCCTGCCTCTGCCAGCCATGTCCTGCACCTACTCCCAAGCCCAGCTGCAGTCAACCAGGGTCTTAGTGGGGCTTGAGGGTAATTTTGAGACTTCCCCTCAATTTTACAAGCCCTGACTTTATGAAATGCCTAATCCAAGATTAAGAAAATGCTCCCCAAAAGGAAGTTTCTCTAACAAATGCAGATTAAAATGTTCTTATTTCAACAGCTTAATTCTAGTCCCCCAGAGCAGGAAGAGGTCAGTCAGGTAACTTGCATGCTTAAAAGTATGGTTCGGTGTTTGCGTGTGGGGACGGGCATATGTGAAAGGGGGCTTGGGCTCTGTTTCCTCCTGAGCAGGATTCAGGGGAAGGAAGAATCCCTTTGACTCAACCAAGGGACCCTAAAGTGGTTATGAGATGATGTATTTAAAAGCTCTTTGTAAAGTGTAAACTAAAAATCTTTCATGTAAGCTGTTACTGCTTGGTTGTTGCTGTGATTGACATGCCAACAGGCCCCATGGAGAAGATGGCTTTGCGTTTTCAATTTCAGAAGGGAACCGGAGTCTAATGCTTCAGAAAGAGGATAGGATAAGGGACAGAGGGGCAAGGAAAGAGAGGGAGATTTCCTGGGGCCAGGGAAAGAGGAAATCCCCCAGAATGACCCTTAGGAACCTGGGAATGGCCAGGCGTGGGATGGAGCTAACCTCGCCTTCCACCAGATACAAAGCTTCCATCAGATTGAGCCCTACGGCCAAGCAGCCCCCCACCACCTTTGCTGGGAGGAGAAGCCTCTAGCCTAAGTGAACCTGCCCCTCAAAACTCACAGGTATCAGAGCTCAAGGAATCCGTGGTGAGGGATAAACCTGAGAATCAGAGAAAGGGAGTGTCTAAACCAGAGACCAAGATCATCCAACAAATTACACCACAGGCAGGAACAGACTCAGGTGTCTACCCAGGCCATCATTCTTCCTGCAGCTCCACTGTGAGCACAGGGAGAGTGAAGGTTGATACAGACCCTGTGATACCTTCTAGGTGGCCAGAAAAGTATCCTTTCCCCACAACAGATGGGTGATGGCTGGGAAGCTGGGGCAGTGCCGGGTTTGGGGGGCACTTATCCATATGTTCCAGTCTGGATTAGACGGTACCAAAGGAAACACTTGGGGAAAGTGGGTAAGAGACGCCCCCTAGCCAGAACAAGCAAAGACAGAGTAGGGCACTTGGCAAAGCTTATTTCTCTAATTCTACAATAGGTTCTAAGGGAAAAAAAAAAAAAAAAAACAAAAAAAAAAAAAAAAAAAAACTTTTAAGATGGTTTTTATAAAACAGTGTTATAGTGCCACTTCACCATTATGGGATAAATAATGTGCATTTTTTGATTCAACAGACTGTCATTATCTGATATCATTAAAATAAATGAATGAGTCACAGGAGAGCTGAGCTATGTGATGTTCTTATGAATACCATAAACTCAGCCCTTCTCCCTGGGTGTGTGTTTTATTTTTATTCCTGACCTTCACTCCCTGGGGCAAAGATTACTACATTCATGGGGTTTGGACAAGTCTGGTGTGGAGTTAATGAAAATAATTGGTCTCCTGAAACATGAAGTGTGGAAAAAAGGATTCAGAGGTCTCTAGAGACATGGGGGAGAAGGCCCAACACATGGCTTGAGGTCTGCAGGGTGTGTGATTTGTATGGTCACAGACTGGGTGCCAAGGGGCACAGGGGAAGAAGCCACTCCAGGGCAGAGAACATTCAGTAAGATGTGGAAGAAGACTGGTCCTGGGCACTCTAATGCCTAATTAAACCCCCTCTTTTATTCATTCCTTCCCAAGCATTTATTCAACATCTACTATGTGCTAGTCCTCATCTAGGCATTGAGGACAACACAAAGATGATCAAGACAAAGTCCTTGTTCTCCTGGAACTTAACATTTTTTTAAAGATTTTATTTGTTTATTTGACAGAGAGATCACAAGTAGGCAAAGAGGCAGGCAGAGAGAGAGGGGAGGAAGCAGGCTCCCTGCTGAGCAGAGAGCCCGATGCAGGGCTTGATCCCAGGACCCTGGGATCATGACCTAAGCTAAAGGCAGAGGCTTAACCCACTGAGCCACCCAGGTGCCCCTGGAACTTAACTTTCAATTGAGTGTCAAACAAATAAGTAAAGACATCATATAATATTAAACACACACACCCGAGTTGATAGGACCAAAGAGCTGGGGGTACTTTCCATGGTGAAATCAAGGAAAGCTTCTCTGAAGAACTGGGACCTGGGGACAGGTGAAGTACCAAGAAACATAAAGAGGAAGCCTGACCCCACAGTACTTACTAGATAACTGGCCCCATGCAGTTGGAATCTGAGTGAGAGCCCAAGCATCTTAGGAGGCCAGAGGCGAAGACGTGGGTGAGCAAGCACAAAGAGTGGGATTGTAGGTGAAGGAAGAAGTCACCCTTCAGCTTCCCAGCCCTGAGGAATCCTTGGGAGCACATGGCCTTTCTAAATGAAGAATGCCATAGGTCTGGAGGCCACCACCAGCTGACTAAAGGTCACTTTTGCTTTCCTAGCAGATAGCCCTGCACTTCTGTGAAGAACACCATTGGGAGCAAGACAATGGGAGGCAGCAGATGCACCAAGTGTTGGAAAAGCACCCAGGCCTGTTGTTCCTTCTTCCCGTGGTATTTCCAGAGCAAGACATGGCCACACAGGCCGGGGTGGGAGGCACTGAGCCTCCATTAAGATGCCCTTAATATTAGCTTCAAAGCTTTCTGTGTCAAAGAATCTAAGATGGAAGTGGGGAGTAGATTTTGTGCTGATGCCTCCTAGACCAGGCTGCCCGAGCATCTCTGCCAGGAGGAGCTGCTGGCCAGGAACCAATAGCCTCCACCTTCCAAGCTTAGACCAAGTAGCCCCTTCTCCCAGGGATCCTGTCAAATTCCCTTCTGTGTTAACTGCAGAGTTTCTCAACTGGGAGAGATTTTGCCACCAAAGGAGGCATGTGGCAATGCCTAAAGACAGTTTTGATTGTTTGACTAGGGCAGGGGGAGTGCCTGGGATGCTGCGAGCATGCACAAGACAGCCTCCACAACAAAGCAGCAGCCCGCCAAGGAAGGGATCAGTAGTCTTAAGATTGAGAAACCCTGTCTGGGTTGCAGATCCTTCCTGCAAGACCTGAATGGAATCATTTATAAATGAAGAAGAGGGTGAAAGTGCTCAATAGGCAATGAATAGTGGCCTCCTCAGGGGAACCTGGTCCCTTGGTGCAAATACATAGCAGGCTGGTGGTCTGTCCTTGTATTTAGAACACAATTATCGATGGGAAATGGGCTGCGACAATTTCCAGCAATGAGGTGCTACCATCATGCTTCCTTTGCCACTCTGTCCTTACTACAATCATGGCAAACGGGTGCAGAACAATGGATTATGGACTTGTTATGCTTAGGTGAAAGATATAAAATATGGTGGAGCAGGAGGCATTCATCTTTGGACCTGCCACTGGCAAAATAAGATTTTAAAAAAATGAGGTTTCTATTTCCTGGAACTCTACCCTTCAGCTAGGCTCCTACAGGAAGAACAGTGAAAGTTATCAAATCAAAACATGAGGACTGTGGATGTGTCTATGGAATGTCAAAGGTGAGTGCAGAAAGTATAGGTCAAAAGTCATAAGCAGCCCGACTCTAAGATGGGATAAGGGATGTTGGACAAACTCCCAGTAAAGATGGCAGGATTAACTCATTGTCAGAGTAACCTTGCTCACTCAAAATAATCTTGGAAATTGCTGCAGGGATAGGAGAGGCTCTCAGCACCTGACCAGAGCTCTGTAAATAGACCTTGCAAATGTCCATGTTTGCAGGGGTACTAGAGGTGAGGCAGCCTTGAGAGCAGGACTGGAGGAAGGTCTAAATGGTAAGTGAGGAAGGTCTAAGTGATAAGTAAGCAGGCCTCCATCTGGCTCCAACTCCACTGGCCCTAAGGAGCTCCACATTCTCTCCCCTATTTGGCTGTTTGACTTTGGAAATATCACTGTGAGTTTCGGATTCCCCTTCTAAAAATTGAGGATGGCAATACATCCAAGGATGGCATAAATCTCTAAAAATTATAAGTGGCAAAAAGCAATTCAGATTAAGCCACAAGAAGAATATGTTGGCTCAAGTCATTGGAAAATCTAAGATAGTTCTCACTTCATCAGACAGAGATGTGCATATCCTAGAGCTCATACAAGGTCATAACGGCTCTGGGTCTCTCACACATACTTGGCTTTCTTCTGCATGGGCTTCATTCTCAGGAAGGCCCTCCTGGGGAGTTGGCAAAGTGACTCTCAGCCATTGCATAATCAAAGTAGTACATACTACTAATTTCAAGTCCAGGAGAAAAGGGCTTTTTTCCAATAATCCGAGCAGAGTCACTGCCAGCAGAGTCACTGTCTCTGACAGGCCTGGATTCAGGCAAATGTCCACCACCGAACCAGACATTATGGGCAAAAGAATAAGATTCATTCATTGGCCAAGCCTGTATCACATGACCATCCCTGGAGCCAGAAACAGGTAGTCGAAGGTGAAGACAAGTGTTTCCCCAAAGAAAATAAGTAATAGATGCTGGGTGGGCAAAAATGGCATATAGAAACTACTCACCACAAGGAATTATTTAGAAGAAGATTTAAAAGATTTAGAAGATTTTTTTAAATTTAAGAAATCTAAGAAATTTTAAAAATTATTTAGGGATGCCTGGGTGTCTCAGTTGGTTAAATGTCTGCCTTCAGCTCAGGTCATGATCCCAGGGTCCTGGGATCGAGTCCCACATAGGGCTCCTTGCTCAGCAGGGAGCCTGCCTCTCCCTTTGCCTGATGTTCCCTCTGCTTGTGTTCTCTCTGACAAATAAATAAAATCTTATTAAAAAATTATTTTAAAAAATGACAAGTTCCAGTTCAAGGTGGTAACACAGGAAGGATCCTGAACTCCTCGCTTCCCACAGACAACAAATCTACAGCTACATATGCAACAGTTTCTACAGAAAGAAACCTAAGAACTCGTTGACCCACTCCTTCACATTGGGTGAACCAGAAAAAACCCACATCAAAACCAGTAAGGAAAGGCCAAGACACAATCTGTTCATAAATGCCTTGGCACAGAGACCCACAGTCAGAAATAAATTAATAACCCTGAGTTTCTCATTGAGGAGTGAAGGGTTTGAATCCCACATCCCAATTTTTAAGACCTACACTTCAGAAGTGAGCCCCCAAAACATCCAGCTTTGAATACAAACAGGGCTTGCATCCCTAAGACCCACAAAGCTATAGCAAACTGAGGAACAGTTCTTAAAAGCCTGTGGATTCACCCACCCCAGAATACAGCACAAAGGCAGGAAAGCAACCAGTTTTTCTGTATATAAAGCTTATCTTAAAGCATCTGATTTACCACACATAAACTCTCACATACCACACATATACTCATAAACTCTCATATACCACACATATACTCTCCAAAGACAGAGGCCAGTAGATGCTATCTTTGCCCTCTCCCTCTGCCTGCATCCAGTTCACCAGTATCTACTGGAAAGGAGCTTGTGTACCCATCTGGCACCCCGGTTTTGTGGCTGCCACCCAGGGAAAAACTCTTGACCACGTGACTCTGGTGGCCCATGGGGCTTACACAGATTGATAAAGACTTCTGCACGGCTATACTCCACAGCATAGTGGGGAGGCAATAGACTGAGGTACTCAGGGTTTCTACAAAAAAGGCCAATTACTTTATAACTTCAGCCTCAGGGACCAGCGCCTAATTAAACACACATCTAAGAGTTGACTACAATGTTCTACAGAGACCCAGGAGGAAAGGTGCTATCTTCACACTCTCCCCAGTGTGCTTCAGACTACTGGTGTCTCCCAGAAAGGAGCTTGTGCACATGTCAGGTGCCCTGTCTTTTTGTGGCTGCCTCCCAGGGAATGACCTGTGGTCACCCCTGGCTCACGTGGCCAACAGGGCTGATACTATCAAAGGGCTGAAAGTAAGAAAACTGCCAACAAGGGTGCCTGGCTGGCTCAGTCGGAAGAGCAAGTGACTCTTGATCTCAGGGTCATGTGTTCAAATGCCATGGTGAGGGTAGAGATTACTTAGGAAAATAAAGTATTAAAAAAAAAGAAAACCTGCCAAACAAGAATACTCTACACAGCAAAGCTATTCTTCAGAACTGGAGAAATAAAGTTTTCCAGGTAAGCAAAAGCTAAAAGGAATTCACTACCACTAGACTGACTTTACAAAAAATGTTAAAGAGCCTCTTTAAGTGCGAAATAAAGGGTACTAACTAGTAACAGTCAAACATCTAAAAGTATAAATTTCATTGTTAAGCGTGAATATAGGGAACTCAGAATAAACTGATGTTGTAAAGATGGTGGGTTAATAACATAAATTAGTAGGAAGGTTAAAAGACAAAAGGAATTTTAAAAACGCTAAAACCATAATAAATAGATACACAGGATTTAAAAAATGTAAATTGTGACATCAAAACCATAAGACATGGGGGCAGCAGGGAATAAATATGTGTAGCTTTAGAATGTATTCAAACTTTTTTTTGAAAAAATTTATTTATTTGACAGAGAGAGAGATCACAAATAGGCAGAGGCAGGAAGAGAGAGTGGGAAGCAGGTTCCCCACTGAGCAGAGAGCCTGATGTGGGGCTCAATCTCAGGACCCTGAGATCATGACCTGAGCTGAAGGCAGAGGCTAAACCCACTGAGCCACCCAGGCACCCCTTCAAACTTTTTTTTTTTTTTTTTAAGATTTTATTTGAAGGAGAGAGAGTGAGTGAATGAGAGTATGGCAAGTGAGGGAGGGTCAGAGGGAGAAGCAGACTTCCCATGGAGAAGGCACTCCAGGATCAGGACTTTAGTTAGCCAAAGGCAGATGCTTAACTGACTGAGCCACCCAGGGGCTTGAAACTTAAACGATAAATCATTTTATATAAACCTCAGGGTAACCAGAACAAAAACCTACAGTAGACAGAAAAAAGTTAAAGGAATCTAAGTATAATGTTACAGAAAATCATCAAATCACAAAGGAAGAGAGCATGAGAAAAAGGAATTACAAAACAGCCAAAAAACAATTATCAAGATACCAGCAGGTATCAATAATTACTTTACATATAAATGGACTAAATTCTCTGACCAAAAGACAGAATGGCTGAATGAATAATAATTTTTAAAAATCCCATCTATACAGTGTCCATGAGAAACTCACTTCAGATGTAAAGACACACACAGACAATGCAAGAATAGAAAAAGATATTCCAAGCTAATGAAAACCAAAAGAAAGCTAGAGTAGCTATACTTCTAACTAGACTAAGACTTTAGACAAAGACTAATGAGAGACAAAAGAAAGTCATTATACAATGAAAAAGGGGTATATCAAACAAGATCTAACATTTGTGTTTCTGCACAAAACAATGGAGCATCTAAACATACAAAACAAATATTAACAGACATAGAGGGAGAAAAAGTCAGCAGCACATTAATGACTGGGGACTTTAATACCTCACTTTCATCAATGGATATATCATCCAGAGAAAATAAATCAGAAAACATTGGCCTTAAATGTCACCTTAAACCAAATGGACTTAACAGACATACAGAACATTCCATCGTAAAGCAACAGAATATACATTCTACTAAAGAACACATGAAACATTTTTCTGAACAGATCACAGTTTAGGTCACAAAACAAATCTTAATAAATTTAAAAAAAAACTGAAATTACATCAAGCATCTTTTCCAACCTCAGTGGTATGAAACTAGAATCAATTACAAGAAGAAAATTAAATTCCCAAATCTGGAAGTTAAACATGCTACTGAACAAACAATAGGCCACATTAGAATTCTAAGAAATCAAAAAATACCTTTGAACATATGAAATTGAAAATATGCCAAAACTTAAAGACACAGTGAAAGCAGTTCTGAGAGGGAAGGTCATGGCAATAAATGCCTACATTAAGAAATAAGAAAGATGTCAAATAAACTTTTATACCACAAGGAACTAGGAAAAGAAAAATCAAGCCCAACATTAGTAGAAAAAAGAAAATAAAGATCAGAGCAGAAATAAATACTATAGAAACAAACAAAAAAAACCATTAAAATGTATTAAACTAAGAGCTGGTTTTTTAAAAAAATAAATAGTTAAACCAAAATAGGCTACCTTTAGCTAGACTCACCAAGAGAAAGACCAAGGACTCAAAATGAGACATGAAAGAGGGGATGTTACAACTGATACCACAGACATACAAAGGATCACAAGAGGCTACTGTGAACAATTATAAGCCAACAAATTGAACAACCTAAAAGAAATGGTTCAAATCCTGGAAACGTACAACCAACAAAGACTGTAACAAGAAGTAGAAAATTTTACCAGACCATGAATGAGAGTAAGGAGACTGAATCAGTAATCAAAAACCTCCCAATAGACAAAAGTCCAAGCCAAAATAATGTCATTGGTAAATTGTACCAAACACTTAAAAATAGCAGCAATCTTCCTCAAACTCCAAAAATAGAAGAGGATGGAACACTTCCAAACTCATTTTATAAGTTGGCATTACCCTGATACTGAAACCAGACAAGAATACAAGAAAATTATGCATCAATACTTCAGATGAAAATACAGAATTCCTCAACAAGATAGTAGCAAACCAAATTCAAAAATACATTAAAAGGATCATACAAGGGACACCTGGGTGGCCGAGTCAGTTAAGCATCTGTCTTTGACTCAGGTCATGATCCCAGAGTCCTGGGATCGAGTGCTGCATCAGGCTCCTTGTGCAGTGGGGAGCCTGCCTCTCCCTCTACCTGCCACTGCCCTGCTTGTGCCCTCCCTCTCCGACAAATAAATAAAACCTTAAAAAAAAAAAAAAAAAAGGAGGAGGAGGATCATACAAAAGGAACATCACCAACATGGAGACTTAAGTCATTCCTGACTTTGCTGCTTATCACAGGGAAAACAACTAAAAACTATTTGTAGAAGAGACACCACCTAGAAAGTGGGGGTGGGGCTAAAGCATCCTCTGGCACCCAAGACCAAGACGGACAACATTAGAAGGGTAAGAAAGGTGGTTACATGCTGATTGCACTGTCCCTTCCCCAGACCACTGCAACACACATCAAGAGGTCTCCCCAGAGCCTACATTTCCTCCAGTAGGAAAAGAAAACCCAGCATGAAGATCTGCTCTCCCCTACATTGTGGGCTCATTCTTGGGAACCCCCACTCTGGTCTCATACCACAGGAATTTCAAGAGAATGTGCAAGCACTGACCACTGGTAATATGACTGTGAAGTAGAAAGGGGAAGGGACCTGCAGCAACCAGCACTCAAATCTTGGCAGACCAACTTCCTACAGTGCCCAAATGGATGTCCCATCCAGCACCTCTGCTGATGTGCAGAGCCAAAACGGTAGCAAAGTCTGACAGAGACCTCAGCAGGGCATAGGTCTGCCTGATTTGGCATCTTAAATCAAGAGCCATGAAGTCTGTGTGCTGACCCCACCCCCCACAAGTCCCTGTAGGCAGAGGAGTGAAATCATACCCTCAGCCACTACTAGGTGTTCCTGGTCCTGCTCAAGCAGAAAGAGCCTTGCTGGCCTTGAAGCCAGCTATCCTGCTTGGACCAGATAGGTGAGCTAAT
This sequence comes from Mustela putorius furo, assembly GCF_011764305.1. Lineage (NCBI taxonomy): Eukaryota > Metazoa > Chordata > Mammalia > Carnivora > Mustelidae > Mustela > Mustela putorius. Next base: position 40,671,931 of record NW_025421294.1, read on the forward strand.
TCAGAACCTTGCCCACTGCTTGAGTATAGCTCCTGATCCCTCCCAACCACAAAGCCTCATACTTGGAAATTCCTGAAAACTGCTTGGATCTGTCCCCCAGCCCCTCCCCAGCCCTGAACCCTGCCAGAGCTAAATTGTAGCCCTATCTACACCTCTATGAAGCATCCAGACCCACCCACACAGAAAGCTTGGCCAGAACGCCAGCAAAGCTATGTGATCCAGCAACACTGAAACAGAAAGTCCAGCAGCCAGGACTCATGGTCTCCAGAACAAAGCCAGGTGCCCCATTAGACCAGGAAAATTAGGGACAGCATGCCTAGAATCAAGACCACAAAGAGTCTTTGCAGCCTTGGAACTAGTTTTCTTGCTGTACCTGGGCAGGGAAACTAATCTGTAGCTCAGTCATTTGGTGAATAGTCTTCAGCCCACCTGAACAGAGAACCTAGCCAGAGTACAGAGGGAGCTACATTCCCATCCAACAGCACTCTTTACAGAAGCCTTAAACACAGAACACTGACTTTGCCATCTGCTGAGCAAAACCAGGGGCTCTGTCTTATCAGCAAATTCAGTGCACAGTCTTGTCTGATTTGGGTCCCCAAAAACCAAGCACACAGATCTCTCAGACCCATCCTACTGCCCCAGCAATGCAGAGAAGCTAATTCATAGTCCCACCCACTACTGAGTATATTACCCAATCGCACCCATTTGGTAAGCCTGACTAGAGAACCCAGATAACATCCTATAGCCTCATTTAGGCAGGGAAACAAGCCAGCAGTACTCGCCAACAGTTCTCAGCCAACAACACACACAGCCCAACCTTTGAGCTTGGGCAGTGGCCTTGTCAAAAAACAGACCACAAGTGAAATCCTCACCTATAAAGACATTACATTCAGACATGCCCAGAAATTCAAACAGATCAGAATGGTGAAGAAAGTTCCCTGCCAAAGCAAATATGTAAAATCTGGAAGAGGAGACACTTACTCAAATGTGCACAGACCAATATATCAAACAAATATCATGGAAAACTCTGGTAAACATGAAGCCACCAAAGGAAACCAGGAGAGCCTCGATAACGGATCAGATAATAATTCAAAATAGTTTGAGGCACGTGGATGGCTCAGTCAAGTAAACATCTGACTCTTAGCTTCAGCTCAGGTCGGGATCCCAGGATCTTGGGATCAAGCCCCGAAATGGGCTCTACACTCAGTGCAGAGTCTTCTTGAGATTCTCTCTCCCTCTGTCCCCGCATTTTCCTTCTCTTCCTCTCCCTCTAAAATAAATCTTTTTCAAAAGTTCAAAATATTTTTTTTTAAAAAAATTAAATTAATTTATTTATTTTCAGAAAAACAGTATTAATTATTTACCACACCCAGTGCTCCATGCAATCTGTGCCCTCTATAATACCCACCACCTGGTACCCCAACCTCCCACCCCCCTGCCACTTCAAACCCCTCAGTTGTTTTTCAGAGTCCATAGTCTCTCATGATTCACCTCCCCTTCCAATTTACCCCAACTCCCTTCTCCTCTTTAAGACCCCTTGTCCTCCATGATATTTGTTATGCTCCACAAATAAGTGAAACCACAAAACAGTTCTTTGAAAAGAAGTCTACTGAAAGAAAAGTCTAGTGAACTACAAAAACACACCAATAACAAAATGAAATTAGGAAAACTGCATGTGAATAAAATGAGTAGTTCAAGAAATAGAAAACAAAAAAACAAAACAAATTCTAAAGCCGAAAAAGAAAAAGACTAAAATAAAGGATTCAATAGAGAGCTTCAAAAGGAGACTTAACCACACAAAAGAATCCTCGATCTAGAAGACAGGAAATTTGAAATTACCCAGTTAGTGGAATAAAAAAAACCAAAAATGATGGCACATGGGTAGCTCAATCAGTTAAGCATCTGCCTTTGGCTCAGGTCATGATCTCAGGACCCTAGAATCCAGCCCCACACTGGGTTTCCTGCTCCTCTGGGAGCCTGCTTCTCTCTTTCCCTCTGCCTGTCACTCCCCCTGCTTATACTCACTCTTTCTCTATCAAATAAATACATTTTTAAAAAATGAAAAAAAGTGATGAAAGCCTATGGGACTTATGATATATAATCAAAATCAATAATACCCATATCATGGGAATTTCAGAAGAGAAAGGGACAGAGGGTGTATATATAGAGCAATGATGACTGAAAATTGCCCACACCTGAAGGGAGAGATAAACATCCATCTCCATGAGGCTCCAAAATATCCCAAATAGTTTGAATCCAAATAGGTCTAAAGCAAGATTTATTATAATCATTCAGAATTTTTTTTCTTTGAATATTTTCAATATATCATCTAATTCTCTCCTGGCCTGCAACATTTTTGTTGAAAAATCTGCTGATAGTGTTATGAGGTTCCCTTTTATCTAATTTCTCTTTTCTCTTGCAGCTTTTAAAATTTTGTCTTTGACTTTTGACTGATTTTAGAACCAAGAATTCTATACCCAGCAAAGCTGTCCTTCAGAGATGAATGAGAGGTAAAAGCTTTTTCAAACAAACAAAAGCTGAAGGAATTTAGGTCAATGAGACCTGCCTTACAAGAAATGCTAAAAGGATTTCTCTGACTTGAAGTAAAAGGTAAAACCCTAAGAAAGGAGTATAAAATTCATTTGTAATGGTAAATATATATTCAAAGTTAGATTCTGTTATAGAATATTGGTGATCCATAATTCATTTACAAGTCTAGTTTAAAAGTTAAACATCCATATCTACATTAACCTTTATGAGTTACACAATATAAGAAATAGGTAATTTGAACATAAAACCTAAAATGTGAGAGAAATAAGAGTGTAAAGTTTTGGAATTCTACTGAAGGGAAGTTGTTGGGAGGTTTTACAATTTTAAGGTATTTTCTGTAAGCCTAATGGTAACCACACTGGAAGACCTATGGTAATTACACAAAAGAACATGATGAAGTCAAAGTATATGGATACCACAAGACATCAAAACACTAAAACAATACAACGGGGGGGAAAGGGCACAACAGATCTATGAGACAAACAAAATAAAATGGTAACAATAATTTCACACCTCTCAAAAATTACTTTAAATACAAATGGTTTAAATTTCCCAAAAGTCAAAGAATGGCTGAGTGGATTTTATTTTAAAGATTTATTTATTTATTTATTTATTTATTTATTTATTTGACAGCCAGAGATCACAAGTAGGCAGAGAGGCAGGCAGAGAGAGGAGGAAGTGGGCTCTCTGCCTGGCAGAAAGCCCGATTCGGGGCTCGATCCCAGGACCCTGGGATCATGACCCGAGCCAAAGGCAGAGGTTTTAACCCACTGAGCCACCCAGGCGCCCCTGGATTTTATTTTAAAGAGTACAATGATATGCAACCTACAAAAGACTTATTTTAGTCTTTTAAACACACATAGACTGAGAGTGAAGGCACTTAAAAAGATATTTCAAACAAAAGTAACAACAACAAAAAGCAGGAACAGCTATACTTGTATCAGACAAAACAGATGTTAAACCAAAAGAGGGTTTTAAAAAAAAAAGAGAGAGAGAGAGACAATGAAGGTCATTATATAACAATAAAGGGGTCAATCCACCAAGATGGTAGAACATTTGTAAATATTTATGTACCCAACATCAGAGAACCCAAAAATAAAGCAAAAGTTAACACTGCTAAAACACACCTTAGAAATAAACATGAATATGGGGCACTGGGGTGGCTCAGTGGGTTAAAGCCTCTGCCTTCAGCTCAGGTCATGATCTCAGGGTCCTGGAATGGAGCCCCACATCAGGCTCTCTGCTCAGCAGGGAGCCTGCTTCTTCCCCTCTTTCTCTGCCTGCCTCTCTGTCTACTTGTGATCTGTCTGTCAAATAAACAAATAAAATCTTTTTTAAAAGAAAGAAAAGAAAGAAACGGGAATACAACAATAGTTAGAGACTTTAATACCCATCTCCCAATTATGAGCGGATCATCCAGAGAACCAACAGAAACAGTGGATTTGAACAACATTATAGACTAAATAAACCTACTAGCCACATATAGAATATTCTATTCAAAAACAACAGAATACCTGTTACTCTCAAGCACACATGGAACATTTTCTAGGACTCTATGTTAGGCCACAAACAAATTCAAGAAGACTGAAATCATACCAAGAATCTTCTGACTACCTTCATATGAAACTACAAATAACAAGAAAGAAACTAGGAAATTAAAAAATACATGGAAACTAAACAAGCTCTTGAACAACCAATGAATGAAGAAAAAAGAGGGGAAATAAAAAGTGTTTTGAGATAAACAAAAATGGAAACATACTATACCAAAACTTATGGTATGTAGCAAAGCACATCTAAGTGGGAAGTTCATAGGAATAAACATCTATGTTAAGAAAAAAGAAAGACCTCAAATGTGCAACCTAACTGTGCCCTCAGGAACTAAAACAAGAAAAAAATGAACTCAAAAGTTGGAAGGAAGAAATAAAGATTATAGCAGAAATAAATAAAATAAGAAGAGGAAGACAATAGAAAAGTAAAATTAAGAATTGATTCTTTGAAACAGAATTGGGAAAACTTTAGCTAGACTAACCAAGGAAAAAGGGGAGCACACCCAAACCAATAAAATTCAAAATGAGAAAGAAAACATTACAACTAAAAGAGGCTACTGTGAATAATATATGCCAATAAACTGGACAACCTAGAATAGAAAAATTCTTAAAAACATACAACCAAAATTGAATCATAAAGGGGGGGAAAAAAACTAAACAGACCAATTATCGGTAAAGGGACTGAATGATTTTAAAATATCCCCAAAAATAGAAATACCCAATGACCCTGCAATTGCACTACTGGGTATTTACCTCAAAAACACAGATGTAGTGAAAAGAAGGGCCATCTGTAGCCCAATGTTCATAGCAGCAATGGCCACAGTCACCAAACTGTGGAAAGAACCAAGAAGCCCTTCAAAGGATGAATGGATAAGGAAGATGTGGTCCATATACACTATGGAGTATTATGCCTCCATCAGAAAGGATGAATACCCAACTTTTATATAAGCATGGATGGGACTGGAAGAGATTGTGCTGAGTGAAATAAGTCAAACAGAGAAAGTCAAGTATCATACAGTTTCACTTACTTGCAGAGCATAAGGAATAATATGGAGGACATTAGGAGAAGGAAAGGAAAAGTGAACTGGGGGAAATCAGAGGGGAAGACAAAACATGAGAGACTCTGGACTCTGAGAAACAAACAGGGTTTTGGAAGAGGGGGTGGATGGATGGGTGAGCCTGGTGGTGGATATTCAGGAGGGTGTGTATTGCATGGAGTATGGGGTGTGGTGCATAAACAATGGATCTTGGAACACTGGGGAAAAAATAAATAAATAAAATTAAGATCTTAAAAAAATAATAAAAATAAATAAAATATCCCAAAAAAGAAAACCCAGAATGACATCCCTGGTGGATCTTACTAACATTTGAAGAATTAATGCCAATTCTCAAAGTCTTCAAGAAACAAAAACAAAAAATAAAACAAAGACAAGAAGGAGACGGTCTTAAACTTATTTTACCAGAACATTACACTGATTCCAAAGCCAAAAAACACACTACGAAAAAGAAAATTATAGGCTCATATTCCTCATTGATATAAAAACAAAAATTCTCAAATACTAGCAAACTGAATTCAGCAGCACTTTTAAAAGATTATTCACCATGCTCAAGTGACATTTATCCCTGGGATGCAAGGACAGTTTAACCTCTGCAAATAGTGCAGCACATCACATAAACAGAAAGGGAAAAATCATATGATCATCTCAACACACACAGAAAAATAATCATTTGACAAAATTAAGACCCATTTAGGATAAAAGCTCAACAAACTGGGAATAGTAGGATTTTACCTCAACGTGATAAAGGCCACAAATGACAAGCCCATACCTACCATCATACTAAGTGATAAAAGTTGAAAGCTCTTCCTCTAAAATCAAGAACAAGACAAAAGTACTCACTCTATTTTTATTCAAGATAGTACTGCAAGTCCTAGCCACAGCAATTAGGCAATAAAATAAATAAACTGCACCAGAATTGGAAAGGAAAAACTAAAACTCTCTCTACTTGCAGATGACGTGATTTTTTACATAGAAAATCATTAAGACCCCAGGAAAAAGAAATGGTTACCTCTAATAAAAAAATTCAGTAAAGTTACAGGATTGAAAAACTAACATGGGAAGCAATTGCATTTTTTAAAAGATTTATGTAGAGAGAGAGTACATGCACACAAGTATGGAAAGGGACAAAGGGAGGGGATCTCAAGCAGACTCCCCACTGAGTGTGGAGCCCAAGGCTGGGCTCAATTTCATGACACAAGAGAGCATGACCTGAGCCAAAAACCAAGAGCCAGACACTCAACCAGTGTTGCTATAGCATTTCTATACACTAACAATGAATTACATGAAAAAGAAAATGATCCCATTTACAATAGCATCAACTATAAAATACTTTGGTATAAACTTAACCAAAGAGGTAAAAAGATCTCTACTCTGCGGACTACAAGACTTTGGTAACAAATCAAAGACAATACAAATACATGTAAAGAATTCTTTGTGCTCATGAATTTGGAAGAGAATTGCTAAAATATCCTAAGTTCACTTCATGTCCCACAGATGCAACTGGATAACATTCACATCAGTGTAAATGACCCAAAGACTGCAAGAATAAACTCCACAGCTAAATGCGGAGAAGAGGCCACAATGAAGATGGTAGGAAGGGCAGGGACACATCAGGGTGCTAAACAGACTCTCAAGTCCCTCCACTGGAGGGAGGGAGCGACAGGCACAGAGAAAGGAAAGAAACAGACCCTCAGTGCACAGAAGTCAGTTGCATTTCTTTACACTAACAATGAGGCAGAAGAAAGAAATCAAAGAATCAATCCCATTCACAATTGCACCAAAAACCATACCTAGGAATAAACCTAACCAAAGAGATAAGGATCTGGACCCTGAAAACTATAGAACATTCATGAAAGAAATTGAGAAAGACAGGAAGAAATGGAAAAACATTCCATGCTCATAGACTGGAGGAAAAAATATTGTTAAGATGTCTATCCTACCCAGAGCAGTCTATTCATTCAGTGCAATCCTTATCAAAATATTAACTTTTTTCACAGAGCTGGAAAAAAACAATCCTAAAACCAGTAGAGACCCCAAAAAGCCAAAGCAATCCTGAAAAAGAAAATCAAAGATAGAAGCATCACAATCCTGGACTTCAAGCTTTATGACAAAGCTATAATTATCAAGACAGTATGGTACTGGCACAAAAACAAACACACAGATCAATGGAACAGGATAAACCCAGAAATGGGCCTTCAGCTCTGTGGTCAATTAATCTTCAACAAAGCAGGAAAGAATATCCACTGGAAAAAAAGACGGTCTCTCCAACAAGTGGTGTTGGGAAAATTGGGCAGCCACATCCAGAAAAATGAAACTGGACTATTTCCTTACACCATATACAAAAACAGACTCACTGTGGATGTAAGAGCTAAATATGAGATAGTAATCCATCAAAATCCTAGAGGAGAACACAGGCAGCAAACTCTATGACTTTGGCTGCAGCAACTTCTTGCTAGACATGTCTGCAAAGGCAAGGAAAACAAAGGCAAAAATGAACTATTGGGACTTCATCAAGATAAAAAGCTTTTGCACAGCAAAAGGAATAGTTAACAAACTTAAAGGAAACCTGTGGAATAGAAGGTGATATCTGCAAACATCTTGTCAGATAAAGGGCTAGTATTCAAAATCTACAAAGAACTTATCAAACTCAACACCCCCAAAACCAAATAACCCAGTCAAGAAATGGGCAGAAGTCATGGACAGACATTTCTCCAAAAAAGACACCTAAATGGCCAACAGACACATGAAAAAATGTTCCTCACTCAGCATCAGGGAAACACAAATCAAAAATCACAATGAGATAACACCTCATACCAGTCAGAATGGCTAAAATAACCACTCGGGAAATAACGAATGTTGGCAAGGATGTGGAGAAAGGGGAACCCTCCTACACTGCTAGTGGGAATGCAAGCTGAGCAACCACTCTGGCAAAAACTATGGAGATTCTTCAAAAAGTTGAAAATAGAACTACCCTATGACCCAGTAATTGCACTACTAGGTATTTACCCAAAGGATACAAAAATATGATTTGAAGGGGCAGAAGCTCCCTAATGTTTATAGCAGCAACGTTCACAATAGCCAAACTATGGAAAGAGCACAGATGTCCATCAACAGATGAATGGATAAAGATGTGGTATGTGTATATACGTATGCACATACACATACAATGTATATACACATACACACACGCTGTATACATACACACATATGTGCATGCACATACACATACACACAGGTATATTACTCAGCCATCAAAAAGAATGAAATCTTGCCATTTGCAATGATGTGGATGGAACTAGAGAGTACTATGCTAAGCAATATAAGTGAATCATAGGAAGAAAAATACTGTAAGATTTCACTCATATGTGGAATTTAAGACACAAAACAGAGGAACATAGGGGAAGGGAGGGAAAAATAAGACAAAAATCAGAGAGGGAGGTAAACCATAAGAGACTCTTAGGGAACAAACTGAAGGTTGCTAGAGGGGAGGTGGGTGGAGGGATGGGATAACTGGATAGTGGGCACTAAGGAGGACACTTGAAACAATGAGCACTGGGTATTGTATATAACTGATTATTCACTGAATTCTACCTTTTTTTTTTTTTAATATTTTACTTATTTGTTTGACATGGTGGCAGGGAGAGAGGGAGGGAGAGAGAGAGCAAGCACAAGCAGGGGGAGCGGCAGGCAGGGGAGAAGAAGCTCCCCACTGATCAGGGAGCCCCATGCAGGGCTTGATCCCAGGACCCAGGATTATAACTTGAGCCAAAGGCAGATGTTTAACCAACTGAGCCACGCAGGCGCCCCTTGAATTCTATCTCTGAAAATGATAATACACTTTGCTAACTACATTGAAATTAAATATATATATATATTTTTTTTTTTTTTTTTTTTTTAATGGAAGAAACAGACCCTCACACAAGGGAGCCTCATGGGGAAGCCAAATCCACATAGCATTTGGCTTTGAAAATCAAAGAACTGTGTGAGTTCTTACAACATGCAGGACTTAAAGCCTGGGACTTTAGAAGTCAGCAGGCTTGGGCCTGGGAGAGCCCAGACTGTGAAAGAACCTGGGTCACCACGGTTAAAGAGAAAGTATTAAAAATAGTTCACAGAGAGTCAGTATAGAAGGAGCAGTTTGAAAAATGCCTGGGGCATATAGGAAGGAGACTTATTCACTAGTCTCAGAGTGCATTTGTTCAGAAAGGCAGGGCAGGGATCACTGAGTGACTTTTTCAGGAATAAGAAATGTGGCAGGTGCCATTTTCCTCCTCAGTCCCCAAGCATAAACACATAGCCACCTGCAGTAACCGGCAAGGTGCCAGCATTCATTACCTAACTTGCTTACACAGCACCCCCACACCCCCCATACCTCCAGCTGGGCCTGCCTCAGTGCCAGCACTTTAGTCCTGCCCCCTTTGTTTTTTTTTTTTTTTTTTAAAGATTTATTTATTTTGACAGAGAGAAATCACAAGTAGACAGAGAGGCAGCCAGAGAGAGAGAGAGAGTAGCAAGCTCCCTGCTGAGCAGAGAGCCCGATGCGGGACTCGATCCCAGGACCCTGAGATCATGACCTGAGCCGAAGGCAGCGGCTTAATCCACTGAGCCACCCAGGCGCCCGTAGTCCTGCCCCCTTTGGAAGACTGAAACAAACCCTGTGAACACTGTGTCTCCCTAATGTACATTCTGCGGGGTCTCAATCCTGGCAGCGGCTGGTTACCTTCTGTGGAGGATGCATACACCTTTTTAAACTGAGCTTGCTACCCACTACTTTCAAGAGCATGTAACACACAGAGAAACACAGAGTTAGACAAAATGAGATGGAGGAGGGGATCATAAAAGAATAAGACCAAAAAACAAAACAAACAGACAAACAAAGAGACCTAAGTGAAATGGAAATTAGTATCTCAGAGAATTTAAAGTAATGATCATAAAAGATACTCCCAAGGGGCATCTGGGTGGCTCATGTCATGATCTCAGGGTCCTGGGATCAAGCCCGGCATCAGGCTCTCTGCTCAGCAGGGAGCCTGCTTCCCCCTTTCTCTCTCTGCCTGCCTCTCTGCCTACTTGTGATTTCGCTCTCTCTAATAAAAATAAAAATTAGGGACGCCTGGGTGGCTCAGTTGGTTAAGCAGCTGCCTTCAGCTCAGGTCATGATCCCAGCGTCCTGGGATGGAGTCCCATATCGGGCTCCTTGCTCGGCAGGGAGCCTCCTTCTCCCTCTGCCTCTGCCTGCCATTCTGTCTGCCTGCGTTCGCTCTCTTTCCCTCTCTCTGATAAATAAATAAAATATTTTTTAAATAAATAAATGTTTTTTTTAAAAAAAGATACTCCCAAATCCTGAAAGAGAGAGAGAGAGATTGGAGGATATCAATGAGACAGAGAGATAAAGAACTAATCAGAGATGAATACAATAATTGAAATTAAAAATACATCAGATAAAATAAATAGCAGACTAGAGGAAGCAAAACAACAACAAAAAATCAGTGACCTAGAAGAAAGAGTAATGGAAAGTAAACAAGCTGAGAGGGTGAACGGGGGAAAAAAGATTATGCAAAATGAGAGTAGGTTTAGGGAACTCAGTGACTCTATCAAGTACAGCATTCATATTATAGGGATCCCAAAAGAGAGAAAAAGGGAGCAGAAAAATTATTTGAAGAAATAATAGCTGAAAATCTCCTAAATCTGAGAAAGAAAACAAATTCCGACCCAAGAGGCAGAAAGATACCCCCAACAAAGTCAACCCCAGGTCTACACCAAGACACATAGTAATTAAGATGGCAAAAAGTAGCAACAGAATTTTATTTTATTTTATTTTATTTTTAAAGATTTTATTTATTTATTTGACAGAGAGAGATCACAGTAGACAGAGAGGCAGGCAGAGAGAGAGAGAGGGAAGCAGGCTCCCTGCTGAGCAGGGAGCCGGATGCGGGACTCGGTCCCAGGGCCCTGAGATCATGACCTGAGCCGAAGGCAGCGGCTTAACCCACTGAGCCACCCAGGTGCCCCAGAATTTTAAAAGCAGTAAGAGAAATGAGGACAGTTACATACAAGGGAAACCCCATAAGCCTATCAGATTTTTTAGCAGAAACTGCAGGCCAGAAGGGAGTGGTAGGATGCATTTAAAGTGTTGGGGAGAAAAATCTGCAGCCAAGAATACTCTATCCAGCAGAGCTATCATTAAAATAGAAGGGAAGATAAAGAGTTTCTCAGCCTAACAAAAGTTAAAGAGTTCATTACCACTAAACCAGCCGTAACCTAACAAGAAATATTAAAGGTAGAGTAGAATGGAAAGACCATAAGTAAAAGTAAGAAAGGTACCCTTGCAGCATCCTCCGCGACTGTGCTTCCTGCATGAAGGTTATGGACAAGATGGTGCCGCCAGTGCAGGTCTCCCCACCAATCAAGGTTACCTGAAACTTCGGGCAGAAGAGGAGAGAAGGATAACTGCTGAGGAGGAAAAGCAGGAGGATGAACAGAAACAGATTAAGAGAGAAACTGGTAGAAGCCCAAGATGACAACATACTAAAGTGAGCCTGCCTTTCTCTGGAATGGTGTGGATGAATAAAGCTTTCTGTGTTGTTGGGGGGTGGGGGGTGGGTAAAGAAAAGTAGAAAGCACAAAAGCAGTAAAATAAGTATACTTGCAAAAATTAGTCAAGGGATTCACAAAACTAAAGGTATGAATTATGATACCACATACCTAAAATGTGGGGAAGAGAGTAAAGAATAGGTTCAAACTTCAGCAACCATCAACTTAATATAGGAGTAGATGTTATATACAGACCTATTAACCACAAATGAAAATACAGTAACAGATAAGCAAAAAATAAAGAAAAAGGAATCAAAGCATGACACTCAAGAAGCCAATTTATAGTAAGAAAAGAAAGCAAAGAAAGGAGTAAAGAACTACAAAAATGACCACACAGTAACAAAATAGCAATACGTACATACCAATCAATAATTACTTTGAATGTAAATGGACTAAATGCTCCAACCAAAGACACAGGGTGACAGGAGGGATTAAAAAAACAAACAAACAAAAAACAAAACAAACAAACAAAAGAACCAAGACCCATCCAAATGCTGCCTAGGAGAGATTCATTTCAGATATAAAGCCACATGGAGACTGAAAGTGAGGGGATGGAGAGGGCACCTGGGTGACTCAGTCATTTAGTGCCTGCCTTCTGCTCAGGTCATGATCCCAGGGTCCAGGGATCAGGCTCCCTGCTGGGTGGGAAGTCTGCTTCTCCCTCTTCTACTCCCCCTGCTTGTGTTCCCTCTCTCACTGTGTCTCTGTCTGTCAAATAAATAAATAATCTCAAAAAGATAAAAAATAAAAATAAAAAAGGAAGTGAGGGGATGGAGAAATATTTACAATGCAAACTGATGTGAAAAGAAAGCCAGGGCAGCAATACTTGTATCACACAAAATAGACTTTAAAACAAAGAACATAACATGAGACAAAGAAGGACACTATATAATAATAAAGAAAATAATCCAACAAGAAATAATTATAAATATTTATGGACCCAACATGGGAGCACCCAAACACATAAAACAGTTAATAACAAACATAAAAATATCTGATAGTAATGCAATAATAGTAAGAGACCTTCACACCCAGCTGACATCAATGGACAGATCACCTAAACAGAAATCAGCAAGGAAAGCATAGCTTCAATGACACATCGGACCTGGTGGATTTAACAGATATATTCAGAACATTCCACACGAAAACAACAGAATACACATTCTTTAAGCTCACATAACCCCTCTCCAGAATAGATCACATATCAGGCCACAAAACAGGTCTCAACAAATTAAAAAAAAAAAAAATTCAAAATCCTGTAGTGCACCTTTTCTGACCACAATACAGTAAGACTAGAGATAACCCACAAGGGAAAAAATCTGGAAAGAGCACAATTACATGGAGATTAAACAACATGATACTAAACAACAAATGAGTCAGCCAGGAAATAAAAGAAATCAAAAAACATACAGAGATAAAAGAAAATAAAAACACAATGGTCTAAAATCTTTGGAATATAGCAAAAGTGGTTCTAAGAGGGAAGTTTATAAGCAATACAGGCCTACCTCAAGAAGAAAACTTTCAAATAAATAACCTAACCTTACACCTAAAGGAGCTAGAAAAAGAACAAATAAATCCCCAAGCCTTCAGCTTGAGTCAGTCCCCTATGGGCCTCCTTGCTGAGCATCTCCCTCTGTCTGCTCTGCCTGCTGCTCCCCTTGTTTGTGTGCTCTCTGACAAATAAAAGCTTAAATAAATAAATAAATCCCAAAACCAGAAGGAAGGATAATCATAAACATTAGAGCAAAAATAATGAAAAATAGAAACTAAAACAAAACACAGATCAATGAAACCAGGATCTGGTTCTTTGAAAAGGTCAACAAAACTGATAAACCTCTACCCAGATTCATCAAAACAAGACCCAAATAAAATCCCAAATGCAGGAGGAGAAATAGGAACAGACATCAAAGAATTACAGAAGATTACAAGAGAATACTATTAAGAATTATATGCCAACAAATTGGATAACTTAGAAGAAATGAAAAAATTTCTAGGAACACATAACATACCAAAACTGAAGAAGGAAGAAACAGGAAATTTGAACAGACTGCTATCCAGCAAAGAAACTGAGTCAGTAATAAAAAACAAAAACAGAAACAAAAAAATCCTCCCTGCCCCCCCCAAACAAGCAAAACCAAAAAACCAAACAAACAAAAAAACAGAAGTTCAGGACCAGGTGGTTTCACATGTGACTTCTACCGAACATTTAAGGTTTTTATTAGAGAGAGAGGGAGAGAGAGGGGGAGAGAGAGAGAGACAGTGAGGGGGAGTGGCAGAGAGAGAGGGAGAAGCAGACTCCCTACTGAACAGGGAGCCTGACATGGGGCTTGATCTCAGGACTCTGAGCCAAAGGCAGATGCTTAACCGACCGAGCCAACCAGGCACCCTCTACCAAACATTTAAAACAAGAGTTAATACCTATTCTTCTCAAACTTCCCAAGAAAACAAAAGAGAAGGGAAACTTCCAAATTCATTCTGTGAGGCCAGCATTACCCTGATACCAAAACCAGATAAAGACACCACAAAAAGAGAGAGAGAGAGAGAGAGAGAGAGAGAGAACTATAGGTTAATATATCTGATAAACAGAGATGCAAAAATCCTCAACAAAATATTAACAAATGCACTCCAACAATACATTTAAAAAAAAAATCATTCACCATAATCAAGAGGGATTTATTCCCAGGATCCAAAGGTGGTTCTGCATTCACAAATCAACAGGATACATCATACCAATAAAAAAAAGGATAAAAACCATTTGACCATTTCAACCGTATAACATGCAGATAAAGCGTTTGATGAAGTACAAAATCTGCTTATAAGGAAAATCCTCAAAGTAGGTTTAGAGGGAACATAGCTCAACATAATAAAGGCCATGGATGAAAAACCCTCAGATAACAGCATACTCCATGGGAAACACTGACGGCTTTTCCCCTAAAGTCAAGAATAAGACAAGGATGTCCACTCTCATGACTTTTATTCAACATGATACTCAAAGTCTGAGCCACAGGAATAGTGCAACAAAAAGAAAAGGCACCCAAATCTATAAGGAAGAAGTAAAATGTTCACTCTTTGAGACGATATATAAAAAACCTGAAAGACTCCACCAAAAAAACTGCTAGAATTACTGAATTCAGTAAAATTGTAGGATACAAAATCAATGTACAGAAATCTGTTGCATTTCTTCTATACACTAATAATGAAGCAGAAAGAATTTTTTTTTAAAAATCCCATTTACAATTGTATCAAAAATACAATACCTTGTAATAAACTTAACCAAGAAAGTAAAAGACCTGTACTATGAAAACTATAAAACACTGGTTAAAGAAACTGAAGATGACGCAAAGAAATGGAAAGACAATCCATGCTCATGGATTGGAAGAAAAACTTTTTGTAGTATAGACATTTTAACAAAACAATCTACACATTTAATGTAATGCCTATCAAAATAACACCAGTATTTTTCACAGAACTAGAACAAATCCTAAAATTTGTATGGAGCCACAAAAGACCCTAAATAGCCAAAGCAATCTTGAAAAGAGAAACAAAGCTGGAGGTATCACAGTTTCAGATTTCAAGTTATATTACATAGCTGTAGTAATTAAGACAGTATGGTACTGGCCCCAAAGTATACATATAGATCAATGGAACAGAATAGAAAGACCAGAAATATACCTACAATTATAAGGTCAATTAATCTTCGACAAAGTAGGAAAAATTATCCAATGGGAAAAAGTCTCTACAACAAATGATGTTGGGAAAACTGAAAAGCTACATGGAAAAGAATGAAAGTGAACGACTTTCTTACATCATAGACAAAAATTCAAAATGGATTAAAGACCTATTGTGAGGGGCGCCTGGGTGGCTCAGTGGTTTAGGCCTCTGCCTTCAGCTCAGGTCATGATCCCAGGGTCCTGGGATCGAGTCCCGCATAGGGCTCTCTGCTCAGCGGGGAGCCTGCTTCCCCATCTCTCTCTGCCTGCCTCTCTGCCTACTTGTGATCTCTCTCTGTCTATCAAATAAATAAATAAAAATCTTTAAAAAAAAAAAGACCTATTGTGAGACCTGAAACCATAAAAATCCTAGAAAAGAGCACAGGCAGTAATTTCTCTGCCAACAACCATAGCAACATCTTTCTAGATAGGTCTCCTGAGGCAAGAAAACAAAAGCAAAAATAAAATATTGGGACTACAACAAAGTAAAAGGCTTCTGCACAGAAAAGTAAACAATCGGGGCGCGTGGGTGGCTCAGTGGGTTAGAGCCTCTGCCTTCGGCTCAGGTCATGATCCCAGGATCCTGGGATAGAGCCCCGCATCGGGCTCTCTGCTCAGTGGGGAGCCTGCTTCCTCCTCTCTCTCTCTGCCTGCCTCTCTGCCTACTTGTGATCTGTCAAATAAATAAAAATCTTAAAAAAAAAAAAAAAAAGAAAAGAAAAAAAGAAAGTAAACAATCGACAAAACCAAAAGACAACCTACTAAATGAGAGGAGATAACTGCTAATGACATACCCAATAAAGGGAAAGTATCCAAAACACATAAAGTACTTATAAAACTCAACACCCCCCCCAAAAATGGGCAGAAGACATGAACAGACATTTCTCCAAAGACATATAGATGACCAAAAGACATATGAAAAGATGCTTAACATCACTCATCATCAGGGAAAGGCTAATCAAAACCACAATAAGTTACCACCTTATACCTGTCATATGGCTAAAATAAACACAGGAAACAAGTGCTGGTGAAGATATGTAGAAAAAGGAAGCCTCGTACACTGTTGGTGGGAATGCAAAGTGGTGTAGCCATTGTGGAAGACAGTACAGACGTTCCTAAAAAAATTTTTAAAAGAATCCATATAAAAATAGAATTCCCATATGATCCATTCATTGCACTACTGGATATTTACCCAAAGAATTAGAAACACTAATTTGAAGGAATACATGCAGCCCTACATATACTGCATTACCTACAACAGCGAAGATATTGAAGCAGCCCAAGTGTCCACAGACAGATGAATGGATAAAGAAGATGTGGTATACATAGGCAATGAAGTATTATTCAACCATAAAAAAGAATGAAATCTTGGCATTTGCAACAACATGGATGGATCTAGAGACTATAATGCTAAACAAAATAAACCAGTCAGAGAAAAACCAATACCATGATTTCATTCACATGTGGAATTTAACAAAGGGGAAAAAGACAAATAAAAAAGCCCAGACTCTTAACTATTGAAAACAGATGATTACCAGAAAAGAGATGGCAGTAGGGGAAGGGAAGAGGATGGTGAAGGGGATTAAGAGTACACTTAACACAGTGATCACTGAATAATATATGCAATTGCAGAATCACTGTATTGTACACCTGAAATTAACATTGTGTATTAACTAAACTAGAATTTATTTTTTAAGATATATTTATTTGAGAGAGAGAGAGAGAGAGAGAGAGAAAGGAGAGAAAGCACATAGAGGGAGAGTCAGAGGAAAAAGCCAACTCCCTGCTGAGCAGGAAGCCAGACATGGGGCTCAATCCCAGCATGCTGGGATGACAACCCAAGCCAAAGGCAGACCACAACCCACTGAGCCACTGAGGAACCCTAAACTGAACTTAAAAAATTAAAGTCTTCTTAAACTATTGATCTTCTCTTAATAAGACATGTGTCATTTTATCTTTAAAATTAACTGCCTAGGGGCGCCTGGGTGGCTCAGTGGGTTAAGCCGCTGCCTTCGGCTCAGGTCATGATCAGGGTCCTGGGATCGAGTCCAGCATCGGGCTCTCTGCTCAGCAGGGAGCCTGCTTCCCTCTCTCTCTCTACCTGCCTCTCTGACTACTTGTGATTTCTCTCTGTCAAATAAATAAATAAAATCTTAAAAAAAATTAACTGCCTATAAAACAAGGATTCTGTTTTGCCAGAATAATTACCTACATTTATCAAATCTTTGATTTACCTTTAAAAAAATCTCAATATTCTACAAAGCTAAATTTGCTTACAGCTATTTGACTTGATGTATTTGTCTTTGATATCTTTTACTGTCACTTTAAGTGAATAATTAAACAGTTTCATATTGAAAACAAATGCCAAATTTACAGAAAAAGATTATATTTGTGTTTACCAGAGGCAGGAGGTGGGGGGAGGGAGGATTGGATACAGGCTATCAAAGGGTACAAACTCTATTCTAAGATAAATCAATATTAGGGTTGTAATGTACAACATGATAATTATAGTTAACACTGCTGTATGGTATTTACAAAAGAGAATAAACCCTAAGGGTTTTCAAAACAAGGAAAATTTTTTCCAGTTTTATCAGATAATGGATGTTAACTACCCTTTCTGTTATGATCATTTCATAATACATGTAAATTGAATCGTTGTGCTATACACTGGAAAGTTACACAGTCCTATATATCAATCATATCTCAATTTAAAAAAAAAAAAAGAGAGAGAGAGAGACATGCCTGGGTGGCTCAATTGGTTAAGAGTCTGCCTTTGGCTCAGTTCATGATCCCAGAGTCCTGGGATCAAGCCCCGCGTTGGGTTTCCTGCTCAGCAAAGAGCCTGCTTCTCCCTCTGCCTGCCACTCCCCTTGCTTGTGCTCCCTCTGACAAGTTAATAAGTCTTTAAAAAAAAAAAGAAGAAGAAGAAGAAGAAAACAGGATCATCATTATTCCCACTTGATGCATGAATGGTTCAACTTTATCAACTGATGTGACCTTCCATACTAACTAAATGATAAAAATCATATCTCAATAGACACAGTAACATTTAACATCCTTTTATGATAAAAACTCCTAACAAAGTGGGTACAAAGGTAACATACTTCAACATAATCAAGGCCACATACCACATATGTACAACTAAAATCATACACAATGCTGAAAATCTGAAAGCTTTTCCTCCAAGTTCAGAAGCAAAACAAAGATGCTCACTCTCACTTTTATTTCAGCATAGTATTAGAAATCTTAGCTAGAGCAATTAGGCAACAACAACAAAAAAAGGCCTCCAAACTGGAAAGGAGAAGTAAAACTGTCACTAGTTGCAGAACACATATTACATGTAGAAAATCCTAAGACTCAGCAAAAAAAAGGAGAGAGAAATTAGATCAATGAATTCAGTAAAGTTGCAGGATACAGAATGAACATATAAAAATCTTATGTTTGTATAAACTGAAAATGAACTATCAGAGAAATTAAGAAGATAACCTTGTTTACAATTCCTTCAGAAAGAATACCTCAGAATAAGTTTAACTAAGGAAGTGAAAAACCTATACACTGCAAACTATAAGACCCTTATTAAAGAAATTGAAGACCCCAGAGAATGGAAAGATATTCCCACTTATGAGTTGAAAGAATATTTCTTTGAAGATTATTTATTTAGAGAGAGAGAGAGAGAATGCATGTGCACACAAGTGAGCTGGAGGAGAGGCAGAGGGAAAGGGAGAAAGAATTCCAAGCGGACTCAAAACCTGACATGGGGCTGGATCTCATGACCCTGAGATCATGACCCAAGAGGAAATTAAGGAGTCAATCACTTAATCGAATAAGCCACCAGACGCCTATGGAAGAATATGGGGAGTTAGAGAGGAGAAGGGAGTTGGGGGAGATTGGAAGGGGAGGTGAACCATAAGAGACTATGAACTCTAAAAAACAATCTGAGGGTTTTGAAGAGGCAGGGGGTGGGAGGTTGGGGTACCAGGTGGTGGGTATTATAGAGGGCACGGATTGCATGGAGCACTGGGTGTGGTGAAAAAATAAGGAATACTGTTATGCTGAAAATAAATTTAAAAATAAATTAAAATAATAAAAGAAAAAAAAAGAATATTCTTAATATTCTTGAAATGTCCATACTGCCCAAAGTGATCTACACATTCAATGCAAACTTTATCCAAATTCCAATGGCATTTTTCACAGAAACAACAATCCTGAAACTGCATAAACCACAAAAGACCCCAAGAAGCCAAAGCAATCTTAAGAATAAAGTTGGATGCATCATAATTTCTGATTTCAAACCATATTATAAGGTTATAGTAATCAGAACTATGGCATTGGCATAAAAACAGACACAGACCAATGGAAAAGAATTGAGAACCCAAAATAAATGCATGCATATAAGGTTAATTAATTTTAGGAAAAGGGGCTACAAGTATACAATGGGGAAAGGACAATCTCTTTCAATAAATGGTTTTGGGAAAACTGGACAGCCACATGCAAAAGAATGAAACTATGTTGCTATCCTGCACCATACACAAAAATTATCTCAAAATGGATTAAAGACTTAAATGTAAGATCTGAAACCATAAAACTAGAAGGAAACAGGTGATAACTGCCTTGATGTTGGTCTTGACAATCATATTTTGGATATGACACCAAAGTCGAAAGCAACCAAAGTAAAAACAAAAAACAACAAACAAAAAAAAGTAGGACTTTATCAAATTAAAATGCTTCTGCACAGCAAAAGAAATCATGATCAAAGTGAAAAGGCAACCTACTGAGAGAAAATATTTGCAAATCATATATATAAGGGGATATTATCCAAAATATATAAAGAAGTCATATGACAACTTAGGAGCAATAAATCAATTAAAAAATGGGCAGAGAATTTAAATAAACATTTTTCCAAATACAACATACAGATGGCCAACAGGTTCATAAAAAATGCTCAACATCACTAAGCATCAAGGAAATGCAGATTAAACCCAAAAGGTATCACCTCACACTAGTTGGGATGGCTATTAAAAAAAAAAAAAAAAGGCAAGAAATAAGTGTTGGTAAAGACGTGGGAAAAAAGGGACATTTGTGCACCATTGGTAGGAATGTAAATTGGTGCAACCACTATGGATAACAGAATGGAGGTTCCTCAAAAAATTAAAAATAGAACTATCCTATGACCCAGCATTCTGCTTGTAGGTATGTGTAAAAAGGAAATCAGAATGCTATCAAAGAGATAGATGTACCCATGTTCACTGCAGCATAACATAATAGCTGAGACATGGAAATGCCCTAGGTGGCTACTGATGGATGAATGGATAAAGAATATGTGACAGAGAGGTGACCATTACTATAATAATTAGTTACTAAAATTATAAATACATTATATTGTGTATATTTATGTATATATAGTATATATATGCACACACACATAATGGAATATTTAGCCATAAAAAAGTAGGCAATCTCACCATTTGCAACCACAGATACACCTTGAGGGCATTATGCTAACTAAAAATAAGAAAAGACAAATAACATATGATCATACATGTAGAATCTAAAGAAAAAAAAAAAAACTGAATAGAGAACAAACTGGTGGGTCAGAGCAAGGGTTAGCAGCTATTCTGTCACTCCCACCCCTCCTCCAATGTAGGGAAAGAGACATCTTTAGGCTGCACAGGTGGGGGGGGGGGGTGAAAGAGGGAGAAGGTGGTCAAAAGTTACAAATACAGAAGTTACAAATAAGGAAGTCCTGGGAACCTAATGCATGGTAACTACAGGAGTGTATTGTAGATCTAAAGTTGAAAATAATACTCTAAGGGTGCCTGGGTGGCTTAGTGGGTTGGGCCACTGCCTTTGGCTCAGGTCATGATCTCGGGGTCCTGGAATCGAGTCCCGCATCAGGCTCTCTGCTCAGGGAGCCTGCTTCCTCCTCTCTCTCTCTGCCTGCCTCTCTGCCTACTTGTGATCTCTCTCTCTCTGTTAAATAAATAAATCTTCAAAAAAAAAAAAAAAAGAAAGAAAATAATACTCTACTATATGTGAAAGTTGCTTAATCTTAAAAATTCTCATTATAAGAAAAACTGTTAACCATGTATAGTGATAGAGGTTAACTAGATTTATCATGGCAATCGTTTCACAATATATACAAATACCAAATCACTGTTATACATCCAAAACTTAGGTAACGTTATGTCAATTATCTCAATAAAAACAATTATGACATAATATGGATAGATAAGCTAAGACTAGGAATTCACCAAGTACCCATAAATATACAGCAGAGGTCAACATTTGGCAGCTAAAAAATAGTGAAAAAAAAATTAAGATTTTATTTATTTATTTGACAATAGAACGTACTCAAGAACACAAGCAGGGGGAGCTGCAAAGAGAGAGGGAGAAGCAGGTTCCCCACCGAGCAAAGAGCCCAATGAGCATCTCAATCATGGGATCATGACCTGAGCCGAAGGCAGATGCTTAACTAACTGGGCCACTCAGGCACCCCTAACACTAAATTTCTCATTAACATTTTTGAATATCTAGAAGTTTCATCATTGGACTCAAGATGCACTTTCCACATGGCATTAAAAATTAAACTTAAAAATGAGGCTAGGGGCACCTGGGTGGCTTAGTGGATTGGGCATCTATCTCTTGATTTCAGCTCAGGTCTTGGTCTCAGGGTTGTGGGTTCAAGCCACACAATGGGCTCCATGCTGCGTGTGGAACCTACTTAAAAATAATAAAATAAAAATGCCTCTTTCCCTACGTTGAAGGGGAGGTGGGGGAAAGAATAGCAACAGAATAGCTGCTAAGCATTGCACTACTGGGTATTTACCCCAAAGATACAGATGTAGTGAAAAGAAGGGCCATCTGTACCCCAATGTTCATAGCAGCAATGGCCACGGTCGCCAAACTGTGGAAAGAGACAAGATGCCCTTCAACGGATGAATGGATAAGGAAGATGTGTGATCCATATACACTATGGACTATTATGCCTCCATCAGAAAGGACAAATACCCAACTTTTGTATCAACATGGATGGGACTGGAAGAGATAATGCTGAGTGAAATAAGTCAAGCAGAGAGAACCAATTATCATATGGTTTCACTTGTTTGTGGAGCATAAGGGATAACACGGAGGACATGGGGAGATGGAGAGGAGAAGGGGGTTGAGAGAAACTGGAGGGGGAGACGAACCATGAGAGACTATTGACTCTGAAAAACAACCTGAGGGTTTTAAAAGAGAGGGGGTGGGAGGTTGGGGGAGCCAGGTGGTGGGTATTATGGAGGGCACATATTGCATGGAGCACTGGGTGTGGTGCAAAAACAATGAAATCTGTTAACCTGAAAAGAAATTAAAAAAAAAAAAAGAAGAATAGCTGCTAAGCCCTGCTTGGAGTCCTAAGATAAAATAGAATGAGCGGAGGAGGATTCTCAGGTTGACCACTTCTCAGTGACCCTGTTTTGAAAAGGACTTCATCTTCCATCTCATTTTGACAGCAGCTAATAGGATATCAGAGCAGTGTTTGGAGAAGTAGAGGATTGCCTAGTCACAAGAGAGGGTGGATTCACGGAATGAGGTGACAAAAATCAACATTCATGAAGCACAGGCTATCCTTTTGTGTAAGACCAAAGCAATGCTGCCTTCATGTTCTGCTCTCCCCACTTCACCAGGGAGTGAGAAAGACTTGAATCCCACAAGTAGGAAATAGGAGAGGGGGCATTTGAATCAGGTTTGGCCGAGAACAATGCCCTTGTCCTTTCCACTATTACACCATACTTTGCACAAGCCCTTGGTAAACGTCTCTTGTTGGCTGCTTGCCCACATTCAGGGGGTCTTGTGCAAGAGACTGGAGCTCATGGGATTAAGGAAAGCTGGCGAGCTAATTAGTGGAAGACTGAAACCAGACCTTGTGTAAGCGCTGGAGTAAAGCCAAGGCAACTATTAAGGGAAATAATGGGAACAGCTTTTATAGAGCGCCGGCTGTGGGCCAGTGGTTTTACACATTTATCCCTACTCCTCACAAAAATTCTTAATGGCTGGGATTGTTATCTCCAGATTATAGCTGAACAACCTGAACCTTGGAGAAGTGAGGTCATTCCCCGGGGCTTCCACAGCTAGTAAACTGCAGAGCTGGGATTCAAACCTAGGCCTGCTATCCCACCTTTGGCCTCCAGAACAATCATCTCTGTTTACCATGGGTGGGGGGCGGGACTGCAGGAAGTGTTTCTAAAGATGAGAAGAGGCTGTGAGTCCAAGGTAGCAGACACCAGAGTCTCACTAGCAGGCCTCAAACACGGTAACCCCAGTGCAGCTGGTAAGGCTTGCCCTTCCCACCAGACAGCCTTCAGCTCATGCCTAAGAAAGCCCTCTTGGATCGGAACTTTTCAGCTGATGTGGACCACTGCGCTAGAGAAAAGCCACAAAAACTACCGGCCGAGAGCTGCCTCTAACTTGATAGGTCATTTCCATAAATAGGTCATCTCTCTGGGCATCCACAAAAAAGGGAATAGGTTGGTAAAATCTACCTAAAGCCCAAAAACGTTACCTGGTTAAAAGATTCTGCAATAACTCAATTTCCAGTGAGGCCGGGGAGGGTGGGGAGAGTGTTATCCCCCAAACACCACCAAAAATTCTCGGGCACCAGCTAGGTGTCTTACAATTTAACTCCGTTTTGACACTACCCTGAAATAGCATCAGATTCCACGAGGTAAGAGTTCAGTCTTCCAAGATGCACCCCTCCCCCAATTTCAGAATCTACTTGCTCAGGTTGTTAGCAACAGGCTACAGACTGCAGGTTCTAAGGACCTGCCCCTGCCTTAGGTTTGATAAATTTGCAGAAGAGGCTCAGAGAACTCAGAAATACCTTTCACTTACTAGATTACTGGTTTACTGTGAAAGGATGTAACTCAGGAACAACGTGATGGAAGAGGCGCTGAAGGCAAGGAATGGAGAAAGAACAGAGTTCCCATACTCCCTCTGAGGGCACTGCTTTCTCCAGAGCTTCATGCGCCCATCAACCCAAAAGCTCTCCAATCCCAGGGCTTATGGGTATTTTATGGTGGCCTCATTACACAGGTGTAACTGATTAAGTCATTGCTGTTGGTGATTGAACTCAATCTCCAGCCCCTCTTCCCTCCCTGGTGGGTCAGGTGATAGGTCTGAAGTTTCAACCTTCTAATCACTAGGTTGGTTCCACTGCCAACCAGCCCCCATCCTTTTGCTCTCCAAAGTCACCTCATTCCCGTAACAAAAGACACCATTATGGCTCTCATCACAAGGAATTTCAAAGGTTTTAGGAGTTCTGTGCCAGGAGCAAGAAGGAAGACCAAATATATAATTCTTATTATAGACCACAGTATCATACCTGGCAAGAATTTACCAGGAGAAATAAATTACATTAATACCCTTTGTAAAAACTACAAGCACCATGAAGATATGGATTACTCCTAGAAACAGTATCTAATCTGTATCAACTTCCTGGTGCTACTGTTATGAAGTATCACAAACTGGTTTGAAACAAGAGAAATCTCTTCCCTCCACAGTTCAAGAGGCTGGAAGTGGGAAATAAAGGTGTCAGCAAAACGGACTCCTGGAAGCTGAAACTCCCTGCCTCTCACCTAACTTCTGCAATTTGTCCACCACCTTTGGCATTCGCTGGCTTGTAGACAGATCCCTCCAATCTCTGCCTACCTCCGCTTCCACCCTGTGTGTTTGTATGCCCTTTTCTCTTATTGAAAGACACCTCCATTTTTACCTCAGACTTTCTAATTGATTAAGTTCTTTCCAGCTTCTCTCTCAAAGCAGGCAAAAGACCCTACAGGCAAAGCATCTCAGCACGGGAACCAGCAACAGAAACTACCCCATCAAGCAATAAGGACTGCCCTGAGCCAGCAAGACCCTGCCAGTGATTGACCCAAGATAATGATCAACCTGCCCTTTACTGCATGTATCCACTGACCTTTGTCCCACCTTCTCCTTATAGAAATCAAGGAGTATTTTCAGCACTTTGGAGACAGTCTTTGATATTAGTTCACTGTCTTCCTGGTTTGCTGAAATAAATTCTTGTTTGGCTACCACTCATCTCTCTTCTTTGGATTTTGTTAGTGGCAAATGGCCGAACCTGGTCTGTTTGGGACCCATGAAGCCTGGTACTCTTGCAACCCTGTGCCCCAACAACATTATAAGGACACTGTCCTTTGGATTTAGGGCCCATCCTAATCCAGAAGGCTCTCATCTCAGGACTTGCCTTAGTTACATCTGTAAAGACTCCAACTCCAAATAAAGTCACATTCTGAGGTTCTGGGTAGCCATGAACTTTGGAGGGGAAGGACACTATTCAATTCCCTACACAATCTAATGTCTTCTTTACGGCTGAGAAAGCTCAAGTTTTGTAAAGGGAAATGACTAACCCAAGGCCATACAGCTTCGCATGCATAACCAATGCTGGAGGCAGAGGAAGCATGGACACTGATTTTCATCAATGGACAGGCCCTCCTAGGTCAAGATGAAAAAGCCCATCCTGCATGAAGACAACCAGAAGGAGGTTCTATAATTTCAATTTCTCCCACCCAGGAAAGACAAGGAGGCCTCAGTCCACAGAAAAACCACTGAGGCCAGAGAGAGAAACCGCAGAGCCTGCAGTGTGTCACAAGCTAGCTCCTCTACCAGACATAGAAAAGCCACCGCCTACAATTTCCTCCGCCTACAATTTCCTCCCCTTAGTTTCAAAACTCTGCCATAATTCATCAGAGAAGTGGCAGCCCTGGACCACAAGTTTGTGATGTGCTTCTCTGCTGCGTCCCCAGTTCTTGGGGCCAGGTGTGGCCACTGGGGATGTAAGGGGCAACTGGATCCGGTAGCTGTTTCCCCCTGGTTTTCTGTCTGATGATAAACACGGCTTTGTGGAACTCTAGCCACACCAGTGTCTCAACAGGGCTGCATTTTTTTTTTTTTTTCCCAAAACCCAATATTCCGTCAAGGGCACAGAGCCTCTGTTTCAAGTCAGGAGCTAAAGCAAGCCTGTCTCACACGTGGCGTGGCTCAGAAGCCACAGCCACGGTACTTAAAACCCAGTGCCCAGAGATCATTTGCCTTTAAACCAAATTCAGTGGCTGAGGCTTAATCAGAAATTGTTGGCATTTTTTTCCTAACCCAATTTAATTCCCAATCCCAACCCCAACCCCCACCCTTTAACCTTTGCTTTCTCTGGCCTAAATCCTGGAAAATGGAGTTTGGAAATGCCTGAGGGACTTCTTGGGTGGGCCCCAGTGCTTCAGGGAGAAGAGATAGGACTGAAAGGTACAAGAGGGATGAGGAAAGAAGCCAGACACAAAAGGTCACTGTGCGATTTCGTATGTAAGAAATGTGCAGAATAGGTAAATCCACAGAGAAGGGAAACAGATCAGTGGTTGCCAGGGTCTTTTGGGAGTGATTACATAAATTGGGGAGTCCCTTTTGAGAATGATGAAAATGTTTCAAAACTGGAGAGAGGTGATGGTTGCGAAACAGGGTGCATGTACTAAAGGACACTGAGTTGTTTACTCACTAATGGTTACTTCTCTGTTCTGTGAATTTCACCTCAATCTAAAAAACATTCAGGTGGTTCAGTCGGTTATTTGGCAGACTCTTGGTTTCAACTCAGGTCATGATCTCAGATTCATAAGGTCGAACCCCACATTGGGCTCTGCACTCTGTTCAGCACAGTGTGCTTCTCCCTCTCCCTCTGCTCGCTGCCCCCTGGTCATGTTCTGTCTGTCTCTCTCATAAATAAAAAATAAATAATTTTAAAAACATTCAAAATGGAAGAGAACAAGGGTGGGAGGAAGATGAGGAAGGAAGCCCTGCAGCTGAGAGCAGCCAGCCTCCAGAACAGCCCAGAGCAAATGTCAGCTAACCCCTGTCCTTCTAGCACAGAGCGGCTGGCTAAGTGCCTGTGGCAGTTTCCCTAGGAACCTCAGCTGAGAAACTGTGCCCTGAGCCAGCTGGTCCCAACCCTAAAGCTACAAAGTCCTGCCTCTTCAATGCATCAGTTGAATCATTTTCACAAGCTTAAAATGAAATAAAGTGGAATGATGTACAGTGGGAAAAACACATTTTTTTTTTAAGTTAGGACTCTCTGCTTAGCTTCTCAGAAGTGCTTAAAATGTGCACTGCCTTTTCTAAACTGAACTGAATTCCTGTTTTAAGCCACCATCCTGTAGCACTAGTCAACATTTTAATTTCAGTTCAGCATCTGCCACCCCCTTTCTCCAGAATCACACTTGAGTTCCAGGTATCTCCAGGTATCCTCTGAGGGTGTCCACCTTTTGCTTTTTCCATGTATTCCTGCAAGCTACCAAAATGCCCCCATACCCTGGACCTCTGGACACCTGACCTGCTTTTGCCCTAAGTATCTGGCAGGTCATCTCCAAGTTTGCGGTTTCCCTGTGCCCCCTCCCTGTTTTCCACGAATGGGAACACTTGGTGGCCCCTTTGCCATGCTGCGGCCATGTTCGTGACAAGAAATGAGGTGGAGCTAAGACTGTTTACCCACTCACTTGCCCCTCTGAGACAAAGAGAAAAGTCATTTGATTGCTCCCCCACTGCACAGGGCTTTGGGAACTCTTCAAGACTGACTCAGTCATGGTTTCCAGCAGCTCCTTCTACTCCTTTCATGCCATGTTATGGCATCTGTAATATTCCTAGGGATACATCCCATCCCCAGGTTCTACCTGCAAAAGTGGACACAGATCTCTACTCTGGAATTCCCCAAACCTATACGCAGTCTGTGAGGTGAGATTCAAATCCAACCTGACTTTAAAACACAGGTACTTCCTCCTGCACATCACCTTGTTATATTTAATTGGGTGCCTTAGAAAGTCATCCATCTTTGGACTACAGTTGAGGTGAGGGGGTTTTAGGTAGAAAAACTGAAACAGATACTCCAACAGAAGAGGCTCAAGAGCACTGCAAATGGGATGCAGAAATAGAAACCTATCAAATGGAAGTGTGTCAATGTGTTAGAGGATTCTTTTTCCTCTGTCGGTGCCCGCAGTTCTTGGTAACGCAGCTTCGAAGAATGAAGGCGTAGACCAGACAGAGTGGTAGGCAGCAAAGCAAGGTTTATTGAGTGATAGCAAAGGGACAGTACAAAGCTCCCAAGGAGGAAGGGGACCCGAGACAGTTGTCACTGGAATTTCTAAGTTTAGGGGTGTTTATGGGCTTGTTAGTGGGTTGTTTTAATCTGATTAACGCTCCCTGCACCTGTCATCCAATCAGGTTTTTGTCACTGATTTTTGTCACCTGGAAAGGGTGGAGGGCTCCTTCCAAGGTGGTGTAAAATCCTTTTAGGGTGATTTCCTCTTGAGTGAGGGAGCGCTTGTCCCTGCCGGTCTGCCTGCCTTCCAACTGTCCTTCATCAAATGTGCCCCACTTGTTTGCACCCACCATTCCCCATGCTCACTTCTTCAAGGTTCCCTGTTCCCTGTAGGAGACCCTCATGGAGGAGGTAACCTGAAGAAGTCAAAAAGACACACAAGTTTATACAAAAACAAGTATCTAAAAATTTCCAGGCAAAGGTTGAACCTTGAAGACATTACACCAAGTGAAAGAAGGCAAACACAAAGAGTCACATATTGCGTGATTCCATTCACATAAAATGTCCAGAATACACGAATCATGGAAACAGAAAGTAGATCAGTGGTTGACTATTTAACAGGTATGGGGTTTCTTCCTGGGGTGATAAAAATGTTCTGGAATTAGTAATGAAGGTTGAAGAATTTATGTACTTCTAGTACATAAATGTACTAGAAGTCACTGAATTACACACTTTAAAATAGTTAAAATGGGAATTTTCTATTATATGAAGTTTACCTCAATACAAAGGATCTTTCCAGACATGCTTGGGTTTGGGAATTAAGACTCCTTTATGTCTGGTTGGAGTGCTCAGAGAAGGAATCTGTACTGGAATACCATTTGGGCGAAAGTGTCATCTCCAAGCCTTTGCCCTTGATACACATTTTCAGTCAGCTTCTTTAACTCTACAGCTGTCCCTTTAAAATTCTGCATAGATCTGGTTCAGACCCTCCAGCTCTTGATAAGCCCCACCTGGAACACACAAAAAAATTCGAAGGTGTGGGACTTTGCTCATTTCCAAACAACTGTGAATGTCTACAGTTGGAGGCACAGACTTCTAGTCCAAAAAGCCCCAACAGAAGTCACCCACCTACTGTGCGGAAAAGAGATTCTTCTAGTCCTGTCTCTCTCCTTTAGGCCCTCCGTAAAAGAACACATCATTCTCTTAACAGTAATGACCACCTTTGGTTATGATAATATGCTAGATCTGGTGCTAAGCACTTCATATATTCCTCACTCTCCCAAAAAGCTATGAAAGTGATATTATCATTCCCATTCTGCAGATAAGAATATACAGACCCAGTGGGTGGAGCTTCTTGTGTAAACTCATACAGCTGATAAGTGGCCTGGTTATCTGCCCCCACAGTCTCTGCTTGTAACCAAGCAGAGTATCACAGAGTATCACACTGCCTCTTTCCAGCTAGCCATGTTGAGTTGCCCCTCAGGACTTTGTGCCATCGCTTCTCTTACTCCTTAGTTCTCCCTTTTCACTGGTGTTGAGATTGTAGGAAGACATGTGAACAAGAGATTCTGCTTCTGATAATAACAGAATAGCCTGTATCAAACTAACCCTCCCACATAACAATTAAATACTCTGTATAAAATACTTTTTAAAAAACAATTACCTTCAGGCACTGGACAGCCACCAAAGCAGGCAGAAACTAAGTGGATCCAACCCTTGAGAGAAATGAAGCACATTGGGTAAGATCTTCCCCTAAAGGCACATCCCTTTAATTACACTGTGTATAGGGCCAGAGTGACTGGAAATGGAGGAGTGAAATCCAGCAATGATAGAAGCACAAAAGAGACTTCCTTTTAAAATCAGTGTGCCAGTTCTCCTCTATTACTTGGCTGAGTGTCCATAGTTCATACACAGGATAAGACTAAATTACCCAGAGGAAAGCAACTGCAAGGAGATTACAAAACTGAGCAAACACAGCCACATTAGAGAAGCTTGGTAAGCACATGACCTTTCCACTGGCTCTCCTTCAGGACCATGCCTTAGGACTGAGGACCACATACTAGGACTAAGGTCTATACCCAAGACTAGGATAGAACTGCAAGAGACAAGTCTAATAAAGGCTGAAACTACACTCCCCTGGAATTAAAGTGATTTGTCAGCAAGTGAACCACCTACTGGGACAAAACCCAATTCTTTTCAGAGAAAGATAACAGAATCAAAAGACTCTGGAGTCTATTACATATATAAGTACACAATAAAAATTACCTGGCTTACAAAGAACCCAGAAGAGGAATCAGATATTGGAATTAGCAGATGGGAACCTTGAAATTAAATATAATAGACATATTTAAAGTATTTTATAGGAAAAGATGAATATAATAGCTGGAGAGCTGGGGAATTTCAAGATAGATAAGAAAATTCTAAAAAGTAAGCCAAATGTCAACTCACAAACAAAAAGTACAATATTTGAAATCAAAAAATTCCCTAGCTAAGATAACAGCATACTGCATACTCTAAAAGTAGAAATGAATGTAAAGATACATCAGCAGAAATTATCCAAACAGAATCACAGAGGGAAGAAATATTTTTCAAACATGAGCAAAGCCTCAATGAGAAACCTTAAGTAATCTGACATCTGTGTCATTGGAATCCCAGAAGAAAAGGAAAGAGAAAACTAGGCAGAAAGCAAATATATAAAGGCATAATGGCTGAAAATTTTTCAAATTCAATCTACAGATTTAAGAAATTTAGAAAACCCCAAACATGACAAATAGACACACACCCCCATACAAAACCATGCCAAGACATACCATAAGCAAGTTACTAGTGACTAAAGACAAGGAGAAAATCTTTATTATACCCAGGATGAAAAAAAAAAAAAAAAAGACATGTGACATAAACAGAAGAACAAATATAATTACTGCTTACTGCTTTTCAGAAACAATGGAGGCCAGAAGACAATGGGATGACATCTTTAAAATGCTTAGAGAATGGGTAACACCAGTAAATGGGTAACACCAGTAAAAAACCTACTCATACATGAAAATTATGTTCTTTAAGCGCCTACTCTTAAGAGAATTAAAGTTTGGGGCACCTGGTGGCTTAGTGGGTTAAGCCTCTACCTTTGGCTTGGGTCATGATCTTGGGGCCCTGGGATCAAGCCCTGCATCAGGCTCTCTGCTCGGCAGGGAGCCTGCTTCCCCTCTCTCTCTGCCAACTTGTGATCTCTCTCTCTCTCTCTCTCTCTCTCTGTCAAATAAAGAAATAAAATCTTAAAATAAATAAATAAATAAGAATTAAAGTTTGATGTTTTCTAATTGCTACAAAGGCAGCCAGAGCTTTTAGTCTAAGGCCCAGCTCTGAAAGTACACTAGTTATGTGCTATTTCCTCTCCGAACCAGAGTTCTCCTATGGGAATGGAAATGATAATATCATCTTCATCTCCTAGAGGAACTAAATGAAATTGTAAATGTAAAGCACTTACCACAATGCCTAGCAGATACTGGGCTATAGACCACAGGGTGGACAGGAGATGGAAAAGATATAGACGATGGGGTCCATGCCTCCCAAAACCCTTTCCAACTAGCTAGGCAACCAAGCTCGATGGCCAAGGATACTGGATATGAGGGACCTAGACTGTGGTCACGAGCACCACTATGACACCAGGTGAATGGGACCACACCTGAGCTACTTGGACTGAGAGTGCAGGAATGGTAGCTCCCTGGATTAATATTAGGGGCTGTTACTAAAAGAGGGGATGATGGAAGTGGGAAGGTAAAGAACAAATGTACACCCTAGATGCTAAAGGTGGGTCACAGTTTTTCTTCAGGGACCTTGTACATAAGGAAACAATTTGGCATAGGAGACAATACAAAACACTAAACATGATGATGAGGGATGCATGGGTTACAGAGGGGCAAAAAGGGAGAGGAGAAAGGGGTGATCGGGGAAGACTTCTCAGAAAAACTATTCATTTGATGAAACAAGACGAAACCAAAGATGGAGACAAACCCTAAGAGACTCTTAATCTCAGGAAACAAACTGAGGGCTGCTGGAGGGGAGTAGGAGTGGAGGGATGGGGTAACTGGGTGATGGACACTGGGGAGGGTATGGGAGGGATGAAGTGGATGGTGATGGACACTGGGGAGGGTATGGGAGGGATGAAGTGGATGGTGATGGACACTGGGGAGGGTATGTGCTATGGTGAGCACCGTGAATTGTGTAAGACTTTGAATCACAGACCTGTACCCCTGAAACAAATAATACATTATATGTTAATAAAATAAATAACAATAGTAATAGTTTAAAAAGAAAAACTATTAATCTGAAATGAATATTCAGGGAAAAGTAGGAGTCCACAAACAAAAAAGAGGAAAAAGATTTTTCAGGCAAGCCAGGAGAAGACACTGGGAGAGGGGGTGGGAGTTGAGGCCACAGAGATAGAAACAGGCCATGCCCTGTTTTGTGAGATGTGACAAATAATCTGACTTTCTCTTCTCATGAGTAGCTTTCATTGTGTGTGGGTTGTTTTTTTGTTTTGTTTTGTTTTGTTTACCAAGACCCTAATAAAATCATTTTATGTGACTACCTGGACCATAGGTAGTACATACATATATCA
Source organism: Mustela putorius furo (assembly GCF_011764305.1). NCBI lineage: Eukaryota > Metazoa > Chordata > Mammalia > Carnivora > Mustelidae > Mustela > Mustela putorius. The sequence continues at coordinate 40,705,074 of NW_025421294.1, forward strand.
TGCATGTATGTGAACATATGTGCATATAAATCTCAGATGAAACTACTCTGGAAAACTGGTACTTTTAATAGTTATCATACATTTACCCCGTGACCCAGAGATTTTACTCCTATGAGTATGGCCAAAAAAAATGAGTAGAAATGAAAAGACATGTATAAGAATATTCACAGGAGCTTTGTTCATAATAGCCAAAATATGGAAACAACTCAAATGTCCATCGACATGAGAAGTGGATAAGGAAATTCTGGTGCATTCACACAATAGAATACAATAATGACAATGGGCTAACTACAGCTACATGCAATGTCACAAATGTATCTCACACATGTTGAGTTAAAGAAGCCAATCTTCAAACCCCACTTAGTTCAAAAAGAGGAGAAAAAAAAAACCCTAATTGATGATTAGAGCAGTCAGAAAAGTAATTATCTAGCAGGAAGGGTGGGCTAGTTTTGACTAGGATGGGGAATGAGGGAGCCTTGTGGGGTACTAGATATGTTTCATGTCTTGGTCTAGGTGGTAGCTAAATGAGAGTGTGAACATAAAAAAACCCATCAAGCGGCACACTTAATCCTTGTGCACTTTACTGAATATGTTGTACCTGTTGGGAAATGTCATTAAAAAGCTGTAACTGCCAGTTGACCTGTGAATATGACCTGGGCACTTGGAGTGCTCCTCATCCTCTCCTCTGTCCTGGGAATGTGGGTTCCTCTTGCCTTTCCCACTCCCAGAGGCTGCTCCAAGAACATAGCCTTGAGATGGCGATGTGGTGTTGAGAACACCTGCATGGTACATGTGGCTGAGCCTAGTTGAGTCCTCTTTATAAGCTTTCAAGATTTGGGACACCTGGGTGGCTCAGTCAGTTAAGCATCTGCCTTCCGCTCAGGTCATGATCTCAGGGTCCTCTGATAGAGCCCCATATTGAGCTCCCTGCTCAGTGGGGAGTCTGTTTCTCCCTCTGCCTATAGCTTCCCCTGCTTGTACTCTCTCTCTGACAAATAAATAAATAAAATCTTTTTTTTTTTAAAGTAAGCTTTTAAGATCTGAGGAATGGATCTGGGGGTCCATTTATCTTGCAGTTGCCCCAAACAAGCCTTATATGTAAGTTCCCTTTGCTTGTTAAAACTGCCACCTACTAACTTGGAGCACCCTGCCCTTCAAGAGGTGGGCAGTTCAGATTATACTCAGGAAGCTCCCAACAGAGTTCTGAAACCATAAAACCTCAATACAAGATTACAAGCTTACATTTAAAATACTCTGAAATAAATGTTTTGCAAAACAATACTTACATGTGACTGAAGCTGACATTTAATCTATTCAGTTTTTTTTCATGCTGGTTGCAATTCACTAAATTGATTTCATTACCCACTAAAGGTCATATTCCATTATTTGAAAAGTACAGTTTTAAACACTAGGGAGCCACTGAGTGTTTCAAGGAGAGGAGGGATGTAAAATGGGCTAGCATTTCAGAAAATGCCCTCTGGGGCAGCATGAAAGATGGTCTCAAGTTGTAAGACTCAACTGGGAGCCAGGTAAGAGCCCATTAGGTCTGAGGATGGGTGTCAGAGGAGAGGGTCTTGAGCAAGGTCTTTCTTTCAGGTTGTAAGTTTTTGCACTATGCATGGACCTCTCACCCTGCAACACACCTGGCCCCCAGTGCCCACAGAGCTGATGCCCCTCCTGCAGGCAGTGGCATCCCCCTGGGAGCAGCTGGCTGAGGGGAGTAGGCCCATTCTCTCCACCATCCTAGCAAGCATACAAGTGTTTGGGACAGAGGCTGCCCTCCCTCTTCCCAGCAAGCAGTGCTCACCTCACAGTGCTATTAGGAGCCAGGTTCTAGGTAAAGCTGACAAGGAAAGAAAACAATTTGTGTGTCCTGTTTTTTCTCCAAACATCACGCAAGTCACTTTATGAGATTCATCTCATTTCATTCCTATAACAATCCTTTAGAATAGATCTGATCGTCTGCAAGGATGAAGAAAGTGAGGCTCAGGGGGGAGTAACACACACACACATACAAAAAAAAACACACACACACAGGGTCACACAGCTGTTAAGTGATAAAGCCAGGCTTAGGATCCATGTAGACCAACAGAAAGCGCAACCCTTTCTGAAGAAAAGGCCTAATAATGTGAGCGGGTCCCATCTTGATTTGAGATGCTGACTACAGAAGGGGAACCTCAGTCATAATATGTGCCAGTGCCCCTGGGGCTCAGTGAGAGTTTGCAGCAAGGGTGGAGAAACCTCCAGGAAGCAGGCTGCTCTCCGCATGGTACTGGGATTTCACATTCTCTGTCTGAAGTGTGGTAAACTATGACTTTTCCCAATCTTTCATCCTTGCTTCAGCTGGGCGGGCAGTTCTGCCAGGAGCAGATCTCACAAATCCTGTGACCCAAGCCCTGGGCAGCACTGGTAGTGGCTCTGTTACCTCATCTCTCTGGCAGGGGACAGCAGGTCAGAGAACCAGTGATAGCAGGATGTGTGGTGGTTCAATGAAAGTGGAGGTCAGGAAGGGCCATGTCCCTGGCTACCAGGCCCAGACTGGCCCAACAACATGCCTCTATTTCTACATGAATATCACAAGATGTGGGGAAGCTGGTGAAATGCCTTGGCTCTGAGGCACATGTTACTTCTAGTCACCTCTAGAGAATTCTGGAGGCAGAAGAGATTCTAGCTGGAAGTGTTGAGGCCACTGGAAGCTCTCTGAAGAAGAAAGTCAGTATAATGAGTATCTCCCAACAACCCTCATCACTATGCCTACAGAGAATAAACTTGGAGTTCCCACACAGGCATGTGTGCATATGCACGTACACATACAAGCACTCACAAGCACACCAGCCAACCCATCACTACTGTCTCTGTCCTGGACAGCATCCTTTGGGTTTCTTTATCAGCTGCCTTGGCGGAAGCCCATGCCACTCGTGGTAGCCTTGACTCATTAGACAGGCTCTAGCCAACTTCTTGCCTTCAATTTTAGAAAGGACTAGTTCTCTGTTCCAGATTGCCCTCTAAACTCCAGGCGATACTTGTCAGTCTTTCAGTGGTTCTCAGAGAGCCTCTGCCCTTCGCTTTGGGTATGTGTGGGCAGGGATTCCTGCTCTTAGTCAATCTCTCTTCATCATCTTTATACCTCTTTATACTCCCAAAGCAGCAATGGGACCAGATTTTTTGATCCCCATTTAGCATATTCTACATAGCTGGGCTAACTCCTCCCTTTAGAAATTAGAGGTTATTAACACCTTTTGTTCTCAGCTTCATGGATATTTATGAGCAAGATAAGTATAATATTAGAAAATCAAGAATTCTGGGGCACCTGGAATGTTTAGTTGGTTAAGTATCTAACTCTTGATTTGGGCTCAGGTTGTGATCTCATGGCTCCAATGCTCAGCCTCTCTCCCTCTGCCCCTCCCTCTGTTTGTGCACACCCTCTCTTTTTCTCAAATAAATCTTTTTTTTTAAATTAAGTATATTGTACACCACTCACCTACCTTTCTTTCTTTTTTGTACTTCTGCATACAGCAGATGAATTCCAGACCCCCCAAATACATGTGTATATCCGCACACATGCTTTCAAACACACATGCATTTCCCATACTCATACAAATACAACAGCTGAAAATGGAGTCTAGTAGTTGAGGCGGTATCTCCACAGATATCATTGGTGCCCAAAGTACCTGACATGTGTCAGCCTGTGGAGACATCTGGCCTGCATGTAAGGTGAAGTTTTGAAGCTAGGATATACTCAGCCCCCTCTGGTTGCACATCATTGTGTTCATTTGAGTATCAGATTATGGGAGGCCATCTGATTTCCTCATTTCTAAGCCCTCAGGAGAACCTCATAATAGTCCCCTAATACTTACAATCAAATATTCCAAAAAAGAAAGTATCGGGCCATGACCCCTGTGCCTGGGTCCCCCCAGGGTTCATCACTAGATCTGCTATTATGTCATTGAGTCCTGGCATCATGTGAGTCAATAACCAGGCAAAATTAGATATTTTCAGTGAGTGTCTTTCCCCTGTCAGCAATGCATGGCTCTCAGTTTCCAGCACCCTTCACACACCACCTCACTTTTCCCAGTCTTGTGCAGAGCTCTGTGAGAAGAGAATATTACCCATCTCTGGGAAAGATACAGATGCCCATTTCAAGCCTACTGATGCTCTTAATAAGCCAACTAAATACAATGAAAGAAACCCTGATTACTTTCCTCCCCTGCCCCATTTCCCCCATTGCAAACCTTCCTGCACTGATACCCACTGATATAGCACTCCTCCCCTCCTGTAACACTGGGCAAGGATAAAAGGCCCACCTGGACTTGGGGCCCCATCGCTCTACTTCCTCAATACAAGTGCCTTTCATGGTTTATCCCACCCTCCTCAAGTAGCTTCTCTCTCTCTCTCTCTCTCGCTCGCTCGCTCTCGCTCTCTCTCTCCCACTAAACCTTCCTAGTCACTTGCTTCATTTCCAGAATGATACAAAGTTAGGCTTAGAGAAGACAACTAGAAGGAGGTAGGAGGGAAGGGGTGAAGGAGAAGGGAAGAAGGAAGGAGAAAGAGATGGGAAAGATGGAACTGGCTCTTCTCCACAAGAAACAAACCCACTTCTGTTTCTTCTGACAGGACACTTTCTCCAGCCATTGCCTTAAGCTCTCTCCTTTTCACAGCCAAACATTCTGGGAGAAAGTTCTATGTTTTTCGCTACTTCTTCACCTCCAATTTATTTCTCAACTGGCTTTAATCTGGTTTCTGTCCCCTCCTCTCCACTGAAACTGATCTAAGTTCACCAGAGAGCATTTAACTGCAAAATCCGATTGTCTAAAAGAAAAGATAGTTTCTCCAGATTCTCTGTTTCAGAGGATGACCCCCTTCCTTCTCTTGAGACTCAACTTTCCCCTGGCCTCTGTGGCCCTACCTTTTCCTAGGATACACCATCCCTCTCCATCTCCTTTTCTTTCTTTGTCCACTAAACGTTAAATGCCAGGACCACTCCCTAAACCACCTTCACTCCTTACTCTACTTACTCCCATAGGGATGTGACATTCAAATCCACAACACCAACCATCAGCCTTGGCTCCCCACTGATGCCTGCCCACACACTGTCATAATAACGTAAGAACAAAAACAATGGTTAACTGATACTATGCGCCAAAACAACCCTCTGAAGCAGATGCCATTATTAGCCATATTTCACAGATATGCAAACTTAACTAGCCCAAGGTCACGTGGTTATCAGGAGGCTGTTTTAAAGTCCACACTCACATGATACTCTATGTTGGAAACACAAAAGATTCCACCCTAAAATTGCTAGAACTCATACAGAAATTCAGAAAAGTGGCAGAAAAGTGACAGAAATCAGTTGCATTTCGGGGTGCCTGTGTGGCTCAGTCAGTTAAGCGTCTGACTTCAGCTCAAGTCATGATCCCGGGGTCCTGGGACAGAGTCCTAAATAGGGCTCCCTGCTCAGCAAGGAGTCTATTCTCCCTCTCCCTCTGCCTCTGCCCCCAACTCGTGCCCACATGTGCTCTCTTTCTCTCTCTTGAATAAATAAAATCTTTAAAAAAGAAAAAGAAATCAGTTGCATTTCTATAGACTAACAATAAGGCAGAAGAAAGAGAAATCAAGGAATCAATCCCTTTGATGCTATTTACAATAGCACCAAAAACTGTAAAATGCCTAGGAATAAACCTAACCAAAGAGGCAAAGAATCTGTACTCAGAAAACTATAGAACATTCATGAAAGAAACTGAGAAAGACAGGAAGAAATAGAAAAACATTCCATGCTCATGGACTAGAAGAACAAATATTGTTAAAATGTCTATGCCACCCAGAGCAATCTATACATTCAGTGCAATTCCTATCAAAATATCATCAACTTTTTTTTCACAGAGCTGGAAAAAAACAATCCTAAAATTTGTATGGAACCAGAAAAGACCCCAAAAAGCCAAAGCAATCCTGAAAAAGAAAATCAAAGCTGGAAGCATCACAATCCTGGACTTCAAGCTGTATGACAAAGGTGCAATCATCAAGACAGTATGGTACTGGCACAAAACAGACACACAGATCAATGGATCAGAATAAAGAACCCAGAAATGGACCCTCAGCTCTATGGTCAACTAATCTTTGACAAAGCAGGAAAGAATGTCCAATGGAAAAAAGACAATCTCTTCAACAAATGGTGTTGGGAAAATAGCATAGCCACATGAATTAGAATGAAACTGGACCCCTTTCTTACACCATACACAAAAACAGACTCAAAATGGATGAAAGAGCTAAATGTGAGACAGGAATCCATCAAAATCCTATAGAAGAAGGTAGGCAGTAACCTCTATGACCTTGGCTGCATCAACTTCTTGCAAGACATGTCTGCAAAGGCAAGAAAAACAAAAGCAAAAATGAACTATTGGGGCTTCCTCAGGATAAAAAGCTTTTACACAGCAATGGAAATAGTTGACAAAACCAAAAGACAACCAACAGAACAGGAGAAGATATTTGCAAATGACATATCAGATAAAGGGCTAGTATCCAAAATCTATAATGAACTTATCAAACTCAACATCCAAACAACAACAAACAAACAAAAAAAAAAATCAAGAAATGGGCAGAAGACATGAACAGATACTTCTGCAAAGAAAACATCCAAATGGCCAACAGACACATGAGAAAATATTCAATATCACTCAGCATCAGGGAAATACAAATCAAAACCACAATGAGATACCACCTCACACTAGTCAGAATGGCTAAAATTAACAAATCAGGAAACAACAGATGTTGGCAAGGATGCAGAGGAAAGAGAAACCTCTTACACTGTTGGTGGGAATGCAAGCTGGTACAGCCACTATGGAAAACAGTATGGAGGTCCTCAAAAAGTTGAAAATAGAGCTATATGATCAGGCAGTTGTATTACTAGGTATTTACCTAAAAAATACAAATATATTGGCTTTGTTTCCTTTGCCTTTGGAGACATATCTTGAAAGAAATTGCTGTGGCTGATATCGAAGAGATTACTGCCTATGTTCTCCTCTAGGATTCTGATGGATTCCTGTCTCACGTTGAGGTATTTTACCCATTTTGAGTTTATCTTTGTGTACGGTGTAAGAGAATGGCCGAGTTTCATTCTTCTACATATAGCTGTCTAGTTTTCCCAGCAAAAATTATTGAAGAGACTGTCTTTTTTCCACTGTATATTTTTTCCCGTTTTGTCGAAGATTATTTGCCCATAGAATTGAGGGTCCATATCTGGGCTCTATACTCTGTTCCACTGGCCTATGTGTCTGTTTTTATGCCAGTACCATGCTGTCTTGGTGATCACAGCTTTGTAGTAAAGCTTGAAATCAGGTAGCGTGATGCCCCCTGTTTTATTTTTGCTTTTCAACATTTCCTTAGCGATTTGAAGTCTCTTCTGATTCCATACAAATTTTTGGATTATTTGCTCCAGCTCTTTGAAAAATACTGGTGGAATTTTGATCAGAATGGCATTAAATGTATAGATTGCTCTAGGCAGTAGAGACATTTTAACAAAGTTTATTCTTCCGATCCAAGAGCATGGAATGGTCTTCCATCTTTTTGTGTCTTCTTCAATTTCTTTCATGAGTGTTCTGTAGTTCCTCGAATACAGATCCTTTACCTCTTTGGTTAAGTTTATTCCCAGGTATCTTATGGTTCTTGGTGCTATAGTAAATGGAATCGATTCTCTAATTTCCCTTTCTGTATTTTCATTGTTAGTGTATAAAAAAGCCACTGATTTCTGTACATTGACTTTGTATCCTGCCATGTTGCTGAATTGCTGTATGAGTTCTAGTAGTTTGGGGGTGGAGTCTTTTGGGTTTTCCATATAAAGAATCATGTCATCTGCGAAGAGAGAGAGTTTGACATCTTCATTGCCAATTTGGATACCTTTTATTTCTCTTTGTTGTCTGATTGCTGTTGCTAGGACTTCTAATACTATGTTGAACAAGAATGGTGAGAGTGGGCATCCTTGTCGTGTTCCTGATCTCAACGGGAAGGCTGCAAGCTTTTTCCTATTGAGGATGATACTTGCTGTGGGTCTTTCATAGATAGATTTGATGAAGTTCAGAAATGTTCCCTCTATCCCTATACTTTGAAGCGTTTTAATCAGGAACGGATGCTGGATTTTGTCAAATGCTTTTTCTGCATCAATTGAGAAGACCATGTGGTTCTTCTCTCTTCTCATATTAATTTGTCAAAATCAAAAGCTTCTGCACAGCAAAGGTAACAGTCAACAAAAACAAAGAGGCAACCCACGGAATGGGAGAAGATATTTGCAAATGACAGTACAGACAAAAGGTTGATATCCAGGATCTATAAAGAACTCCTCAAACTCAACACACACAAAACAGACAATCATATCAAAAAATGGGCAGAAGATATGAACAGACACTTCTCCAATGAAGACATACAAATGGCTATCAGACACATGAAAAAATGTTCATCATCACTAGCCCTCAGGGAGATTCAAATTAAAACCACATTGAGATATCACCTTACACCAGTTAGAATGGCCAAAATTAGCAAGACAGGAAACAACATGTGTTGGAAGGGATGTGGAGAAAGGGGAACACTCTTACACTGTTGGTGGAAATGCAAGTTGGTGCAGCCGCTTTGGAGAACAGTGTGGAGATTCCTCAAGAAGTTAAAAATAGGGACGCCTGGGTGGCTCAGTGGGTTAAGCCGCTGCTTTCAGCTCAGGTCATGATCTCAGGGTACTGGGATCGAGTCCCACATCGGGCTCTCTGCTCAGCAGGGAGCCTGCTTCCTCCTCTCTCTCTCTCTGCCTGCCTCTCTGCCTACTTGTAATCTCTCTCTGTCAAATAAATAAATAAAATCTTAAAAAAAAAAAAAGAAGTTAAAAATAGAACTTCCCTATGACCCTGCAATTGCACTAGTGGGTATTTACCCCAAAGATACAGATGTAGTGAAAAGAAGGGCCATCTGTACCCCAATGTTTATAGCAGCAATGGCCACGGTCGCCAAACTGTGGAAAGAACCAAGATGCCCTTCAATGGACGAATGGATAAGGAAGATGTGGTCCATATACACTATGGAGTATTATGCCTCCATCAGAAAGGATGAATACCCAACTTTTGTAGCAACATGGACGGGACTGGAAGAGATTATGCTGAGTGAAATAAGTCAAGCAGAGAGAGTCAATTATCATATGGTTTCACTTATTTGTGGAGCATAACAAATAGCATGGAGGACATGGGGAGTTAGAGAGGAGAAGGGAGTTGGGGGGAAACTGGAAGGGGAGGTGAACCATGAGAGACTATGGACTCTGAAAAACAATGTGAGGTTTTGAAGGGGTGGGGGGTGGGAGATTGAGGTACCAGGTGGTGGGTATTATAGAGGGCACGGATTGCATGGAGCACTGGGTGTAGTGCAAAAATAATGAATGCTGTTATGCTGAAAATAAATAAAAAATAAATTTAAAAAAATACAAATATAGTGGATCTGAAGGGGCACCTGCACCCCAATGTTTATAGCAGCAATGTTCACAATAGCCAAGCTATGGAAAGAGCCCAAATTTCCATCAACAGATGAATGGATAAAGAAGATGTGGGATGGATAGATAGACGGGCAGACAGACACACACACATACACACACACACGCACATGTACAATGGAATACTACTCAGTCATCAAAAAAATGAAATCTTGTGATGAATCACAGACCTATACCTCTGAAACTAATAATACATTATATGTTAATTTAATTTAAATTAAAAAATAAATAGATAAATTTTATGGGGGGAACTATAATGACATAAAACCACCTAAATTAATCATACCAAAAAAAGGCTGAGCACAAGATAGATACAAAAAATACATGCTGGCGGCGCCTGGGTGGCTCAGTGGGTTAAAGCCTCTGCCTTCGGCTCAGGTCACGATCTCAGGGTCCTGGGATCGAGCCCCACATCGGGCTCTCTGCTCGTGGGGAGTCTGCTTCCTCCTCTCTCTCTGTCTGCCTCTCTGCCTACTTGTGATCTCCGTCTGTGTCAAATAAATAAATAAAATCTTTTTTTAAAAATGCTGATTCCTTACATATAAATATAAAATGCAAAAATTGATAACACAATACACAACAATAAAAAAATACTCTTTTAGAAGTCAAAATTGTGATTTTTCTTAGTGACAGTGTGAGTAGTGAGGGAAATTTCTTGAGTGTTAGTAATATTTGTTTTTTTTATTTTGTTAGTTACATTAGTGTGTTCATTTTCTGAAAATCCGTATTCCTTGAGAAGGCCTGGAGGACTCTCCCTTTACCAGGGAGATAAGAAAGTATTGGTGAGGGCCACATGGGAGGCTCAGTCAGTTAAGCATCTGCCTTCAGCTCAGGTCATGATCCTGGGGTGCTGGGATCAAGTCCTGTCTCAGGCTCCTTGATCAGCAGCTGCCTGCTTCTCCCTTTCCCTCTGTAGTTCCCCCTGCTTACGCTCACTCATTCTCTCTAACAAATAAATAAATAAAAATATTTAAAAACAAAATCTTTTAAAAAAAGAAATACTGGTGAGGTTGGCAATAGTACCTCAAGAAGCTTGTAGTAGCAGTTTCCTAAAGGACGTGCTGTAATGGAAAAAAACTGGATAATAAAATTCCAGAATAGCAAAGACCAGCAAAAGCACTCAACCATTAAGAAACAAGATGGGTACAATTACCATAAAGGGCAACGAGGGTAGAATGGTGGCCAGGGACCCTAACCTGCAGGCATCTAGATAGATGGCTCATCGAACATAGTAATCTTGGGAGCAAATCAGGACATCCAACTAGGGTACTGCTTAATACACACAATGAAAAAAGATCAAGAATTGATGGGCCAAAAAATGAGGTCAGAGATACAAGCCTAAGACCAAAGCAATCACATAGGGTCCAATGCTCATAAGGGTCTCTAGCTTGAAGTTTACTGCTCTGCACCTGCCATCTTGAAATTCTTAAAAAGTTTATCTTTGAATCTGTTTGTAGGGGAAGTCCTATTAAATTGATAAGGATGAGCAGGGACTTCTATAGAGCCTTGGCTCACAGGCAGTGCCACCTCCCAGCACCTTCCCACCTCCTCCACCTCCTTACACCCTTCTTTCTGCCCCACCTCTCCCTCCCTGCCCTGCCCAGTGATGGCAGCAGCCCTCTGCCCACAGCAAGGGCCTGAGTGCAGACACAAGGAAAGGTGGGGCTGGGCAAGGTGGTGGCTGTTCTTACCTCTGGCTGGCAATGCATAGCACATTTGACAAGCACTGTGGGAAGACCAAGCTTCTCACCTACCCCCAGTGAAGGTAGCTAGACTCCCAGCACAGAGGCTGAAATAAGCTTAGGGTGTCCTTCCACTGTGGACCAGAATGGGTGATCTATGGGAAGAGGACATTCTTAGCTCAACTTCCTGAGCCCAGAGGCAGCATGTCAGGTGCTGGTGTATCTTTCTGCCTTGCACACCCTCCCTTCCAACCTTCCTGCATCTGGCTTGTGTTTGTGTCTTCTGACTAGCTTGAGGCACCTTCTGGGGATGAAGCACAAAAATACAAACTAATATAATTTGGATGATACTTGCACTTAAAATTGGCACTGTACAAAATGAAAATAAGTGGGAGTCTTCTGGTAGGTGGATGGGAGGAAAGAGGCTTGAGGGGCAGGGCTGGGCAGATCCCCTTCTCTCCCAGTGTGAGCAGTGTTCTGAGCCCCGGTTAGGCAGAGGCTGCCCAGAGAGGTGGAGCCAGTGGCCAGGCCGGGAACATGAAGCAGTGTCTCTTGTCTTCTTGACCAGTGTGGTTCCTTTTGTGCTGGAACCACTACCTGCGGATGATTCCCCGGAGTGACTGGAAAAGCTTGATTCTTTCCCAGACTACAAAACCCTCTCTTTATCCAATATCCAACAGCACACAGTAAGAAAAAGGGGTCGATTGACCTCAACACATTTAGAAACTCTACTGACTTTTTCAGCCTTGAAAAGGCAGTTTAAATTATACCTGATATCGGGGCGCCTGGGTGGCTCAGTGGGTTAAGCCGCTGCCTTCAGCTCAGGTCATGATCCCAGGGTCCTGGGATCGAGTTCCACATCAGGCTCTCTGCTCAGCGGGGAGCCTGCTTCCCTTTCTCTCTGCCTGCCTCTCCATCTACTTGTGATTTCTCTCTGTTAAATAAATAAATAAAATCTTTTTTTAAAAAATAAATAAATAAATTATACCTGACATCAAGTATTGAACACTCTTCCCAAAATTTCAAAGTCGTGGTGGTAGATGGTAAAGATCAAAGTGAGTACACCAACAAATTGCAAGACTCCTTCAGTGGACATGTGGTTGGTAAGCCTCACTCTACAGTTCTTGCCCACATAGGAGATGATGAAATTACAATAAGAATCAACACCAATGGGGCAGAATATAATGTAGAGCCACTTTGGAGACTAATGATACTAAAGACAAAGGAAAATTAGTTCATAAATCTGAAAATATCAAGAATGTTTCATATCTACAGTCACCAAAAGTGTGTGGTTATATAAAGGCAGATAATGAAGAGCTTCTTCCAGAAAGTCTGGTAGACAGAGAGCTACCTGATGGGCTCCATCCCAGGGTTCTGAGATCATGACCTGAGCTGAAGTCAGATGCTTAACCAACTGAGCCACCCGGACACTCCAAAGATTTTATCTTTAAAGTAATCTCCAGGGGTGTCTTGGTGGCTCAGTAGGTTAAAGCCTCTGCCTTCGGCTCCGGTCATGATTCCGGGGTCCTGGGATTGAGACTCTCATGGGCCCTCTGCTTGGCGGGGAGCCTGCTTCCTTATCTCTCTCTGCCTGCCTCTCTGCCTATTTGTAATCTCTGTCTGTCAAATAAATGGATAAAATCTTTTAAAAAAATAAATAAATAAAGTAATCTCCACATCCAATGTCAGGCTTGAACTCACAACCCTGAGATCAAGAGTCACTCGCTCTCCCGATTCTGCCAGCCCAGCGCCTCAGGACAGAGCACTTTAGGGTCATTTAAAAACCTAACCACCTTGGAGAAATACTCTACTGTCCTCATTTTTGAAAACTTGGAAAAATATAACTAACATTTTAGTATATAAATAAATCCTCAATTGGATATTTGATAAGAAAAAGGACCTATTACCATAAACTAATTTTTAATGTATGATTATCTGGATAGTTTTACCACTGCTTTGTTTAAATTATCAATGTCTAGAAGAAAATGACAGTTCCATAGCCCAACAATAAATTAGATGATTGTTTTACTTTTTTTAAAAAATGAAGATAAATGGTAAAATTCATGCTAATAATTTAAATTTTTATTTTTCCTTTATTTAGAACTACATTAAATAGCAAATAAAAAATACCATGGCAAGTTGTAAGAAAAATGGTAAAAGAAAGAAATAAGTTTTATATATTAGTATCTTTAACAACACTTTTTCCCTGTTCTTTTGAAAATGGGCTCCCCCCATCTTCATTTTGCTCTGGACCCAAAAAATTGTGTAGCCAGTCCTGCTCACTCCCTGTCTCCTGAAAGCATTGTCCCCCATAAATCACTTGAACAGTGTCCCTATCCCTCTCCCACACAGCTTCTATAGAACCTGACATAGGATACATGCCTGTTTATCCAGGAAAGAAGAAACTATAATTCAGGCAATGTGTCCCACCAGCAAGAGCAGACCTAAGCTCTCCTTGACTGCCACACCTTTTCTTTCTCCCAAATTCACCCTGAGTTCCTCTCTAAAACCAGTTGGCAGGGTTTTCTCTGGGGTTCTCCCAGCACCTTTGTCCATTCACTCCACAGGCAGGGGCTGAGCACGTAATAGTAACAGCTATCAGAGAAGTGCTTACCATGCCTTACAGCCAATCCACAGGCCGTAATAGGATCCTCCTGTTACAAAGAGGACACAACCTTACTGCCCAAGGTCACTCATCAAACAAGTGATAGACTCAGGATTGGAATACAGGGCATTTCAGTTTCATTACCAGGTTACTGTCCTCTGTCTGCCCTAAGCTAGAGAGGTATGCAAGACACAGTCCTTACAAGAGCACATCTTGTTAGTGAAATATAGGCTCATTTATACATACTCCAAGCGAAATGATATATTCAAACAATTTGCATCTAATCATAAACTCCCAAAATAAAAAGGGGCTCAAAGTCAATCTAAATATGTCTCCCTCCACCATGCTTAACATTCAAGCAGGGTCAGGCCAGCTTCCTGGAATCAGACAGCTCTAGTGATGGGGCACTCGTTCCCCAACTAGAAATTTCCACCTGTTTTCTCCAGCAATCACTATTGAAAACAACATACTTACCATCTGTTACTTCTTAACCCCTCTCTTTGGTCTAGTTCTACTCTCGAGAACAGGAACTAGACAAGACAAACAACAGCCCCACCCAGCAGCAGCCCCTGAGGCAGAGGTGAACACTGCTGGTCTCCCTATGATTTCTCTAGGACATGATTTCCCACACCCCCTCACATCTTGGCTGCCTTGTCTGCTCATTCCAGTTCCACAAAGTCAGATCTATTACTCAGGACTCTCTTCACTCCAAGTGTCAAAAAAACCCAACTTGATTTAAGAAAAGAAAAAAACGGAGGAACTGGGTTTTTCGGTTCAAGTAACTGGAAGGGGAGCCTGATAAGATGGAGGATCTGGAATGATATTGTAAGGTCTTTTGCCTGATTGCCTCCACTCTGAGCTGAGCTCTCTCTAAGGGGTCAAGGCAGAAGCAAGATTACAGGCCCAGAGTTTAGCATGTCTGAGGCAAAAGGCGGCCAAAAAATGCACAGAAATTGAGCCTCATTGGCCAGTTTGGGATTATACGGCCATCCTGGAACCAATCACTGTGGAAAGAGGAATGGAAGGCACTAACTGCTAAACCTGGCTACAGACTTACCTGGACCTGGAACAGGGACTAAGAGGGGGAGGTTAGTTTCCCAAAGGAAAATAAGTCAAGTTATTTTTATAAGAAGTGAGAATGAATATTCAGCAGGCACAACCCACAGCCTTCCAAATACCCACAGCCAAAAGCATGAAAACACATGGTCTGACAAACCCCTGACAGCAAGATTCTAATTCTTTCTTTCCCGCCCAAGGGAAGGGGATAGTTTCTGGGGCTCCAATGGGAACTGGGTATAACTTGAACCCATGTCCAATTTTTTTTCTTTTTCCCTGTTCTCACTTCTTCCTTATCCAACCCACTAACACAGACCCGGACTTCTTCCTATTGAATCTAGAGGCAAAGAGAAAGAAACATAACAAGGGGACTTGGATTCATTTGACCTCCTAGAACCTTGGAAGACTGCCAGTCCCAGAAACACTCCTTCCAAGGGAAAGGGAATCTAGGACTGATGAGATTATCTTGAGGCATTCAGGGGAACTGATGGAGAAATGGCTCCTTCCTAGTGATCAGGTTACACAACTCAGTCTTTCAGGTTAGCCTCACAATCCGTAACACCCACGCTTCTGTACAGGTTAGTTGTTTAAAAATCAAATTATAGTTTATTTTTTAAAAGATTTTATTTATTTATTTGAGAGATAAAGTGAGAGAGCATGACCAGGGGGAGGGGCAGAGGGAGAAGCAGACTCCCCACTGAGCAAGGAGCCCACCGTGGGGCTCCATCCCAGGACCCTGGGATCATGACCTGAGCCAAAGGCAGATGCTCAACGACTGAGCTACCCAGGTGCCCCTCAAATTATAGTTTAAATGTACTGTGAAAATAATACAGTAAAAACTAACTACTATTCATTAGGTATCCTCTATTCGCAGGAATATTTCAACACTTTATCAAGTAGGTATTATAAACCTCATTTCACAGCTAAGAAAACTAAGTCTCAGAACCTGCTCAAGTTTCCAAGGGCAGTAAGTGACAGAGTAAAGACATGAATCCAAGTCTGCTCTCAAATCCCCCTGCCTGCCTCCAAAGCCTCCACTGGGTTTTCTATCACACATTCTAAAGAAAAGGAATTCCGTGGCAGTGATTTTTATAACATTCTTAATAATGCCTCAGAATATCAATCTTGTGCATATAGGTTTATATCTAAACTTTATAGTATAGTGTACCTATAGTTATTCTGGTGTTTAATGGGAATAACCAGTATTGAATACATTTTGATATTGAGGTTTTTGATAGTGAGGTTACAGCCATACATGATTTTGTTCACCCCCTCAAAGGTGCTCTGTACTCCAAGATGCCTTCCATATGCAGGGTAGCACAGTGGTCAAGAGCATCGACTAGGGCCCAGGCCAACTAGTTGAATGACTTTGAAAAAGTGGCTTATCCCTGTAGGGCCCAATGGTCCCTTTCGTAAAATTAATGAAACAATAGGACCCACATCATAGGATTTTTATAAAGATCAAGCGAGGTCATCTAAGTTAAATTCTCAGCACCATACCTGGTACCTACTAAGTATTCAATAAATGCTCCCACACTGGAAGCAATATGAGGGCAGGGAATATGCATACTTTTCTTCATCACTGCAATCCTAGAACCAAGTCCAGTGCCTTGCACACTGTAGGCACAAAATAAAAATTTGTTGAACAAATAATTTATTTAAGCAAGCACATTTAAACATTAACTAATCTAAGACCTAGAGACAGAAAATAAGCACCACTCATTTAATGTAAAATAATTTTAGGGGGTATTAAGTGCAGGAAGAAAAACAAAGCAGAGAAGATAGTGAGTGACAGAAAAAAAAGGGGAGGAAAGATGTGTTATAGAGAGCCAAGAACTAAACCAAGTTAGACCTTTTTTTTTTTTAAATTTTATTTATTTAGTTGACAGACAGAAATTACAAGTAGGCAGAGAGGCAGGCAGAGAGGAGGAAGCAGGCTCCCTGCCGAGCAGAGAGCCCCATGCAGGGCTGGATCCCAGGACCCTGGGATCATGACCTGAGCCGAAGGCCGAGGCTTTAACCCACTGAGCCACCCAGGCGCCCTTTTTTCTTTTTTTCTTTTTAACCAAGTTAGACCTAATAGAGAGTGTTATGGACTGAACATTTTTGTGTTCCCTCCCCTCAAATACATACAGTAAAGCCCTAACCCTCGGTGTGGCTGTATTTGGAGATGGGGCCACTAAGGAAGAAATTAAGGTCGCAAGAAGTCATAAAGGTGGGGCTCTGATCCAACAGGCCTATGTCCTTGAGAGAGGAGACATTAGGGAGCTTACTCTTCCCACCTGTCTGTGTACATGCACATAGGAAAGGCCATGTGAGCACACAAAGAGATGGAGGCCACCGAGGAGCCAAGAGAAGAGGCCTCCCAATTAACCTACCTTGCTAACACCTTGACCTTGGACTTCCCAGTCTCCAGAACTGTGAGAAATACATTTCTGTTGTTTAAGCCACTCAACCTGTGAAGGCATTTTGCACACCAGCTAAGACAGCGCAAGTTCTAAGAAAAGGAAACATCAAGTACAAAGGCCTTAAGGAAACTTGGTGTTCAGGAAAAGCAGAAGGCCAGTAAATGAACAAGAGAGAAAGTGGAAAGACAGAGAGTCAGAGAGTCACGTCAGTCTTACCCGACAGGCTCTAATAGTACTGTGCCAAAAGAAAGCCCCATCCCAAACAAAATTGTTATCATAGCACTGTGTTATTTAAAATGAACTGACTTTTTTTCAAACTTATGTGGAGTATAAATAAAGGCCTTTTAGAAAACTAAGATACTTGTATAGTTTTTTAAACAAAATATATGGATAAATCATATTCTTGCCATGCAAATTTAGTTCCCATACAAATCAGACTGCTAAGCCCATGCCCCCCCCCCTTGTGAAATTCTGAAATTCTGTGCTTACCACTGGAAATAGAATCCTTTTCCTCTCCCTCAGGTAATGACAAGTGTTCCAGCTATAAGCCACCAAAGCTATGACCCTCAACCCCCAGATGAGGTCTGTGTAAACAGTGCTAGGGAAAGCCTCCAATTTCTCTGCACTATCAGATCTGGCCAACTCTGTTATTTCTCTTGCCAGGGTGGATCAGCAGACCTGGTTAATGTTGAAATCACTGCAGGTAATTAAACAGGCAAAACTGGGCTTGGCCTCAGAGAAGGAAGGAGGAAGGGGGCTGTGTAGATTTTCCTTCCTTCAGTGTCAGCACTACCAAATTGGCATTAGTTTCTACTTTCC
Source organism: Mustela putorius furo (assembly GCF_011764305.1). Classification (NCBI taxonomy): domain Eukaryota; kingdom Metazoa; phylum Chordata; class Mammalia; order Carnivora; family Mustelidae; genus Mustela; species Mustela putorius. Next base: position 40,723,161 of record NW_025421294.1, read on the forward strand.
TCCTGATGCCATTCATTTAGTCTTAGAAGCATAAAAAAAAAAAAAAAACCATGAAACGGAGTCAGGCGGATTGGGAAGTTAAACTCAGAAGTGGATGTTAGAGTCTATAGCTGTAGGCATAAAAGTCTGCCTTTTATCTGATGTAATGGTTTGCAACAGGCAGCCATTTTGCCCACTCAATCTCTACCCCTTAGCCCATCCGGCAATATGTAAAAACATTTTTGGATATCACAACTTGGGGTCAGAGGGAGTGCTACCACCAACTTGTGGGTAGAGGCCAGGGACATTACTAAACATCTTGCAAAGACAGGGTAGCCTTCCATAACAAAGCATTATCCAGCCCCAAATTTAAGAAAAAACACAAGGAAAAATAAACCAAAATATTTAATTGCCTTTCATGTGTCATATGGTCTCCACATTTCCATGCACATACACAGATGTCATTTAATCTTCACATCAAGTCCACAAAGTGCTGCCCACTTCCCAGGTGAGAAGTGGGGACTTCACTCAGCTAGTTCCTGACACAGGAAAAATTTGAACTTGGCTCTGGGTGAGTCTCACTAGACTGTGAGTTCCATGAGGACAGTGACCTTGACAACCTTGTTCAGCTCTACGTACCCCATGTCTTGCAGATTTTGGTAACCGAGGGAAGTACAATGACTTCTTTGCATTAATATTGGGGAATAACATGAATATCTCAATCAATGGCCCTAAAGTACATGCTCATTTCTTCCCACCACTCCTTGAGAATAATAAAGATCCTCATGTCAGGTCAGTATGTTGCATGTCAGAAACAGAAATCTCCCTAGGCCAATACAGCAAAAACAGATGTTTATGGTAAGAATACAGAGGTATAATGGAAACAAAGCACAGCCAGGACTTATGGACTTGGAAATCAGAGTGCCCCGTGCTCTCTGTCATCTTTACACCTTGGTTTTCTTTTCCAACAGATGACTTGCTTTGTTTAATCATCTTGCATATGACCTAACATATCAGCCTCTGCAACATTTTGACTCTGGAAGTCTCCCCGGCCTCTCCCCTTGGCTCTCCATAGTTAACTAGCTTAATCTGTCCATATCCTGGTTATTATATATTTTCCAAGGAGGGATGAGATTGATTTAGCCTGGGCTAATCTTCAAGATGACTCTGGCCAGACAATTGCAACTTCATGAGACACCTACATGAGAACGGGCTAAATGAGCCCCATCAAGCCAGAGGACCAAAAGCCATAAAAATGAGTGTTGTTTTTAGCAATATTTCTTACTATAAATCATAATATTATAATTATCATGTTTGACCAGCAGGCAAAAGCTAGAAGGGCCTCAAAAAGCATGTTAGTGGAAATCTAAAGGGTCTTGATGATGACTTAAAGGAAAATGCTACTGGAAGTTGGAAGGAAGGGGACCCCTGTGGGCAGTGGAAGATTTGGTGCACTGTTGTCTGCTGTAATGTGGAAAAGGAAATATTCCATAATATGATGACCTGGCCAACCTATGTATAGTAAAATGCAAAGGAGAAAGAACAGCTAACAAAAGAAACTTTTTGGTATTAGAGCAAATTTTAGAAAGTATATAGAAGTGTCAGGGTTTTCTGGGTTTGAAAATAAAATGACTTCTAATGCCCAGCCTCTCCAGAGGGCAAACTCTTCTCAAATTAAAGTGATCTTCAAGCAAAGGGGTCCTGCTCACTACTTCACTAACCCTTTCAAACAGCCAAAATGCCCCTGAAGAATTTCAGACTGCACTTGTCTGTCTTAATTAAACAACATGATGTCCCTAAAAAAGCATCCAAAGTAGAAAGTACATACATGAGCTGAAGAGATTTGTGGTCATGGCTTTTTCCCCAATGGAAGGAACTTGAGGAAGAATCATTTAAAAACTCAACATTTTTTAGAATCAGTTTGAACTAAAAGAGAAGGAAATAGTGCACAGTGGGGGAAAAGAGGGGCTTTGGATTCCAGAACTTCTCTGAGCAGGAAGCAGGCTCAGAAACCTCAGAAACCACTCAGGGCAAACACAGTTTACATTTCATGGAAAAGGACAGCTAAACTCAGAAGGCAGAACTAAGAGCTCGGAAGACAGAGCTGTAGAGAATCACCGAATAGAATTGGATCCTAAGAAAAAAATTATACTGCCGTTTCCTGATGCCTATCCCACCACTGTATGTTGGGCGTGGAAAACAAATAACCTGTCTTTTTATTTTGTTTATATTCTATATCTATATCTATATATAAATATAGATAGATATTTTTTTAAGGATGGGGGGCATGAACTGAGGGAAAGGGAGAGAGAGAATCTTAAGCAGGTATCACACCCAGTGTGGAGCCAGCTAGATGCGGGACTGGATCTCACAACCCTGAGATCATGACCTAAGCCAAAATCAAGAGTCAGATGCTTCACCAACTGAGCCACTGGGGCATCCCAATAATCTGTCTTTTTGTTCACAGATACTCAGATCAAAAAGAATCATTCCTGAAGAGCTATTACTAAAGATCCAGACTCAAGGCCCCTCATCCGTAACTAGAAGTAATACAGAAGACAAGGACCTGGACTTCACGCCTGTCCTAGATGGCACAAGATGTTTGGGAGACTCTTTGGATGGGACAACTGAATTTTGAGTGAAGAAAGAACATAATTTGTGGTCAGAAGCAGACCATGGTAGTTTTAAAATCTGACCTCCCAGTTTTTTGACATTCCTACCATGTAAAAGTGGGCTCTGTCTCCTTCCCTTCCATCTTGGCTCTGTAACTGCTTGATCAATAGAAAACAGCATAAGTGGTACTTTGTCAGTTTCTGGCCCAGGCCTTAAGAAATGAGCAGATTCTATTTCTTTTCTTGGAATTCTCACTTTTGGATCCCACCCATCATGCTGTGAGGAAAGCCCAGGACACAGGGCGAGGCCAAGGGATTGTGTTCTAGAAAGCGCCACTATGGTCCCAGGCTGTAGTCAGCATGGGAGTAAGAAAACCAAGAAAATTCCAGCCCCAGCCGAGATCCAACCATAAGCACGTAAGAGACAATGAGTGAGATAGGACTAGATGAACCAGGCAGGCCTCAGAACCATGAGAGAGAATTAAATTATTGCTTTCTATTTCCAAGTGTATCTTTTTATTGATAGAAAACAGGCAAGTCTAGAAGGGCTTGTGGCTGAAGGATCTTCTTGAAGGCAAAAGTTAAGGGTCAGCTGAGCTCCACCTTGCCAGGATAAGTGAGATCCTCGTCCTCACCCCCTTCTAGAGCAGCAGTGGATTTGGGGTTCCCAACCAGCTCTAGGGCCCCATTGCCAGCCGCTCAGCACAGCTTCTCCCCTCTGACCAGCAGGATTTCTTCAATATTTCTCCTCCTATCCGGTCTGAGAATCAGCCCAGTTTGTCCACAATGATGCAGTGCTTCTGGCAACAGGGGCAGGTCACCAGGACCACGCCTTGGTGATAGGCCAGTTTGGAGATGTGCTTGGAGGACAGTGTCCCACAGACTTCACAAGTGTAGACAAGCTGGTGGTTCCAGACCCTGGCCCCAGCCTGCCTTCTCCCAAGGCCTCCAGGCCAGCCCCATGTCCCCACAGCCACCTCAGACCTGCTGCTCAGCAGCCATGGTCCGCAGCATCCCCTAAATCACTGCTGGTTTTTTTTAAGTCACTAAGCACTGGAGTGATTTTTTACACAGCGATAGATAGCCAGAACAGACAGTTCCCATAGTTACTTTATATAATCTTAAATTGCTTGAGTTATGATAATAAACATATATAATCTTAATAATTATAAAGAGTCATATAAAGTAAATTTAAAATTACTACTAAAATGACACAAGGTTTTGGAATCAAAGAGAACTAGGCATAAATCCTGGTCACCATCCTATTAGTTATATGACATTAGGTAAGTTACTCAGTCTCTCTAATTCTCAATTTCTTTCTCTTTAAAATAGTGTTAAGGGCTGGCTCACTCAGTGGAGCATGTGGCTGCTGACCTCAAGGTTTTGGGTTCAAGCCCCACATAAGGTGTAGGGATTACTTAAAAATAAAATCTTTAAAAAACCTTCATACATGTAAATAATAAATAAATAAATAAATAGGAATTAGTTAAGAACACCTATTGTATAAGATTGTTATGAGATTTAAAATGAGAGAAAAAATGTAAATCCTCAGTCCAGAGCCTGGTACACAGTAGCTGGTCAATAAACATTACTCATCACTGTTCCTTGATACTGACTGAGCCAATGTTGGCTAGCAAAGCCTCTGGTAATGAATAGGTCTTCTCTCATGTAGGAGCACTGACAATTCTAGTAAGCACGCCAAATGAAAGTTTGCCTTGTGCAACAGACTCTGTGGCTGGATGACTCTAGAAGCAGACATTCCAAACAGGGCTTAGGCATTTATTTGGTTCCAGATGTTAATTGCTCCAGTTCAGTTGCTGCTGGAAACTGACTCACCTGTAGCCTCAACCATCAGTGGGTGTCAATGTAAACAGGCAAGAAGTGAACAAGGTTAAGGAGACAGACAAATACAACACGGATACGATCAGTGCTCTGCACAATGATTCAGCTTCCGTGGAGGGGATGGAGAAGCTAGGTTGATTTTCTGTTAGCTAGTCAATTCAACGAGCTGTATATGAATTAAACATTGACTTTCACAAAGACCTAACGCTTATGCTGTAAAACATCCAAAGTAAGAGTTGGTGAGGCTCATGACATAAGGGAGCTTGTGGTCTAGTTAATGATGCTAACTCAATCACTCTTATACTTGGGCCCTCATTCCACAGTCAGAATGTCTTCCCCTGGCTGGTCTCTTGCCTGAGCTCCATCTAAGCTATTACCTTTACCACAGCCAGAGTAAACTTTCTAAACCCTGGTTCTAATCCTGATACTCGCCTGCTTTTAAATCTTTGAAGGGTCTCTGTTGTTCTCTGGAATAAGTCCAAACTCTTTAACATGGTTTCCAAGAAATTTTATGACCCAGTTTAATATCCTCCAAAGATTTTGTATTGCTTTAAGATCAGAATCCAAACCCTTCCTCTATGTTCTACTAGACCTGCATGAACTGGATCCTATCTGACCTCACCTCCCCACCCTCTACCTCCCTGCTTCACTGTACTCCAGGCACACTGGTCACCTTGTTTCCCCAACATGCCTCAGAGCCTTAGTACATGCTCTACCCTCTACTTGGAATACTCATCCTCGAGTTTCTTGCATAACTGGTTGCTTCTTAAACTTCTCAAGTCAACCATTTCCTAATCAATCAATCTGTTATATATCAGTTAGTTGACTTTCTTTTTCTTTTTAATTCTTTTTTTTAAAAATGTTTTATTTACTGGGGTGCCTGGGTGGCTCAGTGGGTTAAAGCCTCTGCCTTCGGCTCAGGTCATGATCCCAGGGTCCTGGGATGGAGCCCCGCATTGGGCTCTCTGCTCAGCAGGGATCCTGCTTCCCCATCCCCCTCTGCCTGCCTCTCTGCCTACTTGTGAATTCCCCAGCAACTTGCAATGATTCTAGCTCATACACTACTTTCTGGGAGAGGCCTTCTCTGACTGCCCAAACTAAAATAAAGCCTTCCCATGTACACCCGAATGTTTATAGCAGCAATGTCCACAACAGCCAAACTGTGGAAAGAGCCTAGATGTCCATCAACAGATAATGGATAAAGAAGATGTGGTGTGTGTGTGTGTGTATATATATATATGTATGTGTGTGCGTGCGTGCACGTATACATATACACACGTGCACACACACACATATATATGTATACTATGCAGCCATCAAAAAACCCCAAAATCTTGCCATTTGTAAGGACATGGATGGAACCAGAAGGTATTATGCTAAGTGAGATAAGTCAATCAGAGAAAGATAATTATCATATGATCTCTCTGATATGAGGAATTTGAGAGGCAGGGCAGGGGGCTGTGGGGGCAAGGGAGGGAAAACATGAAACAAGGTGGGATCTGGAGGGAAACAAACCATAAGAAACTCTTAATCTCACAAAATAAACTGAGGGTTGCCAGGGAGAGGGGGATAGAGAGAGGGTGGTTGGGTGAGGGACACTGGGGAGGGTATGTGCTATGGTGAGTGCTGTCAAATGTGTGAGCCTGATGATTCACAGACCTGTACCCCTGGGGCAAATAATACATTATACGTTAATAAAATAAAAAATAAACAAATGCACAAATAATTTATGAAACAAAAAAATAAAATAAAGCCTTCCTCCTCTGCCCTAGCACATCAGCCTGATTACTTCTTTCACATCAGATATCACAGCCTATTCTTGTTCACCGATTAGTTGGCTTATTAGTTCTCTCTTTTTCACCTCTCTCTCTTCCTAGCATGTATTCCAGTGTCCAGAACATAGTCAAAGCTCAATTAACATTTTTGTATAAAACTGTGCTTCCGGTTTTATGGTGATGCTGATGATGCTCATACAAATGACGCCCTCTCACAGTGAGATGCTAGTTTGTGTTTGTGGATCCAAGTACTGACTGGAACATATTCTCGACCATCTAATTAGAGACAGAATCCACTGGAACAAGCTTGGTCTGGGCTTTGAAGCTAGGTGTGTGTGTGTGTGTGTGTGTGTGTTTACTTTATGCCAAGAGACCTCATAATCATCATTAGGTACAATCTATCACTTGCCTCAATGGATACCCACTTGGTAAAAGTAAAATGAGGATGTGGTAGCTCTCCTCTGTTCTTTTGCAAGATAGCGTGAATTTCTGGTGTCTTGTAAATGGTAAGTATTGAGACAGGAAGACAGTCTCTTAGCCCCTTCAGATATTCTCCCCAGCTCCCACATTGGCTCTGCCTGGAGAGGTTTTTAGAACATGCTAGAGAAGAGAGAAAATGCAGTTACCCAGACAGTACTGGAGGGAGGGATTGGGCCGACAGGCAACAGGGGCTAGAGAAGAAACTTTCCGGTCAAAATCTGAATCAGGATAACCTTATCAGTTTCAATAACACTGGGAAAAACCTAAAGGAAAGCACAGTTGAATACATCTCATAATGTTCCTGAAAAAAGAGACATTTTAGTGAACCTCAAAAATCAGAAAGGGAAGAAACCCCAACTGTTTCATTTTAAAATGGGTAATCTGAAACCCAGAGACTTTCCCAGGATCACACCGAAATTCTGTGGCTGATCTAAGACTAGAATTCTCATTATTCAAAGTTCAGTGTTTTCTGGCACATATCATCACCACTATAAACCTAACTTTTAAGTTAAATTAAGCTAAGTCATATCCACATGTCATTCATCTCTGTGGCCACAGAAACTAGCACGTGCCTGTGTCCAAAACTCATCCAAATTTTTATGAGTTCTCATTTCTAGCTCCCCTGCCTCTCAGTCCATGGCCAACCTATCACAAGACACACTTATCACTTCCCCTTTGATTTCCAAGCTGATGCTATCAGAAAGAGGCCGGAAATAACCAGAAGATATATGTTGGTAGAGAACAGGGTATGTACACAATACTTACAAAAACAGCAGGTAAACCCGTAATAGATACTTCACAGTTTTTGAAGCTATATCCGATCAGAAATCGTGATTCTCAACCAATAAAACTTTGGCAAACAGGACCGTTTGAGGACATCCATAGTTCTGTATGTGATGGAATGGGAAGAGGGGAAAAGAAGGTTAAGTCTACGAGTCATGGTTCAGAGTTATCGGGTCACACACACATCTGGGAACTCAAAAGACTGTTTCTATAAAAAATAAAAATAAAAATATTTTTCCAAACAACGAATGTGGAAACTGGGGTCAAAATAACAAAAATAAGGTACCTCAAAGTACCAATTAGACCTGAGGTCCAATCCTAAATAATTACCTTAGCCTAACAGCATAGATAACCATTCTTCATAATTACAATAAGAATAACAACAGCAATAATAGATGTAGTCATCACTTACTGATCACAACCCATACGACAGGCAATGAGTAAACCACTTTTTATCCCTTCTTTCATCTAATCCCCATCCCAATCCCATGGAATATAGACATCATTATTTCCAACGAGAATCATAGATGAAGTAATTTGCCCAAATTTATTATCAAGTTATTGGACCAAAAATTGAAATCTGAAGTTCTTATTCATTATATTTCAAAGGGTGGTTGTGAGGATTAAATCTAAATTAAAATTTAGATTTTAACTGCGAAGTGCCAGCTCTAAGAACATGCTCCTTGGGTAGTTTGTGTCCCTTTCTGTCCATATTCACAATCCTTGTGTCATCCTTCACAGGGGAGGGACAGTAAAGCTTAATCGTCCAGGGCCCACTCTCAAACCATCTGAGGTAGAGGGGCCGAAGGGAGGCCAGGAGAAGATCCCCAGTGCCATCCCTTCCTGTTCCAGCTAGAAAACTCGGAATCTAGGAGGCGGAGGGAAAGGGGTCTCCGTCTTTCCTGTGAGAACTGGAGCGTCTGATTTTCTTCTCCGGAGATTCTCCCCTTTGGAAGGACGGAGCCGGACTGCATGGAACTGTGGCAAAGAGCACGTGTCCCACAGGTTATTTAACTTCTCAGATCCCACCCCATCCTCACTCAAAATGCGTGGGAATGGTTGTAACGCAGTTTACAAAGTTGCTTGACCGAACTAAGTAATTTTACTGAATATGCTTAGCAGAGTGTCTAGGACATGGTAAGCACTCTCAATAAATGTTAGTTATTATTTTTGCCATTATTTTTATTATTCCAACCCCAACAACATTGGAGGTGCCTCTATGGAGCCGGGGGGTCGCGTTGTGAATGACCTGAATTTACAAATGCATTCAATGTTCTGCCTGAACAGCGGACCTACAGTCCGGCATGTAGGCTTTCCATGGTTCAACGACCACGTTTTCTACCTCCGGGGGACGTCCGCGACTTACAGAACAGCGACACCAATACCAGCACCGAGTACCCTTTCCCTTATCTTTCAAGGGCGGGGTGAGGCCTGAGCCCCCCGACTTCCACAGCACGCCCATCTCAGCCATCATTGGTCGTCTCGTCGCTGGCGTGATGAAGGCCCTTCCCCCTTCTCTCTGGGACCTTGCTGAGGCGATCTCCGGAAGTGGAGGGGCCTCAAAGGAGGGACCGCGACGGATCCTGGGCTTTGTAGTCCGACCCTACAGTTGCAGCCAAAGACCAAGGCGTCAGGACCCGGAGAACTACAATCCCCAGCAGCCCGCGAAGAGCGGAGGGGGGGGGGAGCTTGTGTCACGTGGGCTCTCGGCCTGGGCGGGCTATTTCTTAGTGCGGCGGCGGCGGCGGCGGCGGCGGCGGCTCGGGGGACCGGGGCCTTTTGTTTGGAGCGGCTGCGGGGGGGCCCCGGAGCGGCGAAGCCGGCGGCCTTCCCCAGCTCGCTCGGTCCCGGCACACCCTCTCCGGGGGTGGGGAGGCCGCCCCTGGGCCGGGCCTCGCCTCAGGCGCCGCCGCCCCGCCCTAGGCCCGCCCCGCCCGGCCTGAGGGGAGGAACCGGCTGGGCCTTCCCGCGCGGCCCAGGCAGCTCCAGAGTCGCCGGCGCTACCTGCGTGCTCCGGGCCCGAACCTGCCCCTGGTTCCTTCCGCAGACGCCATGAAGATCAAGGATGCCAAGAAACCCTGTAAGATGAGGGCTTGGGGCCGCCGGGTTGGGAGAGCACTTTGGGCCCCGTGTGGAAGCGCCTTAACGGAGCGACCTCGTTCCCGGCCTGTCGCTGGTCGCCGGCGCCCTGCACGGGATGGGGGCGCAAGGACCATTTCAGCCTCGGGATGGAGCCTTCGTCTCCATCCTCCTGTGCGCGCGTGACGAACGCCTGCCGCCCCCTGGCCCTTTCCTCCCACTTCCTCCTCGAGATCTGGGACGCGCTTGGGGGGAATTTTTGATTCGGTTTGCCTTTGCCAGGCAAGGCTAGAGCTACCAGTCCACTCCCCCAGCTTCCTCTGAAGTCGGGTTGAAAACGGGTGTCATTTGCGTGGGGGCATTTGCCACCTTTTTCTTTTTTCTTTCACTAATTGTTGTGCTTCCCGCTTGTGTCCTTGAAATACCGGTGTGTTCCTGGGAGTTGTCACTGCTGTTAAAATTAGAATCTTTTTCAAACGCGTCTGTAACCTACCAGTGGGTAATTGCCTTGGCCTGTTTTTTGTTTAGAATAACAACTAGGTCGTGTTTGCTTAAAAGAAGAGACAAACAAAAAAGATAAAAATCACGGGTATTCCCGCCACTCAGAGCTCACCACTATTAATACTTTGTTAGATGTTCTTATTAGAGGTTTTTCTACGACTGTTTTTGTACGTGCTTTTTAATAAAACATTCTTCACGTGTTTTAAAAGAGATCAGCTTTCCTTTCCTTTTTATTAGGAGCCTTTTAAAAACCTTTTACTCCTGTGAATAGCTTATTTAACCACTCATCGTGATTTTCATACTTAGTAAGTGTATTCTCCCAGAGGAACCAGGAATGTGGGGAACCATGCTTATCTTACGATTGTATTGGTATTTAACAGTTTTTAATGTCTTCATGTGATCTTAGAGTTCTAAGAAATCTATAAAAAGGGAGCATTGACACCTTCCCTTCTGGCCCTTGAGCGTTCTTGAAACCAACTCACCAGAAAGGCAACATACCAAAGCACTTTGAAAACGACTAATTGTTATTTAAATGTGAGATAATTCGGTCTTAATTTTACAGTTGAGGGAGTTGAATTTATTTAGCCTCAGAGTAACTTTTTTCCAAGGCTGTACCAACCAACTCTGTGCTAATGAGGTTCCCTCATACTCCAGTGTTTTTTCTGCACCCAAAGGGATTGGTCAGTCCAAATACTTAGAGAAGAAAACCTTTCTGATTTGGGGGGGGTTTATCTGCCTGCTGAAAAAAAATTTTTTTTAATTTTTAAAATATCCTGTGGTAACTAGAGTTCTTGTTCAAGGAGCCTATAAAATAGTGATGTGAAGGTTTAAATAAATAGCAGTACTGTAAAACCACTTATAATTGTTTTATATTTGCTGAATTACTAATCTTGAACAGATGCAGGCATGTAAAACACTTGGACATCTTCCCTTAACACATACATTTTCCCTGCTTGTCTTAGAACTTCCATTTAGGAGGCGCCTGGGTGGCTCAGTGGGTTAAAGCCTCTGCCTTCAGCCCAGGTCATGATCCCAGGGTCCTGAGATCGAGCCCCGCATCGGCCTCTCTGCCTGCCTCTCTGCCTACTTGTGTTCTCTGTCAAATAAATAAAATCTTTAAAAAAAAAAAAAAAAAAGAACTTACATTTAGTAAAGTAAGTTTAACTATGACAAGCTCATATGCAGACTCTTATTGACGGTATTTTCTTTTTTTTCCATGACAGTAATATGATTTGTTAGATTTGGTCACACTTGTAATCAGATATGGATGCCACCTCTGTAAAAGGTGTTTCCGCAAAGATATAAAGTTTTATTAAATAAACTTTACGTTGAGAAAAGAGTGCCTTTTTAAAAAAAATTTTTTTTTTTTTTTAAGGATTTGTGTATTTGAGACAGTGCACAAGTGGGGGAAGAGGGAGAAGCAGATTTCCCTGCTGCAGAGCTGGGAGCCTGATGCAGGGTTCCATCCCAGGACCTTGAGATCATGACCTGGGCTGAAGGTAGATGCTTGATCAACTGAGCTGCTCAGGTGCCCCAAGAACACCTTTCTTTTTTTTTAAGTTACTTGCTATTACATTATGAGGCTATTAATGATGAAAGAGTCATGTTGAAACACTAGTCAGTTAATAGAATTTAGAAGTCTAAAGTAACATTTCCTGTTATGTGTAAAAGATGATACTACTGCTTCATTAGTTCTTTATATGAAAAGTAAAGAACATCTTGTTTTTGTGAGGGAAGTTATTTCCATTGTAAATAATAAACATACGTAACTGGAGAGTGTTATTTCTAATATTTTTAGGAATATTAACACTCAGATTACCTAAAAATATATTTGTGTTGTTTTTGAGTAGTTGGGTAGGTTTGTGGGGTTGTTTCGTGATTATAAATTTAGTGAGCACTTCAATATGTGTAAGGCTTTATCTTTACATGCATTTGCATTACATGCAAAGCAAGTAGCTTTGGCTTCACACTTTCTTACCTTCCCCTGAGTGTTAGAACATTGTTTTTAGATACATCACTAAGATATTAGGAGGTTATAAATCAAATGCACGTATTTAATCAGAAAATAAGAAAAGGAAGTAGTTTCATCTGCTGGACTGTATAATAAAAGTAAAAGGTTAGCATTGGAAGTACATGTTAATTCAACTCCAAGGGAAGGATGAAGTCAAACATTAACCTAGTAAAAAATTTTTCCTTGTGAAAGTATGGAAACCTGAAAAATGGCAGTGTTTGTTTGCTTTACCTTTACTTAAATATTTCACAGTGCTTAAATATTAGATACTAAAAAGCCAAACAATTATGGGTTCCTTTGTACCTCAGCTGATGGGATGTCTTAAGGAATGTTCAACCTTTGTTTTGCTTACCTTTCTGGCATGGAGCCTAATTAACACGATGATACTAAAAGACACATTTTTTAATTTGATAAGATGAAGGTTTTTGAGTCTCTGCTTTGCTAACCCAGGCTGTTACCTAAAGCTTTTGTCAAGAGCAGAGAGAATTATATGGCATATGTGCCTTTGCTTCTGTATAATCTGATTGGCCTGTTTGTACATTGAATCATTACTTAAGAATCTTTACTTCCATGAGCACCTAGGTGGCTCATTTGTTTAAACATCTGACTCTTGATCTCAGGGTTGTGAGTTCAAGCCCCATGTTGGGCTCCATGCTGGGTGTGGAGCATACTTTAAAAAAAAAAAAAGAATTGTCCCTTCCAGTTGATAATGAAGTACAGTTGAATGTGATAGTTCCTAGTATTCCCTTGGATGTACCTAATTTACCAAAGGAAAAAGAAATATTTACCTAACACTCTTCTAAGGAATTATGATACTGAAGGTGTGAAGATGGTTATTTTCTTAGTCTATTTCAAAACACCAGCATTTTTAGTTGGAATGATTATCGGGAAGAGCAAAATTAATGGCAATGGAATTTACCTGTGCGCATGCCCATTTTAGAATTTTGTTTCTTAAAATAATCTACTAATGTTTTAAACATTTTCATCATTTGGCCCCTCTTTCTGCTAAAGAATTAAATCTGGCATAGGATCCCTTTGGGCTGAAATCTTCATGGAGCCAGTAGCAGTTAAACAGTTCTTTAATGTTTCTCCCCCACCCCTTCACATCTAGCAGGACACCAAACTCTTACAAGATATTTTGTTAGAAATCAACAGTTTGCCCTGTGGCAAGGTATCTTCTGCTAGATATCAAGGGGATTGGACTTGGCAGGTTTCTTCACACCCAGTCTACCTGGTAAGAAAGATAAAATTCTTGGTAGCGCATTATGCTTATGGTAGTTCTGGATGTTTTGTTACCGATGGGGAGCTGACAGCTCTGTTAGGTTCAGCTGGGAAACAGAATAGGAGTTGTTACTTTTTTTTGAAGCCAAATAGATTCTAGAAAAGTCTGGAGAAGGCAGTGCATATTTCCCATCATCAAAAGTACTCATTTGTATTGATGAAGTGTGTATTTTACTTTTTAAATGTGTGTTTTGGTTCATTATTTTCACCTTGGCAGTAGAGAGTTTTATTATCAAAGAATAAAAAATGTTGACGTTATATGCAGTAAGTAGCCTGCTTATGTGCTGGTGACCGACCTTTAACCTGTCTCGGCTAGAAGCAACAAAACTATAGGTATAGATGCTTGCCTGATTTTTTAGGAAACTTGGTATTTTTCTTAACCTCATGATCTATTAGTGGACCTGTGGTTGTACTTAATAACCTTATAGTTCCCTCATATTTAGAATTGTAAATAAAGTTTGACTCCACGTCCTTTCCCCTTCCTGTTTTGGTGACAAAATATTTTTTTTTTTAATGTACTAGAAAATGTAAAGATCAGTAATCAGACCACTTACTAAATGATAGAAGTAGATCATAATTAAGAATTTGTGTTTTCTGTGAGACACACCTTACTGGTTCAGTCAGTAGAGCATGGGACTCTTGAACTCAGGGTGTGAGTTCAAGCCCCATGGTGGGTATACAGAGTGCCTAAAAATAAAATTAAAAATTTAATTTTTCCTTTTTTTCAAGTTCCAAAGAGGCTTTAGTATATACAGAGTGGGGAGAGGGGCCAGTCCTTCTTGGCTGCTTCTTACCCCTGGCTGCCAGGACATTGCTCATTTCCTCTCTTTTCCTCTTGGCACAGATATATGTCACCACCCTTTTCTTGATGAACTTGGGGGCGCACTTATCCTTGGAGACCTTGTGCATTCTGCTCATCTGGGGTGACATGGCATACGTGGGATCATCTGAGACCACACAAACTTGGTGTGCTTGGTGAGGCGCCCATGGCTGTGCCTCAGTTTGCTCGAGCCATGGCTTTTCCTCCTCCATGGCTTCCATGGGAGAGGGTCCCCATACTTTTTTAATGTGATTTTTTTTTTCTCCCCCTCTGGCTTAAAGAAATGAATTCCAGAACTCTGCTGAGTTAAATGTCTCACTGTGCCAAAGGTGGCTGTTAACCAACTTTTTTCTTTGGAGTCACTGGCAAGGCTGACTTCTTTCAATCCCTACCTTCCTGATTTTAAGAAGAAAATTGTCATAATTGAAATTTACTAAGAAATAGAAAGCACATGTCATGTTCTAGTTTGCACATGATTACTGAGAAATTCGACTACAATATAGCATCTTTAGTTACCCTTCCCTTAAGAACAGACGGCACTAAAAGAACAAATGTGTGTCATATGCTAGATGTGAGATGAGTTTGGGCTTTTTGCATTCTTAATTTTAAAAACTGACCTCTGTAGTCAATAACTGTTAAAAAAATCATACAGCTTTTCCAATTTAATTTGCAGTTTTTTTCATAGAACCTTCTGTTCCTGTAGTCCAGTCTACAAAAGTGGGTCACACAAAGATTTCAAGTTGAATGGGAATACTGTTTTATGAGTTCATGGTGGTTGTTGGTGGTCATTTTTATTTATTTATTTTTATTTTATTTTATTTTAGAGAGAGAGAGAAAATCATCACTCAGACTCCTCACTAAGCGCAGAACCCAATGCTGGGCTCAGTCACAACCTTGAGATCATGATCTGAGCTGAAACCAAGAGTCAGTTAACTGACTGAACCACCCAGGCTGGTGGTTGTTATTCTTTGAGTGTTACATGTCATAACATATCTTAGAGTATTCTTCAGTAATTAATGTAACTTAAAAGAAACGAGGGATTTGATATACTGTAGTAATAAAACATAGCTTTGTTTACAAATTTAAAAACTTTCTGTGTGGAGTTTTCTTTTTCAGATAGGACAAGCTTGGTTGTTTCATGCAAATATATCAACAAAAGGCTCCCCCCCCCTTTTTTTTATTATTATTTTAAGATACTATGTATTTGTTAGAGAGAGAGAGAGCACATGCCCAAGCACAGGGAGCGCAGGCAAAGCAGGCAAAGGAGAAGCAGGCTCCCTGCTGAGCAAGAAGCCTGGTGCAGGATGTGATCCCAGGAGTCTGGCTAGGATCATGACCTGAGAGCCAAAGGCAGATGCTTAACCAACTGAGCCACCCAGGCATCCCTCAACAAAAGCCTTTTAAAAGAAGTAGTGGAAGGTTTTGTTTCTTTTTCCTTATCAATTTAACTATAATTATATCTAAGCAGTAGTTTTCTCTGAGAAAGAACTAGTTAATACTTTTGAGTACCCTAGATCTCACAAACAGGATTTCATTCAGTGAGCCTTTCTCTTGCCTACTCCACAGTTAGGTATTAGAATTGGCCCTTGACCTTTGGACTCAAAAACCTTGGTGCTCCTGCATAGCTTTAGAAAAGTAGAAAATTTATTACTCTCCAGTATTTAATCTGTAAACTTCAGATAATCTTCCTAGTCTGTAAGGTCCTTTTGAAAATTAATTTATGTTTTCATGTAAGAATTAAAAGTTCTTGGGGTGCCTTGGTGGCTCAGTGGGTTAAGCCTCTGCCTTCAGCTCAGGTCATGATCCCAGGGTCCTGGGATGGAGCCCCGCATCAGGCTCTCTGCTCAGCGGGGAGCCTGCTTCCCCATCCCTCTCTGCCTGCCTCTCTGCCTCTCTGTCAAATAAATAAATAAAATCTTAAAAAAAAAAAAAAAGAATTAAAAGGTCTTATCATAAATGTTAAGTAAGGTTCTTTTGAAACTTAATTTATGTTTTCGTGTAAGAATTAAAAGTTACTCGCCTGGGTGGCTCAGTGGGTTAAGCCTCTGCCTTTGGCTCAGGTCATGATCTCAGGGTCCTGGGATAGAGCCCTGTATCGGGCTCTCTGCTCAGCGGGGAGCCTGCTTCCTCCTCCTCTCTCTGCCTGCCTCTCTGCCTACTTGTGATCTCTGTCTGTCAAATAAATAAAATCTTTAAAAAAAAAAAAAGTTCTTCACATAAACGTTAATTGGGTTTTTTTCTTTCAAGAACAGCAGTTTTGGGCGCCTGGGTGGCTCAGTGGGTTAAGCCACTGCCTTCGGCTCAGGTTATGATCTCAGGGTCCTGGGATCGAGTCCCGCATCGGGCTCTCTGCTCAGCGGGGAGCCTGCTTCCTTCTCTCTCTCTCTCTGCCTGCCTCTCAGTGTACTTGTGATTTCTCTCTGTCAAATAAACAAATAAAATCTTAAAAAAAAAAAAAAAAAGAACAGCAGTTTTCACATATTTATAAACCTGGGAGCAGACAGGGACTTATGACTGAAAATAAAAATATCATGAACTTTGAACCTGGTAATATTTGCAGCATTATAGTTTGCTCTGAAGTAATATTTTTATTTGTATATTTTGACACCTGACAAAAACATAGAAAGGAAAACTATAAAACTTAGAATAGTTTTTAAAGTATTTTTAATTTTGGAAAATAAAGGTTTTTGGCTTAATAAATCTTACCTTGTAGAAATTCTTCTATCCCAAAATGCACTTTATGTGGAACAGTGATTTGCACACCTGTCCCCATGAAATCTAGAATCAAACATCAACAAATAAGAGAAATCGGGCTCCTGGGTGGCTCAGTGTCTGCCTTTGGCTCAGGACATGGTATCAGGGTCCTGGTATGGAGCCCCATGTCAGGCTCTGTGCTCAGCAAGGTGTCTGCTTTTCCCTCTCCCTCTTCCCTTCTCCACTCTTCCCCCCCCTTTTCTTTTTCAAATAAATAAAATCTTAAAAATAATTTCAGTTATACCAGTAGCATTCCTATGTTTTATCTAATGTCCACTGAAAAGTGTCCTAATTATGATTGGGAAAACTCTGGAGGTATCTCTGATTTATTGGATCAGTAGAGGTACTCCATATTGTTTTTTCTTTCAACGGGTTGTTCAAGCAAACAGTTGCTGTAAATTTCACCTCTATAACTGTTAGTATTGCTGCTTGCTACTAGGGATTTAAAAATTAAGAAAATTTAGTCTGTTTCTTTAATATTTTACTTGCTTATAAAAATCTATAGGTGACACAAAAATGTTATGCCTGTTTCGGATCTTATTGCCCCTCAGATTATAGTCTTAAGTCATTTTTTTTTTAAGAAGTTTCTTTTTTTTTTTTTTTAAGAAGTTAATTTTTTAATACTCTTTAGTGTAGATCTGGAAACCCAATCTGGAAATTGGGTTTCAAATACAAATACAAGTGATCTTTAAAAAAAAAAAAAAGACGAGTGAACTATTTCTCCAAGAGAAGATAACGAGAACTACTCCTTCCTCATTACATAAATTCTGAAATAGAGAAATATATAGAATCTTTTCTTGTTGAATTGTATGAACCTGGTTTCTAATAGTCACATATTTCAAATAAAATATTAATATTTAAGAAACAGATTTTGGAGGGAACTAGTTTTCCTTGACAACTTAGACATAACTGTTAAATACATTTTGTTCTGAAGTATTCTGTAGTGTGTCTATCTTTTTTTTTTATTATTTATTTGACAGAGATCACAACTAGAGAGGGAGGCAGAGAGACAGAGGAGGAAGCAGGTCCCCCCCCCCCCCCCGCTGAGCAGAGAGCCTGATACCGGGGCTTGATTCTAGAGGCTTTAACCCACTGAGCCACCCACGCACCTGTAATGTGTATATCTTAAGTATTAAATTATTCTTGAGTCTCTATCATTTTGTTTAAGATCCCAGAGAATAGAAACAGACCTTAAAAAACTAGTTTAAGAAAATTTAATTTAATGGCTTTTCCAAAGTTCCGTAAGTACAGTTAGTGAAAAAGCACCAGGTTCCAAACCTAAATGATATAACTGCCTGCCCAAATGTGCCTAAGTAGACATATCTTCAACATTAACAGCTAATTTTATTAACTAGGTGTACCAAAGAAATATAATGTGTAATGAGCAAAGACTAAGATTTCTTTTTAAGGAGGTACTTTTTCCCTTGGGTTGCTTGAAGTAATTATAGGCCAATTTTATTACATTAAAATCTTATTAGAAACATTACCAAGCCATAGGTGATGACCTATTTATTAAAACAAAATTGGTCCAAATTTTTCTTGCTCCCTTGGGGCATATGGTAAGTATTTAATAAATGAAAAGGAATACCTACCTGACCAGGGAAAAGGTCCTGGGCCTTTGTTACAGGTTTTTAGAAAACATATAAAATAATACTTTGAAGGGGAAAAGTTTGAGTTCCATATAGAAGAAGCATCTAACCCCTGACTGCATAATTCAGGATATATGATGTTTGTGGATAATTAACTAGCTCCTAATTTGCAATTCTAGAGTTGATATATATGTATGTTTTTTTATCCACAGCTTTCCCATGGTTTGGCATGGACATTGGGGGGACTCTAGTAAAGCTCTCATACTTTGAACCTATTGATATCACAGCAGAGGAAGAGCAAGAAGAAGTTGAGAGCTTAAAAAGTATCCGGAAATATTTGACTTCTAATGTAGCATATGGATCCACTGGTATTCGGGATGTACATCTTGAACTGAAGGATTTAACACTTTTTGGGCGAAGAGGGAACTTGCACTTTATCAGATTTCCAACCCACGACCTGCCTACTTTTATTCAAATGGGAAGAGATAAAAACTTCTCAACATTACACACGGTGCTATGTGCTACAGGAGGTGGTGCTTATAAGTTTGAAGAAGATTTTCGCACAGTAGGTATCTTACTCAAAACCCAAAATTGATACCCATTCTCTCTCTCTCATTTTTTTTTTTTAAAGATTTCTTTATTTGAGAGAGAGTGTGTGGCGGGAGGGGTGGGGATGAGAAGCCAAGGGAGAGGGACTAGCAGACTCTGCACTGAGCAGGGAGCCCATCGTGGGGCTCGCTCTCACAACCTTGAGATCAAGGCCTGAGCCAAAACCAAGAGTTGGACTCTGAACCCACTTAGCCACCCAGGCACCCCCTCTTTAATTTTTAAAATACAAGGCTGTTTATATCTAGCATGCTTCCTAGATTAGTTCCCCATGCTGGATATGGAGGAAGTATGTATTCATGACCAGCTTTTCACTTGCAGCCCTTAATTACTACCTTTATAGGCTGAATAGAAATTGTCCAGATTTGGGCTTATTGTCCATAATATTTGGTAAAACCTGCTAAGTTTAGGGACTACTATAAAGCTACAGTAAAAGGGTCAATGTCAGTGAATTTGGTGGTATACAAAGCCAAATATAAGTGATGTTTGAATTATTTTTACTATTATTGCATTGTCCTGTGTTTGCATTGCTTTTATGTATTATCCATATAGTACTTTCTCCCAGGGCCATCTCTTTCCCTGCCCACCGCCCCACCAAAAAAATAAATAAATCTGCTGAAGCCAGTGTCTTTTGATTAAGTAGACATTGAGAGTCCCCATTACCCCTTTTTTCTGGTTTTATCCACCAGCCTTACCATGTTCCTATCTCAAAGGGGGTCATTTGGATATGGCAAGAGGACTATGTAAACACTGATCTACTGGGGTTTGTCAAGTTTCTAGTCCTTTCCATTAGAATAAAGATTAGAATGTTGGCATTTGGGGCTACTAAAATTTGTTTTCTTTGAAAATATGCATGTAAACCATTTAATTTCTTAGTTTTGTTAATAGAACATAAGTGATTTATATGGCTCACATAAGTGAGACCCTTAAATTATGGGATAGTTTAAAAGTCTAAATTTGTATTCAGCTTGTTAAGTAATTTTAACATAAATTTCGTAAATTTGAGACTAGTTTGCTTGAACATGTGATATTTAGTGTTTGCCAGAATTCTTACCAGAAGTGGCATCTTAGAAGCCAGCTTTTACCTGCCCATTGAAGTATCAATATTTTCTTTTTTTTTTTTTTCTTTTTTTCTTTTTAAGGGGTGTGTGTGTGTGTGTGCGTGTGTTTTAATGTATTAGAGCATGAACGGGAAGGAGCAGAGGGAGAGGCAGACTCCATGCTGAGCAGGAGCCCATACACAGGGCTCAGTCCCATCCTGAGCTGAAGGCCAACACTTAACTGACTAAGCCACCCAAGTGCCCCAGTAGTATCAGTATTATCTAGTGATGAAGTTCTGTAATAACTGTTAATAACTCAATCATTTATTAAGCTAATACTTGAGCACTTAGCATGTGTCTGGTATTAGGCTAGACACAGAACTCAGCTGGGAATAAGACACAGTCTTAGCTTTGAAAGAGTGCAATACCTAGACCGCACAGAACAGTGGGTTACAAGTAAAGGTACAGTGTGTTATAATTAATAGTATTGCTATGAAAAGCAGGGTCATGGGAACACCAGAGTAGTATTACCTAACAAGTTGTGGAGAACAAAAGTTTCCCAGAGGAAGTGATCTCTAAGCTGAGATCTTTTTTACAAATAGTTTATAATACATTCTTTACTAACCTGAAATGACTTTAATAATTTCAAACTAGTTACCCAAACTATAATATAGAGACAGGAAATGAAGGTATTTAGAAAATGGGTAGATTCTCTGGTATGATCACATGAGAGGGCATAATAAGATAGTTAGATGCTGGCCCTTAAACATAAATTCACCATGAATTCTAAACCCACAAATGCTGGTAGATTCATACGGTATGTTTTAGGAGAATCTTGTACCATAAATGGTGTTGCTGTTTGTGACATAACATTTGGGAAAATTCCAAGCAGTAAAAACGTCTGTTACTTTCTCAGTTTAAATGGTGGTTGCATTCCTAGCAAATTTAGCATATATATATTAAAGCCAGGTGAAGAATACTTTGTGCTTCCATAGGCTCGGATAATTACAAACAAATTTCCTTGCTGCTGCCTTAAAAAATGTCTGTCAGAATGCTCAAAGATTAGGCAAGAATGGGATAATTTGTTGTTTTTGCACAGCTGCCCTACCCATTGCAGGTATCTGGCATCCCAAGTCCTTCCCACTGTATGTTAGTTTGGTCCTGTTCTCCTCTCCATCTTTGTGAAAACTGAAATATCCCTAAAAATTCCCAGAATGTATCCAGAGGTAATACCACCATCACTGAGAATCTCTGGACTAAGAGATTCTGACATGAAACAAAACAAGTGAAAATGTATGGGTCATAGATGATTTTGAAGTTTTATAAAGTACATGAAAATTATACAGTGCATTTGAGTCAGATATTTTGAATACTGTCCCTTGTTCACTTTATAAAACTTCTATGGTGTTTTTTATAGATTGGAAACCTCCACCTGCACAAACTGGATGAACTTGACTGCCTTGTAAAGGGCTTGCTGTATATAGATTCTGTCAGTTTCAATGGACAAGCAGAGTGCTATTATTTTGCTAATGCCTCAGAACCTGAGCGATGCCAAAAGATGCCTTTTAACCTGGATGATCCCTATCCACTGCTGATAGTGAACATTGGTTCAGGAGTCAGTATTTTAGCAGTCCATTCCAAAGACAACTATAAACGAGTAACCGGGACAAGGTAGTGACCTTTCTGTTCTTATTGCAGCATTCATGTTGTTTTATACACAGAAGTTGTGAAATCATCTTAATGCTAGCCTCTAAGGTACATTTGTGCAGTAGTAGAAAATGTAGATATGTAAGTATAAGTTAGAGTGTTACAAATAATATGCTTTATAAAGTATGTATATAAAGACTCAAACTAAAATAATTAAATATTTATATTTGCTTAACATCAGTTGGCATCAAAATTTCCATAATTGTAAGAGGGAATTTTTATCTGGAATGATTCCAATGACTTTCTCTTTTCCAAAGCATTCATTCCTCTCCTTGTTTTTTCCTGTCATATAGATCTGTTTAAGCCTGAAGTTTGCCACTGGTCAGCTTACATGCTGGTTAGATTAGATTCACATTTAAGTGGGCAACATTGTAATAATTCTTTTTTTCTTTAAGATTTATTTTATTTATTTGAGAGAGTGGGGGGTGGGAGTAGAGGGAGAGAGAGAATCTCAAGCTGACTTCCATCTGAGCAGGGAGCCCCATGCAGGGCTCAGTCTCATTACCCTGCGATCATTACCTGAGCTGAAATCAACAATCAGATGCTCAACCAAGTGAAATAATTCTTACAAGATCAATTTAACATAAGCTCATTATGGGATAACATGGATCTTTTAAATATCCCTTAAGATTTTCTATAATGCCTGAAATATTATTGTGAAATGAAGTTTTATAATTGTTTTTATGATTCTGATACATGTACTTGATCAGCTTTTAAGGATAGAAACGGGGGCTACTGGGTTGGCTCAGTCGTTAAGCCTCTAACTTTGGCTCAGGTCATGATCCCAGGATCCTGGGATTGAGCCCTGCATTGGGCTCCCTGCCCAGCGGGAAGCCTGCTTCTCCATCTCCCACTCATCTTGCTTGTTTCCCTCTCTTGCTGTGTTTCTCTCTGTCAAATAAAATAAAATCTTTTAGAAAGACGGGGGTGAAACTCCTCTAATTGTTTGAGGAAGAAAGATTTGGGGGTTTATGAAAAAAACTCATTTCTGTTTTAAAGTAGTACTTTATTAAAGTGATACTTAAATTTTTTTGTTTTAAGTAAATTCTAACCCATGTTGGGTCCAAGACTCAAGACCCTGATATCAAGAGTCATGTGCTCTACCAACTCAGCTGGTCAGGCACCAAAAGGCACTTAAATTTAATTAGTATTTTATCTCTCTGGTGGCTAAAAATCTACCTTTACTGTAACTCTGAGCCAAAGAATTAAAGGGAAATATTGCCTATTTCAATCAATTCTAAAAGAAATTCAGTCCATTAACTAAATTCTAGCAGTGATCAGGGATATATGGAATCTGTTAGAAATTTAGGAGAGACTGGGGAGCAAAGGTTTTTATTTTAGGGATTAGAGGGGCATGATTTCATTTTAATCAGCATATCCAAAAGAATAATAGAAACAAGTAAATTTTTGTCATCAACATATTGACCAACCTAACATAAGTTTTCTCACCATGCTCATTTCTGGGTTATTTCAAATGCTAATGTGTCACATTGAATTGATTTCAGCTATGTCAGACCAAGTAAGTAGGCCTTTCACTAAATCCTTTCCTTGGAAACCATTTATTCTTTGGAGTTAAAAGTTTTCTCCTTTTAATTCATATGGTACTAATTTTTAACACTTACTGCTTTTTCCCCCCACCTGTAAAAGCAGTTTTTACATGTTTTTAGCAGTTACTAAGTTTAAGGAATTGGGTAATGATATTAGAAGTTAATCTCTGCCTTTTTGTTGCTATCACCAACTGATCCCCCCCCCCCCAACCCAGCCCTTGCTTTTTTATTCTTCCATCTGACAAGTTTGGTTTGGCATTTTTCTTATCTTCATTATGTTGATATTTCAGCGCTTGACATTAGCAGTGGTTATTAATTATATGGATATTCAACCTCTTTACTCTGGAGGAAGAATACAATGTGTAAATGTAACTTACTTAGTGTTCTTTTCTTTTTTTTTTTTAAAGCCTTGGAGGGGGTACCTTTCTGGGTTTATGCTGTTTGTTGACTGGCTGTGAAAGTTTTGAAGAGGCTCTTGAAATGGCATCCAAAGGTGACAGCACCCAAGCTGACAAGCTGGTCCGTGACATTTACGGAGGAGATTATGAAAGATTCGGTCTGCCAGGTTGGGCTGTAGCATCTAGGTAAGTTTAGTATTTATATTATAATTAAAGTTGTTTATTTAGTTTTTAGAAGGCAACATATTAGGAAGTTGTTGGGGGCTTACTCTTACCCACATTAGGTTCCAAGTTTTGAACATTCATGTAGTTTAAAAATAAGATCCACATTAAGGGGGCACCTGGGTGGCTCAGCTGGTTCAGCTTCTACCTTCAGCTCAGATCATGATCTCAGGGTCTTGGGATTGAGTTCTGCATTCTGCAGCTCCCCAGCAAGTCTGCTTCTCCCTCTACGTCTGATCTCTCTCGCTTTTGCTCGCTCTCAATAAGTAAAATCTTCAAAAAAGAAAAAGAAAAAGAAAAAAATACGTACATTAAGAAGTCAGTAGACAATATATCCTAGTCTCTCTGCCAGCTTCCCTCTCTACCTCCCTCCTTTTCTGTCTGTCTGTCTCTCTCCCTCCTCCCCGCCCTCCCCCTTCTCTTCCTTTACCTCTCACCCTCCTACCCTTCCTCCTTACTGACAGCCTCTTGGTATTTTATTGTGTGAATTTATCCGAGTTTGAGGGTGCTTTCCAGTATTGTGCTATGTGTAGTTAAGTGGGTCAGTCAGTAACCTTGTTATATACCTTATTTTGTACTTGTGTAAATTTATCTGTAGGATAAATTCCAAAAATATATGAAATGTTGCTTATAATCAACAGAATTTTGTTTTTCATTTCTCTGCAGTTTTGGGAATATGATTTATAAGGAGAAGCGAGAATCTGTCAGTAAAGAAGATCTAGCAAGAGCTACTTTAGTTACTATCACGAATAACATTGGTTCTGTGGCACGAATGTGTGCTGTTAATGAGGTAAAAAAAAGTAACTTTTCGAAAAATGTGGATTGGAGCTTCCTGTACATGCAGCAGGGCTTCTTTGTGTTCCTTAAGGAGGCCTATAGAATTGAGATCTCTTTTAAATCCCAAAGCTCATTAGCTGTATATGCCATGTGCACCTAATTGTTATGTTACTTTTAAAGAAAGTAGCAGATAATTCAAATTGGAAATAGAAAAAAGAAATACTTACATTTTCAAATTTATCTAGAAACTTTTTCAAAAATATACAACCTAAATTTCTTGAAGATAGAAAAGAAAAATCTTTCCAAACAGGATGGTTCTGAAGTAACTAATTATTGAAAAGGGTGTTTTTTGCTGTTAATGTTAAATTTGATTGGTGAAGTGCTTAGAAGTTTTCTTATTGCCTTTGGCTTCTTTACAGTGCTGCCTTGTTGCATATGGATCAAGCAGCATTGTACAGGGCTATGAAGGCATTGAGACTTGTTCTTCACCTGAACTTTGAATGATGTATACTTAACGAAAAGCATGTACTCCTATATTTACTTTCATTGTTGGGTTATTTTTATTTGAAGGAGATTATATATATAATTCTGCCTTCAGGGGTGCCTGGGTGGCTCAGTGGGTTAAGCCGCTGCCTTCTGCTCAGGTCATGATCTCCGAGTCCTGGGATCGAGTCCCGCATTGCTGAGCAGAGAGCCTGCTTCCCTCTCTCTCTCTCTGCCTGCCTCTCCATCTACTTGTGATTTCTCTCTGTCAAATAAATAAATAAAATCTTTAAAAAAAAAAAAAAAAAGAAAGAAAAAGAATTCTGCCTTCATGTAATAGATGTATTTACCTATTTAATTTTTGTAAATATCAGATACTTAAAATGAATTGGGAATTTTGCGTTTTGAGGAAACCCTTCATTTGTTCCTTCATTTATTCATGAAGTATTTTATAGAGTACCATATGCCAGGCATTGTTCTAGGCACTTGGGATACATTGGTGAAAAAAAAACAAAGGTCTGTGACTTTATGCAACTTTATCCATTCTAGTGATATAATAAATTTTTAGTGTGTATTTGGTGATAAATGCTATTTTTTTAAAAAGAAAATCATTAAATAAGATGGGAGAATAGACCAGCAGAAACAAACTGCTGAGTAATTTGATTGTTGAAGGAAGGCTTTATTGAAAACGTAACCCTTGGATAAATACTGAAAGGAGGTGAGATAATCAGCATGCAGATATTTGGGGAAAGAGAGGCTCCAGCAGAGAACATCTGTGAAAAGACCCAAATTAATTCTTTGGAATTATTCTATTTAAATCCAGGATTCTAAGTTTCTCAATAACAGTGTAGTAAGTTAGCTAAGGGAGCCATTAGCAGATGTTTTAACCCAAGTTTAGGGAATATTTCACTTTGGGGGGCTGACAATAATCTGGAACCTTTTTTCTTTGCCCTATAGATCTAGATTTTCACCAGCCACTTGACAATAATTAAGGGCCATAGTTTACAATAACCAAACACAGTATGCAAAAATATATGCTCAAAAGTTCAGTATATTATTGTGAGTAGAAAGATTGAAACACCAGTTCCTCCATATAAGATTTCCTTCAAGTTATCTACGGAACCAAATTAGTGAGTGGAATCTTAAAGTAGAGATTTTCTATATTATAAATTCTACTTGATAATTTTTATTTCAACTCATTTTCTTTGTTCTTTTCTTGTAGAAAATAAACCGAGTTGTCTTTGTTGGGAACTTTTTACGTGTCAATACTCTCTCAATGAAACTTTTGGCATATGCACTGGATTATTGGTCAAAAGGTCAACTGAAAGCATTGTTTCTAGAGCATGAGGTATGATAGGAAAATAATGCTTTGTGAATTTTAACAGCATGCAGCATACAGGTTTCATATGTTGCTTCTTAGTGTGTACTCATAAATATAAAACTATGATTTACCTAAATAGTATATTGAGTCTCTCATTTCAGTTTGAGTTGGGGGGATAGGGTTTACTGTAACCTGGTAGGCATCCCATTAACATGGAGTTTCCTACTTCCTCTGACCAAGAGAGAGTGATATTAGATCTTGTGAACTCTTTAGTTATTGGGGCTGCTTGTGTACTTAGTTAAATTGTATTCTTTTCTCTTTTTCTCCCCTGAGATAACAAATGTGTACAACACAAAAATAAATAGTTTAGCAGTGAAAATTCTCCTTAATCCCCCCACCACAACCTCACCCCCTACCTCCAGAGGGACCACTGTTAAAATTTTGGAGCTCATTCTTTAGGACTTTTTTCGTGTTCAATCATTACATCCAGTTATTCTGGTCTGAAATTGTCAGTTCATATAGTGGTTTGGATTAAGTCAATTTACCTTGAATTGTTTTGTTTCTGGTCAGATGGACATATTAATAATTCTGATAACACAGAGTCAGAGTATTCTCTTGTGTTTATGTTTCATTGTCACTGCTCTCTCTACGGTGTACTGCTGTGCAGGCTCCACATGCCGTGCTGGATGCCAGGAGAGTGGCAGGTGGAACAAAAAGAATTGTATTGAAGAAAGAGGAGAGGGGCTCAGAATTGTAGTAATGGCTCTCTGTAGAAGCTTTTCAGTGTCTGTAAGCCATACTTTAAAATTATGTATTTCATGTTTTTCAAATACTAGCTTACAACACAAATAGGTTTCTGAATAAGAATTCTTAAATAGATCATATATAAATATCTGTTCCTAATAGTTGTTTATATCATATGCTAATTTAAAAGCTGAACTGCATTAATAATTGTTTTAAAATTATGCAGGGATACTTTGGAGCAGTTGGTGCACTTCTTGGACTGCCAAATTTCAGCTAAAAGGCATCAGGTTATTCTCTACTGATAAATGTCATCCATGAGGAACTGAAAACCAGAGGCATCATTACTGCATTATTTGTCACTGGGAACCAAAGGATAACAGAGTAGCGCTATTCCTGTTAATTTTTAAATGTCAAGATGGTAAGCTGCCAGAAGTTGCCATATTAAAAGAAGGAGCTTGGTAACATATGAAGTATTTCTCATTGAAATGCTTTCCCTTCTGTATATATCCAGTATTAAATCCTTAAAATGCAATACAGCCTCTGATTATTGAGCTTCCTCTCAGAAGATTTTCCTATTTATTTTATGTAGCCAACTATTTCAGTACTGTATGCTCAAACACAAATTTTAAAGTCTCTGAAATGTTTAGCTCCTGAAGATAATTGGATCTGAATATTTGTTATAACTGTGTTCTTACGTGTCTTGGTTACTAGTAAATGGGCAGTAACATACCCTGTATCAAACTTACTGAAATGGCTATCAAAGATGATTGTTTTGATGTGATTGTAGAAATGGTAAGGCAGTATGAATTACGTATTATTGCAGTTTTCTTAAAATTTCTCCCACCAAAAAAGCATGTTAATGTGATCTTTTCCCAAAGTATAAGCTCTTTCAAATGCCATAATTTAATTGAAATACTATTGTTAAATATTAGCCTGAATTTTAAGATGAGTCCTAGAAAATCACATAATTGGTGATAATTGCACTTTCTGTATTTTATGTTAATCATTATATTTTTTAAATGTTTTGTAATTCTTAATTACAATTAATTTAATTACTAATTAATTATAATTAGAGATTAATTACTTATTTGAAAATCCATTTAATGAGGTCCCAGGACTATACTAATAGAATATGGTTTGTGTGCATTGATAGAGACCTGTGCTCTTTCCGTACCACATTATCTTGGGCCTGAACTTAGTCATTTCTCTTTAATTAGGTCTGAAACTTCAAATTCAAATTCATTATTTTGAATAGCAGCAAAAATCACACTTATTCTAAAGAGATCTCTTGGAAATCTGAAAGATGAGTTGTTTCGAAACTGTAGGGGTCTGAGGGCAGTATTGCAGAATTAGGAAAGGATCAGTGTTTTATACATTCTGGTAATAAAGGCAATATAGTTCCAGAATTTGTAAATCTTTTTGCCTTGGAATTTGTGCTCCATTTTGAAGTCATTTTTTATAAGGTTACTAATTTTTTTCAGATATTTACTTTGGCAGTAACTTTTTTGGAGGTCTAGTTCAGCAAAATTGTTCAAACCTGTTACTTAATTGGTTTAAGAAGTAGACTTGGGGGGCGCCTGGGTGGCTCAGTGGGTTAAGCCGCTGCCTTCGGCTCAGGTCATGATCTCAGGGTCCTGGGATCGAGTCCCACATCGGGCTCTCTGCTCAGCAGGGAGCCTGCTTCCCTCTCTCTCTCTGCCTGCCTCTCTGCCTACTTGTGATCTCTGTCTGTCAAATAAATAAATAAAATCTTTAAAAAAAAAAAAAAAAAAAAAAAAGAAGTAGACTTGGGAAAAATTCACCTCCTTAAATTACTAGTAAGTGTGGATATGCCTTGAAGAGCTTAAAAATTGTTTACAGGAAGAAAGAAGTATTAATATGTTTTTATGGAACATAATTTTGCTCCATAAAGAACAGTTTGCATAGAGGTGCTTGATAAAGACATTTCTCCTTATAGTTTTCAAGTTTCATGATCAGATGTTTAAAATTCTGTTTTATTTATCTAAAAGCATGAAGGTATGAATAATAGGAGTGAATATTCAGAGGGAAAAGCATGTAAGGTAATTTTTTAGAATTTAAAATATTTGGAACTTGGAATTCATGTCAGGTCAGTAAGTCACTTTGAAAACCTACAATGACTAAATGTTTGTTACTTTTATGTTTCCATTGTTATGGCTAGATATCTCTGTCACTACAAAAAGCCATGTGTTCAGTTTATTTTAAAATTTTGTGATTTGGACATTTGAACAAAACGCTTTTGTTTTTAAATGACAATTTCATGTTCATGGCAAACTGTATTAGCAGCCATAGCATGGGGCTATCTTTAAGAAAGAAACAGAATGGTCGGAGTCCATGTAAGTTAATTTGACAGTGCTTTGGTTAATTTGAGATGTAATTCATACTTTATGTCCTTTGAAACTGAAGTTACCTGTTAAAATGCATATACAGTGAACAACCATTTCACCACTTTTGTTCTTGGCTGTTCTCATGTATAGTCAAGAATTACTGGAATAATAAGTGTGAATACAGAGTTGTGATAAAGACTGCCAAGATTTTAGTTTTTTATTACAGTCTCACAAAATTTTTTATAAGCATACAGAGGTAAACAGATTTAGTTCTTAGCCCAATCAGCGTAATGCCTCAAAGTTCTATAACAGAAATAGACTACAGTTTAAGAACATGAAGTGTAAGCCATAAGTAATTTTACATTTTCTAGTAGGCATATTTAAAAAGTAAAAAGGAGGAGGTGAAAATCATTTTGATTATATATTTCTATTTAACCCAGTATATCTGGTATGTCACCATTTCAACATACAATCGCTATAAAAAGTTATTTAGGAGATACTGTATTTTTTTTTCAACTTTGTGTTTAAAACCAGTGTATATTTAAACAGGACACACCTCAGTTTAGGCTAACCACATTCCAAGTTCTCAAGAGCCATGTTTGGATAGTGGCTCCTGTACTAGACATTGCGGTCCAGAACTAGCTCTTAAAAATGAACACTATTGCATATCCATTAAAACTTTATGAATATTAAAAATAAAACTATGAATAAGGGCTTTTTAAAGAATTTTTGAGAGGTGATATGGGAAGTGTTATTTTTTATGAGAAAATATGGGAACTTTTTTTTTTTTTAATACAAAAGGAGATAAAGAAGTAGCTCATTTGGGCTAGTCTATTTTACACAGACTAGCTGTATTTCTGACCAATCCAAAAATGTCTTACTTTGGATCCTGCCATTTTATCATACTGTGTATCATTTTTCCAGTGATACTGATAAAGTTGCCCAGGACCCATCCTGACTGGCATCAGCAATCTCTAAAATGTCGGTTTTCTTCACTGAAGCAAATACGATGATTCCAGTGACTTAAATTCCCCCAACCTTATCTAATTGAACTTTGAGAAGACAATTTTAAAGGACTAAAAAGAGACCCTTTTAATTCTTGAATTCTGTACACAGAATCTTCTTTATAACTTTTGGATTTAATTTCCATTCTTTAGAAGTGGTAAAATACTTTCAGATACAAAGAGCACTCTCAGGTTGTCTTGGGCTTGATGAAGAACACAAGGTCTAGAACTTTGCACCACCAACACCCCCCTCCCAAAAAAAAATGTCTGCCTTTTAACTAGAGACATTTAGAGTTAATGGTGTTCAATTCTATACCCAGTTTCCCCAAAGGCATAATATTAGACTGGCTTGCCTGTCAACATGGGTATTCCTTTTTCAGCTACTCTGAATAGGTGGCCTCTTCATTTGGGTTAAGTCAGTGCCATTGCCAGTAATATACATGGCCATTGACAGTCTTTCAAGAGGTTCAGAGTCTGCCAAATTATTAGACTCTGTAAAGATTCTTGAGTTTTTTCCTTTGCATGCAAATGTGATTACTGTATTTTAGGTACTAGTTCCTGAAAGTCCCATTTCTGTAAGAAAAATGATGCAGCTAAAGGGAATGGTTTTCCTCTATATCCGATGGAACTTTTGCCTTGTAAGAGCAGTCTGTCACATCTTGCCTTTCTAAGGTTGCATTCTTTGCGGAAAGCTTAGGAAGGCAATAGTTCCAGATATCCTTTATAACCACTCTGCTTTCTATATGCAAAAAATGTTGTATTTTGTAGTGTATCTTTTTTTTCTGTTGAGCACTTTATGCTTTTTAGTCTATTGCATTTGAGAAAACATAGTTTAGAAATCCTTTCTTATTTAAAGCCATGTAAAAACTGTTTAAAGGATAATCAGAAATAAATGAGTGTGCTTTATTTAGCATTTAACTCACTGTTTTGTAGTATGTATAAGCAAAATACTAGAAATATATTCCCTTTTTGTAATACTCTTTGACCTTATTTAATTAAGATGATTTACCAGAAAATGTCATTGATGTCCTATTTTCCTAATAAGTTTATTAAATGTGGGTTTTATTCTAATACCGAAGGAATTCACCCAACTTTATGTCATCAGATAACCTCAGAAAATAATGTGCTTTATCTGTATTACTGCCTGTTTTCAATATTTAAGTTAGTAGTGGTCTTATAATTTTTACTGAGCCTAATAATCAAAGACCAAAAGACGTAATTTTTTTTTCTTCCTTTTAAGGTATTTTTAATAGTCCAATAAAAATGATGGTGGTATAAAAAGTAAATCACCCCAGCTTTTTGACCATATCTAAAATTCTGAGCAGTTTCCACTTCCAAAAAGACTTCTCAGAGAAGTCTCTATTGCTTGTGTATTCAGTGGATGTGGGATCATAACTTGGTATTATATTAGAAATAGTGCCAGCCACTGGTCTAAATTCTTTGAATGTTATTTTCTTTCATTGTAAAATGAGGGAAGTGATTTATTACAATGGGAAATGACTCCGTTATCATCAGGATCCTGAAAAAAGTTTCTCCATTCATGGCTGCATTTGGAAAGATTAAAATGTTCAGATATGTTATGTCCTGTTTTGGCGTTAATTTGATTTGTATATGTTGATAGAGGCACTAGATTCTGGATTCTCACCAAGCCAGTAGAATGGTATTAGTTATTCTCTCGTAATGCTATGTTCTTGCCTATGGTGGCCAAGTAGTTAAAGTAATATGAGGGGTTTTATATATATTATTAAAGAGTGTGTATGTGGGTGTGTCCACTTGAATCTGTGGAAGTATCTGGAATTTTTATTGTGTTAACTTTAAAATTATGTGGACATTATTACAGCTTTTCCATTGTACAAAAGGAAACATCCTGGTAGGTTCATGTATGTTTGAATAGTAGTTATATTTGGATTTTTAGTGGCCCTTTTCTTTAAGCTGTTCTTCTTTCTGGTCATTTTAAGTAGGAACAGATACGGAATAAACCCCTTCAGGAATTATTTACTGCTTTTGTCAAACACATTTTGTAAAGAAATTTATAAAACAATTCTAATTACCTTCAAGTGAATTGAAATATCATGTATTCTAGTCATTTACATCAAATACAAAGACCTGAAATACTTTTATCCTTAGAATTGAGGATAAAAAGACTGTATGTGGTTCTGACATTCCTAGCTTATTAAAATAAATGTACCAGTGAGTTGATACTGGGACTTCAAGTACTAAATAGTTGTGCTGAATGATGTGTTTGAGGGGAAATAAATTTTTTTTTTCCTTAAGAAAAAAAATCTAGAAGTCTTTATATTCTAGCTCTTTGGGTAAAGAGATTATTTTTCTTTTAAATTTTCAGTCATTTTGCTGCAGCTGCCACTAATTTTGTGTTTAAAAGAACTAATGAGGAATATATTTTTCAAAGGAGTAAATGAAGTTAAAATTCAAGGTTTTGAATTTATAAAATATGCAACTGAATTTCCATTCTAAGATATTGCTGACTTTTTTTTTTTGCTAATAACATCTTTCATTCATTACATGGCTTACAGTTTCAGTAGCTTTCAAAGAAAACATTTGAGCTTTTACATAATTTGTAAAGTATACATAAATAATGCAAATAGTTTAAGATTATTTTAGCTTTACGTTGTATATCTGAATCATGGACATCATACCTGGCACAGTTAGTAGTGATTGCAGATCAGCCATTTTTAAATTTACAATTTTTTTCTGAGATGCCCCTTTTAGTTTGCAAACTTTTGTTTAGAAACAAAAGGTAACTTTATACACCTAACATCAGTATCTTAGTTTCTTTGTCCCAAATACAATTAATGGAATTAGGATGTAAGTCCTGTTAAGACGGTTTTATTATTTTTTTTATACATTGTATGCTTTCCCTTTTTTTTTTGAAACTACATTGAGACTTCGACTTTTTAACTTGAAGTTGAATGGCATTTGTCTTAATCCTGCCCAGTTATTGACCAAATCATATCTAGATGTTTGTATGTTTTAATTTTATTTATACAGGCCATTTCAGTTTAAGTTGCCTTATTCTGTTGCATTGTTCTTGTCAAGTCTAAGCTTTGTCATGTTGGAATTCTTTGAACACTGAATCTGTGATGTAAAAATGTATGATGTGTTACAAATTTTATTCATAATAAACTAACTTATAGCCTATTGTAACCTATAAGACATTTCTTGTAAATTGTCTAGTTTATTTTTTCATTTATGTACATTTTCTTATGTAAATTTTTAAAATACTCGTTGTGGCCTGTTCTATAAACATTCCTGTGCTCTTCTCTTTAATGCTTATTTGCATGAAAGAAACTTGGGTTTTGCTTGTTTGTATTGGATGGCCATTAAGCCAACTTCGGTACTCTCTGCCTTTCCTGTAGTTCAACTTTTTCTAGATTTGTTCATATTCTAAATAAATGTTAAAATCATTCTTTTTATTTCCTACTTTTCAAATAAATTCTCTAAGTTGTTTAATATATGTGTATCTTTTTATTATTTCATTTTATATATTGTATTCCCACATTTTCACTCTGATTAAATTTTTAACTGAGATTACCTATAGTAGAATGTAAACTCTGAGAACAAGAACATGGCACAGCCTTAAATCTGTTGCCAGTAGTTGGCACAGAGAAGGCATTCAGTAAATAAATACTTGCTGAGTGAATTCATTGTAGAGTGTCCTTATCTAGTCTGCCTGTGTAAGACAGAATTATAGTTTTTCCCCACCTTCTGATTCCCAGAAAGCATATTAAGTTCTTCTTACATACAAACCTTCATGAAATACAGAACTTAACGTTTATTAAAATGTAGAAAACATAACTTTTTCTCAAAATGAGGCCATGTTACCATATATAAGGAATGAATGTCAACAGAGGGGTTCTTCCAAACTCTGGACATGCTCTACAGGAGATGCCAGAACTTTGTGTTCTCTTGGAAGTGTAACTTCATACATGCTTCCTCTAAACCAAAACTTCATTTACTTATTTTTTTAAGATTTTTATTTATTTATTTGACAGATCACAAGTAGGCAGAGGCGCAGGTGGGTGGGGGGGTGTGGATGAGCAGGTTCCCTGCTGAGCAGAGAGCCCAATACAGGGCTTGATCCCAGGACCCTGGGATCATGACCTGAGCCAAAGGCACAGGCTTTAACCCACTGAGACACCCAGGCATCCCTCATTTACTTATTTTTTTTTAAAGATTTTATTTATTTATTTGACAGAGAGAGATCACAAGTAGGCAGAGAGGCAGGCAGAGAGAGAGGAGGAAGCAGGCTCCCTGCTGAGCAGAGAGCCCAACACGGGGCTGGATCCCAGGACCCTGAGATCATGACCCGAGCCGAAGGCAGTGGCTTAACCCGCTGAGCCACCCAGGTGCCCCTCATTTACTTATTTTTAATAGACAATGACTGTTGGATTTGTTTAAAAAAGAAAAAAAAAAAAGGAAAAAAGATGATCTTAGTATGTGAGGAATTAATTTGGAAAGTTTATCATTTTCAAATCAAATGTTCATTCCAGGCACATATGAATGGTTGAAAACATGAAGACTACAATATGACTTGGGGAGTACATAGCCTTTCTGTTTAAGGGAAAAAGAAATCCCTTGGAATGCCAGGGTGGTACAGTCATTTAAGTGGTTAAGTGTCAGACTCCTGGTTTTAGTTAAGGATCATGAGATCAAGCCCTGCATTGGGCTCCTCACTCAGCGCTGAGTCTGGTTGAGATTCTCCCTCTCTCCCTCCCCACACATTTCGCTCTCTCTGAAATAAACCTTTAAAAGAAAAAAAAAAAAATCCAGTAAACAGATGAAAAAAAGTGTGAGATGGTGACTAAGGGGAAAGATGATGAGTCTGGTGTGGAAATGCAAATTTGAGATGTAGTTTAGAAGTACCGCAAGCAACTGGGAATAAGTCGCTGAAGAACAACAAAAGTAGTTCAAGGCTATTACACGTAAGTGCTTCATTCAAAACTCACTTATTCTGGGAGGGAAAGAAAGCTCATACTGGATTCTATTCACAGAGCTTACAAATGTTGAAAGCAAAATGCCTCCTTTCTCTTGACGTGTTCCTCCATTAAAGGTATTGTATATTGAGCAAACACTGTTAATGCTTCTGCATCTAAGATCACTTAACTCTTTTTAAGATTTCCAAATTATTTTTTTTTTAAGATTTTATTTATTTATTGGACAGATCACAAGTAGGCAGAGAGGCAGGCAGAGAGAAAGGAGGAGGCAGGCTCCCCACTGAGCAGAGAGCCCGATGCGGGGCTCGATCCCAGCACCCTGGGATCATGACCTGAGCCAAAGGTAGAGGCTTAACCCACTGAGCCCACCCAGGCGCCCCAGGATTCCAAATTATTCTTAAGTAACCCCTACCACCAACATGGCACTTGAGCTCACAACCCCAAGACCAAGAGTCATGCATTCTACCAACTCAGCCAGCCACATACTATTATAAAAGCTTTGTGTATTTTGTATTTTAAGATACTCCTATGCTTCTGGGATTTGAGGGGTTTTTAAAGAGCTTTGCTTTGGGTTCTTTTCTAAAATAAACTTGGGAAAACCTAACATCTCTGGGACTGTACCTCTTTTACATGAAAAAAAAAAACTGGTCTTTTTAATGTTGCTTTTCCCACATAATAATAAGAACCCCAGAAGTGCATTCAAATGGATGTTGATATAAATAAATGGGCATCTCCAATCAGGGCTTTAAAAAGTAAACTTTACAGTTTCTGGAAATAGAAAAATTATGGAAACCATGATGGCATGTTCTTTTG
Source organism: Mustela putorius furo (assembly GCF_011764305.1). Classification (NCBI taxonomy): domain Eukaryota; kingdom Metazoa; phylum Chordata; class Mammalia; order Carnivora; family Mustelidae; genus Mustela; species Mustela putorius. The sequence goes on from NW_025421294.1 coordinate 40,759,629, forward strand.
GAATGAAGAGCCTAATTTGCTTGTTTTTCTCTAGCAAGAGTTTGGAGTCAGCTATCCCTGATTTCTGGGGGGGGGGGGGGAGGATGGGGGGGGTCAGGGAGAAACATCAACTACATCATTTAGAAAACTCAAGGCTCTCAACTTGAAAAAGATAAATGAATATATATTATGTAGCATGTGGTTTTGTTGTTTTTAAATATCCTGTTTTAAGAGTTGAAATTTTAAAATCCTGATGTTTCAAATTTCTAGAACATTTCTTCAGGTTTTTTCAGGATAACAGTTTAATACTTCAAAAAGTGATTTCAGTAAATTTGTGATACTGGCTTTTGTTTATTTTTGGTTTTGGACTTTTTTTTTTTTTTTAAGTAGTCTCCATGCCCAGTATGGAACCCAGTGTGGGGCTTGAACTCAACAACCATGAGATCAAGACCTTAGCTGGGATCGAGAGTTGGACACTTAACCAAGTGAACCACCGAGTGCCCCTGGGACCTATTGTATAAAATCCTCTTATTGAAGTATAGTTGAAGTAAAATAGTAGTTAATTATATACTTAAGTAAGCTTGATAAATTTATACACCTCCATGACTACCACTCCCACGGTACTTCCATCATTCTTAACAGTTCCCTTGGCCTCTCATCTTGGTCCCCTCCCATACTAATCCTATGGCAACTGAGAAATGCTTTATGATAGTAAATTCAATTTACCTTTCCTAGACTTTAAAGATAAGTGGGCTCATAGGGTATTCATCCTTTTTTCACCTCCCAATACCCCATCCCTCCCTACTTTAGGCTTTCTAGAGTTACAATCTACTTTCTGTCTACAGATTTACCTATAATATGTACTCATACCTGACTGCTTTCTCAGCATATTTTTTGAAATTAGTGTATGTTGTATCAGTAGTTCATTCCTTTTTACTGCTGAGTAAATATTCCATTGGGTGAATATACCACAATTTATATATATCAAAGTATATTACTAACATTCTGTTTTTTTCTTGGGTTCCTTTCCATAATGCTACTTTAGCCTGAAATTGTCCCAATGCTGTAAAGAAAGAAAAGCTATCTTGAATCCAAGTCTTATTTCAATGAAACTGTGCAAAAAAAATAAAGACTCTTCATCTAAGAGTAAACTTCAAATTTCAATTGCCCTAGTATCTCCACATTCCAGTAGCCAGTGACCAGCCAAGTTTGGGCATAGAGAATCCATGAGTTAGAAAGAATCTTGCAGGGGTGCCTGGGTGACTCAGTCATCAAGCGTCTGCCTTCAGCTCAGATCATGATCCCAGGGTCCTGGGATTGAGTCCTGCATCAGGCTCCCTGCTCCCTCTCCCACTCCTCCTGCTTGTGTTCCCCCTCTCACTGTTTCTGTCAAATAAATAAGTAAAATCTTAAAAAAAAGAAAGAATCTCACAGACTGCTGATTCAAACCCAGGATTTTGCAGGGAATTATAAAGCTCATGGAAGTCAATTGTCCTGTCCCAGGTCACACAGCAGGTTATTAACTGAACTCTAGCTTTTCTTAACCCACGCAGTGGTGGTGGTGGTGGTGGTGGTGGTGGTGTTTTTAACCCTCCTTCTGTTGGGCAAGTAGCATACAGGAAGAGAATGTTATTCAAATTAAAAAGAATAAGGTTAGAACATCCAAGAAAGAACAATCAATATAGAAAAATCAGAACAACTACAAGTACAAAAGCAAAACCATAGAAAAAGTATCTTCATAAACACAATAAATATAAGTGTACTAAATTTGCCAATTAAAGGAGTAGTCTGGGTTTAAAAGGAGGAAAACATATATATGCCTTTATAATGTAGAATATTAACTAAAGTAAAAGGTGGGAGAGGCAGAGTAACCATTTTAGAGTAACAATTTTAGAAAAATAAAAAACCCAACACCCAGAGCAACAATACAATAGGGAAGGATCTCACCAGATACACACTTCTCTAGAAGTGAAAAACCATATAGATGAGCATTCTTCCCAGGGCAGATCTCCAGAACAGGAGGTACCCAATTTGGGACCCCACATCAGGTAGTCCAGCCCTTAGGATCTATCCCAGAGAGAGAAGTTCCAGAACATCTGGCTTAGAAAGCCAACAGAAAAAATAATAATTAGAAAGCAGGGGTGGAGCACCTGTCCAGCGCACTGGGTAAAACATGTGACTCTTTATCTTGGGATCGTTAAATTTGAGCCCCACATTTTGGTGTAGGGATTACTTAAAAAACAAAATTTAAAAAAAAGAAAAGAAAAAAAGGAAACCAACAGAGCTGAACCAATGTCCAGGCATCCGAAAGTGCTATAGGAAACAGGTTCCTCTCCTGGAGGATTCATATTCAGTCTCACTAACCCCAAGACTCAGAAAAAAAAAAAAAGTTGGAACCCACTTTTGTGTGTAGCCATCAGCAACCCACAAACATACAGACTACCACAGGCACAGAGGACTTTCCTCAGGAGTGAGGGGTTGAAGCTCCAAACAGTACCTCCTGCTCTGGGAGATCTGTCCGGGAGAGATCTAGCTTTGAAAATTGGCAGGGCTTAACTCCAGGGGCTTTGAATATTAGCGTGTTTAACTCCAGGAGAGCCTGAGGGTTATGGATTACTAAATCTCTGCTATTAAAGGGCCCAGGCACCATCTCACTCACTCTGAGGCCCAGAACAGAGTCAGCAGTTTGAAAAGCACTGGGCCATAAATGTAGGTCTATTGACTGATTTTAGGTGCATGCCAGAGGGACAGAGATCTGTAGGAACATTCTCTGGGAATAAAAGTGATGCTGGGCACCATTTTTCTTGACCCTTTTCAACCTAGCTTGCCCAATGTTGGCAGACACTCTCCAAGTACATTGCTAGCAACATTCATCCCACCCTGGAATTTCCCTGTGGATTTACCACTTAAAATCCACCAATCCAGACAGGTGTATCTCCAAAACAGTTCCTGCCCTGCTTCACCCAATAGGCAGTCCATTGGGACCAGCATTCCTCCAAAGCAACACCCACCCTGGGGAGGAAGGGAAGTACCTCTGCCCACCAGCATACATGTAGCAGTGCTGGGGACCAGGCCTACCCTCTAACAAAAGCCCCACAGCAGTTACCTCCCAGGCATAACACGAGTGTGCACAAAGTCCACAAACAGGTTATCCCAGGAGCATCTAGTTCTGGGTACCAGAGGGAACTGTGCTTCTGGGCCCCACAGGCCCACACATAATACCACTACCTTCAAGACCAGGAGAGGAAGCTGACTACTAATCCATAGAAAAACAGAGAATCAGACCAAATGAGAAGACAGAGGAATATGTCCCAAGTGAAATAACAAGACAAAACCTCATAAAAAGAACTAAATAATGAAGATAAACAATCCACCAGATAAGGAATTCAAAGAGATGGTTATAAAAATGGTCAATGAATTTGGGAGAAGAGTAAAACTCAGTAAGAACTTCAACAGAGATAGAAAATACAAAAACAGGGACGCCTGGGTGGCTCAGTTGGTTAAGCAGCTGCCTTCGGCTCAGGTCATGATCCCAGCGTCCTGGGATCGAGTCCCACATCGGGCTCCTTGCTCCGCAGGGAGCCTGCTTCTCCCTCTGACTCTGCCTTCCACTCTGTCTGCCTGTGCTTGCTCTCACTCTCTCTCTCTCTTACAAATAAATAAATAAAATCTTAAAAAAAAAATACAAAAACATAATCAAGCTGAAGAATACAATAGCTGAAATGAAAAATACACTAGCATGAATCAACAGCAGATTAGAGGATGCAGAAGAATGGGTCAGTGGTCTGGAAGACAGGGTAGCGAAAATCATCCAAGTTGAACCAAAAGGAAGAAAGAATTATTATTATTATTTTTATTTTTAAAGATTTTATTTATTTATTTGACAGAGATCACAAGTAGGCAGAGAGGCAGTCAGAGAGAGAGAGAGGGAAGCAGGCTCCCCGCTGAGCAGAGAGCCTGATGCGGGACTCGATCCCAGGACCCTGAGATCATGACCTGAGCCGAAGGCAGCAGCCTAACCCACTGAGCCACCCAGGCACCCCTATTATTATTTTTAATGATGATAGATTAAGGAATCTCCAGCAAAACATCAAGTGTACCAACATACACATTATAGATGTCCCAGAAGGGAAAGAGAAAGAAAGAGTATGGAAACTTACTTGAAGAAATAATAGCTGAAAACTTCTCTAACCTGGGGGAGGAAACAGACATCCAGATAGATCCAGGAAGCACAGAGAACCCCAACAAGATGAAACCAAAGAGGGTTACTAAGATACAGTAATTAAAATGTCAAAAATTAAACATAAAGAGAGAATTCTTTAAAAAATATTTATTTATTTATTTGAGAGAGAAAGAAAGAAGGGAGGGGGAGGAGCAAAGGAAGGGGGACAAGCAGACTTCACATTGAGTGTGGAGCCTGAGACAGAGCTCGATCTTACGACCCCAAGATCATGACCACAACCAAAATCAAGAGTTGGATGCTCAACCAACTGCTTTACCCAGACACCCCAAAAAAGAGAATCTTAAAACAGTGAGAGAAAAGAAACCAGTAACATAAAAAGAAATAACCATGAGACTATCAACTGAATTTTTAGGAATTTTTCAGACCAGAATAGAAGGGCATAATATATTTAAAGTGCTGAAAAGAAAAAACCTACAATGAAGAATACTCTATCTTGTAAGGGTATCATTCAGAATTGAAAGATCGATAAAGAATTTCAGAGACAAAGAAAAGTTAAAGGTGTTCATCACCACTAAACCAGACTTACAAGAAATATTAAAAGGACTTAAGTGGAAAATGAAAGGTCATAAGTAAAAAAAATTACAAAAGAAAAAGTTCAACAGTAAAAGCAAACATATAGTAAAGGTAGTATAGATCAGTCATTATCAAGCTAGTATGAAAGTTAAAAGATAAAAGTAGTAAAATCAACTATATAATAATTAATTAAGGGATACTAAAAATAATAAGATGATGCAAATTCCATAAATCTTGTGGAGCAGGGCAGAGAAAAATGTAGTGCTTTTAGAATGTGTTGAAAGATGGGATGCCTGGGTGGCTCAGTTAGGCTGCTGTCTTCAACTCAGGCCATGATCCCAGGGTCCTGGGATTGAGTTCCACATCGGGTTCCTTGCTCCACAGGGAACCTGCTTCTCTCTCTGCCCCTGCCTGCCACTCTGCCTGCTTGTGCGTGCTCTCGCTCTCTCTCTCTCTCTGATAAATAAATAAATAATAAATAAAATAATTAAAAAAAAAAAAAAAAGAAAGAAAGTTAAGTGATGGGACACCTAGTCAATTAACCATCTGGTTTCGGCTCAGGTCATGATCCCAGGGTCCTGGGATTTTGCCCTGAATCAGGTTCCTTGCTCAGCAGCAAGCCTGCTTCTCCCTCTCCCTCTGCCTCTGCTCCCCCTGCTTGTGCTTGTGTGCTCTCTCTCTCCCTCCCTCTTGCTCTCAAATAAACAAATAAAATCTTAAAACAAAAAGAAAGTTAAGTGACTATCAACTTAGTGGGTGGCTAAGTGGGTTAAAGCCTCTGCCTTCGGCTCAGGTTATGATCCCAGGGTCCTGGGATCCAGCCCCACATCGGGCTCTCTGCTCAGCGGGGAGCTTTCTTCCTCCTCTTTCTCTGCCTGCCTCTCTGCCTACTTGTGATCTCTATCTATCAAATAAATAAATAAATAAATAAATAAATAAAATCTTTAAAAAAAATAGACTGTTATACATATGGGTGTTATATATGAACCTCATGGTAACCACAAAACAAAAACTGAAAAGAAATACACAAAAAATAAAAATAAATCCAAGCATAACACCATATAAAGTCAACAAATCACGAGAGAGCAAAAGATGAAAGAAACAGATAAGAATTACAAGAATAACCAGAAACCAACTAACAAAATGGTAACAAATAAATAACCTATCAACACTTATTTTAAGCTCTCTCCTCCAGTTATCCAAGATGCTGAAAGAAAAGAAGTCTAAGGGGAAGATGACCCCAGCCCCTGCTGTTGTGAAGAAGTAGGAGGCCAAGAAGGTGATCAGCCCACTGTTTGAGAAAAGGCCCAAGAATTTCAGTATCAGTCAGGACATCCAACCCAAAAAGGACCTCACACACTTCATGAAATTGCCCTACTATATCCAGATGCAGTGGCAAAGAACTATTGTCCATAAACATCTCATAGTGCCTCCTGCTCACCATAAGCAGGTGGGATTTATTCTAGGGACACAAAAATGGTTCAATATCCATAATCATGATATACCACATTAACAATATAAAATATGAAAATCATGCAGTCATCTCAAGAGATGCAAAAAAATTTGATAAAATTAAACTTCTATTCATGATAAAAACTCTCAATAAAGTGGGTATAAAAGGAATATAGCTCAACATAATAAAGGCCATATATGATAAGCCTACAGATAATATCATATCTAATGATGAAAAACTGAAACCTTTTCCTCTAAGATCAGGAGCAAGAAAAGAATGCACACTTGCACTTTTATTCAAAATAGAACTGGAAGTCCTAACTGTAGCAATCAGACAACAAAAAGAAATAAAGACACCCAAATTAGTAAAGAAGAAGTAAAATTTTCACTCTTTGTAGATAACGGATAGTCTATACAGAAACCCCAAAGACTTCAACAAAAAAAACACTAGAAATGATAAATGAATTCAAGAAAGTCATAGGATAAAAAAAATCAATGTATCAATTTTCAAAAATCTGTTACATTTCTATGTCAATAATGGAGCAGCAGAAAGAGAAATTAAGAAAACAATCCCACTGAACGCAAGCTGGTGCAGCCACTCTGGAGAACAGTATGGAGGCTCCTCAAAAAGTTGAAAATAGAGCTACCCTATGACCCAGTAATTGCACTACTGGGCATTTACCCTAAAGATACAAATGTAGTGATCCGAAGGGGCATGCTCACCTGAATGTTTATAGCAGCAATGTCCACAATAATCAAACTATGGAAAGAGCCTAGATGTCCATCAACAGATGAATGGATAAAGAAGATGTGATACATATATATATATATATATATTTTATATATATATCGTGTGTGTGTATACACACACACACACACACACACAGGAATACTATACAGCTATCAAAAACGAAATCTTGCCATTTGCAACAATGTGGATGGACCTAGAAGGTATTATGCTGAGCGAAATAAGTCAATCAGAGAAAGGCAATTATCATATCATCTCTCTGATATGAGGAATTTGAAAGGCAGGGTGAGGGGTTGTGGGAAGTAGGGAATGAAAAAAATGATACAAGATGGGATCTGGAGGGAGACAAACCATAAGAGACTCTTAATCTCATGAAACAAACTGAGGATCACTGGGGGGTGAGAGGGTAAGGATAGGGTAGCTGGGTAAGGGACACTGGGGAGGGTATGTGCTATGGGCAGTGCTGTGAATTGTGTAAGACTGATAATTCACAGACCTGTACCCCTGGGGCAAATAACACATCCTATGTTAATAAAAAAAAATAAAAAAGAAAAGAAAAGAAAAAGAAAACAATCCCACTACAGTTGCACCCCAAATAATAAGATACCTAGGAATAAACCTAACCAAAGAGAGACAAGACCTGTATCTGGAAACTATAAAACATTGATGAAAGAGATTGAAGACAACACAAAGAAATGGAAAGACATTCTGTGTTCATGGATTAGAAGAACAAATACTGTTAAAAATGCCTATACCACCCAAAATATTATACACATCTAATGTGATCTCTATCAAAATATCACCATATTTTTCACAGAACTAGAACAACACTAAAATTTTTATGAGCCACAAAAGACCCCTAGTAGTCAAAGCCATCTTGAAAAAGAAAAGCAAAGCTGAGGCATCACAGTTCCAGACTTCAAGCTATATTACAAAGCTATAGAAATTAAAGCAGTATGGTACTGACACAAAAAATAGACACATAGATCAATGGAACAGAATATAAAATGCAGAAATAAACCCACAATTATATGGTCAATGAATCTTCAACAAAGTAGGATGGAATATGCAATGGGAAAAAGAATGAATCATCAATAAATGCTGCTGGGAAATCTGGACAGCAACTTGCAAATGAATGAGACTGAACCCCCATACACAAAAATAAATTCAAAATGGATTAAAGAGGGGGTGTCTGGGTGGCTCAGTGGGTTGAGCCTTTGCCTTCAGTTCTGGTCATGATCTCAGGATCCTGGGATCGAGCCCCACGTCAGGCTCTCTGCTCAGCAGGGAGCCTGCTTCCCCCTCTCTCTCTGCCTGCCTCTCTGCCTACTTGTGATCTCTCTCTTTGTCAAATAAATAAAATTTCTTTAAAAAAAGGGGGGGGATTAAAGACCTAAATGTGAGATCGGAAACCATAAAAATCCTGTAAGGGAACATGGGCAATGACCTCTTTGACATCAGCCATAGCAAAATCTTTCTAGATAGGTCTCCTGAGACAAAGGAAACAAAAGCAAAAATGAACTGTTGGGACCACATCAAAATCAAAATCTTCCACACAATGAAGGAAATAATCAACAAAACTAAAAGGCAGCCTACTGAGGAGTACCTGGGTGGCTCAGTTGGTTGAGCCTCCAGCTCTTGATACTGGCTCAGTCATGATCTTGGGGTTGTGGGATCAGCCCCATGTCGGGCTCCACTCTTAGCAGGGAGGCTGCTTCTCTCCCATTCCTTTTCCCTCTGCTCCTCCTCTGTCTCTCAATCTCTCTTTCTTCCTCTCTCTAAAAAAATAAATAACTTTTTTTTTAAAAAAAGGCAACCTACTGAATTGGAGAAGATATTTGCAAATGACATACCTGATAAAGGGTTAGTATCCAAAATATATAAATATCTTACACAGCTCAACACCAAAAAACAAATAATCCAATTTAAAAATGGGCAGAAGACTTGAACAGACATTTCTCCAAAGACAGAGATGACCAACAGACACATAAAAAGATGCCTTACATCACTCATCATCAGGGAAATACAAATCAAAACTACAATGAGAGGGGCGCCTGAGTGGCTCAGGCTTAAGTTAAGCGTCTGCCTTCCTTCGGCTCAGGTCATGATCCCAGGGTCCTGGGATCCAGTCCCACATCAGGATCCCTGCTCAGCCGGAAGCCTGCTTCTCCCTCTCCCAACCCCACCCCCCGCTTCTCCCTCTCCCACTCCTCCTGCTTGTGTTCCCTCTCTCTCTGTCAAATAAATAAATAAAATCTTAAAAAAAAAAACTACAATGAGATACCACCTCACACATGTTAGAATGGTTAAAAATCAACAACAGAAGAAACAACAAGTATTGGTGAGAACGTGGAGAAAAAGGAACCCTCTTGCACTCTTGGTCAGAATGTGAACTGGTGCGGTCATTATGTAAAACAGTATGAAAGTTCCTCAAAAAGTTAAAAATAGAACTATGCTCTGATCCAGCAATAACACTACTGGGTATTTACCCAAAGAATACAAGAACACTAATTCAAAAAAACACAAGCACCCCTATGTTTTTAGCAGCATGATTTATGATAGCCAAGATACAGAAGCAGTCCAAATGTCCGTCAACTGATGGATGAGGAAGATGTGGTGTGTGCATACACACACTAGAATATTATTCAGTTATCAAAAAGAATGAAATCCTGCCATTTGCAATGACATGGATGGACCTAGACAGTACTATGCTAAGTGAAATAACTCAAAGACAAATGCCATATGATTTCACTTATATGTGGAATCTAAACAACAACAACAACAAATGATTGAACAGAACAGAAATAGACTCATAAATACAGAGAACTAACTAGTAGTTGCCAGTGAATGGGAAAGTGGGCAAAATAAAAGGGGATTCAGAAGTATAAAATTCCAGGGCGCCTGGGTAGCTCAGTTGGTTAAGCATCTGCTTTCAGTTCAGGTCATGATCCCAGGGTCCTGGGATGGAGCCCCACATGGGGTTCCCTGCTCCACAGAGAGCCTGCTTCTCTATCTCTCCCTCTCTCTTTGTGTGCTTGTGCTCTTGCTCCCTCTCCTTCTCACTTTCTCTCAAATAAATAAAATCTTTAAAAAAAGAAAGAAGTATAAAATTTCAGTTATAAAATAAGTAAGTCATAATAATGTAAAGTATGGCAGAGGGAATACAATCAGTAATACTGTAATAAATTTGTGTGGTGACAAATAGTAACCACACTTACCATGGTGAGCATTTTGTTATAGATATATAAATAGATAGGGTCACTACACTGTACACCTGAAATTAATATAAGATTGTATGTCAACTATAGTTCAATTTTGAGATAAATAAAATTAAAAAATGATCAGGCAAACATTAACAGAAAGCTTGGGTAGTTATATTAAGGTAAGAAAATAAATGTGAAGACAAAGGCCATCATTAAGAACAGGGCCCATTGTACAATCACAAATGTTAAATTAATCAAAAGATATGATAATTTAAAATATATATGCAAGTAATAGAATAGCCACAAAAATAAAGCTAAAATTGATGAAACATTAAGTCATAAAATTGCCATCACAGTGGGATATTTCAACACCCTTTCAATTATTAACAGTTCAGGTACGGGCACCTGAGTGGCTCAGTGGGTTCAGCCTCTGCCTTCGGCTCAGGTCATGATCTCAGGGTCCTGGGATCGAGCCCCACATCGGGCTCTCTGCTCAACGGTGAGCCTGCTTCCCCCTCTCCCGCAGCCTCTCTGCCTACTTGTGATCTCTCTCTGTCAAATAAATAAATAAAACCTTTAAAAAAAAAACAGTTCAGGTAAACAAAAATTCAGCAAAATATAGGTTTGACTACTACAGTTAAGCTAGACCTAAAGGTCTTAACATTAACTTATCAACCAGCAGTAGGAGAGTACACGTTCTTCTCAAGCACACAGAACATTTACAAAATTGATCACTTACAAGACCACAGGGTCTCACTAAATTTCAAAAAATAAAACCACAGTCTCTGAACATATCACAATTAAATTACATGATAATAACAATGTCTGCTGATGGCTTGAGAGGAAGTGTAGAGCAGTGGTTAGAAGCAAGTGTTCTATAACATGGATTTAAATCCTGCTCTGACTTATGAGGCACATGATATTAGGCAAATTTCTTAACTCCATGTGCCTCACACATGCAGGACAAGGTTAATAATTGTACCATCTTGTGGTCTTCATTAATGTTGTTTAGCAGAAATGTTCAATATTCCCCTTTTCAGACACATAGCAGGATTGCACTTCCTGGCTCCCTTGTGGTTAGACTAGTTCTGGCCAACTAGTGAGTGAATTGTGATTGGAAATGATGTGCACTACTTCTCAGCTAGATCACTTAATCACTTGTTTGAGACCTTCCAGAGCCATCTATTCCCTCTAGTATAACAACTAGCAGTATTCAAGATAGAGATCAAGCTAACAGGGCAGACACTAAGTGACTCAAATAAACAGTCTCCCTCACCCACCACCAAATAATGAATGTGCTGCAGTGTGAGGGAGAAAACCACTGTTCGCTTAGGCTTTTAAGACTTGGTTCATAGCATAATTCATCTGATATACCTATCCCAACTGATACAGATGTTGGATGAGAAATGGAATGCCACAGAACACCAAAAATTTTAAATACGTGGCACTGGATTAGGGGCCAGCAGCTAGGAGATGATGGAAGGGTAGTCAATTATGTTATGAAGAAGAGAAGCTTTCGTCACCCAATAACATGGAAGGTGGGTAACGTGTCCGTGAACTTGGGACCTTAGGAGAGGTTGAAAAAGAGTGTTGGTAGCATCTATTGGCAGCTTTATTTCCATTTGATCAAGTGCTCCAAGAAACAGCTGGGTTCAGAAAAGAACTGGACAAGGAATTCAGCCAGGACATAACTATAATGGACCATGAGATCTTAGCCAGGTAAAGAAGGAGGTGAGAACTTGGGGACAAGAATCAAGGAGTTGAAGGAGTGATAAAAAGATGCTGAATCACTAGGGCTAATAATACATTATATGTTTATTAAAAAATTATTAAAAATTAAAAAAAAAGAAGAAGGTGGATCAGAGAGTTGGGGGTCTTCATGGGGTTGAATGATTGTTGGATCTACCAGTCCTAAAGGCAGTGAGGTGGACAAATAAGTGGGAAGGAAGGAGGTTTGGATGAGAGAATATTAGAATCATAGGAGGAGATAAGAAAGACATGGTTCACCATAAAAACAACTTCTAGTTTCTTGCTCAGCTCTTCTTGTCCAGCATTTCTGGAAGCCGTCTTGTGTGACGGAGATGAAACACTCTGCCACACATAATGGCTACTGCATGTAGCCAGACTTCTTTCTTCTTTTTTTTTTTTTTTAAGATTCTATTTATTTATTTGACAGACAGAGATCACAAGCAGGCAGAGAGGCAGGCAGAGAGAGGGAAGCAGGCTCCCCGCTGAGCAGAGATTCCCGAGGCAGGGCTCGATCCCAGGACCCTGGGATCATGACCCGAGCCAAAGGCAGAGGCTTTAACCCACTGAGCCACCCAGGCGCCCCTAATTTTTTTTTTTTAACTATAAGCAACAACTTTAATAAGATGTAAATTCCCAAGCAAATGAGATGCGGAACAAGAGGAATAGGGAGGGAGGAGAGACTTTATTCTCCCCTAAGTGCAGGAGGGAGGGATGGATGGATGGATGGAACAGGAGGCAGAGAAAACCGTCCATAGGACGTGTCTGAGCTAAGTCTGAAAGCACAAGGAAGGAGGAAGTCAAACAGATGATGTGGAGAAGAAAGTACATTATAGGAAGAAATAATCACGGGCAAGGCCCGTGCTTCTGAAGCACAAGAGAATACAAGCAGTTCAGAATGACTGAAACCTGACATTCAGAGTGATGTCAAACAAGAGTGAAGAAGTAGTTGGCAGGCCTTTGGTGGGCCTTTGGAGGGCTTTGAATGCCATGCTGTTTTAGTCCCTCAGGTGACAGAGGCAGGGTCGTTTTCAGACAACAGGATCCTATTTTTTGCAGCGCTGAGGCTGGAAGTCTGAGATCAGGGCACCAGCATGGCTGGGCGCTGAAGAAGGTCCTCTTCCAGCTCACAGACCTGCAGCTTTTTGCTATGCCCTCACGTGGCCGAAGCAGGGGAGATCTTTTTAAGAGATGGCATCTCTTTTATAAGGCACTAAGCCCATTCCACAGGGCTCTGCCCTCATGACCTAATCACTTTCCGAGTCGGTTCTGTCCCCCAATGCCACCCTGTGAAAGCGGGGCCTGTCTCCGTCAGCAGTTCTCTGGCACCAGCTGGTTGCCCTATGACGCAACTCAATTCTGACACACTCCAGAGCCTCCATTCCACAGGCTGAGGGCTCAGCCCCACAAGATTCCCACCCTCCTGGGGCGCCTGGGTGGCTCAGTCATTAAGCATCTGCCTTCAGCTCAGGTCATGATCCCAGAGTCTGGACATCAAATCCTGCATCGGGCTCCCAGCTCAGCGAGAAGTCTGCTCCTCCCTCTCCCTCAGCGGCTCCCCTTGTTGTGCTCCCTCTATCACTGTGTCTCTGTCAGATAAATAGATAAAATCTTTAGGAAAAAAAAATATTTCCACCCCCCCAACTTAGGATGCCAACAACAAGACAGGACTGTTACCTGTGCTTCTGAGTAGCTATGAATCAGAGGAGCCCCTGCTGGGGGGTGTGTTCAGGCCCAAGTCCTGCAGGCAGAGGCGTGGCTGGAGGCAGTAGGTGGAGAAGTGTCTAGTGGACAGCGGACATGGAGCCATATTGGACGGGAGGCTGGGTGGCCACCAGAGAATGGAAACGGCAAGCAGGAGAAAAATAAAAGAAAAATGCAAAGGCAACATTTTGGGAAGAAATCTATACATGTTTTTGCTCAAGAGACAGAAAAGCCCATTCAAAGCAACTTATATGTTGAGCACTTTTAGAGTCTGGCTCCTGATTAAATATGGGTGCGCAGTCTCTTGTGTCTGGTCAGAGGGGATCGCAAAGGCTCCACTCCGCAGACCCGCTGTGGGGTAGGGAGAAGGTGCCTTCCCATGCCGGTCTCGGGGCACAGCCTGCACCCTGCAGTCTCAGAAGCACTCGGGGCCCCCGGCAGATAAATTCACATTTCTACCCTGTCTCCTCCTGTTTCTAGGCGTCCTTATCTGAGGCCTTAGAGGTCTCCTTCAGGCTTCTCTGCCACCTGTTGGAGGCTGCAGGGGGAAATGAAGATGCCTTTCCCCTCTCTGACTCAAAACTCAAAAACTCCTCATCTTTCCTCTCATCCCCCATTACCCACCTCAGAGTCCATAAAAGTGTCTTTTGTTCCAGGTGCTGGAAATAGTGAGATGAGCCTTACTCCCGAACCCCATGTAGCTCTCAGCCCGCTGACCCTCAATCAGGGCCATTGCATGGGAGAAGTGAACCACAGGGAGTCACCACTTTCTCTAGTTTTCGCCTCTTGCTTATTCCATGGCAGTAAGTACGGACTTAACTCTGATACCTGGCAGCTCAGCTGAACTCCTGACCAACATGATCTGCATGTAGCTCTCAGGGGCCAAACGCACAGAAACAGTAATAACTTTGTTTTCAGGCACAGACTTAAAACCTCTCCTCCTCTTTGGAATCTTAGGGAGTACTTGGGCTGTTACAGAGGCCCCAAGTACCAGCAACCAAAGAAAAGCTCAGCTACTGTCTTCCAGTTATTCAAAATACTGTACGAAATCTGCCTTTCCCGGGGCACCTGGGAAATTTTTCATTTAAAAACTTAACAGAAAGAGTTTTTCATTTAAAAACTTTTTTTTTTTTTTTAAAGATGTTTATTTATTTATTTGACAGACAGAAAGGCAGAGAGGCAGGCAGAGAGAGGAGGAAGCAGGCTCCCTGCTGAGCAGAGAGGCCGAATGTGGGCCTCCATCCCAGGACCCTGAGATCATGACCTGAGCCGAAGGCAGAGGCTTTAACCCACTGAGCTACCCAGGCGCCCTTCATTTAAAAACTTAACAAAAGTTTTCAGAGCCACTGAACCCTGGCTCAGTGGGTTAAAGCCTCTGCCTCCGGCTCGGGTAGTGATCCCAGGGTCCTGGGATTGAGCCCCACGTCGGGCTCTCTGCTCAGAGGGGAGCCTGCTTCCCTTCCTCTCTCTCCGCCTACCTGTGATCTCAGTCTGTCAAATAAATAAATAAAATATTTAAAAAAATAAAAAATAAATCTGCCTTGGGGCACCTGGGTGGCTCAGTGGGTTAAGGCCTCTGCTTTCGGCTCAGGTCATGAACCCAGGGTCCTGGGATGGAGCCCCACATCCGGCTCTTTGCTCAGCAGGGAGCCTGCTTCCCCCTCTCTCTCTGCCTGCCTCTCTGCCTACTTGTGATCTCTCTCTGTCAAAAAAATAAATAAAATCTTTAAAATAAATAAATAAATAAATAAATAAATCTGCCTTTCCCAATCAATGACAAGAATAGTATGGAATTGTAAATAGTGGGTTAGCCCTGGGTACACATTAGAATCACCTGCGAGGTGGATGAAAAACACTGAAGCCATGTCTTTCCCTGGAGCATCTGATTTTCATTTCATTAACTTAAAGAACCAACACAGTCCTGCTCTCCTAGTTTCCTTTTTTTTTTTAAAGATTTATTTATTTGAGAGAGAGTGGGGGTGGAATGGGGAAGAGGGAGAGAATCCTCAAGCAGACCCACCCCTACCCCTGCTGAGTGCAGAGCCCCATATGGGTTCCATCTCACAGGCCATGAGATCAAGGCCCAGGCCAAAACCAAGAGTGGAACACTCAGCTGACTGAGCCACCTACGTGCCCCTGTTCTCCTACTTCCTCACTAAACTATACTGGGTGACTCATATCACTTTCCGGAGCCTTGGTTTCTTTATCTGTGATGTAGGGGTGATAACACCTACCTCCCAGGGGTAGTTAACCAAGGTGGACTAAGTTAAGCAAGGTGTCTGGAAGCCTAGTAAATGCTACCTCAATCCGAATGTGAATGAATCAAGGGCTTTCGAAAGAGGAATTTCCTGGGAGCCCAAAGGTCTGGAAGACTCCTTGGAAGAACTGGATTTGCATCCTTAAGAAGGAATGTTGACACTTGGATGGGTGGAGAGGTGAAGAGGCCACTTGAAGGCAGAAGCAACCAGTAGCCCCTTCCTGGACTTTACAGGACTCTGCTCTGGTTTTCCTATGTCTGCACCTTGCCCCGCAGGGCAAGGAATCCATAGAGAACAAGGCCATGCCCCCCAGGAATCCATGTCCCCATTTTCTAGATCCTGGATCAGGCGCAAGAACCCAGCCTGAGCAGCCTGGGTCTGCTTCTATTGTATTCTCCAGCCCAGTGTTCCTGAGAGAGGGTCACACTCCCAGTCTGACACTCTAGCTCTGTGGGGTGCCTTAAAGGAGGCTGTTTATTAAAAAGCATGGGGGAAACTTGAAGAGTTTATTAAAGAGCATTGGACTTGAAGGCAGGGATTCTACAGACATGCGCATGAGGACTTCAAGGTTATAGGCAGACCAGGGGTGGAAGAGGGGGAGGGACAGGCCACGGGCTTGCATACATTCTCTTGCTTCAGACCACACAAATGTTAGAATTAACTCCAACACCAGTGTTCATGTTATAGCACTCCATTAAACTGAACATTAACGTTTCAGTATTTTTCTGGTACGTTTGTTCTCATTATTAAATTTAAAATAATATTTTTTAAAAATCAGGGGCACTTGGGTGGCTCAGTGGGTTAAACATCTGCCTTCGGCTTGGGTCATGATCCCAGGGTCCTTGGATTGAACCCCACATGGGGCTCCCTGCTCAGCAGGGTCTGCTTCTCCCTCTCCCTCTGTTTGCTGCTACCCCTGGTTGTCTCTCTCTGTCAAATATATAAAATCTTTAAAAAAAAATCAAATGGTACTTAGCTCCCAGCCTGAGACCTCCTAAGCAAAAAACACGAGTGAGGCAGAACGCAAACATACTCACTGCAACATGGGTGTGCACCTAGCTTCACAGCAGGACGGCAGTGAGGAAGGAAACTGACGGACATTAGGGTGATGGTGAGAGTAGGAGAGATTGGATCTGTGTGTTCTCCACACCACACCCCGCCCAGCTTCTGCTGACTTGCTTTGGCGCAGAGTTCATCACTCCTGATTTTCGAGTATCAGCCTCTTACCTCCCTGCACCTGTTGCAGGGGTGCCTACAGCTGGTCACGCACTGGCACTTGGGCCAGGCTCCACTGTGGCTCTTGTCAGCCTGCTGATTCCCTGAAACTCAGCAGCCACTTGCATGTACCATTCAGCTGGAACATCAGGCCCCTCCGAAAGCCCTGCTGAGTTCCCCTCAACTCCAGTGCAGCCCCAGGCTTTTATGCTCCTCCTTAATTCTCAGCTACCCCGTCATCTTATATGGACAAACGGAGGAAAGATGGGAGGGAGAAACAGTACGCGGAGCTCGGTACGAGTATTTCACATTGGACGTTGCTTTCCTCAGTCAGTTCTCACAAACCAGTAAGACAGGCATTTGAGCTGAAGGTTCCTGCCCCACCCTCGTGTTATGGGCTGAACCATGTTCCCCCAACGTCAAGTGTTGGAGCCCTAACCCTCAATATGACTATATTTGGAGATGGGGCCTTTAAGAGGTAATTACGTTTAAATGAGGTCATAAAGGTGAGGCCCTAATTTGATAAGACTGGTGTCCTTACAAGAAGAGGAGGAGAAACCAAAGATAACTTTCCCTATCCCCTCTGCCCCCCACCAAACACACAGAGAAAAGGCCATTAAGGACACAGGGAGAAGGCAGCCATCAACTAGCAAAGGAGAGAAGCTTCACCAGAAACCAATCCTGCTGGCAGCTTGACCTGGGACTTTCAGCCACCGGAACGGTGAGAAAATATGTATTGCGTAAGCAACCCAGATTGTGGTATTTTATGATGAGGGCCCAAGTGGTCTAAGACACCTAGATAGAGATCATAATTTAATACATTCTAGGAACCCAAGCATTTCTGGCTCTGAGCATGTCAGGTGCCCAGTGTCACTGCTGCTTACTTCTGGGCCGCGCTGCCCACTGGAGTTATAGTTCCATTCTTTTCCCTGCCTTTATTCTCCAAATCAGGTTCCAGCTTCCTTCATTTGTTCCCTCAGTCTTAGTCCCATATTTCTCTTGGTACTTACTGTGTTGTTCCATTGGCCCAGGAACCCATCTACAACACAGAGATATTCTTTAGGCGGTTGTTTTTGTGTCATTTCTCCATTAATGTCCCCACTGTAAGCAGCATCAGACATGGACTATAAATCGGCCCTGTGGGTATACATAGGAATGCTCATGCCAAGGAACGAGGCTGAGTTTTCCCTGTAAAGAAGAAACAAGTGCTCCTTTTTGAGGCTGAGCCAACTCTGACCAGGACTGGATCCTGTCACATTCTGGAACTTTCCTGGGAGTCCAAACCCAGCCTCAGGGATTCATCCCAGCATCAAGTTAAATAAGCCTAGGATTGAAGAGAGGGATTTTCAAAGCAAAGGAGCCAGTATAGATCTGCAGGAAAGAGCCACAGATTTAGGAATCTGTTTCCAATGGGTTTGATTTCTGGCTGTGAACCCTACTGGAAGGTCTTAAGCTGGTTATGTCATCTTTCTGAACTGCAGTTTTTTCTCATCTGTTAAATGGAAATTATCATCATTGCTTTGCAGGATTGTCATGAAGATTTCATATTCTTTTTGGAAATAACAGGTTTGGGTTTCTGTAGGCATTTATTCCATTCAACCTATTCTTCCTGAGTCTGTCGGGGCCAACACACCTGAATGGTAGTTTTCACCCTGCATTATAGCATTTATGTGCATGTGGTGGGAAATGAGGAGAGGAGTGGAGATATGGACGCCTTTTTAAAAAATCTGATTTATATTATTTTACTCAGGAAATACCGTCTCAGAGAATGCAGACTAAGGCAATCTCTGCCCCTGCCCGTCTTTAGGAAGGCAGAACCATTCTCCAAAGAATGCATTAGTGAACAATCATCCCCAGACTCAGTATCAATGACCTTGGCAATGGGGATTTTTTTTTAAATATATGAGTGAATTAATAAATAAAATGTCTTTTTAAAGGCCTAGTTAGGGAACATTCCCAGTTCCCCTGGGATTGCTTACTCTCCCACTCCCTTTGGACTGGTTTAGAGAGCCAGAATTAAAGGTCCAGCAACTCAGGGTCTGCAGGAAATGCCCTTCAGTAACATACTTTCTGAAGGCATTTTTCTGGTTGTTTCTCAGACACTCGGTGATACCATCTTGAGTATGTTCTGCCTTGCAGTGGGGACACTTTGCAAAGTAGACCCACATCCTACCCCCACCCCCACCTTATTTTGTTATTTTGAAATCTAAGGGCAGCAGAGGAAGGTGAAAGAAAGAACACAATAAAACCACAGAACTCTGCATTTTGTCCAGTGTGGGTCATGTAGGGAAGAGCTATGATCCCAGTGGTATAGAGGAAATTGCTGCAGCTTTAGAGCCCAAAAGAGTGGGATTTAAATTCTATCTTCTAACTGATTATGCAAACTTGGGCAACCAGTTTACCTTTAAAAGCCCTGTTGCTTTGCAAGTAAAAGGGGCATCGTTAACAAAGCCATCCCAGCGGGTGGGGTGAATAAGTACTAGGGGATGCAAAAAGGGCTTAGTTGAAGAAGAAAGTACCAAATACATATTGTACCAGAACTCTGGCTTAAAGTCAGACACTCGGGTGTGTTATACTATACTATGGTCCATCAATATTCAGGACCACTCATTGGAGTCAGGGTCAGTCATGTGACTTACCCAATGTAAACCCAAGTGCTCCCTCAGTTCTAATGAGACTTTCCAGGCTCATTAGTAATTCCCCAGCCCTCTTCCCCATATCCCTGTGATGGGAAAGCATGTGTAAGGAGGAGCCCTGGGACATCAGGGCGCTAAGTGATTAGAGTAAGCACAACTCTCATGCTCTTTCTTGGTGGGTTCCTATCACCAGCTGTTTTAGCTCTTTAGGGATTTGAAGATTTAGAGACTTAGGGATTGATTGTTATTGCGGTAAAACTGTCTGGCTTTACTCATGATACGCCTCAGTACTGTTTCTTTATGCCATTTAATAGACGAAAGAAAAACAAGCCATGAAGAAAACACATACATAGTTATACTGAACACAGCACAGTGTTGGGGACATCGCGGGGACAGCCCTTGCTGGGTGCTACTTGCTGCTGCTCTTGGGAAGGGGCCGGTACACGCCCACGACCACAGCGTGGTCCCTCTCGTAGGGCTCCAGGGTCAGTTGCTCTTGGGGCTTTAAGTTCTCCTGCTGCAACTTCCTCACCTCGGAAGCAAACACCGCCTCCGCAGATGCAGTGGAGTCGATGCAGTTGGCCTTGATGGAAATGAGAAAGTGGCCCCCATTGCGCAGGAAGGTGTGGGCATTCAGAGCCACTATCCGAGACTGGTCAGGCTGGGCCACGTCGGCAAAGATCACGTCCACCATCCCTATAAGCATGCGGTACTTGAGCGGGTGCCGGGCATCTTCCAGAACCGGGATGATGTTGGTTCGCTTCTTGGCCACGTTCACCAGATCGCGGCCAGCGCGGTGGGAGAATTCAACTGCGTAGACCACGCCGTCCGGGCCGATGATGTCAGAGACATGAGAGACCGTGGTCCCTGAGGCAGCGCCCAGGTACAGCACTTTGGACTTGGGCTTGATGTGAATCTGGTCGACCCCGCCCAGGATGGCCGCTGCCAGCTTGGAGCGGAAGGGGTTCCATGTGCGGTACTCTTGTTTCACACCGCCCTCTGTCACAGTGACCCGCCGCTCGCCGTACACCGACTGGCCCGGCACCATATTCAGCGTGACGAGCGCGTCCTCCGCTCCACGATAGATGAAGACGCCTTCGTGCCTGTGTGGCTCCACCGTCACAGTATTAGCGCACTTCCTGCGGCGGTTTTTGGTTTTGCCCACACCGCCACGCCGCTGCCCGCTGCCACCACGGTCCCTACTGTCCCCCCCTCCGCGCCCCCGGCCCCGGCCGCCGCCACCGCCGCCAAAGCCACGCGCCCGCGCGCCAAAACCGCTCTTGCCCCCGGGGCCGCCATCGCCTCCTCCTCCCTTGCCCCCTCCTCCCCGCCCCCCGCCCCAGCCCCAGCTACCACCCCCACGGCCACCCGACCCACCCCCGCGTGAGCTGGAGGCAGACTTCATGGCGCGCCCTGGGCACCCGGGTGGGTGGCTAGCGGTGATTTTACGGTGTCGCGGAGCTGGCGGCGGTTGTCAGGGGTTACCAGTGGCTTGGAGCCGTTGTCAGGAGTCACAGGTGGTTCTGGATGGTGGTCCTGACGTGGGACAATGGCGACAGCGGACGCTGCTGGCCTGGTTAGCCACAGCAGGAGACTGGGGCAAGGTGCGCAGTTGTCGGGAACAGCTTTACCGCAGTGCCCGCATCCCTGGAGCCGCCCTTTGACGCAAAGATGGGCGTGATTACATCACAGCCGCGTTGGCGACCCTGCAGCCCCGGAAGCCCCGCTTCTAACCCTCAAGCAGACGCAACCTGCTTCCTTTTAACTCTTCCGCTTCCTCATCTCCTGGTTTCTTAGGGGCCCTTTGCACTTCTCCTGGGGCGCAGAGAAGGAAGCATCTCTCCGCTGCAGATGAAGATGAGAGTACTTAATCGCTGTGTGGTCTTAGGAAGCTTACCTGACCCTCTCTGAAATTCTTGTTTCAACTTGGCCAAGTTTTTTGAGCTGAGTCTCAACATCCCATCTGTAAAACAGAACATACCTCAAAAGTTTGTGTTAAAGCGCTTCATACACTTATCCCAGCCATGGCGCATGATAATTACTTTGTGTTAGTTTTTTTTTTTTTAATGCATTTCTTTTGGTCTTTTTATTGATGTATAAATAAATATAAATTGAGGTATAAATAAAATAAAATGCATTAATTTTTGTTTGTTTCTTCTAAGTAAATGTATTGCGGCTTAGAACTTTTGGCACTTGTGCAAGAGTGGTTTTTGTACCCTTATACCATATTGATGAGCAAATTGGTACACGTATTCTGACAAAACACTTAACCAATATACCCATACTCTAACTTATTCTACTTTGAAAATGTTATCCTAAAGGGATGATCCCAGCAATTATTATGGTAATTTGTTTGTTTGTTTGTTTTAGATTTTATTTACTTCTTTGTCAGAGAAGAGAGTACAAACAGGGGGAGCAGCAGGCAGAGGGAGAAGCAGGATCCCGCGGAGCAAGGAGCCTGATGTGGGACTTGATCCCAGGGCCCTGGGATCATGAACTGAGCTGAAGGGAGATGTTTAACTGACTCAGCCACCCAGGCATCCTACCAATGATGGTAATTAGAACTGCTAGAGCCAGGGTGGTGATGGTGGTAGTAATAATGATTACTGTTGTCAGAGAAGTGGCAGAGATGAGATGAAGTGGACTAACCAAGCCAAAGGAAGTATTTAGAAGATAGAAGTCATGGGGCTTTCTGATGGACTGGATATAGGAAGTCAGAAAGAGGAAAATTCCAAGTCAGAGATTGCCAAAGTAGAGTGACTCCCCTTAAAATAAATAAATAAATATTTAGAAAATTATTTATTTGTTTGAGAGAGTACAAGTGAACAGACAAGCAGGGTGAGGGGGGACTGGGAAGGGGTAGAGGGAAAGGGAGAAACAGATTCCCTGCTGAGCAAGGGGCTTAATGCAGGGCTAGATTCCAGGACCCCAGGATCATGACCTGTGCCAAAGGTAGACACTTAACCAACTGAGCCACCTAGGCACCCATGTGCCTCCCCTTTTTGGTTAATACTCTACAAGCTGCAGCCCTGGCTGTTCTCTACTTAGCTTTGCTCTCTTCCATCAACTGTGCTAAATCCCAAAATTTGTTCTGGGAATATGTAACAGCAAGAAATTTTTGATTCTTCAGTGTGAATGAGGATTCATGGGCTCAAGCCCTAAATCCTGTAACACAACTCAGTAGGAGCCAAAATCTTATGTTTACTCCCCAATTCTAGTCTGTTTCAAAAGCTGTGCTCTTTCCATCTACAGCATCTTTTTGAGCATTAAAAACAAAAACAAAGATGAAAACACTAGGCAGCACAATACAACAGGGAAAACAACTGTAAGGAAGAGAAGCATTCAGTCAGCACCTCGGACAGCGACACCAACCGAACCGTTTTACCTACTGTCACTGGTTTGGGACTCAGCCAAGAGTGGGGGAAGGTGGTGTATGTAGGTGGTATAAACAACCTGTGGACCTCCCTATTAGTGGAATAAAGTGTCTGCTCCAGAGAAAGACAAAACATACCTGAAGATGAGGGCAAATGTCAGGCAGGATGTACTGAATACACACATGTCAAGGCTTTATTTCATCCTGGACCAGAACTCTTCCTGTTTCAAATTCATGGACAGCAACACCAAATCTGGTTTTCTCAGAGGGCCAAAATGCCTCCTTAATAAGGGCCATAAACTTATGTGTTGGAATGCGGACAGGCAGTTAAAGAGTGCAATGTACAGTTCCTGAAGTGATGATTGTTATAAAACATTCTCCTTGGAGGTTTCTGCTCTCATTGCAATTGAGGAGTTCTCCAAATTGATGAACTACACTTGATGCCTTGGTTTGTATTTCTCCCAAGCCAGACCCTATAATGGTTAATTTTATGGATCAACTTGACTGGACCGTGGAGTGCCTGGATATTCGATCAGACTTACGCAGATGTTTCTGTGAGGGTGTTTTGGGATGAAATTAATATTTAAACACGTAGACTACATAAGCAGTCTGTCCCCAACCCCCATAATGTGGGTGGACCTTATTCAATCCATTGGAGGCCTAAATAGAACAAAAGGCTGACGTTTCCCAGAGAGAATTCTCCTGCCTGAGAACCTTTGAACTGGCACATTGACTTTCTGGTTCTATAGCAGCCTGTCTGCCTTCAGACTTAAACTGCAACATTGACTCTGCAGATTTTGAAATCACTGGTCTCTATAATTGGGTGAATGATTTCCTTGCAATCTCTCTCTATATACAGATGTAGCTGTGGATGTAGATCTAGATGAGATACAGATCAATCTATTTATCTGGAGGACAGACTCTGAGACAAGAACATGGGTCCAGGTGGTTTTTTTGAGAGGTGATCCCAGGAAGCACATATAGGGGTTGGGGAAATAAGACAGGAAAATAGAAAGGCTAAGATAAGGTACATTAATTAGAAGATTACCACAGTGGGAGATGAGGGTTCAAATGTCCTGAGCACCCTCTGTGGAGGGCATTCAAGCAGTCTTCAATCACAGGCTGGGAGGCTAGGGCATTAATTCACCATTCTCCCTTTCTCTATTGTTGAGAGTTGTTTCTAGGGCATTAACTCTCCTGCCCTTTGAGTTGCTCCTCTGTGTGGCTCAGCAAACTCCTCTAATGCTGCAGAAAGCCATCAGGCAGAGAGGCAGGCTCTGGGGTAGGAAGATGCTGTGATGGTGGAAACTGTTTATTACAGCTGCAGATAAACTCAGAGCTGGGCCTAGGGAATATTAGGTAAGGCACTAACAGTTCACTCGGCTACACTGTCTCATATACAACCAGAAAGTTGTAACTGAGAAAATGTGCATGAGCTCATAAAGTTTACCTCAGCATGGGGGGAAGCTTATTACATCGGGAAAGAAAGTCATAATATAAATACACTAACATCACCTGTAATATAGGTATACAAACTCTCCTCAGTATTTTTCTTTTTCTTTTTTTTAAGATTTATTTACTTATTTATTTATTTGATAGAGAGAGAGAGCACAGCAGGGGGAGCAGGGGAGGGAGAAGCAGGCTTCCTATCCCTACCCCCAGCAGGGAGCCCAATGCTGGGCTCCATTCCAGGACCCCAGGATCACAACCTGAGCTGAAGGCAGACATGTAACCAACTGAGTCATCCAGGGGCCCTCTCCTCAGTATTTTTCACTCTAGTAGACAGCATCATGGAGGTCTGCAATTGTATTTGAATAGCTAATTCCTTTGTTGTTTTTATTCAGGGTATTAAAGCACAATCCTCCACAATGAACCCTCTCTATTATGCCTCCAGACCACTGAAGAGGATCCATATTCAACACCAAGAGATCCACCAACTTTTACCTGAGTTAGTTTAGATAATTCTGTACAGCATTCCAGGTATAAGCCGTTAAGGTCACAGCTACTGACACATTCCAACCTTTGTCTTATCACTTTCTATTATACTATTATTAACATCCCTTTACCACAATACAAGCAAGCATCTCTCAGGTTCCTGTTCCTAGCCTGTGTTACATGGACTGAGGTGGCTTTTCCAGTGCACATGCTGTTCATTTTAGAACTGAAATAGTCAAGAATGTCATGCATTTCCTTGTGATTTATTACATGGAATCTCCTGGGAGGGGTGGCTAGTGATTTCAAACTCTAAATCTAATAACAACATCTTCCTGAATTTGTAGTCATTCTCTGGGAGTAATTTCTGCCAACTGGCAACAGCAGTGGGATACCTCACTGGTGGTACCATCCCTCAGGTTTTGGTGGCCCACTCTGCTCACCAGATTTCATGCCAGGGCTTGAGGCAGCCTCTACTTTACTATAACAGAGACAATTCTCCAGATCTCTTCTCCCCCAACCCCATCCCCCATCAGTCTCATTATGTTACTGCTGTCATTTCCAACTTGCTTAGCAGGTTTCCAATCTGCTAAGAGTTCCAGAACCACCCTACTTATGTATGCAAGCCTTGGGAACTTTCTTAGACCTCTGTCCCACTGCTGGTGACAGCCTTAGAACTGCTAAAAATTAAGTTTTCAAGTTTTGCTTTTCACCAGAGGCATTCTTGCCCAGAACAGGGTTTGATGACTCCCGGAGAACTTTTCTGTCTCCTGGCTTTGATTCCTACTTGGAAAAGCCATTTTTTGAATAACCTATCTGTTGTGATGCTGTAACCTGGGAGCACCCATGAGCCAGCAAGAGCTGTGCATGGCCCCGGAATGCTATCAGTGCAAGGACTCATGCCAAGGATTGGCATCTTAAGGCATCAAAAAACCCTTCCCCTAAAATTTTCATTTGGAGCCACTGATAACGTTGAAATCTGTTTCATTCTCAAAGGTTCATGAACAATGTGTTCTACTTACTCAAGGTGCTTCCTAAAGTGATAATCTGTTTTTTTCTGAAGATTATCTATTTACATATTTGACACAGAGAGAAAGAGAGCACACAAGCAGAGGGAGTGGGAGGGAGAAATAGGCTCCCTGAGCAGGGAGCCTGATGGAGAACTCAATCCCAGGACCCTGAGATCATGACCTGGTGCCGAAGGCAGATGCTTAACCTGACTGAACCACCCAGGAGCCCCAGGTAATTTGTCATTATGATTAGATACTTCTCTCTGACAGTGAATAAGAACAACCATAGCCACTTTAAATTTCTATTTACAGTTGGACTTCGTATTCCATGATACGTCCTATAATAATAGGGCCTTAATAGTTAATATGGAGTACACCAGTCCTACTTAAAGACTTAAAAATATACATGAGCAACTTTGTTTTATTTCTCTCATATACCATTCTAGTAAATTGACTAACAAATGACTAGCCATGATTTAGATAAAACAAGCTGGAAGGCTGTGTAGCCTCATTCCCAGTCTCATTCGTATTTAAACAGTCATGCATGAAGTGGTTTCCCCAACCCGGTTTCTAAAAACCACGGTCCACTTCCAAAGGTGACTCCAGGGATTTGCATCTCCATCGCAAGTGACAGCCATAGCTGTATTTGATCAAGGTGGGCTGGGCCAAGATTCAGCAATGTGACCCTCGAATCTCAACGGATTAATTAAACTATGTTCATTTCTTGCTTACTTTTTAAAAGAGATTTTATTTATTTATTTGAGAGAGACAGAGATAGTAGAGAGAGAGAACAGGCTCTTGCTGAACAGGGACCCTGACATGGGACTCGATCTCAGGACCCTAGGATTATGACTTGAGGCAGACACTAACTGACTGAGCCACCCATGTGCCCCTCTTGCTTACCTTTCATGTCCACTGAAGATCAGTTGAAGGCTTGCTCCATGTAGTCACTGAAGGGCTCAGGTAACAATGTCTTGTGGCTGTAACATGAGAAACAGGAGGGCTTATATTGTCACCACTGGGGAAAAGTGTGCATGAAGAACTCACATTCCCTTTCCTATGGTTTGGCCTAGGGTTTGATGTAGTCATTTCTACTTACAACCCATTGGCTGGAACTAGTTATATGCCCTGTCTAACTGGAAAGCATCTGGGAAACAATGAGTGAGATAATCAGTGATCAGTAAAATGTTTTTGCCAGAAGTATTTATTGCATAATGCCAGGCTGGCATACCTTGACCAGTGTATCCAACACAAAACATCACAAATGAAATTTACTGTTCAATGTACATATATTTAAATTTACTAATCAAGGCAAAATATCAGTATCTTTTTACTAACACAGGACTAAAACCCAGAGCCATAATCAAATACCAACCATGTTTCTAATATAGCATGTTAAATGAAGTAGAAAAAAGAGAAAATGTCTCTCCTTTCCTAGTCTGTGCCCTAGAGAACAGCTTAAGTTCCTTAATTGGGATTCCATTAATATTTGGCTATTCCTTTGCTGGGTGTGGTACTTTGTGTTTAGGGTGGCTTAGACTCACCCTCTATTGCCCTCTGCAAAATTAGTGACTGGAACTTAGTTAATGTTTAGAAAGCTTTGATGGGTGTATTAGTCAGGGTTCTCCAGAGAAACAAAAATTTATTTTCTCAAAGCTCTGGAAGCCGGAAGTGCACACTTAGAATGCCAGCCTGGTCGGTTTCTGGTGAAAGCTCTCTCTTTCTGGTCTGTGGAAGGTTGCCTTCTCACTGTGCCCTCAACTGATGGAGAGAGAGTGAGTGAACTCTCTGGTGTCTCTTCTCAACTGACCTCAACTCTTATTTATTTCCTTATTCTAAACACAGACTTTGAGAGTTAGGGCTTCAACATATGAATTTTGGGGAGACACAATTTAGTCTATAAATAACAACCTACCTTTTCAAAGATCTTCCTTCTAGAAGAAACCTTAGAAATCATGAGTAATTCCTCATGGAAAATGAGATTCAGAAGGGAGCCAGCTTGTCCATACTACAAATCCTCTAATCTACAATCCTTACCAAAAAAATTACCTAAAATCCCCACAAAAATACAGTGGATCTATTTGGGCTTTTATCAGTTTGTTACATTTTACATTTTACAAGCATTGCCTATACTTAAGTCATGGAAACGTTGGCTATTTGGAAATGCAAAGCGTCAAACAACAACAACAAAAAATCAAAAAGTTTTTACCTCAACTGACCCCATGTAATTTCTCCAACTTCAATAAAACTTCTATAACCCAACTGAATATTATTTAACTAATTTCCCAAGACAGTTAATGCTGGCAACTTGAGCTGATATTGGCTAAGAAGGAAGTCAAAGACTGACAGGAAACTTACATCATGACCTAGTGTAAATTCTTTGTAAAAATTAATTGTTCAATGGAGAAAAAAATCAAGGCTGCCAGATGACTCATCATTTGCCCCAATATATTAAGAATGATTTCTCTATGACCCCATTTGTACTATTAGTTTGTTCTGCTTTCTAAGAATTTGATAGCCAGTAGGGAAACCACAATTATAGCCATAAAAATTAAAACAACACATTTAGGATCACCTGGGCATATCAGTCAGTTAAGCATCTGCCTTCGGCTTTGGACATGATCCCAGGGTCCTGGGATTGAGTCCTGCAATGGGTTCCTTGCTCAGCAGGAAACCTGCTTCTCTCTCTGCCTGCTGCTCCCCTTGCTTGTGCTCTCTCTCTCTCTGACAAATGAAAATAAAATTTTAAAAAATATAAAAATCTTAAAGGTTAAAACACAAGTCTGTCAAGGGGCACCTGGATGGCTCAGTCAAGTAAGCTTCTGCTTTGGCTCAGGTCACGATCTCAGGGTCCTGGAATTGAGCTCCACATCAGGCTCCCTGCTCAGTGGGGAGTCTGCTTCCCCCTCTCACTCTCCCTCTGTGCTTCTCTCTCTCTCTCTCAAATAAATAAATAAATAAAATCTTTAAAAAAATAAACAACCCCCCCTCAAAAAAAACACAGGTCTGTTGAAGTACAATGATTCTGCCTCCACATAGTACTGTAACTGAACTCTTTTATTCTGTTCCCTTGGTCACAGTATGAAATTGTTTTGGCCAGAAATATTCAGGTTCTCCAAACATGCCATTTTTAAAAGCAGCACCTTCAAAATATTCTCTATTTATCTTGGAAAGGCTGAGACTGTTTCACTGAAACACCTGCATTGTCTTCAGTGACTCCGGGACTCAGATTCCTCTGAGTTCCTTGGCTCCCGGGCCCCTGTGCAACTTGGTATGTTATTGAGGGCTCTGTGCCCTGCAAAGAAAGGGCACCCAGTATCCCTCTTAGTCCACCAAATGCAGGGTCATGGGAACAGATGACCTGGAAGCCATAGGGATAGGTGATTCCCCTGGTAAGGTTGCGAAGGTAGGCCTGAAATCTGGATAGACTCGAAGGAAAAGGAAGGAATCTGAAAAGTAGTGAGGAAAAAGAGGAGAGAAAGAGAAAGTGGAGAAGGAAAAACATACACTTCAAAGCAAATGGGCATAGGTCCCAGTCGTGGCTCCTTGAATTGTTAGTTGTGTCTTCAGTGGAAAAATCAGGTGGTTATAAGGATCGTAGAGCCTTATGATAAATGCTCAAATGAATAGTTCTTACCAAAGCTATTAAGGCAGAGCAGGTACAGAGGGGCTTTATGATGTTGGCAGAATTCCTTTGCTGCTAGATATTGGCACATTTTAACTATGCTTGAAATCTCCTAAGCATATAGGTATTTACTAAGCAAAATCATAAGAAAATATTTCTTCCTTTCTTTTCCAATCTCTACTCTTATTTCAGTCTCCTCAATTGGTGCTTCAGTCTTCTTAGATTTTTTCATTCAGTCAGGCAAGCCTGGTGACAGGAAACTCAACATCAGCCTAAAGGAATTGAAAGGATCATTTTTCCAAGAGAAAGGGGAAAGACTCTCGACAAAGGTAAAGACTTAATTTGACCAAGTCTCACTGATTCAACCCTTATTTTAGAGTTCCTCAGAGAAGAAACTCTTTGGGTCGTTAATTTGTCAGGCATTGTACATTATTGCTCTAAATGCTTTTTTAAAAAAGTTTATTTATTTATTTTTAGTAACCTCTATACCCAACATGGGGCTCATGCCCAGGACTCTGAGACCAAGAGTCACACACTCTTCTGACTGAGCACCCCTACACATTATTTTTCTGACATCAATTTCTAAAACATTCTTTTTTTTTTTTTAAGATTTTATTTATTTATTTGACAGAGAGAAATCACAAGTAGATGGAGAGGCAGGCAGAGAGAGAGGAAGGGAAGCAGGCTCCCTGCTGAGCAGAGAGCCCGATGCGGGACTCGATCCCAGGACCCTGAGATCATGACCTGAGCCGAAGGCAGCGGCTTAACCCACTGAGCCACCCAGGTGCCCCTCTAAAACATTCTTAAGGGAAGAAATGTGCTGTGTTTGTTCCTGGTACTGAGCTAACAGTTTTATCCCTTACAGTCCTCAGAGGAACCTCGGGGAGAAGGTATTATTATCTCCATTGGACAGTTGGGAAAGCTCATAGTTGAAGAGAAGAAATAAGTTTCCTAAGCCAAGGTATATAACTTGTAAGTGGTAAGTAACATTTGATGAATGTCTGCTCAGAGCTATCTCAATTATTATTACTGGTAGTAGTAGTACCAATTATCATTGTTGAACACTGTGCCTATAGTAACTATATGTATATAATTGTTAGCTCATATATAATACATAATATATAATTCTGCAATTCTGTCTAGGTGGGAAGAGTAAATAAGAATATACACATACACACACATCCTCATTTATCTTTCTCAACTAGACTCTGTGTCCAGAGTCACACAGCTAATAATTGGTAGAACCAGGATTTAAAACCATCCATCCAATCTTACACATTCCACCCTTACCTGCAATGCTATCTGGCCACATCCCCACTGTGTTAGTCTATTTGAATTGCCATAACAAAATGCCACAGCCTGGGGGGCTTAAAAAACAGAAATTTCTTCTCTCATCATTCTCAACACTGAAAAGTGAGATCGAGATCCCAGAAGGGTTGGTTTCTGGTGCAAACTCTATCTTTGCCTTATAGGTGGCTGCCTTCTTATGTGTCTTCATAAGGCCTTTCTTCTGTGCATGTGCAAGGGGGGAGAAAGAGAAATACTTCTGGTGTCTGTCTGTCTCTTCCTCTTATAAGGACATCAGTCCTGTCAAAGTAGAACCCCATTCATGTGACCTCATTTAACCTTAATTACCTCCTTAAAGGTCCTATCTTCAAGTACAATCACATTGAGGGTTAGGCTTCAACATATGAATGGGTGTGGGAGGAAAAGGGAACAAAATTCAGTCCATAAACTCACCATCCTCAGAACCGATAAGCAAGATTAAGGTGAGGAGATATTAAGCAATCAATAAGTGTTTGAACTGTGTAAAAATCCAGTCCATATTTTGTGAATTTCTTCAGAGGAAGGACATGTCCTTCTCGTGTATTTTACAGACTTAGGGTACAGTTTTTAGGCTGATTAAGTTTTCCAGTACTAACCTTGCATTACCAAACCTGTCAAATTCAATGCCCAGCATTGATGAAGGTATAAGGACATTGTTGCTGAGACTGTGACATGGGTACCCTCTCTCTGGAAAATCGTTGTTAATGTGTGCTGAATCCTGTAATATGAGTGTGCCCTTTGACGCAACAATTCCACTTCTTTGCTATTTATTAGGAGATCGTCATGGATATGTGCAAAAATTTAACTCCAGGAATCTTCACTGCAGTATTACCTGAAAAACGTAAGATGAGAAATAAGCACTATGCTCAACAATAAATAATATAAATTAGTCATTTATGTAGTATATACATAAAATTAAAAGGATTTCAGCTAATATTGATGTTTTGTAAGAATATGCAAAGCCATGGAACAATGACCATGACATATTAACTAAAAAAAGACTGGTTAAAATAGGACTCTATTCCATTATAAATGTAAACACGTGCAGATATTCATACACAAAAAAGAATAAATGTAATAGGATTATTGATAACTTATGTTCTTCTTTTCTGGTTCATCCATAGTTTCTAAAATTAGTTTCGTTGCAAGAAAAAAAAAACATTATTTTTTAAACGTGGGGCTTGAACTCACGACCCTGAGATCAAGAGCAGAGATGAAGATTCAGATGCTTAATCAACTGAGCCACCCAGGCACCCACCCCACAAACATTATTGTTTAAAAGAATAACTATAAAATTACCTCTGAATTGAATTTTAATTAAAACAATTTGAGTATCCATAGAAACAAAGAAAATTTAAGAAGGAAAATAATAAAAACTTTACATTCCAGCTTCAGAAAAATAAGCTGCATTTTTCTGTAATACACTAAGGGAGTGGTCTAGATCAGAAATACGTAAGGTTCATGTAGAATACAATGCTCAGACTCTGCTTTCCTAACCATAAGCCAATATTTATTTTGGGGGAAAAAAAAACACCACTTTTTAAAATTAGGAGTTTCTTGAATAGTTGACTCAAACTCTCTATTGAATGTGCCCTTGATATTCTGCAAATCTTTATACAAATCAAAGCAAGGAAAGTATGCTGGTCTAGAAGCTCCAGAGGTCAAAGTTAGCAAAGAGCCCTTACACAAACCCCATACCCTTTTATTTAAATAAACTATTTTTTAGAGAAGTTTTAGGTTCACAGCAAATTTGAGTACAAAAGACAGAATTCCCATATGATTCCAATCCTACACATGCACGGGCTCCCCCACGATCAACATCCTATGCCAGAGTAGTACATTGTTCCTATCAGTGAACCTACACTGATAAAGAATTATCAACCAAAGTCCATAGTTTATATTGGGGTTTATTCTTGGTGTTATATATTCTATGCGTTTTGTCAGACACAATTTATCTTCCTTAAAGAACTAATTTTATTAAAATTAGTTTCATAATTACAGCTAGTGTTTACTGGGGAGGGTGAAGCAGTGTTGAGAAAGCCAACTGGGACTGAGGGAAGATTGCATCATTGTCACCATTCCTTCTTACCTAGGGGAGGGGGCAAAGGTGGTGATCCCAGCAAAGCAAGGGTTTCCCTGAGGGTGGTCTAACACAGGCTCTACTCCCTCTACACACAGTCTGCAAAATTTATGTGGGATTTCTGGATTCCTCCTGTGTCAGGTGCCAAGAGAGGACACCCAGCCTGGCATTCTTTGTGGCATAGCACCCTCTCAGCTCCACTGAGGTCCCTACTGTGCATCTAAGCTCTATGTTCAGTTAAGACCTGAGAATGGGGCCTGTCCTTCTCTTTCCTTTACAGAACACAGGG
The DNA here is from genome assembly GCF_011764305.1 of Mustela putorius furo. Taxonomy (NCBI): domain Eukaryota; kingdom Metazoa; phylum Chordata; class Mammalia; order Carnivora; family Mustelidae; genus Mustela; species Mustela putorius. The sequence continues at coordinate 40,792,961 of NW_025421294.1, forward strand.
ACCAATCCTGGATGGCCTTTGTTATGTCCCAAACCTCTTTTCCTTGCCAAACTAAACGACTCAAACTTTCTGAAAATTACGGTAATGCTTGTCTCTGGTTACTGTTTGCTGCCCCCCAGGTTAACTGTATAGACTATGTCCTATATATCTCTTTTCAAGCTGCTAGTCTCCAAAGATGCAAGCTCCTCCTGCTCCGTCCCACTTCACACCACTGTGCTGGAGGCTTTCTACTGCTTTCTAAAGTGAAGAATTCTTGTTCTGATCTATTTTGAAGAAAGTGGGTTGGGAGGAAGCCCTTCAGCCACACCCTAGACCTCAAAATTAGAGGCTTAAACTTTTTCAAGTAATTCAATTCACTATTTTAATATATTTATTCATATCTAATCTGGTTCTGGAAAGCATTTACAGAAGTTTGAAAACATTCCTTCCAATAAGGAGGGGATTGCAGTTAACAAGTCCATCTGGAGCTCTGGGATCTCCAGGTGATGAAGAGCAGATGCCACTGCACCCATTTCAGAAATAAGAAAACTAAGGTTTTGTGAGCTTGGGTCTTTTGTCCAAGGTACACAGTAGAGCTGACAATAGACCAGTTTCTTGGCTCTTGGTCCCTGTTCTGGCCTCTGAGGGGTGTTACCCTGCCTTAGAAATGGACACATCTTTCCCAGGCTCTGCTGGATGGTGACCCAAGCCTGGAGGTTCAGTGGGACTCTGAGTAAAGGCTTCTTGCCCACAGAGCACATGGATAGGCAAGATTAGGTATGGTAGGCTGGTAAATGTCCCTAAAAGATAACAAGTTCTAATTCCTGGAACCTGTAATTTTACCATGTATGAAAAAAGGGGTCTCTGCACATACAGTTAAGGATCTTGAGGTGAGGAAACTGTCCTGAATTATCCAGGTAGGCTCTAAAGGCAGTCACAGGTTACTCCACAAGAGAAAGGCAATGGGAGTTCTCACCAACAGAAGGAAAGATGATATGACGGAGGCAGAGACTGGAATGATGTGGCCACAAGTTAAGAAAAGCTGGAAGCCACCAGAAACTGCAAGGGGCAAGAAATAAATTTCCCCTAGAGCTTCTGGAGGAAGTGTGGCCCTGATAATACCTTGATTTTGTCCCAGTGATACTGATTTTGGACTTCTGTACTCCATAATGATGGAAGAATAAATCTCAATGATGTCAAAGTACCCAGTTAGTGGTAATTTATTACAACAGTGATTGGAAGTGTTATCCATTAGGATATGTTACAATTACAATCACTGTAAAAAAAGGAACGTTTACTCCATAGGGCAGAAACTATGAGCTGGTGACCCAGCAGCATTCCCAATTCCCTTTTTATAAGCACTGCCTGCACATGTACACGTGTATGTGTATATGTGTGTAGGAATTTAAGGGCTGCACAGGTTCACGGAAGATAATATAGTCCAGAGGGACATAACAAAATGACAGAAAATCATGTCACCAGCAAGATACAGTCCTCCTTATTCACGATTCGTATTTGTGAATCTACCATTTTGGTAACATTTATTTGTAACCCCCAAATTGATACTTGATGAGTGAAGATTTTTTGCAATCATTCATGGATATTCACAGAGCAGTGAGAAGTTTGACTGATCCAATGAACACATTCCCAGCTGAATTACAAGGCAGTGTTCCGCCATCTTGTTTCAGCTATTGAACAATTGTCCTTTTTATGCCTACTTAGTGTCACACTTTCACATTTTTTGCTTTTTGTTGGTAATTTCACTGTTTAAAATGGCCTCCAGGCATAGTGCTGAGGTGTTTGTTCCTCAGTGCAAGAAAGTTGTGGTGCGCCTTACAGAAAGAACGGGTATTACATAAGCTTTTTCAAGCATGAGTTATACTGCTGTTGGCTGTGAATTCAATGTTGATGAATCAACTATATTAAATAATGTCTTACAACAGAAACACACATAAAACAAAGTTATGTATTGATCAGTTAATGAAAATGTGACCAGAGGCTCTAGGAAATCTAATCCTGTTATTTTTCAAGGAGTAATGGTTAAGTTTTCATGAATTAAATGCTCACAACAACTTTATAGAACATAACTACCACAAATAATAAGAAATGACTTCATAAAAATTTTACATTGTTATATATCAAATAATAGAACATTAAGATACACAAGGCAAAGTTTGACCAAATTAAAAGGAGAAATAGATGAATCTAAAAGCATAGTGGGGGGCACCTGGGTAGTGGATTAAAGCCTCTGCCTTTGGCTCAGGTCATAGTCCCAGGGTCCTGAGATCGAGCCCCGAATCGGGCTCTCTGCTCATCAGGGAACCTGCTTCCTCCTCTTTCTCTCTGCCTGCCTCTCTGCCTACTTGTGATCTCTGTCTGCCAAATGAATAAATAAAATCTTCAAAAAAATAAATAAATAAAAGCATAGTGGGAAACTTTAACAAACTTCTTTCAGCAACTGATAAAATATCAGATAAAAAAATAATCAGAACATAAAAGACTTTTAAGTTGGGACAAAAATCACATAACACAATTCATCAATTTAACCACTTAAAAGCGTGCTATTTGTTGGTTTTTAATATATTCATAATGTTATACAACCATCACCACAACCTCATCCCAAAACATTATCATCTTAAAAAGAAACTCCATGTTTATTAAACAGCCATTTCTAATCCCCCTTTATTTTTAGCTCCTGCAGCCACTAATTCATTGTCTTTATGGATTTACCTATCCTGGACATTTCATTTAAATAGAATCGTACAATTTTGTCTGGCTTCCTTCACTTAGTGTGTTTTCAAGGCTTATCTATGTTGTAGTGTGTATCAGTACTTCACTGCCTTTTGCGGCTAGTACTTCATTGGATGGATTAACAACTTGGCTTATCCCTTCATCAGCGGGTGGGGGTTTGTCTTTTATGAATAATGCAATTAGCATTGCGTACAAATTCTTGAGTGAACATATGTTTTTGATTCTCTTGGGTACACCTAGGACTGTTGTTGCGGGGTCAAACAGCAGCTCTATGCTTGACTATTCAAAAGCTGTTTTTCAGGCTGTTTAACCAGACTGTTTCCCATAGCAGCTGCACATTCCCACCAGCTGTGTATAATGGTTCTAATTTCTCTATATCCTAATACTTCTACTTTTTTATTGCCAAACCAGTGGTTGTAAAATGTTGACACATTATGGTTTTATATTTGCCTAAGGGCTAATGATGTTGAATATCTTTTCAAGTACTTATTGGTCATTATATATCTTCTTGGGAAAATTTTTTATTCAAGTTTTTTGTCCATCTTAAAATTGGGTTGTTTTGTATTTTGTTATTGAGTTCTTTATCCTGTAAGAGAGCATAGGAGATATATATTCTGGACAATACACTAATATTTGATTTGCAAATATTTTGTCCCATTATATTTCCAAAATATTATCTTTTGACTTTGATAGTGTCCCTTTGATGCACAGTGGTTTTTAATTTTGATGATATCCAAATTATTTTTTCTTTTGTGGCTTTTGTGTTTGGTTGTCAGATTTAATAAACAGTTGCTTAATTCTAGGTCATGAAGATTTATACCTATATTTCCTTCCAAGTTTTATACTTTTAGCTCTTACATTTGACATTGAGTCTTTGATTCATTTTGTTAATTTTGGCATATGGTATGAGGTTGGGGTCTAAATTCACTCTTTTGCATGTGGATATCTAGTATTACAGCACCAATTGTTGAGAAGACTACTCTTCACTCAACTGAATAATCTTGGTAAACTTGTTGAAAATCAACTGACAATAGGGATGCCTGGGTGGCTCAGTCAGTTAAGCATCTGTCATCAGCTCAGGTCATGACCTCAGGGCCCTGGGATCGAGTCCTGCATCAGGCTCCTTGCTCAGTGGGGAGCCTGCTTCTCCCTCTCCCCCTGCAGCTCCCCCTGCTTGTGCTTGTTCTGTCAAATTAAAAAAAAAAAAACTTAAAAAAAAAAGAGAAGAAAATCAACTGACAATAGATTATGGGTTTATTTCTGGACTCTAACTTCTACTCCATTAATCCAGGTCTATCTTTAATGACAGTTCCATACTTTTAAAAAATTAATTAATTAATCAATTAATTTTAAAAATTTTTAAAAATTTATTTTCAGTGTAACAGTATTCATTGTTTTTGCACCACCCCAGTGCTCCATGCAATCCGTGCCCTCTCCAATACCCACCACCTGGTTCCCCCAACAAGCACCCCCCACCCCTTCAAAACCCTCAGATTGTTTTAGAGTCCATAGTCTCTCATGTTTCACCTCCCCTTCCAATTTCCCTCAACTCCCTTCTCCTCTCCGTCTCCCCTTGTCCTCCATGTTATTTGTTATGCTCCACAAATAAGTGAAACCATATGATAATTGACTCTCTCTGCTTGACTTATTTCACTCAGCATAATCTCTTCCAATCCCGTCCATGTTGCTACAAAAGTTGGGTATTCGTCCTTTCTGATGGAGGCATAATACTCCATAGTGTATATGGACCACATCTTCCTTATCCATTTGTCTGTTGAGGGGCACCTTGGTTCTTTCCACAGTTTGGCGACTGTGGCCATTGCTGCTATAAACATTGGGGTACAGATGGCCCTTCTTTTCACTACATCTGTATCTTTGGGGTAAATACCCAGTAGTGCAATTACAGAGTCATAGGGAAGCTCTATTTTTAATTTCTTGAGGAATCTCCACACTGTTCTCCAAAGTGGCTGCACCAACTTGCACTCCCATCAACAGTGTAAGAGGGTTCCCCTTTCTCTACATCTCCTCCAACATATGTTGTTTCCTGTCTTGCTAATTTTGGCCATTCTAAGTGGTGTAAGGTGGTATCTCAATGTGATTTTAATTTGAATCTCCCTGATGGCTAGTGATGATGAACATTTTTTCATGTGTCTGATAGCCATTTGTATGTCTTCATTGGAGAAGTGTCTGTTCATATCTTCTGCCCATTTTTTGATATGATTGTCTGTTTTGTGTGTGTTGAGTTTGAGGAGTTCTTTATAGATCCTGGATATCAACCTTTCGTCTGTACTGTCATTTGCAAATATTTTCTCCCATTCCGTGGGTTGCCTCTTTGTTTTGTTGACTGTTTCCTTTGCTGTGCAAAAGCTTTTGATTTTGATGAAGTCCCAACAGGACCCATCCATATGTTGTCTACAAGAGACCCATTTTGGACCTAAAGATACACCCAGACTGAAAGTGAAAGGATGGAGAAGCATCTTGCATGCCAATGGGCCTCAAAAGAAGGCCGGGGTAGCGATACTCATATCAGATAAATTAGATTTTTTTTAAGACTTTTTTTTGTTTTTTATAGAGAGAGATCACAAGTAGGCACAGAGGCAGGCAGAGAGAGAGGGGAAAGCAGGCTCCCCGCTGAGCAGAGAGCCCAATGCGGGGCTTGATCCCAGGACCCTGAGATCATGACCTGAGCCAAAGGCAGAGGCTTAAACCACTGAGCCACCCAGGCATCCTGATAAATTAGATTTTAAACTAAAGACTGTAGTCAGAGATACAGAAGGACACTACATCATTCTTAAAGGGACTATCCACCAAGATGATCTAACAATTGTAAATATCTATGCCCCCAATATGGGAGCAGCCAATTACATAAGAAAACTGTTAATCAAGATAAAGAGTCATATTGATATGAATACATTAATAGTAGGAGATCTTAACATGCCTCTCTCAGAAATAGATCATCGAAGCAGAAAATCAATAAAGAAATAAGAGCATTGAATGACACATTGGACCAGATGGACCTCATATATATATATACAGAACATTCCACCCTAAAACAACAGAATACTCATTCTTCCTAAGTGCACATGGAACCTTCTCAAGAATAGACCACATACTGGGTCACAAATCAGGACTCAATACCAAAAGACTGAGATTATTCCTGGCACATTCTCAGATCACAATGCTTTGAAACTGGAGCTCAAACACAAGGAAAAGTTCAGAAGGAACTCAAACACTTGGAAGCTAAAGACCACCTTGCTTAAGAATCCTTGGATCAGCCAGGAGATCAAAGAAGAACTGAAGCAATTCATGAAAACCAATGAGAATGAAGACACTTCAGTCCAAAACCTATGGGATACAACAAAGGCAGTCCTAAGGGGGAAATACATAGCCATACAAGCCTCCCTCAAAAAAATTGAAAAATCCAGAACACACCAGCTGTCTCTGCACCTTAAAGAACTGGAGAATCAACAACAAATCAAACCAACTCCGCACATAAGAAGGGAAATAATCAAGATTAGAGCTGAGATCAGTGAGGTAGAAACCAGAGATACAGTAGAATGTATCAATGAAACTAGAAGCTTGTTTTTTGAAAGAATCAATAAGATCGATAAACCATTGGCCACACTAATCCAAAAGAAAAGAGAGAAAGCCCAAATTAATAAAATTATGAATGAAAAGGGAGAGATCACAACTAACACCAAGGAAGTAGAAACAATCATCAGAAGTTATTATCAACAGTTATATGCCAATAAGCTAAGCAACCTAGATGAAATGGATGCATTCCTGGAAAACTATAAACTCCCAAAATTGAACCAGGAAAAAATTGACAACCTGAATAGACCAATATCTAGTAACAAGATTGAAGCAGTGATCAAAAACCTTCCAAAAAACAAGAGCCCAGGACCTGATGGATTCCCTGGGGAATTCTATCAAACTTTCAAAGAAGAAATAACACCTATTCTCCTGAAGCTTTTTCAAAAAATTGAAGCAGAAGGAAAATTTCCAGACTCTTTCTATGAAGCCAGCATTACCTTGATCCCCAATCCAGGCAAAGACCCTACCAAAAGGGAGAATTTCAGACCAATATCACTGATGAATATGGATGCTAAGATTCTCAACAAGATCCTAGCCAACAGGATCCAACAGCACATTAAAAAGATTATCCACCATGACCAGGTGGAATTCATTCCTAGGCTACAAGGATGGTTCAACATTCGCAAATTAATCAATGTGATAGAACAAATTAATAAGAGGAGAAGAACCACATGGTCCTCTCAATTGATGCAGAAAAAGCATTTGACAAAATCCAGCATCCACTCCTGACTAAAACACTTCAAAGTATAGGGATAGAGGGAACATTCCTGAACTTCATAAAATCTATCTATGAAAGACCCACAGCAAATTTCATCCTCAATGGGAAAAGGCTTGCAGCTTTCCATACTGTTTTGATTACTATCACTTTGAATTGTTTTGGAATTGGGAATTTTTAATTTTCTCATTTTGTTCTTTCTTTTCAAGATTTTTCTCTAATTGGGGTCTCCTGCAATTCCATATAAATTTTAGAATCAGTTTGTCAAGTTCTCCAGTCACCTGGGATTCTACTGAAAAGTTTAGGTAGAATCTGTAGTTTAATGTGGGGAGTATTTCCATTTAACAACATTAAGTCTTCCAGTCCATGAACACGGAATGTCATTCCATCATTTAGGTTTTCTTTAATTTCTTTCAACATGGTTCTGTAGTTTTTAGGGCACAAATATTACACTCCCTTGGCTAAACGTATTTGTAAGTATTTTATTCCTTTTGATGTCATTATAAATGGAACTATTTTCTTAATTTCATTTTGTATTGTTCATTCCAAGTATGTAGAAATGCAAGTAGTATTTTTTAAATTACGCCTGAAGTTGTGGCAGCCATCTTGCTATCCACTTGAGACTGAAGTCAGTGCTAAGAGATGGCAGAGAAGAGATAGGGAAACAACTAGGGCTCTAGATGATACCACAGAGTTAATGAGTCAACTCAGTTTGCAATCTCTACAAGTGGACTTTGTTTCCTCATTACTTAAGCCAGTTTGTTTCTTCAAGAAAAAAAACTTGATGTGGAAAACACTGCTGACCATCTGCCCAGTATTTCCCCCTTTATTTATTACTATGAGATATTATGAGAGAATCTCATGAGAGGTCCAATCCTCTCCTCCCCTGAGAGAGGGAAGGGCAATATGCCCAGCTGAAAACTGCTTTCTCTTCAGATCTTTTCAGCTAGGAATGGCCATATGACCCATGCAGTAATTCCAGCAATTGAGAGACAAACATTTCAGAGTGGGGACACATGAAAAATCTTTTTAATGTGAATAGGTTTTTTCCCCCACCTTCTAAACTCTGTCATATTGGGGGTTATAGATAATACTTGCTTAATTACAGAGTACATGTAGGTATAAATTGTATATAACTTCCAGAATTTGAAGTATGGCCTTGTTGCCACCATTTAGTTTCAGAATGTATACAGTTTACATAATTTGAGGTTGTTTTTCTTGAGTTTTGTTTTTGGTCACAAATTACTAGATAATAGTAAACCAGTCGCTGGTGTTGTTAAGTAATGCACCATATTTATTTTCTATTTGCCTTTGACTCCCTTCACCCATATCTCCCACCCTCCACCGTATCTCTGGCAACCACCAATCTGTTCCCCATGAGAGTTTTTTCATTTTTTAAAAATTCCACATGTAAGGGAGATCATATGGTATTTTTTGTCTTTCTCTGACTTAACTTAGCATAATGCCCCTGAGATACCTCCTGGTTGTTGAAAATGGCAAGATTTCATTCCTTATAATTGAATTAATGTAACAATTTAGTATCAATAGCATACAAAATCTTTGCTATGTCTGCTCTTGTTGTTTTTGTCACAAATTACATCTTTATGCCCATAAACACAGATTTACAGTTACTGTTTTATGCAGCTATCTTTTAAATAAGGAAAAAATTACCAAAAAATACATTAATTCTGCCTTTTATGCTTATCTATATAGTTACCTTTACTGGCATTCTTTATTTGTGTGGATTTGCAATATTATCTAGTGTCCTTTTATTTTAGTGTTTAGCATTTCTTGTAGGGAAGGTCTCCTTGTGACAAACTTTCAATTTCTGTTCATTAAGAATGTCGGTTTTGTCTTCATTGGGGGGCTATTTATAGAAAATTTTAATTTCATTATGGTTAACATAGTATAGTATTAGTTTCAGGTGTACAATAGTGATTCAACAATTCCATACATTACACAGTGCTCATCATAACAAGAGCACTCCTTAACCCTATCACCTATTTCACCCATTCCCCGCCCCCTTTGGTAACTAACCATCAGTTTGTTCTCTATAGTTGAGTTGTTTCTTGGTTTGTGTTTTCCTTTTCCCTTGTATGTTTTGTTTTCTTAAATTCCACGTAAGTGAAATCATACGGTATTTCTCTTTCTCTGACTTATTCTGCTTAACATTATATTCTCTAGGTCCATCCATGTTGTTGTAAATGGCAAGATTTCATTTGTTATGGCTAAATAATATTCCACTGTGTATCTTCATTTTTGAAGTAGTTTTTCCAGACATTGAAGTCATAGTTAACAGGTTTTTTTCCTTTCACCTCTCTGAATATACCATTCCATTGTCTTCTGGTCCCCATGGATTCTATGGAGAAATTAGCTCTTATCCTGATAATCAATTGCACATGATGAGTAGTTTCTTTTGTTTTCAAAATTCTCTTTGTCTTTCAACAGTTTGATCATGTGTCTAAGAATGGATCTGAATTTATTGAGCTTCTTAGAGTTCATCAAGCTTCTTGTATGTGTAGATTTGTGTTTTTCATCAAATCTAGGAAGCTTTTGGGGATGCCTGGGTGGCTTAGTTGGTTAAGCATCTGCCTTTGGCTCAGGTAGTGATCCTTGGATTGATTCTCATGGTGGGCTCTTTGCTTGGCAGGCAACCTGCTCCCTCTGTCTGCCACTCCCCCTGCTTGTGTGCTCTCTCACAAATAAAATCTTTTTAAAAAATTTAGGAAGTTTTCAGCTATTATTTCTTGAACTTCTTTCTGCCTCTTTCTCTCCTCTGGGACTCCTATTATACACATGCTGATGTTTTTGATGATGTCCTACACATCTCTTACGCTCTGATCCCTCTTAAAAAAAAAAAAAAGTTACTTAGACTGGATAATTTCAGTTGGTTTATCTTCAGGTTCACTAGTTCTTCCTTCTATCTATTCAACTTTCCATTGGGCCCCTCTAGTGAATCTCTTTCCAGTTATGCTTTTCAGCTCCATAATTCTACTTGACTTCTTATTCCTATCTCTTCATTCCTAGTCTCTTTTTGGAGAGATATTCTTATGGTTTCCTTTAACTCCTTAAATATATTTCAGGGGTGCCTGGGTGGCTCAGGGGGCTAAGCCTCTGCCTTCGGCTCAGGTCATGATCTCAGGGTCCTGAGATCAAGCCCCACACTGGGCTCTCTGCTCAGCGGGGAGTCTGCTTCCCCCACCTGCCCACTCTGCCTGCCTGTCTACTTGTGACCTATGTCAAATAAATATAAATATGTATAAATATTTATATATTTATATATAAATATATATAAGTATTTTATATATATATTTCAAATAGCTAATTAAGTCATTGTCCTGCATGTCCAATGTCAGGGTTTCCTGGGGAATAATTTCTATTATTTCCTTAGCTATGAGCCGTATTTTGTTTCTTTACATGCTCCTGTAACATTTTGGTTGTTGACTACTGGACATTTTAAATATTTGAATGTGGCAACTCTGTATAAATAAATCAGGTACTATCCTCCCCACCCCAGGGTTTGTTAGTGATGTTTGTTGTCATTGTTAACTTTTCCCCACTAATTGCTCTGTGCATGCTGGTACAACTTTCAACACTCAACCAGGAAGGTCATAATTCTGCCTCAGTATTTACTTCTTGCTTGCAGAGCCTTAAAAATCAGCTGGAGGTGGACCTTTTAAAGTTTTTGTTGAGTAGGTGCACAATCCTGGATATGAGCATGGCTTTCTAGATACCCAGTAGTATGTCAGCACTTTTCTAAGTCCTTATTCATCAAAGCAGTCTCATTCCCCAGCCTCTTCCCAGGATCTTTGGTTATTCTATACCACCCCCCAAAATGTTATTCATTCCCCAGTCAGCAACAACTAATACATTTGCCCGTGAGTGTTTTTGATAAATGCCTCCTAGATAACTATTTCCGTACTGGAGAATTATGAGTTAGGCAAGACAAAGGCAAATCCTTTGAAATTGTTCTCCAAGAAGCCACCAGATGGTTCAAAAGAAACAAGCACAATTTTTTTGCAAGTCAGTTCCATTATACTCACTGTGGTACTGGTATGCTCACAGGGGATGTGGCTGTTATCTTCAAGGCCACTGCTAAGCTAAGGAGAGGGGGAATGAGACCAGGCGAAATTAAAATGCCACAAAGCTATCTGCTCTTACCAAGATTCAGCTGTTTCTTCTTGATTACATTGCCCTGGTCTGTAAACTTTTAGTTTCCAGTTCTGAAAAAGTTGACTATAACAATTTTTGCCAGCTTTTCATTCCTTTTATGGAATGCACACTTAAGAAGTTCCTCAATCCATTTTTGCAAACGTCAGGATATAAAAGATTTAAAGAACTATACAGGATAGTGTATCCAATAAACTGCAGACATCATATTCAGGTATATGCGGTGCACTTGTAAAAACTGAACAACTCCTAGGTTATAAAGCAAGCCTCAACAAATTTCAAATAATTGAAATAATGCATTTTGGAATAGAAATGTGTTTTCCAACAATGATGGGATTAAAATAGAACTCAATGACAAAAAGACAATTAGAACCTAGCAGCCAGTCAGTTACTAAAGGATGGCTATAGAGACCATGACAACATGGTTTTCTGGGGCTCTGGTCATATGCATGTCAGATCATCAGATGTCAGGGTTGAAATGCAGGAACATTAGACAGGTTCTAGTCTGATACCTCCCCGCCCCCTTCACTTTCCTAGGAGACAGAAAACCAAAACAAGGTCACACACAGAACTGTTGGCTAAGAAATAGTTCTGTATACCAGGACTTTCAACACATTGCTCTGACAGAGAGCTGCCTCAAACCTTCCTTCATCCAGAGGTCTGGACTACCAATATTCACTTTCTCCCTCCAAAATCTCATACCCTCACTGGGAATTCTTTGTTTCCTGACAGTCTTCCCATTTTCTCCCAAAGACTAGCACCTTAAGCATAGGCTAATTAGAACTCTATTATTTCCTAAGAACAACTTTCTGTTATTACCTATTACCTGATATTTATAATTTCTGATAAGACAATGTTTTAAAGATTAAATAAGCACAAAGTTACTTTATCAGGAAGCAGAAGACTGACTTGTCAGTATACGAACTAATTATGACCTTTGGTTAATTTAACATGCACCTCAGTCTTCCATTAGTTCCTCCTATATCTCACTGAATCCTGTTTTTCACCCATAAAACTCCTGGATCTCCTGACCAGTGGACTCAGTAGTAGATTCTCTCTTTGCAGTTACCAGGCTAAAAGGATAATTGTTTAGCTTCAATGTTTGCTATAGAGTAATGATATTGTGTGAACATTTCAACCTTTTATATACCCATTTGTTTCTCAATTGTAGCTACTGTTTTAATTCATTAATATGATCTCTTAGGTTCCTTTGGGCTTGGAGATGCTTAAAAACAGCATGGTACAACACAGCTCATGTTCATTTAAGCATTTGTTTCCCAAGTATTGTTCTTTACATGAACTCTAATCTAATCTTTATATTGGCAAATTACATTAACTATTAACCCAACAATCACCCCCTTCCCCGACCACCTTCATTGTCACCAGAAATCTTTACCTAGTCTTTCTGTAACTCCAGTTTCTTGGAGTGAAAAAACTCAACGTGCCTAGGAGATGAATCTTGACTGATCTAAGCTAATAATGGCAATTCTGTGTTTTGTTTATTCAAGTTTTTCCAGCTTCCCTTGCAACTAAACTGGTACATGACCAATGACATGTGAAGAGTTAATCTATAGCTTCAGAAAGCTTCTGTAGCTTTCTGAAAAAGTTCCAGTCTGTTAATTTTCTTGACCTTCCCCTGAATCCAGGTTTGTTATATTCCCAATGCATCTTTTGCTAAAAAAGAAAGAGGTTAAATTGAGGAGTCAGACACACATAGATATGAATTTTGGTCTTCTATATGAGTACTCTAGGGCAAAATACTTACCTCTGCGAAGCCTCGGTTTTGTCACTTGCCAAACAGGGGTGAGTGTAACAAAAGAATAATGGTATGAGGACTATATGGGACAATGAAGACATGTGAAATTCCTGGGTCTATAGCAGAGCTCCATAAATGGCACTCCTTATCAAATTAAAATGAACAAGAAAACATCCAACACAGCCTACCCAATAAAAACTCTCACTGAAGTATACAATAAACCTTACTCCATGACCCCACTACATAATTTTTGCTTAAATGGTCAGCAGAAATTAGCATATTAGTGAAAGTAATGTTTTTCTTTCCAGAGGCCTGGTTGTTAGAAGAATAAACAAAACAAAACAAAAAAACACATTACATAGATCGCTGACAAATTTCCTTTACTTATTTTTGTATCTGCATGATTGTAAAAAAGCAAATAGTGTTAAATGGCTATTTTTGGTAAAAACACACAGTGTTCAAAGAAGGATTACATTCTTTGGACAGGTTTTATTCCCAGGATATCAAACGCCTTGGCCATAACAGCAGCTACCGCTTCACAAAGCAGCATACGCCACATGTTTACCTTCAACACTTGTCCTGAGAAAATAAAAGAAGAACGGGATTAATGTGTCTTTTAAAAAATCATTACTGAAGAGTCTTTGTTACTTCTGTATTTTACTGAAAGATGAACAGCCTACTCCATCATGTTTTAGAGCTTTAACTAGAATTACCTCCATATTAAAAAATACAGATAGATAGGTGGCACCTTGGTCTTTTTTTTTTTTTTTTAAAGATTTTATTTATTTATGAGAGAGAGCGAGAACGAGCACAGGCAGACAGAGTGGAAGGCAAAGTCAGAGGGAGAAGCAGGCTCCCCGCGGAGCAAGGAGCCTGATGTGGGACTCGATCCCAGGACGCTGGGATCATGACCTGAGCCGAAGGCAGCTGCTTAACCAACTGAGCCACCCAGGCGTCCCGGTGGCGCCTTGGTCTTAACCAAGATCTCAGAGTCCTGGGATCGAGCTCCACATCGGGCTCTCTGCTCAGCAGAGAGCCCGCTTCTCCTCCTCTCTCTGCCTGCCTCTCTGCCTACTTGTGATCTCTCTGTCAAATCAATAAATAAAATCTTAAAAAAAAAAATACAGATAGACAATCTAAAAAAGAAAGGTGTTCCTGTTCAAGACATCTGTTTCTAACTGATAAGGGGAAATAAGATCTGCAATGATTTATCTTTCTTTTTAAACTCTTCAAGACTTTTATCTTAGGCATCATGGTCTGATATAAACTATAAACCTTAATTCCAGGATAATAGTGAGATTATTTTTTCGTAATACAGTTTCAGTTCACAGGCATGACCCTCAAAAACACCTACTTGTTCTATAACAAATTATTCAGTCTACTTCAAGAACTATGTAACCTTAAAGCTTAGATAAGAAAAGATACCAATTTTCTCCCAAGGGCAGTTTCCATTAACAAGAACTCCCAAAGACTCGTTCTGGGACCCTCAGTAATTCTGCTTCTGTTGGCAATGTCCTATTCCTAGTCCTCTTTCAACTGTTTTCTTTGGAGTCCTATGGTTCTATGCCATGTGCCTGAGGGTGGGAGAAACTACTCTGGGAATGAGAATTCCGTTTATGCTCTTATGAGATCTAGTTGAATTTTGTCTGTTATGTATGATATGGACCAGTATATAACTGTTTGCGGGGGAAAGCAGTGGGGGATGGGGTGGGTTCCAGTAATAAAACAAGTTGAAAACCATCTACATCCAATTCAAAGAAATGCCTTGCTGATGCCCCACCCTCCAATATGACCACTGAATGAGACACTGACCAGTTTGCCGATCTTTTTCCACACAGTAACAGTTATCATAGAATTCTGTGAAAGTAGTTGCCAGCTCATAGATATAATCACAGAGAGTGTGGAGAAATAAGTCATCTAAAATCTTCTGGAGAATCTCAGGGAACCGTAAAATGCACCGCCCTAGTTTCCATTCCTTCTCATGGTCCAAAATGATCTTAGTCTCTTGAGCAGCCTTCTTGAGCATATCTTCATCAATATTGGCCAGACGTGCTATAGACCTAAGAAATCAGACAACAGCCATCAATTTCTATGGTCAGGCACATTCTTCTCCACTTAAGAGACAACACAGTAAGAAATGACTGATATAGCTGGAAATCCTATCAACTAATTCAAAATAAAACAACACTACAATTACCTGATTCTAGTGAAGGCATACAACAAGTAAGCAGCTGTGTTTCCTCTGTCATCCAGCATTTTGTCAAAGGAGAAGATGTAGTCATTCAACCGGTTATGAGAAAGATCTGCATATTTGATACAACCATAAGCAACAGATGTCTGAGCAGCCTTTAATTCCTCTACGGTTAAGACCTTTAGGGAAAAAACAAATACTTTATAGTTTACTGACCACTGCCTTTGTCCTGGTGTCTCAGGCTAAAGACAGGGATTGGGAGCATCTAATGGTTTTCCTTTATCAGTAAACTAATAAATATTGACACTGAGGGAACATGGGCCAATGTACAAAGGGAAGAATAATGAAAATACAACTCATCAGCTCTGGATAACAAAGAATGTTTCTATGAGAAACCTGATCTATAAAATATGAAGTGTCGGCTTGAATACTTTCCTCAAAACATATTCAGTAGAGATGAAATAGAAAACACCAATTATCAGAGAAAGACAAATACCGTATGATTTTGCTCATGTGGGACTTAAGAAACAAAACAAATGAACAGATTAAAAAAACACAAAAAACAGACCCACATATATAGAGAACAACCTGGTGGTTACCAGAAGGGAGATGGGTTGGGGGTATGAGTGAAATAGGTGAAGGGGATTAAGAGTACACTTATCTTGATGAGCACTAAGTATGTACAGAATTGCTGAATCACTATACTCTACCTGCAACTAGTAACACTGTATGTTAATTACATTGGAACTTAAACAAAACATGGTGTCAGAAGTAGGAGAAAGAACTCATGCACTGTTTTGTCAATTTTGGCCATGTATTCTCAAGCACTATCAGGCCACAAGTGATTAAGGTGCTGTTCTGGACATGAGGGAGTAGCCTGTAGTATACCAACCCTTCTACTACCAAAGGCAGCTATTTAAAAGTTGGATAAATCATATGAAACAACTATATGAAGTCACTAGAGAACATCAACACAAGCTAAGTTTGAGGGGCCATGTATAAGGGAAACACAGAAGTTGACTGAGTTCCACATTTATGTGACCTTTCCCCCTAGGACACTGTCCAAATCACTATGTGGTGGGCAAACATGGAACAAAAGCTGGGCAGAAAGAAGTGGTCTTACTGGATTAAGAGGACAGAGCTGAGTTTGGAGATGCCAAAGCAGTAAGGACAAAATCACCAAGTGGGAGCCACAGAGGAGTGAAAAACCACCCAATGGCTGGCATTAACAAGGCAGGACTCCCCACAAATCCAGCAGGAAAGAGCAAGTGGGTGGCTGAGGAACTGACCAGCAGCTGTGTGAGGCGAGGGCATCCAGCAGGAGCAAGGGGAAGGGCACTAGTGAATACATTAGAAGGGCCCGATTTCATCAATAAGAACCTTACCCCAAGAGTAAAATTGAAATGTTTCATTCGGCCCTAAAAAAACCCAAGACCAAGACTGACAGAATTAAGATAGTAGCTGGTACACTATCTGCCAGAGGAAGATTGAAATGATTATTGGAAGATGACATTATAGAGGACTTTTATAATTTTTCATTCACAACACCTAGCATCTAGTTTAAAAAAAAAAAAAGGGCAGCTTAATAAAGCTAATAGATGTGACTGAAAATCAAGAGGGGGGGGTTAGGTCGGGGGGAAGATGGACAAGAAAAGGAAACAAAAACAACAAAAGCAACTTTAAATTTGGAACTGCTTAGAATAAAGATATGAGGGGCACCTGCGTGGCTCAGTGGGTTAAAGCCTCTGCCTTTGACTCTGGTCATGATCCTAGAGTCCTGGGATGGAGCCCCACATTGGGCTCTCTGCTCAGCAGGGAGCCTGCCTCTCCCTCCTCCCAGCTCCTGCCCTCTCTTGCTATTTCTCAAATAAATAAAATCTTAAAAAAAAAAATGTGAGAGACATGGAGGACACAGTCAAAAATTCTAATACAGTACTCAGCATTTTGGAAAGAACAGAATATGGCAAAGATACAATAATTTAACAGCTATGGCTGAGAATTTTTCTAAACGAATGAAAGGTTACAACCTACAGATTAAAGAAGCCCAGCTACTTCCCAAGCAGGATGAGTTCACACCCACCCTCCACCCACAAAAACCTCAAACCACACTTTGGTCTTTCTTAGTCAAAGTACTAAAAGTCTAAGAAAAATAGTAAAAGTAGTATCAGAAAAAGTCACAGTATCTTCAAAGGAGAAACAATGAGACAAGTGATATTCAAAGAAAGTACAGAAACTAGAAGACAATGGAACGCCACCTTTAAAATGCTGAAAGAACAACTACCAGGCTAGAATCCTATGCCTGATAAAAATACTGTTCAAAACTAAAGGCGACAAACCATGAAAGACTATGGATTCCGAAAAACAATCTGAGGGTTTTGGAGGGGTGGGGGTGGGGGGTTGGGTGAGCCTGGTGATGGGTATTAAGGAGGGCACGTAATGCATGGAGCAATGGGTGTAGTACATAAACAATGAATTCTGGAACACTGAAAAGAAATTAAAAAAAAATAAATAAAAATTAAAAAAAAAAAACAATAAACAAAACCTAAAGGCACTACAAAGATGTTTTCAGAAAAACAAATGCCAACAGAATTTATCACCAGCAGACCTGCACAACAACCAAAAAAAGTACTAAACGGAGATCTGCAGACTGAAGGACAATAATCCCTAATGGAAGCAAAAATACTTCAAGAAGGAAGTGCATAGGAAAGGGTAAATATATACATAAATATAAATGAATATTGATGGTCTGCAACAAATAATGGTTAAAAGACTTGAAAAGATCCTTCATAAAAAACAAATATACAGCCAATTAAGCATTAAAAAATATAATCAACATCATGACTCATCAGGGAAATGCAATTTTTTGATAGAGCGAGCAAAAGAGCAAGCACGGATGTGTGCATATGGAGGGGAGGCGCAGAGGGAGAGAGAGAATCTTAATTAAGCAGGCTCCATGCTCTGCTCAGAGCCTGATCTCATGTTCCTGAGATCATGACCTGAGCAGAAATCAAGAGTCAGAGGCTTAACTAACTGAGGCAGGCATTTATGCACCCTGAAAAACACAAATTTTAACCACAGTAAGATGCCACTGCCTTCACCAGAAGACTGACAAATCCAGTATTGGCAGACAGGGGCAACTGAAGTGGTCATATATTAGTGACAGGATTGCATACTGGTTATAGTACTCTCCTTGGGGGCATGTATTGCATGGAGCACTGGGTGTGGGTGCATAAACAATGAATCTTGGAACCCTGAAAAAAAAAATTAAAATAAAAACTAAAAAACAACCCCCCCCCAAAAAACTCACAATACTCTCCTTGGCAATTTTTAATAAAATTAAGCATAAGCCAACTCTAAACTTAAGTCCACCAATGATATTCCTAGATATATATCCCAAAGTGAAAGTGCATGTATCCATAAAAGGGCTATAACAATATTGAAATTAACATTTTATTAATATCAACCAAGACACGGAAACAACTATAATGCCCATCAATAGAATGGATGAACAAAATCTGGTATATTCATACAATAGAACACCATTCATTAGCAATAAAAGGAAATGAACCTGATACACCTAGAAAACAGCACCATATTTTATGAAGTCCTAGAACAAATAAAAGTGACCCATGCTGATAGGAAGTTTTCTGGGGTGATGGCTGGAGTTACCAGGCATACATATGTGTAAGAGATCATGTTTCACATTTTACTGTATGCAAATTGGTCAAATAAATAAAAGAGCCAAAGCAGTTTTTACCATCACTCAGAATAAACAAATTGGTGAGATGACCAAAATTCCCAGCTTTCATCTGATTGTGCTGGATATGCCAAAGCCACGACTAAAAGGAAAAACTACTCAGGAGATACCAGCTGTGGAGGCTTGGCAACCACCTAGTAGAAGTAGAGAGAAAAGCTATTTTACATTTCGTTTTGTTGGCAATGGAAAAGGAGCGGGTGGGGACAATGTAGTCTCATAGCCTGCTTTCATCCTCTCTAGACTGTCCGTGATCTATCTGAACCAAACAAAAGGGCTTTCCCTCAAAGGACCTTCTTTTGTGTTTGGCTCTTTCATGTCTCTGTTTCATCCTTCTCTATTTCTCTTTCTGTAATTGTACTGTTTATAGTAGTTATGTTCATTCCAAAATATCACTTGACTTACTGAAGAGTAAGAGACACAAGACCCTTTGAATCTCACTTTGACTTTCCTATCTTAAAAAATGTTTTCCTTGGGACGCCTGGGTGGCTCAGTTGGTTAAGCGGCTGCCTTCGGCTCAGGTCATGATCCCAGCGTCCTGGGATCGAGTCCCACATCGAGCTCCTTGCTTGGCCGGGAGCCTGCTTCTCCCTCTGCCTCTGCCTGCCACTGTCTGCCTGTGCTTGCTCTCGCTTCTCTCTCTATGACAAATAAATAAATAAAATCTTAAAAAAAAAAAAAATGTTTTCCTTGTCAAATTTTCTTCACTTTGCTTTAATCACTCAAATTACACACAAATCTAACCACAGTCCTTTTTAAGGGTGCTATGAAAGCCCACTACATTGTTGCTACTCTGATGGCTGACCAATGGCCTTGGGTGGTAGGTGTTGACTGCCAGGACTACTATTTTCCAAGTGCTACCAGAAAAAGGATCTCAGTAGATGTAGCTCCTATGGTAAGCTGGAGAATCTAGCCTCTTAAATAGAAATAGTTTTGAATCATTGGTTCAAAGTGGTAATAGGAAAATGCTAACAAGAAGCAGAGATACTATGCCACATTAACACAGGAGGAAACAGAGTCTTTTTAATAGCCATAAACTGTATTTTCAAACTAAATACTCAGTAAGGGAACAAACTTACTGTGGAATAATTTCTGAGCAATATAAGTTTGTCCTAAGTGGATTTGCTCCTCATAATATTCCCCAGTTCTCTTGATAAAAACAAAAATGAAAAAATCACAATACAACACACAGTACAAACTATGCAGTAAGGCTTTGGATTACCTTATCTCTTTCTTTCTCCTTCAATTTGTCCATGGATCGTTTTAGTCCTTCTTCTAGAAGGTCTATGAGGCGCACTGTTTCACCTGACCGCGTTTTAAACTTCTTCCTAAAAAAATTTCAGAGTCTCAATTATGTAGATTTTGAAACAGAACTTCTCACTTAGAAATCTTTGAAGATGAAGGTTTGACACTGCCTTGTTCCAGCTGGCAACCAGGTAAGATGCCAAAATAAAGAGTGGTACTTTGGGGAAGGGAGGGAAAAATGAAACAAGACGAAACCAGAGAGGGAGACAAACCATAAGAGACTCTTAATCTCAGGAAACAAACTGAGGGCTGCTCGAGTGGAGCGGGGTGAGAGGGATGGGGTGGCTGGGTGATGGACATTGGGGAGGGTCTGTGCTACGGTGAGCACAGTGATGAATCACAGACCTGTACCCTTAAAACAATACATTATATGTTAATTTAAAAAATAATAATAATTTTAAAAAAGAGTGATACTTTAAAATTATCTTTCATCTATTGCCCTCAACTCAAAGCTTTCTAGTGTTAGGCTCCTAATAGCATTCTTTTTATGTTGACCTATAATACACTGCCCAAAAGGAAAACAAAGACATTTGTTAATTTGCTTGTTTTCATGAACAAAAAGCCTGGCTTATTTTGCCTTCTCTGAAAAGTTAATAAAATACATGTTTGCTCCTAGAATGGTTTAGAGACTATACAAATTCCAAACTGGAATCTCCTTTGCATTTCTCTAGATAATAATCCCACCTGCTGACTGGCAACCAACTCTGGATGCACAACAGAAATCAACTTAAAAGCTTAAGAAAAGCAGGATGGGGGCACCTGGGTGGCTCAGTGGGTTGAGCCTCTGCCTTCAGCTTGGGTCATGATCCCAGGACCCTGGGATTGAGCCCCACATGAGCTCTCTGCTCAGCGGGGAGTCTGCTTCCCTCTTTCTCTCTGCCTGCCTCTCTGCCTGCTTGTGATCTCTCTCTGTCAAATACATAAATAAAGTCTTTAAAAAAAAAAAGAAAAGAAAAAGAAAAAAGAAAAGCAGGATACCAGGGCTCCATTCATACCCACTGAAATCAATCTGAGGATGCAGTAAAAGCACTGATAAGCACTGTCCTAGGCAACATTATCATTAAAACTATTTCACAGGGGTGCCAGGGTTAAGCATCTGCCTTCAGCTCAGGTCATGATCCCGGGTTCTGGGATCGAGGCCCATACTGGGCTCCCTGCTCAGTAGGGAGCCTGCTTCTCCCTTCCACCCTGCTCATGCTCTTTCTCTCTCTCAATCTCTCTCAAATAAACAAAATCTTTTTTTTTTTTTTAAAGATTTTATTTATTTATTTGACAGACAGAGATCACAAGTAGGCAAAGAGGCAGGCTGAGAGAGGAGGAAGCAGGCTCCCTGCAGAGCAGAGAGCCCGATGTAGGGCTCGATCCCAGGACCCTGAGACCATGACCTGAGCCGAAGGCAGAGGCTTAACCCACTGAGCCATCCAGGTGCCCCTCAAATAAACAAAAATTTAAAGTATTTCATAAACATTGGATTTTCCTGGGGCCCTGGCTGGCTCAGTTGGTAGAGCATATGATTCTTTTTTTTTAAGTTAATTTATTTATTATTTTTTAAGATTTTATTTATTTAACAGGGGGAAAGAGAGAGAGCATGCACAAGCAGATGGAGTAGCAGATAGAGGGAGAGAGAGCAGCAGGATCCCCACAGAACAAGAAGCCTGATGCAGGGCTGGATCTCAGGACTCTGGGATCATGATCTGAGCTGAAGGCTTAACCCACTGAGCCACTCAGGTGCCCTCAGCATATGATTCTTGATTTTGGGGTCAGATGAGCAGAGATTACTTTTTAAAAATTGGATTTTACCTATTAAACAGAAGTTTGCACAACAATGAGTTTATAACATTTTTTTTTTAAGTTAAAAATTCTTTGGTGTGTCTGGCTAGCTCAGTCAGTAGTACAGTGTGTGACTCTTCATCTAAGGGTTGGGAATTCAAACCCCACACTGGGTACAGAGATTACTTAAAAATTTTTAAAAATTTTCAATGTAATAATGGTACAAATAAGCACGCTTTTCTTTTTTTTTTTTTTTTTTTTTTTTTTTTTTTTTTTTTTTTTTTTTTTAAAGATTTTATTTATTTATTTGACAGAGAGAGATCACAGTAGGCAGAGAGGCAGGCAGAGAGAGGGGAAGGGAAGGAAGCAGGCCCCTGCTGAGCAGAGAGCCCGATGCGGGACTCGATCCCAGGACCCTGAGATCATGACCTGAGCCGAAGGCAGCGGCTTAACCCACTGAGCCACCCAGGCGCCCTAAGCACGCTTTTCTATCCAACACAAAGCCTACCAAAATAATCAAGATACTTCCTATTAAAATAGTATTTTCAGAGTTACGTCAGGAAGGATCTTCTTGCCGTTTATCACAGAATTAAAATCCCTTTATTACCCATCCTCTGAATACATTAAATACTTCTGTGGCTTTCCTTATGACATCCCCTAAATAGTAGTGTTCAGCAACCTTCAAATCTTCCGCCTGATAAAATGTTACCCATCAAAAAGCTAGCCAAAATGCTAAGGGAGGCCTTCCCTTAATGTCTCTATAATAACTGGTCTCTTCTGTTAGTCCTTATCTGCACCTGTCTTGAATTTTTCTGCATTTTTGTGGGTTTATTCCTTGGCCCTGGTTCTAATACAAGGGATCCATATCTGAATACTGAAAGTTTTTTTTAAAAAAATACCTAACACCTATTTCAGAACCTAATATGTCAATAACTGCCCTGGTGGGTGGGGCCTGGCATGTATAGTTTAACAGTCTCCCCAGGAAATTGTTCCCCTTCATAAAATAAGTTCCTTCAAGAAGGTCATGTTCTATTATCTCTCTGTATACACTGGAGCACCCAGCCAATGTCATGCACAGGTGCTCAATAAACAGGGGTCAAAGGAATAAGAGGAAGATGACTAAAGGATTAACTACTGTAAAACAAAAACAAAAACAAAAACAAAAACAAAAAAAAAACAAAAAAAAACACTTTACAACAAAATTTAGGACACCTGGCAGCTCAGTCAGTTAAGTGTCTGACTCCTGATTTCAACACTGGTTATGATCTCAAGGTTATGGGACTAAGCTCTGTTTCAGGTTCCACACTCAGTGGGGAGTCCGAGATGCTCTCCCTCTCCCCATTCCCTTCCCCGCACTCATGCACTCTCTCTCCCTAAACAGATAAATCTTTAAAAATAAATAAAACAAAATTTCACTAAGAAACAGCAGAATCTGACCATTTTAATGTACATATTTAAAATATGGTAAGCTGCCACTGGTTAGCTATCATTAAAATTCTTTTTCTTGGGCGCCTGGGTGGCTCAGTGGGTTAAGCCTCTGCCTTCAGCTCAGGTCATGATCTTAGGGTCCTGGGATCAAGCCCCACATCAGGCTCTCTGCTCGGCAGGGAGCCTGCTTCCTTCTCTCTCTCTCTGCCTACTTGAGATCTCTGTCAAATAAATAAATAAATTCTTTAAAAAAAAATTCGTTTTCTTCTTTATGGCCTAGGATGCCACAACATGATGCTGAGTGCATAAATATGAAACAGCAAATAAAGGGAAAAAATCCCTTAGCATTATACGGCCAACAAGTTAAATGCCAAGATATGAATATTAGTGATTAATATGGATATAAAAGTAAATCTGATAATTTCACCTAATTGTAAAAATAATCATCTAAACATTAGTCTAAAAAATGAACAGTTAAGAAACTAAGAAAATATAAGCCATACTCAACTTATTGGTTAGTTTTTAAGCACATTCTTTGGAGACCATGGATACTAAAATAAAGACTTTGTGTCTTTTCATTCTAACAAGGTGCAGCTCTATAGAGGAGTCCTATATTATAATATAGAAGTGTTTGATGTTGATTCCAATAAGGTCTGTGATCTCCACATAATCTGTATCTAAAATAATAATCTGACACACCTAGCCTGACTTTTACAATGCTTAATTAAGGCTTTTTTTTTTAGGGTTTTTTTTTTTTTTTTTTAAATTTGACAGACAGAGATCACAAGTAGGCAGAGAGGCAGGCAGAGAGAGAGGAGGAAGCAGGCTCCCTGCTGAGCAGAGAGCCTGCCGCCACCAGGCTCAATCCCAAGACCCTGAGATCAGGACCTGGGCCAAAGCAGAGGCTTTAACCCCCTGAGCCACCCAGGCGCCCCCTTCATGCGGCTTTTAAAACCATTACCACCTTTGTGTGACATTTGGGCTGTATCACTAACTCTAAAATGATTTTAAGAGACATGATAAGTAGCTAAGTGACCCTAAAACACAATCAAATGCAAGATGCTAAAAATTTTGTGCCTTTGAATTGATGAATACTATCTATCTATATATATTTGCTTGTATTAACCTTTTAGTTCATGAACATGGAAAAGAACATGGGGAGATGACTGGAAAATAGAAAAACTGGAAATATATTAACACGTAGGTCTCAGGGCACCTGGGTGGCTCAGTCAGTTAAATGACTGACCTTCGGCTCAGGTCATGATCTTGGGGTCCTGGGACTGAGCCCTACACTGGGCTTCCTGTAAATCTGTTAAGTCTATTTTATTCAACTTTGTCCAAATCTCCCTAAAAGGCTACATTCTCTAGCAGTGATAAGATATAGGTATAAAAAGCCTCAGCTGGATTCACCACTACCACACATACAGACTATAGAAAATTGTACACGTTTTAATTCTAATATGGTATCAAATGAAATGTAGTCTCTTCCAAAGAAATCTGGGGGTCAGGTACATTACTAACACCCAAGACTCTCCAGACTTACTTGTCTTCTCCCAGCACCACACCAAATCCAGCATGAGACACTCGAGTTACTTTCGGGTCATACCAACCAGCCATCTGGGCAGCACCAAATACTGTCTGGAAGTGCACAGACTGCAAAGAAACAAACAGAAAGTGACGCACTCAGCTTTCTAATAACAAAAAAGTGACTTAAAACTCTGTGCTGAGGGATAAAGATTTGTAAAGTCCACTCACAAATCTTAGAAGGCAAGCATAATTGTAAAAACTCTTCTTTATACCCAAGAAGTAAGAGTGTAAATATGAGAGAGTAAGAGCAGAACTGTTGTACTTTCTAAGTCCAGAGGTTTTTAAAGTGGCTGAATTAAGAATAGCTTCCTATGCAATAATCTCAATTAAATTTTAGGTCCACGACCACCTTTTCAGATAGGAAGGGTCACTGATTTTTATGGAAATAAGCTGAAAAGCTGGAAAGTTCTAGAGTACGACCAAATCCAAACCCTGTTTTTCATCTTATGTTCCACTGCAGTTCTGAATTTTAGTCTTTGGGAAGACTTATAGTCTTCCAGTGCTAAATGCCATAAACCCCACCACACTGTCTCAGCTCCAAACGGATGATGTAAGAACATAAATCTACAAACTCACTTGTCCACTGTCCACCACATAGATAACCATATCTGCTTTTTCCTCAAATAGTCTTTGTTTAAGAGCAGCCAGGTCAGATGTATCATAGGTGTAACCTCCATCTGATTTTACTATGGTTAATGGTATAGAACATCCTGGGACAAAAACAATCTTTCTGCCATCATCCACTTGCACAAATCCTAGGAAAGAAATCTTTATTAATAATGTTAAAAGAACACTAAAGGAATGTAAAAGATGATGCCATTATAAGATATTTACTAAAGAGCTCAAGAAATCACATTTTCCCCCCACATTATAACCTATTATGAGTTTTGGAAAATGGCTATTGTCAAGGTTGTATTGGCACCCACAATGTTCCCAGGACACAGCTGAAATATCCTGGTAGTTTTCTGGAGTCACACTATACTTGGCTCCAAATGCTTATAAAACACTTTACAGGGTGCTGGGTGGCTCAGTCAGTTGAGATTCTGACTCTTGGTTTCAGCTCATGTTATGATCTTGGGGTCTTAGGACTGTGCCTTGCATTGGGTTCTGCACTCAGTGCAGAGTCTGCTTGTCCCTCTCCCTCTGCTCTCCTCTCTCTCATAAATAAAAATAAAATCTTAAAAACACCTTACTGAAGCCCACCTACTCAAAGGTACAGAAACGGGAATCCATGCTCCGTTTTCAAATTAGAGCCATATACTTTCTCTGGGGAAAAGATGCAATTTCTACGACTGCCTCCTGAAATGTATTGAAAGGAAGTGAAAACTGTACCAGGGTCCAGGAAACAAACATGGCAGGGCTTAGCATTTGGAATGATTAGTGGAAAGAAAATATAAAGTCATGTTCATATATTCATGTTGAAAAAGGCAAAATTCTGGGGTGCCAGGGTGGCTCAGTGGTTTAAGCCTCTGCCTTGGGCTCAGGTCATGATCTCAGGGTCCTGGGATCGAGCCCCACATCAGGCTCTCTGCTCAGCAGGGAGCCTGCTTCCCGGCCCCCGCCCCACCCCCGGCCTGCCTCTCTGCCTGCTTGTGATCTCTGTCAAATAAATAAATAAAAATCTTTAAAAAAAATAAAAAGAAAAAGCCAAAATTCTTTGATGCAATAAGGGACAAGAAAGAACATGATGACAATAACAAAGCTATATTTGATTACTACTGTGTAGTAATTTCATTAAGTCTGAAATTCAACCTTCACAATAACTCTATGTAGCACATATACTATTAGTATTGATTTCTTACAGTTTAGGAATCTGAGGCTTGGTAAGGTAAAGGCAGTATAAGATTGTAGTTAAAAACAAGTTCTGAATGTGAAGAAAGGGGACCCTCTTGCACTGCTGGCGGGAATGTAACCTAGGGCAACCATGCTGGAGACTAGTACAGAGGTGCCTCAAAATGTTAAAAATACAGTGATTCTACAATCCAGCAACTGCATCATTAGGTATTTACCTAAAGAATAAAAAAACACAGATTCCAAGAAAAACATGCACCCAGATGCTTATGGCAGCATTATCAACAGCTCAACTATGGAGAGCCCAAATGTCTACTGAATGATAAATGGATAACAATGTGGCAAATAAACAGAATGGAATATTACTCAGCCATCAAAAAGAATCAAATCTTGTCATGTGCAACAACACAAATGGAACCAGAGGATATTATGCTAATGCTAAGTGAAATAAATCAGAGAAAGACAAATACCATATGATCTCGCTCATATGTAGAATTTTAAGAAACAAAACAAATGAACGTATGGGAAGGGGGCAAGAAAAAAAGGAGAGTGGAAAATAAGCCATAAGAGACTCTTAACAACAGAAAACAAACTGAGGGCTGAGGGAGGGAAGGAGGTGGTGAACGGGCTAGATGGGTGATAGGTATTAAGGAGGGCACTTATGATAAGCACTGGGTGTTTTATGTAAGTGATGAATCACTCAACTATACTCCAAAAACCAAGAATGCATTGTGTTAACTACCAGAAATTAAAGAGAAAAAAAAAAAGGCACTGAGGCTAGACTTCCTAGGTTTAATTCTCAGACTTATTAGCAAAATTACCTTGGTAAGTTACTCAATTCTCTGTGCTT
Organism: Mustela putorius furo; assembly: GCF_011764305.1. NCBI lineage: Eukaryota > Metazoa > Chordata > Mammalia > Carnivora > Mustelidae > Mustela > Mustela putorius. The sequence goes on from NW_025421294.1 coordinate 40,820,602, forward strand.
CCTTCTCATCATTAAAAAAGTCCCTAAAATTTTACTGTCTTAAAAGTATAATCCCTAGGCCACAGATTTTGAATAATAAATATCAATTCCCATTCAAGGAACTAGGCTTTCTTGGAGATAACAGGTTAGCTGATTCTAGCTCTGAGGCAGGACATAACAAAATAATCTTAGAATGTTGGGTACTTGAAAGCAAGCAAACTATCAAAGACTAGAGACTATAGGGGTCAAGAAAAAGACAAAAAACAAGAAACCCAATTTGAGGAGGCTACCTTTAGCCAAAAATGGGACAGTCAGAATTAAAAAGGCAAATGATTAAAAAATATGAAATATATTAAATGCTGTTTATAATAATGCTAAAAACAACTCAGTTGAATCTAGAAGATGCTAAGAAACTAACTTATTATTCTGAAATGGACGAATCATACATTTACACTGTTTGTCTTTTGTGAACTGTACTTCAGGATAACCCAAAATAATTATGTGGCAAAGTGTGGCACAGGAGAATTCAAAGTAACAAAGGAGGAACAACAGAACACTACCATTTTCCAACCTCCAATGAAGTAATGGATCAAAGTCATGATCATCAATAGCTGCTAAAAACAACAGAGAGGGTCTAACAGGAAAATCTGTGGACAGGAGACGCCTAGGTGGCTTAGTTGGTTAAGCTGCTGCCTTCAGGGTCCTGGGATCGAGTCCTGCATCAGACTCCTTGCTCAGTGCGGAGGCTGCTTCTCTCTCTGCCTGCTTGTGCTCGCTCTCTCTCTCTCTGACAAATAAATAAATAAAATCTTTAAAAAAAAAATCTGTGGACAGATCAGACTGACACCTGAACCTACTAATCCATCTTAACATAAAGAAAGCCAACAAAACACTGACGACTGTTTGTAAATAAACAAAAGACAAAAATAGAAAACACAAACCATAATTTAAATCAAGCCTCTTCAGAAGACAGAGATGGAGGAAATGTTAAATAATACCATGTGGGAAATTCTCTAAGACATATGGCCCAGTTTCTTCAATAACAAAAGGGAAAATAAGGGAGTAGGGAGGGACTCTAAGGATTTATCTAATTTTTAAGATGTATATTAAATGTAATGTATGTCTAGATTTAAAAAAACCTAATGATTAAAGATCATAATATTCTCTCCACTTTTACCTGTTTGAAAATTTCCATAATGAAAAGCTTAAAAAAGAAAAAAACAAAAAGTAGAATGCCTACCTTTATCTTCAAATTCCTTTACAATATCATTCATCCTGTCTTGATAGAAGGATTCCCCCCTCTCTACTAAAGAGATGTCCAATGCGTCATAGATTTTATTGAACTCTAGGGAAAAATGTGACCAAATTAAAAAAAAATGTGTAAGAATTTAAACAAATAGGAGACATGCATCTTACATTAAATGAAATTCATTACTGGGGCACCTGGGTGGCTCAGTTGGTTGAGTGACTGCCTTTGGCTCAGGTCATGATCCTGGAGTTCTGGGTTCAAGGACTACATCGGACTCCCTGCTTAGTGCGGAGTCTGCTTCTCCCTCCGCCCTTCCCCCTCTTGTACTCTCTCTTTCTTTCTCAAATAAATAAATAAAATCTTTAAAAAGGATACATGTACAAAGACTTGTTTTTTAAAAAAAGATTATTTTTTTTTAGATTTTCTTTTTTAAAGATTTTATTTATTTATTTGACAGAGACAGACACTGCGAGAGAGGGCACACAAGCAGGAGGAGTGGAAGAGCGAGAAACAGGTTTCCTGTTAAGCATGGAGCCCTATGTGGGGCTCGATCCCAGGACCCTGGGATCTTGACCTGAACAGAAGGCAGATGCTTAATGACTGAGCCATCCAGGCACCCAAGACATTTATTATTTAACTGCAACATTTTAGGGGCACCTGGGTGGCTCAGTCAGTTAAGCGTCTGCCTTCAGCTCAGGTCATAATCCCAGGGTCCTGTGATCAAGCCCCATATTGGGCTCCTTGCTCAGAGGGGAGCCTGCTTCTCCCACTCCCTCTGCACCTCCCTCTGCTTGTGCTATCAAATAAAATCTTAAAAAAACAAAACAAAACCCAACGCTGCAACATTTTAATTCATTTATTAAGTAAGCTTAAAATATGATGCACACTATATACATACTGCCATTTTGAAAATGTGAAAATACTGGAAGACACCCATCAAAATATTAACAGTCAGTGAGACTATATATTTTTTCCCTGTCCATTATGTTTTTTCTACAAGCAACAGGTGCTTCTTGTTTAACTTTAGAAATGTTACCCTTAAAAAAATGTAAATGAAAAGAAAAAATGAACAAGCTTCTTCCTCTCCCACTCCCCCTGCTTGTATTCCTTCTTTCTGTGTCTCTCTGTCAAATAAATTAAAAAACAAACAAACAAACAAAAAACCCTTAAAAAATAAAAGATCATGTTTGAAAATCTGAAACTGTCTTATATCCTGCTGTCTATTTCTCTTCACTCTGGTCTGACACATTTCTAAACAAATTTATTCCAATGAGTATTATATCTTTGGTTGCTACTATGAATAGGATTTTCCCTCTTTCCTTTTCTAATTAAAAAAAAAATGTTTTTGGAATTGAATTTTTCCTAATTAACTTTTCCTGGTTTCTAAGAAAGTTAAAATTTGCACTTGACTATCTTAATAAACTTTCTTAATAGTTGTATCAGTGTCAGAAAGTATTTTTTTTAAAAAATCTATTTGCCCATCTTTTAAAGTTTAACATGTCGCTAAAGGACAACTGAGTAAAGATCCAAGGAAGCTGCACACAATGATATTTCTGGGATGAATAAATAAATTAAGCCTAGAAACTCACCTTGGCGGGAAACATCACAGATAAGCTTCCAACCTTTTGTAATATCTGGATTTTTACTTTGGAGCAGAACTACACACTGGTATGCCCGCTTCTTAAATTCCTCCTCAGTATCAAATCTCTTCTTGGATTCCTATGTTTGAAAAGGAAAAAGTAAGTAATATTTATTAAGAAAGAGCCAGGCTTTTATTTCTAGATCAAGAATTTATTCATTTCTAAAACAAAAAGCAAACACACACACACAAAAACGAGTGAGGAAAGTGAAAATTTACAACACCAGTACAAAAAAGAGAACAGGTGCTTTATCACAATAGTCAACAATAGTTACGAATCAATGTGCCAAAGAATCCTATGACTTCTTCTGAAATCATTTTCTTGAAAATACAAATTCTCACCACAGTGCTACCTCCACTTTTCCAATGCACAAAAACCTTCTCCACCCCAATGGCTTAAGAGTATATAAAGAATAACTAACAGAAAGGGTTGAATTTTCTGTGCTTCATCTTCCATTCTAGATATGGTCCTGGACGGATAATTAATTTTTTGTAATTAAAAATAAAACAGCTTTTATTGGTTCTATCTATTCTGAAAATAACACATGCTTACTGCAAAAAAGGAAAAAATATATAGTTAATCCTACCCCAACCTAACCATGGACTACATTTTGCTACATTAATTCTAGACATTTCTTTTTTTTTTTTTTAAAGATTTTATTTATTTATTTGACAGACAGAGATTACAAGTAGGCAGAGAGAGAGAGGGAAGCAGGCTCCCTGCTGAGCAGAGAGCCCGATGCGGGACTCGATCCCAGGACCCTGAGATCATGACCTGAGCCGAAGGCAGCAGCTTAACCCACTGAGCCACCCAGGCGCCCAATTCTAGACATTTCTTTGCAAAAACATACCTATGTGTTTTAACAAAAACTGGAATATATGGCTTTTCTTTTACTGCTTTTTAAATTTAGTAATGTATCATAAACCCTTTCTAGCAAACAGATCTACCTTATTATATTCAGAACACAGAACTCCAATAGATTATAACATTAGTTATATAATTGATAGCCCCACATTAGTCAACACATTGTTTTCAATTTTTTCATTAGAAAATACTTACAAGACAAACCCCAAAAAACAACAAGAAAAAAACCCACACAAATGTTTACTTTTTAATACTGTAATCCTATTCTTGGGAAGTTGTCCATCAAAAGGAAATAATTTTAAGAACAGAAAAAACTTGTATGTACAAAGTTGTTTACGGAATGGATAAATGCACTCCAAAAATTTGGGGGGGGTGATGAATAGGGATTAGTATGAACTTCAGTACACCAATCCAACAAAACAATGTGCAGTCAAACCATACAGTAACATGAAAGTTGATAATGAAATATAACACAATACAAAAATTATATTATAATCACAAACCATGTAATAAAGATTTGTATATGGATGTCACAAAGGGAAAGTTGACAGTGCTTAATTTAAAATATAGTACCTTTGTCTTTTAAAAACCATTCTTACACATAACATTTTCAACTCATATAAAAAAGAACATCAAAAAAAATTTTTAAATACTAAAATCTTTTGATCAACAAACTCCTAAAAATTCACTTACTAATGGGTAACATGGTAGAGTTCAACTTTTAACATGCATTAATTAAAAATGGAAAAATGCTGTGTGAAAGGGCAGAGAGTTTAGTTTTAACCCCACGGTAGCTTCAAATACATTCTGAACTCCCTAAAGAAAACTAATAATTATTATGAATGGTAAACACACAAATACTGTAACAATAAATGGTTTCTAACCTTATAAAAGGCCTGAAGATCCCCAATTGGAGGTGAAACTGTTAGGTAGTCTGGAAATTTATCTTGTAGGTGAGCGATGAGCATGCCAAACTGGGTCCCCCAGTCTCCTACATGGTTTAATCTAATGCCAATCAAAAGAAAAAACCATTTAAATGACAAACATGCTTAAATTAGACAAACTACATTCCATTATGAACCACCAACATTTAAGTGCCATTACATCATGTTCAAATAACATCTTGTTTATTCAGCCGTCTCCTCAACTGGTCTGCAAGCTCCAGGAGAGGCAAGGACAGCATCTGTACATTTAGAAATGTTTACCCACTGCGGTGCCTGGGTGGCTCAGTTAAGTATCTGCTCAGGTCATGATCCCAGAGTCCTGTGATTGAGTCTGATGTTGGCCAGCAGTCTGGTTCTCCCTCTGGCCCTCCCCCTGCTTGTGCTCGCTGTTTCTCTCTATCTCACACAAATAAATAAATTAAATCTTAAAAAAAAATTTTTTTTTTTAAATGTATACCCACTGACAGTCTGCACATAACAGGCCTCCAGGATTTGTAGTCAATGAAGTTCCTATCAATGGACTGTGATTTGTTTATTGTATAGATAACTGAGACATAGGCAGGTAAACTAATGTTGATCATCACAACTTTATGAAAATTTTAACTTTCAACCAATTATCTTAGTGTGATTTAAAAACTAACATCAGGGGTGCCTGAGTGGCTCAGTGGGTTAAGCCGCTGCCTTCGGCTCAGGTCATGATCTCAGGGTCCTGGGATCGAGTCCCGCATCGGGCTCTCTGCTCAGCAGGGAGCCTGCTTCCTTCTCTCTCTCTCTCTCTGCCTGCCTCTCAGTGTACTTGTAATTTCTCTCTGTCAAATAAATAAATAAAATCTTTAAAAAATAAAAAAATAAAAATAAAAACTAACATCAGTGGACAAAATTCTTCAAAATGTGTCAATCCAACCACTTTACACCCTTTACTGTTTTTAACTAATTTCAAACCATCAGATCATCTCTTAACTGGACTATTACAAGAGCTGTCTAACTTACAATTCTGCCTTCTTTGCCTAGTTTCTTCACAGAAGCCAGACTAATCCTTAATCAGATTACACTGCTCCTCCTAATTAGGATTCTCTAATAGCTTCCCCTCACACTTAAGAATAAAACTCCAATTTCCTGCCATGGCCTACAGGCCCAGCATAATCTCTTTCTTGCCTACCTTCCTCCTAATAGAATATAACCCCATGGATACAGGAAGCACTCAAAAAGTACTTGTGGGGGTGCCTGGGTGGCTCAGTGGGTTAAAACCTCTGCCTTCAGCTAGGGTCATGATCCCAGGGTCCTGGGATCGAGCCCCACATTGGGCTCCCTGCTCAGCAGTGAGCCTGCTTCCCCCTCTCACTCTCTACCTGCCTCTCTGCCTACTTGTGATCTCTGTCTGTCAAATAAATAAATAAAATATTAAAAAAAAAAAAAGTACTTGTGGAATGAATGGGGTAATTTTTCCTTGGTTGACCCACAGACAGTCTAAAAGGTATCAGTTCAGAGAAGCCCAGGACATAATTCATTTAAAAAGCCCACTGGGTGATCAGAAGCAGAACCATACTTACAAAACCCTGATTAGTCAAAGATTCTTTCTCAAACAACTTTTTCCATTTTCTAAAGAAATTTCTAAAGGCAAGAGCACATACCTTAGCACATCATATCCTGCAAATTCAAAGAGGCGGCACATGCTCTCTCCTATGATAGTTGACCTCAGATGGCCTACATGCATCTCCTTAGCTATGTTGGGAGAGGAGAAGTCAACTACAACCTGAGACAGGAAAAGGAAAAAAGTTTTTTGGACAATATTGTACTTTAATTATTTAATGTGAAAAATATAGGTACAAAGGCCAATTATGTTACAATATATAAATGTATCAAAGTAACATCTGGTAAATCTTAAATTTGCATGTTATGTCAATACCTTCAATTAAAAAAAGTTTAAAGAGGTGTAGACATTTTATTCTGCTAACATTCATTAATAACATTTAAAAATAAACTCAGACTTAGATAACAGGTTACAGTTGTAATTCAACTGTGTTAGATTTCTGGTGAATCTACTTGCCCATTAATTGAAAAAGAATCAAAATTGTTTATACAAACTTTATGTTTCAGCCAAACCTCATAAATATCAGCACACTGCTTCAAATGGCTTGTGGAATAAAGTGGAAAGAAAAGCCACATACAATCAAGACCCAGGCAAAAGGCTATTCCAGTTATATTCATAATCTCGAATATTAATAATTAAATCTCAATATAAAAAGTGACCAACGGTTCCCTCCCAGCCCTTGTCATACAGTTCTAAGGTGTTAATATATCATTGCAAACTGTGCATATACCTTTTTATTCTCACCAAGGGCAGGGAGTTTAACCCCATTCACCAGGAGATTGGTCAACTGTTGCGATACAAAGTCCTTTCTTAAGTGAACATTTATAAAACCTAATGAACAGTAAAAGAGAGAAAAGAAGTCAGATAGTTTCCGATTTTAGAAGACTGCTCACTTCCAGAGACTAAATTTCAATCATGCTGGCTCCAGAGTGCTGATATGGCTCTGGCAAAACAAAGACTCCAACACCACCTGAGGTCCTCTTGTTAACTCCTTCTTTCAGTATCTATTTCAAATATTACCACTCTCTTGAAGCTTCCTACTTAATCGTGGGCCCCTTCACTCTCAGTATATGATTTGTTGGTGGCCCTTTTAAAACACTTATCTGCAATTATCACCTTTTTACTAAAGAAAAACTCAGTCACAGGGAGGTGAAATAACTCATCCACAATTAGGCAGCTCAGACTAGACTAAAACATCAGCTCTGTTAACTCTCAATCCAAGGTATTTCACCACCTTGTTTGGTATACCAGTTTAAACCTACACTTATATATTATATGGTTCTTTTTTATTTCAAAAAGGACCCAACATCAATACGACTACTTAAGAAGGGTAACGCTGTCATACCAGGGCCGGCAATTTCAACTTTTTCAATACACTCATTGTCTGGGAGGTGTTTGGTAATGTTTTCGGCAATTTCTCTTGGATTAACTTTCTGTTCCTTGGTTTTGAGGATCTATAACACAATGTAAAATGATTCATTACACAAGAGTCCAGCAAGTTACTCAAAAATACACAACTGATAAAGCATGAACTGCATCTGCCATTAAGACCCACCAAGAGGCAGAAGCAGAGAAGTCCAATGACCTTGTAGATGGACAGATTAGAGCAGCAAGCATCAACAGTGCCAAGAGGAATTCAAAATACAAAACAAAACAAATCTATACATTATCTAGAACTCTTTTATGAAGATTTAAAATCTTTAGTTATGGGGCGCCTGGGTGGCTCAGATGGTTAAGCATCTGCCTTCAGCTCGAGTCATGATCTCCAGATCATGATCTCTAGATCCTTAGATTGAGCCCCAAGTCAGGCTCCCAGTTCAGCAGCGAGTCTGCTTCTTCCTCCCCCTCTCCATATGCTTGTGTTCTCTCTGCTACTCTCTCTCTCAAATGAATAAATAAAATCTTAAAAAAAAAAAACAAAAAAAAATAAAATCTTTAGTTATGATGCTGGTGAACAGGATATTCACATCTGGAATTTTCAAATCATCAAGGTGTGCAATATTCAGGCTTGGGTAACAAAAATAGTACCCTTATACCTTAACCAAAAACCTATTATACAATGCAGCTATTAAAACTCGGGAATTCTGGGGCACCTGGGTGGCTCAGTTGGTTGAGTGTTAGGCTTCACGCTCAGTGAGCACAGAGTCTGCTTGTCCCTCTCCCTCCCCTGGCTCCCTCTCTCTTGAATAATTAAATAAAAATCTAAAAATGTGGGAATGGGGGTGCCCGGGTGGCTCAGTGGGTTAAAGCCTCTGCCTTCGGCTCAGGTCATGATCCAAGGATCCTGGGATTGAGTCCTACATCAGGCTCTCTGCTCAGCAGGGACCCGGCTTCCTCCTCTCTCTCTGCCTGCCTCGTGATCTTTGTCTGTGAAATAAATAAATAAAATCTTAAAAAAAAAAAAAAAATGTGGGAATGTTGTTGGCTTAGCCAATTAAGAATCTGTCTTCTGCTCAGGTCATGATCCCAGGGTCCTGGGATCAAGTCCTGAATCAGGTTCCCTGCTCAGCGGGGAGTCTGCTTCTCCCTCTGCTGCCTCCCAATTCATGCTTGCTCACCCGCTCTCTCTCATAAAGAAATTTTAAAAATAAAAAGTGAATTAAAAAATATAACTCAAGGGATGCCTGGGTGGCTCAGGTGTTAGGTGACTGCCTTTTGCTCAGGTCATGTTCCCAGGGTCCTGGGACTGAGCCTCCTTCTTCCACTCCCTCTGCTTGTGTTTCCTCTCTCGCTGTGTCTCTCTCTGTCAAATAAATAAAATCTTTAAAAAAAAAATGTAACTCAAAATGGTTCTTATTTAAAAAAAGGAGCAGGTATTCCTCTAACAAAAAATGAAATACATAGGCCCACCTCAGATACCACAGTTGCATCACATATGTAATGGCAACACTGGTTGGTCAATGGCTAACCTGTAATCTCTCACTTTCCAATACTCATTAGTAACACCAAGCAATCCTGGACACAACAGGAGAGAAGTACCGAGAGTATCAACTACCACCCTTAAATACTGAAAATACATATAAAATATACACATAAAATTTGAATATTCAAACTTGTGTTTTAAAATTAAGAACATACTTCCCCCTTCCTTGAATTTTTCAGAACTGTGGAAAATAGTTTGCTACTATTTATGATGTAAAAAAAAAGTAATGATGATGATTAATGTTCAAGAAAATCAAATCACCAAGAATGCTTTAAAATAATACAATCACCTGAGAGATACCCATAGCACTATTACACTGATAGTCCCCAAACTTGGGCTGTTGACTTGGTGTCACTATCAGAGGAGGATTTTCCAAATCTGGATATGCAGCCTTAATGGCACAACCAAAGACTTCTTGCAGTCGGCTATTGATGTTAATCATATTTTTAGTTGGTCTGGTTCTTTCTGCTTGAAGACTCTAAGGAAAGAATGAAAATATCAACAAAATATTAAATATTCCCCCAAATTTTGAGAAACCTTTAAATGTCTTGAGAAAAATTAGCATACATTGTGCAATGCTCATATCTGGGACAAACGTAATAGGACAGCCATCCAGTAAGTGGTTATAAGTCAGAGTGTGTGACGAAAGTGACCCAGCGAAAGAAGTAGAGTGAATGAATGGGTGTCCCACACAGTATTTTATTCATTTATGACTTGTTTTCTGTTGTTTGTGCACCTTGTGTTTAGCTACTGTTTTTCAATAGGGCAAAGTATCTGTGAAAGAACCCATGAACCGCACCCCCCCCACGAAACTGACAGTATTCTGTGTATAATGTGTTAAGTGTACACATTAAAGCTATTATGCATTATGGAAACATGTATTAGAATACACTGTACTTGGGGCACCTGGCTGGCTCAGTCAGTAGCACATGGGACTCTTGATCTTGGTTGTAAGTCTGAGCCCCATGCTGGTGTAGAGACTACTTAAAATCTTAAAATAATAACAAACTGTACTTATTTTCTGTGTTTTTCCTCATACCTTCTATCACACAAGAGACATCTAATAATATTTCTGAATTAAAATAATTACAATACTTGTGAATTAAAATAAATACAGAAATGAATACCAATGAGTGCAGAATAAATGAGGTAATCAGAAAAGTGAGGTATCTGGGGGAAGACTTCATGGAAAAGAAACGTTATTTTAAAAGACTCAAAGACAAAGTTATTTCAAACAGAAGAGATCCCAACAAGGTGATAAAAAGACTGCATGGGAGTGGGGTGGGCAGAGTCTGGATAAATGGAGTCAGCTTTGGAAAGAATTTAATGCCAGTGCAGCCTGGCTGAACGTAGTCTACACACACTGCAGAACAATTATGGGGGTGAGGTCATCCTCCAGGATGTGTCATCAGCAGACTTGAAAGGCAGACCAAGACATTAAAATCTCCACTAAATCAAGCTCAGTTTTTTTAAAAAACTGATGAACACTGTTAGATTTTAAGGTTATTAAATAACAAATAAAGCACAAGATTTGTGGGGAAAAAATTCTGAACTACTAAGTGAAAAAAACCAAATATGACACCATAAAATATAAAATGATAAAATAACCAACTTAGGGCAGAGGACTGTGAGTATATTCTATAATATCTTCTTTTGAAAGAGGCAATTTACTTAAAATTCAAAAGTGGTCTTTTTAAAAAAGGGACTGGCATAAACTATTAAAAGAAATGTCTCGACCTTATTTGAAGCCTACTTCACGCTGGTCAGATTATTTAGCATGATCAAACATTTCAAGGGGCCTTGGAAGGACAAGGCTATACCAACTTCTCCATTACTTGAACCAACAACTCAATCCTAAGTAGCCTAAGACAGGGGAAAAGATAGGGTTTCTTTCTTCATGTCTCCATGTTCCTGAGTATACTTTCTGAATCTTGGATAACAAAAGTTTTGTAAAAGATACAGTAATTCAAATTACATAAGGAAGAACAACCTGGCGTACTTACCTTTCGAAGGATATTCAGTCGATACTTTAATTTTAGATTTTCTTCTCGCAATTGCTCCAAATTTGGAGAAGCTTCTAAACAGCCGCAATTTTTTAACCGATCAATTTCAGCAGTCAGAGACTTAATCTCTTTTTCCTAAGAAGGAAAAAGGCACTTTGTTCAGTCCACAGTCCACTTATGACTGATGACTTCTGTAATGGGAATGGTACCATAAACTTATTCTTTTCCTCTCTCCAACAGGGCATGGCAGAGGTGATGGGAACGAAGGAACTTCCCTTTGATAAGCCGTGATTTTTCCTCCTGGAGGCTTTTGATTACATCAGCATATTATTCTTTTGTATGAAAGAATTAAGTGTGTACGTTGCAGGAGAGGTATCAAGCACATAATGTGCCCTGTTTCTCTGGTCTTAGTAAACCAGTCTGCTTCAGTGAGAGTACCAGCTAAGTTCAAAAGCAACCAGCCTGACACAACTACCAAATCTTAGAATTTGGGGCTGTTTTAAAAAGGGAATGCCTTTTGTCACATTGAATATACCTCAAGTGCCTTTTGCCCTTTCTTAGACAAAACGACTTCCCAATTTTCCCCTTACTTTCCATTGTCTCAGGTCCTAGACCAAGTATTTCACTCTAATATCGAAAACTAAAAACATGCCAATTCTTAAGAAAATAGTCTCCAACATAAAAAGAATTGCTAAGGAGGAGATTCCTCACTTGAAATTTGAGAACGTTTACAGCAGATAGTTACCGCAAGAACAGGCTGCCATAAATCAGCATATATATATATATATATATATATATATATATATATATATACATACACACACATATACATATATATATTTATATATATTCCACATACAGCGCTAAACCTTTTCCAGAAACTATCTCTATGATTCTTTACCACAACCCGATGAAGGTACTTATACTCCCCACTCTGACAAAGAATATATGGCTCCAAACCAGGAAGAACTTGCCATTTTACTTCACCCACTTGTTTGTCGTGATTGCTGGTTTAATATAAACCAGTTCCCTTGATACAAGTACTTAAACCACTTTCTTATTACTCCTCCCTACCTGAGCATAAAAGATAATGGAAATGTCCCATTTTCACTTGTATAAGCTGTGACTGTTCTTCCCCCAGGAATATGGACAGTGGGGGGGCAAATGAACCACTGTGTGGGCTTGTTCCATTCCTCTTGCTCAGTATCAGTGGAGAGGACGGCTGAGCGGCGAACCAGGACCCAGGGCTCCGGCTCTTATCCCACCTCCCTCTCTGCCCGACCCCCGCATCCCGAGAGAGCACGTGTGTGTGCGGGTTAGGAGGACCACAGTGGAGAAAGCCTGTACTGAACACGCCAAGCTCCGGCGTACCGAAGACCCTGATCTGGGGGGCTCTAGGAGGGCGAGGACCTCTACAGCGGGCATGCTGGTTTGGAAGGCTGAAGATCACTGTCTCATGGGCCTTGTGAGGATGGGTTCTTCCTCTCCAACCCCGGAGGGGCATCCCTGGGAGGGTGTTCGCTTCCGAGGTAGCACAGGCCCGGATCTCTGGACAACGCTGCCCGCGCCTGGGGGGACCAGGACGGTCCCCGGGCTCCCTGAAACTGTCCCATTGCAGCTCGGGCGGGAGGCAGATCCTATTCCTTCCTCTCCCAGGCTTTTCACTGGTCCCATGTGACCCTACCTGCTGCAACAGCCTCGCGGAGCACTGAGACACTAAACCTTCCATCCTCCCGTCAGCGACTCACACTTCAAGTGTCCGGAAGCGGAAACGAGCGGCCCCTTCCGGAAGCGGAAACTTTCCTTCCCGCGCCGCCCGCTCTTGTCAACTGTGTGCCGCCACCTCTGCTGCCACCTGGCGGGATCCCGGCGACACTGCGGAGAGAACCGCACCCCGGGAAATGTTGCCCGCTCCCTTTGGACTCTAATGGTGGGGGAGGGGCAGAGAAAGTGAGGGGAATCGGCCAAGAGATGCCCTGTGCTTGGTCTAACCTGGACAAAGACACTTACCTAGCACTTCTGTCTCTCAAGGGCTTCAGTCGGCCCCTCTGTGAAATGATCACACAATTAACAAAATTCATTCATTTACTCAACTGGCATTTACTGTGTATGTATACGTGGCAGACGCTCTTCTAGGCACTGGAACACGACCTCGAAACAAGACAGACAAGGTCCTCGCGAGATATGCTAGACAAAAGAAGTAAACACTCTCAGGTAGTTTTAATTGCCAGGCAAGTGTTGAAAGACCAAAGTCAAGTACATCTGAAGATTTAATCGGCTTTATTAAGTTATTCGTGAATGAGGCTGCTTCCCATCTTGCAGTTGGAGGGAAGATCTAAAGGGCTACAAAAAAGATAGGATTTATAGATAAGACAAAGAGTTAGTAAACCACAAGGATTATTTAGAGTGCGGACGCTTTTCTTGGGAGACAAAACGGCTTTAGGTTGATTATGTTATCTGCCTTGGGGGGGGGGGGGGATGGAGAGGGCCCAAGTGACAGATCGATATCAATCTGGTGTCAGATAATACCACTTAGGTATTACTGGTTCTGACCAGACAAAACTTGTTTTTTTACAATTTTTTTTTTTTTTAAAGTAATCCCTACATCCAACTGAACTCAACAACCCTGACATCAAGAGTCACCTGTTCCTCTGGCAGAGCCAGCTAGGCATCCTTGACCAGAACATTTCTAACTGCCCAATTAAGACTACATCTCTGGGAGAAGCTGAAAGTGCAATTAGGTTAAGTATTAAACTGGGCTTGGTGATTTGTCCTAAGTGATGCCATTTGGGCCCTGTGTTTTTCTTCTTAAAAATAATGAGGTAGAGTGACGGGTCAGGGAAGACCTCTCATCTGACTTAAAATTTTAAACACCTTACTTGGAATTTAAGTTCTGAGAGGACAGGGATGTGAATAGTCTTTTTACACTCTTCCCTATGGCCCCAGTGCTTAGAAGCAGTCTCTAAACTTTTTTGTTTCTGTGTCTTATAAAAGAATTTTAAAAATTTATACTCCAACAAAGATTTTTTTTAAGTTGAAACCCCAAAGCTCTTGTCACAACTTTTTATTTTTTAAGATTTTTATTTTTCTGAAAATTTAATTTATTTATTTAACACAGAGAGAGAGCACAAGCAGGCAGAGTGGCAGGCAGAAGGAGAATGAGAAGCAGGCTCCCTGCTGAGCAGGGAGCCAGATGACATGGGGCTCCTGGGATCATGACCTGAACTGAGGGCAGACACTCAACTGACTGAGCCACCCAGGCGCCCCTAAGATTTTATTTTATTTTATTTTTTAAAGATTTTATTTATTTATTTAATTTGTCAGAGAGGGAGAGAGAGCACACAAGCAGGCAGAGTGGCAGGCAGAGGCTGAGAGAGAAGCAGGCTCCCTGCCAAGCAAGGAGCCCGATGCCGGACTCGATCATAGGACCCTGTGATCATGACCTGAGCCGAAGGCAGCAGCTTAACCAACTGAGCCACCCAGGCGGCCCTAAGATTTTATTTTTTAAGTAATCTCTACACAACGTGGGTCTCAAACTCACAACCCTGAGATAAATAGTCGCATGCTCTACTGACTAAGCCAGCCAGGTGCTCCTGTCACAATTTTAAATAGTGGCAATGACCTATTTCCTGGCCTGTAAAGTTTTTCCAGCGAGATAAACACAACACCAGGCAAAGCGGGTGCAAGGCAGATTTATTAAAGGCACTCTCTGGTGAAGTTTCAAGGCTCAGGAGAAGGGGAGCCGGGAAAGTTGTGCCCGGAGGAGGTGGACACCCTTGGGCGAGGTTCCGTGACTCTGGAAAGCAGAGTGGCAGAAGTTGCACCCAAGGCAGGGAGAAGGGGACTTTTAAGGGGCCTCGAGGGGAGTTCAGGGGTCTTTTGGCAAGTTTCCCTTATTTGGATATTTCACCTGCTTGTCGGGGTCCCATTGGGTCCACGGGAGCCCAGGGCAGGAGGGTTTTCAGATTCCTGCTTGGGTCCTTGTTTTCCTGTCCGAGCTCAGGTTTTGTTGCGGGGACTTTGCCATCTTAAGTAGCCCTTTCTTTCTGCCAGCCCAACATGGCCTAATGTTTCTTTCTTTCTTTTTTTTAAGATTTTATTTATTTGTCAGAGAGGGAGAGAGAGAGAGAGCGAGAGCACACAAGTAGGCAGCTGGGAGAGAGTGAAGCAGGCTCCCCGCTGAGCAAGTAGCCCAATGCGGGACTCAATCCTGACCTGAGCTGAAGGCAGATGTTTTAACTGACTGAGCCACCCAGGACTCCCTGCAAGATGTTTCTTGTGTAAGAATTTCTCAGTGTATTTTCATCAAAACTGTAGAGCTGCAACAAATGAACGAAAACCTGTAGAGCTGCATATTTAACCCATCTGGAATGTCACCATTTTAATTAATTGGCAAAGCCAGTTCTCCTTGTCAAATCAAATCGTTCAAATCATATTTACTTATTTTTTAACTTAAAAGTATATCTTTATTTTTTATATTTTAAACCAAGTAAAAGTGAATATATGTTCCTGTGACACCTTCTTATTTCTAAATTCTTAGATAAAAGGATTGATGTAGAGAAGGAGGGATGAGTTGGTGGATGGACAAAGCGATGGACAGGTAGATCTCCACCTTCAAGATAAGGCAGGAAGTAAGGGCCGTCTTTTTACAAAGGATCTTTTGCTTGGTGCTCAAGGATTTGCTTTCAGGAGAAATTCATTCTTGGAGTGTACCTTATTCAGTTCCTGTTATTTTACACAGAGGGCAATGGGAGAGGTGTTGTCTCTTCTTGTGGACGGAGGAGTATAAAAAGTCGGGTAACTGCGTTGCAGGCAAATCAATTTTAGGAAAAAGGATACAAAAATTCAAGATCCGTGGAGAGATTTCCCTAATGTATCCAGATCCACAAACCTCTAAGAATGTCTTCTTATACCTCAAGGTATACACACACACACACACACACTATATATATATATATCTCCCAATTTGGAAGATGCTTTACCCAGAGTGGTGCTTCTCATAAGGATTTGCTCAAAAACTGTTTCCTACCTGAATGAATAGGAGGGTTCTAAGCAGAGAGGTATCCAAAGCAAATGACCTGAGGCAGGAGCTAAATTTATTTGCAAATAGAAAAGAGGGGGATTGGATATGACCCAAGTGGGGAAATTGGCAAAAGGGAAGCACATAGGAATTTATAAATCAGAGCAGAGTTTTTAAATTTTATTCTAAGCACAATGGGAGCCGTTAGAGGGTTTGGATGGGGTAGTGGAGGAATATAATCTTTTGTTTTCCAAAAGGGGTGCTTTGGGATTAATTGTATTCCTCCCAAATTCATGTCTAAGTCCTAAACCCTAGTACCTCAGAATGTGACTGCATTACTGGGATGTCTATCCCGATCAAATGGGAGCCCCCAAATGTGGGGCAACCGTCCGGTGGGGACTGGTGGTGCAGGCAGAGAAAGGATTCACCAAAGGCAGAACAAAGGAGAGAGAAGTTTATTGAATATGCAAGGGATCTGCAGGCAGGACAGCAAAGGAGAGACTGGCTGCAACACAGTAGAGTGAACCATTAGGGGTTTCTGAAGGTGGAAGATGAGGGGCGTCTGGGTGGCTCAGTCATGCATCTGCCTTCGGCTTGGGACCTGATCCCAGGGGATTGAGCTCCCCATCAGGCTCCCTGCTCAGTGGGAGGCCTGCTTCTCCCACCCCCCCCGCTTGTGTTCCCTCTCTCACTGTCTCTCTCTGTCAAATAAATAAATAAAATCTTAAAAAGAAATAAAGGGGGCAGATGAGGAGGTATGGGGATGTATGGAATTTTCCCTGTTTTGGTAAATGTGCCTGGTTGTAAGTAGCCCATTGGTCCATTAGGGTCTATGGATATTTTGAGGTGGGTTTGCCTGATGGGCCTATCTATCTATATTCAGCCAGGTGGGCCCTGTGGGGCCTATCGCCTTGATCAAGTTCCATTGCTCAAGCCTGTTGTCTAAAAGTGGTCTCTACTCTTACCTATCAATCTATCACAGCCACTAACTCAGGAAACAAAAAGGGAAGGCCTGGGAGCACTGCCTTGGCCAATTCCTCAGTCCTAGAAACTCTTTTTTTTTTTTTTTTTTTAAGGATTTTATTTATTTATTTGTCAGAGAGCAAGCGAGAGCGAGCGAGAGCGAGCACAGGCAGACAGAATGGCAGGCAGAGTCAGAGGGAGAAGCAGGCTCCCTGCGGAGCAAGGAGCCCGATGTGGGACTCGATCCCAGGACGCTGGGATCATGACCTGAGCTGAAGGCAGCTGCTTAACCAACTGAGCCACCCAGGCGTCCCTCAGTCCTAGAAACTCTTGAAGGAGGGGACAAATCAAAAGCACAGTTCAGTTCTTGGTTGGGTTTGCCCAACTTGTTGCTGAGTAAAACTCAGATAATCTCATTGCAAGAGAAGCCAGTAACTCAAGGGATGCCGGTTTGGAAAAGAGAAAGGGAGAAATTGATTTTGGGTGCTGGCATCCAGAAGATGTGCAGGCTCCAGCCTTACCAACCAACCTTTCCACCTACAAGATGGAGGCCTCGTGTTGGCAGGGAGAGGTTCGGGGGGTGTATGCAGGAGAGCAGGTAAGCAGCACGTGATCATGGGTGGGGGTTGGTATGTGTTCAGTGCCTGATCCTGGGCCAGGAAAGGGACGGAATGTGGTCTTTTAGTCATTCCCTTGCTATCAGAGCTTTTCTGGCCTGGTGGTTGGAATGTTCCGGTCATTATAAAACATCTTTGTCCATACCTCAAGAAAGTGTGATAAGAAATAAGCACGATGGGTTTTAGTTGGAGCATGTGGTAAGCAGTCGTGTCTATTTCTGGTTTTAACTGTTGGGGATCTAAAGTTGAGCAAGAGGGCTAGCTGACAATTGTGTGTAGAGAGAAGGTCGTTGAAGAGGTAATTAAATTAGGGGCACCTGGGTCGCTCAGTCAGTTAAGTGTCTGCCTTTTGCTCAGGGGATGATCTCAGGGTCCTGGGATGGAGCCCCATGTCTGTCTCCCTGCTCAGCGGGGAGCCTTCTTCTCCCTCTCCCTCTGCTGCTACCTCCCTATCCCCCCACCCCCCAACGTGTGCTCTCTGGCTTTATCTGTCAAATAAATGAAGTAAAATTTTTTTTAAAAAGAGGTAATTAGGTTAAAATTAAGTCAAGAAGATAGGGCCTTATCTAATCTGATCTGTGTCCTTATAAAAGGAGATTAGGACACACACCCCCAACATCATGTGAAGACACAGGACGAAGAATGCCATTTACAAATCAAGGAAAAAAGGCTCAGAAATAACCAACCTTGCCTGCCAACAACACATCCATCTCAGTCTTCCAGTGTTCAAAACTAAAAGAAAATAAATTTCTGGTGTGTCAGCTCCTGGTCTGTACTACTTTGTTATGGCTGCCCTAGCAAACTAATACAGGAGGCTTTGGAAGTCCAATCTTTTCCTCCATGCCAGATTCTATGGGGACCGGGGATGATGCCTACAGGATCTTCTTGTGGCCAAGGCACAGTAACATTTCTGGATGCTGCTAAATTAAGGTGTAGCATTTGTGAGCCTTGTTTTGTATAACAAAGGCTATAGAGAAGTGATGATAAGCTTTGCTATATAGCAAAGCAACTTGAGGCGTCCATCTTGCAAGAGGTGGAAAAGTTGGTTGGTAAGGCTGAGCCTGCACATCTTCTGGATGCCAGCACCCAAAATCAATTTCTCCCTTTCTCTTTTCCAAACCGGCATCCCTTGAGTTACTGGCTCCTCTTGCAATGAGATTATCTGAGTTTTACTCAGCAACAAGTTGGGCAAACCCAACCAAGAACTGAACTGTGCTTTTGATTTGTCCCCTCCTTCAAGAGTTTCTAGGACTGAGGAATTGGCCAAGGCAGTGCTCCCGGGCCTTCCCTTTTTGTTTCCTGAGTTAGTGGCTGTGACAGATTGATAGGTAAGAGTAGAGACCACTTTTAGACAACAGGCTTGAGCAATGGAACTTGATCAAGGCGAAAGGCCCCACAGGGACTACCTGGCTAAATACAGACAGGTCCATCAGGCAGCAAAAAGAAACCTCAGCCCTTTGGTTTCATCTCCAGATTCCCAGATTCCCAGTTGGAAATTGCTGGTGGAAGTTCTCCGTTTGTTTGGAATCAGTCCACAATTTCATTCTTTGGGCCTGCACATTTAGTTCCTTCCACACTTCTCAGATGATTAGTGTGGATCTGGGCAAATAAAAGGCTTAGCTGAAAGAAGTGGGGTTCTTTAAGTCCAGGCAAGTGAGCCTGCCGTGTTCTGGCACACCTTTTCTTTTTTTAAGATTTTTTTTTATTTGAGAGTTTGAGCACAAGCATGGGGAAGAACAGAGAAAGACTGAGAAGCAAATACCCCGCTGAGCAGGAAGTCCAACACAGGACTTGATCCCAGGACCCTGAGATCATAACCTGAGCTGAAGGCAGCCACTTAACCAACTGAGCCACCCAGGTGCCCTCACACCTTCTTTTCTAAGAACTATAGTCCCAGAAGTTGCAAATATCTAGTAAAATAGCAAAATCTGGGGCGCCTGGGTGGCTCAGTGGGTTAAAGCCTCAGCCTTCGGCTCAGGTCATGATCCCAGGGTTCTGGGATCCAGCCCCACATCGGGCTCTTTGCTCAGTGGGGAGCCTGCTTCCTCCAATCTCTCTCTCTGCCTGCCTCTCTGCCTACTTGTAATCTCTATCTGTCAAATAAATAAATAAAAATCTTTTTTAAAAAACCCAAAATTATTAAAAAAATAAAATATAAGTAAATATAATAAATAAATAAATATATAAAATATATAAATAAGAAATAAAATAAAATAACCAAAATTGTTTTTAAAAAAATAAAATAAAATAGCAAAATCTTACTAAAATCAACCTCGAGTTATAATAGCCATTATGGGGAAATGGTCCAATTAGATAAGATCATCTATGCATTTGAAAGCAAGAGCTTCCCCAGGTGCCTGGGTGGCTCAGTCGGTTAAGTGGCTGACTTCCGCTCAGGTCATGACCCTGCAGTTCTGGGATTGAATCCCACATCAGGCTTCCTGTTCTGTAAGGAGTCGGCTTCTCCCTCTACCCCTCCCTGCTTGTGCCCACTTGCTCTCTCTTTAATAAATAAATAAATAAATCTTAAGGAAAAAAAAAAGGAAAGAAAGCAAGAGTTCCCAAGCTAAACACAATGGGAACTAACTGCATGCAGAAGCCTCTTAAAGGTTCCAAATCTGCAAAATAGTTTTACTGAGAGATTCCTTGCAAAAGAAATGAAAAATTAAGGAGAGGAAAGTTACCTACAACCGAAGACTTTGAGACAGATACGTAAGACTGACATAACTCCTCTTGCTCCCCTCTGTCGTCCCATCGCCGAGTGCCCATTCAGTGCCCATTCTCATAATCCTCCGTCTGAATTACCTTTCTACTCGGAAGAGACTTATGAAAACGGTTGCCTTTTAACATAAGATGACCTGAGGCTACAGGCAATCCTTTTCAGGCTTCTTTCTTTCACTCCTTGGTCACGGCCAAAAGAATTTCTTCAATCCAGGGAGAATCCTCAAAAGTTTTGGTAAATAGATTACCTCCTGAGCCCAGCAGAAAGAGAGAGAGGAAAATAAAAATTCATGTTGTCCCTTCCTTTTCAAATCCAAACTAATTGGTTATTGATCCTTTCTCTCTCAGGGATAGCTGTTGCCTTCTTGCTTATCTCATGTCACATCCTAAGGATTTGCCTTAGCTTTCTGCCTGCCTGGTACATGTAGGTTGTAGGTCCTTTCTCTCGCTATATTTGGGAGTGACTCTAGACCTGGTGAAGAGAGTATCTTTTGCACCCTCTTTAAGGACACCTCTTGGGTCCATTAAGTCATTTAATACTGCCAGAAATAGTTACTGTTTGTCCCAGCTGAATCCTGATGAGATATTTGCAAGAATTTAATGATTCTATGATCAGAAATCTGGCCAGTTTGGAAGGGGAGTTCTGAACCTGCTAGGAATTCCTTTAGGCATTCAGCTCTAAGCTAAATGTACCCAGAGGGAAAGGAAGATATCATAACTGAGGTGAGTGGGGTGTCAGTCCTTGATATTATTTATGTGGCAACCCAATTCTTTGAGGCATTAGAAACAGCTGTCCTTATTTTACAAGTCTAGTCTTTGCAGGACCAGAGGTATGGTTCCAGAAGTAATTCCAAGTTCACCAATCCTTTTTACTAATCCCCAAATTTCCCCTACTTATCTCAAATGACTTGTAGGTATTGTAAAAACTCTGGCCTTAAGTGAACAAAAGTCCTAGGAGGAGCTTGCTTTTCCCCCCAACCCCCACCCATGCCTTTAGATATAATTAGTGTACCCAGAGTCTTTTCCAGAACTCTTATCTAAACCATTTCTTAGATATGCCAACTTCAGAGGGCGTAATTCCTATCAAAAGGAAAAAAAGGGGAGTTGGGGGAAAGAGGTCTTTTGGAACTTGACCTGTCAAGGACAAAAAACATACCTTTAAGTGTCTTTTCCACAAATACTTTACAGAATTTTAGCAATTTAGACAGGTAAACTTAACCAATTCCATCTGCCAGTAAACAAGCTTAACTCCAGTTTATAACTGGTACGTTTTGTATTATCAAATCTATTTTATGGCAGTAATTTAAAACCAGACTCGTGCCATCCTGATGTCCGTGTACCGCAGCAACAGTCTGCTCCTGAATCAGAGAAATGAAGATGGGTCAACAGTGGCTGCCTATGAAACAGCTGGGGTTATAGGGAATCCAAGACAGTCCTCCTGCTACCTGACAAACTCCATTTTTCAGTGTTTGCATTCCTTCACCTATCACAGTACATTTAAGATGACTTGAATTATAAATAGATCTTGGCAGGGAGACTTCTATAAAAGTGCAAAAACAGAGAACCCACAATGTCTGATCTGCCAGGCCCATAATCCTGGAAAAACTATTTTTACTCCCAGAGGCCTCAGATTTCCTCCCTCTGGACCCTTTGAACATCTGTAGCCTGACTTCAGCTGTCACTTAGTATGCCTTATCAGTATGTTCTTGTATGGATGTTTTCTGGAAGGGTGGGAGCCTTTAGAGTGGCAAAAAAAACCCCCTAAGAACATGTTTCCCACTTGGGATATACCCTCCATCATCTTCAGGGATCAAGGCACCCCCTTCACTGGACAAATCATATGACCTTAATGAAAATCCTGCAGACTTCCTGAAATTAACACTGTTTTATCATCCTCAGTCACCAGGCAAGGTTGAGAGAACTAGGGGTGTTACCAAAACCATCACAGCCACCAACTCAGGAAATGAACAAGAAAACCCCAGTGCTGCTACCAGCTGCCTTATCCCAGGGAACCCTGAGAGGTCTGGACAAATCCAAAGCACAGCTCTCGGCTGCCTTTGCCTATGGGAGTTGCTGAGCAAACTCCCATAGACTCATTGCAAGAGAAGCCCATAACTCAAGAGATGAGGGTTTTTAAAAAGAAAGGGAGAAACTTATTTCAGGTGCTGGTAGCTGGGGAGGTAGCAAGTTCAAGCCTTAACAACTGACCTCTTTTGATAAGATGGACACCTACAGTTTCATAGCAAGAGGTTTGGGGGGGCGGGCGTCGATAAATGCAAGAAAGCCAGTGATGAGCATGTGATCATGGGTGGAGGTCCGTAGGTGTTAAGCCTGTGACAAGGGGAAGTATGTGGTCTTCTAGGCATTCCATTGCTATCAGGGCTTTTTTTCTGCTCTGGGGGTTGGAATGTTGCAGTTATTGTCAAAGCCTAACCAAAGTGCAATAAGGAATAATTAATGTGGTCCAGTGTTGAGCAACAGGACTCACTCGAAATGGGATCCTCAAACGCAAAACTTCTAAACTTGCCAAAGCTACTGGACCTCCTGAGTCAATCTATTGCTTTTGGTCTTGCTGACAATCTGAAGTTCCCCATTCTGGAAACATAAACTCATGTTGCATGAGAGTCACTGGCAGACCAATGTCTATTGGCATACAACCTTCTGCTGATCTCTTGTTGTCTCATGCTAGTATGACCAGCCACTGGAAGTCTCTAATGTCTTGTGCTCAAGCTCATCATCAACAGATTTAAGAAGGTTTCTTGGATCCCAATTCAAAGGATACTGTTGGTCATGAGAAGACTTTACTTATATTTGACATCAAACTTTTTTTGTATCAAAAACTATTTCTTTAAATTTAAATTCAATTAGTTAACTTAGAATGTATTATTGGTTTCAGAGGTTCAGATCTGTGACTCATCAGTCTTACATAATACCCACTGCTCATTACATCACATGCCCTTCTTAACGTCCATCGCCCAGTTACTCCATCCCTCCACCCACCCTCCCCTCCAGCAACCCTCACTTTGTTTCCTGAGATTAAGTCTCTTATGGTCTAGTTTCCTCTCTGGTTTAGTCTTGTTTTATTTTTCCCTCTGTTGATTCTCTGTTTTGTTTCTTAAATTCCACAGATCAGTGAGATCATATGATAATTGTCTTTCTCTAATTGACTTATTTCGTTTAGCATAATACCCTCTAGTTCCATCCACGTCATTGCAAATGGCAAGATTTCAAGTTTTGATGGCTGCAAAATAGGGAGTGTGTGTGTGTGTGTGTGTGTGTGCGCGCGCGGCGCGCGGCACACATCTTTATCCATTCATCAGGTTTTTTCTTTTTTTTTTAAGATTTTATTTATTTGACAGAAAGAGACACAGTGAGACAGGGAGCACAAGCAGGGGGAGTAGTGAGGGAGAAGCAGGCTTCCTGCCACCAAGCAGGGGCTTGGTCCCAGGACCGTGGGATCATGACCTGAGCCAAAGGCAGATGCTTAATGACTGAGCCACCCAGATGCCCCTCCATTCATCTGTCAATGGATATCTGGGCTCTTTCCGTAGCTTGGCTATTGTGGACACTGCTGCTATAAATATTGGGGTGCAGGTGCCCCTTCAGATCACTACATTTGTATCTTTGAGGTAAATACCCAGTAGTGCAATTGCTATTGACCTCAAATTTTCTGAGTAAGTTCTTTCCAACCTATTTGTTAACTCAGGCAAAAGACCCTACAGGCAAAACACCCTGGGATGGGAACCCAAATTACCCCTCAAGCCATAGACTGCCCTGAGCCAGCAAGACTGCTTGTGATGGACTTGACCTTCACTGCTCACCTACACACACTCACCAACCTTGGTTCTACACTTTCTTTTATAAACCTAGGAGTATTTTCAGCACCTTGGAGACAGTCTTTGAACATTCCTAGCCCACTGTCTTCTGGTGTTGGCTTCACTGAAATAAATCCTTTTCTTGTTTCACCACCCCATGTCTCTCTGCCTTTGGATTCTGTCAGCGGCAAGTGGCTGGACATGTTCTATTTGGGACCCCTGGAGCCAGGAGCTCTTGCACCACTGTGCCCCAGCTGCAGTCCTGGTCTTAAGCCTGGTGACTGGATATTCTGGAAACGTATAAGAGGAAGATGGCCCTGGAGCTGTGGAAGGCTCCTTACCAAGTGCTCTGATCACGGACGTTGCTGGAGACCTCCACATCAACTTGATGAGAAAGAGAAGTAGCTGACATCGAGCTTGACTGCTCCCAGTTCATACTAAGTGAACATGAACACTTTCTCCTTTTCTTTTCCTTTCCTCGACATTCCCTTAGGAAAATAATGCTCTCGCCTGTTATTTCCCATGACATCGCTAAGGGTGGGGAGGGGGGTGGTGGTGGAGTGTGTAACCTGGGATTTAGAACAACCTTTCATTTCCAGCTAGAAGAAAATCTAACTGCCTCTAATTTTTCACAAGCAAAATAAGAGACCTCATTGGTTGATAGCCCCCTGCCCCGAATTTACACTGTGGAGTTACAAAGGACCTGGCAGGAGGCTGTCGGGATTCAGGATTTTGGCAGGTCCCTATTTCTCTGGTTAGGGATAAAGACAATGAGGTTTTCTTCCAAAAAATTAATTCTTGAAACCATTGCAGAATCTGCCACTAAAGCAATAGCTGCCCGATGAAGATTTTTAGCCTCTCTGGTCAGAGTTATTTTTGATAGGATAGCTCATGATTATGTTTTAGCTGAGCAAGGAGGTGTCTGTGCTGTGCCTAACACCACCTGCTGTATCTGGGTTAACACTTCTGGGGAAGCTGAAACTCAGTTACTTAAGATCACTTGGCTTAAACGGCTGACTCCTGCAACGGGGTCTTTGATTGGTTTGGGTCTTAGGGACCATGGCTCTAAAGTACGCTCCAAATATTAGGAACTATCATTCTTATAATCTTCCTGGTGCTTTATACACTCTCAAAAGCTTTTTTTTTTTTTTTTTTTTTTTAAGATTTATTTATTTGAAAGAGAGAAACACAGCGAGAGAGGGAACACAAGCAGGAGGAGTGGGAAAGGGAGAAGCAGGCTTCCCGCCAGCGAGCAGGGACTCTGTCCCAGGACCTTGGGATCATGACCTGAGTTGACAGCAGAGATCTTAAGCAGGCTCCACTCCCAGCCAGCGCAGAGCCCAAGGCGGGCTCAATCTTCCAGAGACTGAAACATTGGAGACGCAATGAGAACGAGTGATTTAGACTATAAGCCTGGAGTTGTGATCTGAGTGTATCACAGGGTTAACCCAAAAATGTCGTGAGCAGTGGTTACCAGCAGTGGAGAAGAGAACCTGCAAGAGCTTTGGGGTTGGTAACAGGAATTAGCATTTAATGCCTTAAATTTTGTGCAAATCTCTCAGGCTGGGAGTCAAATCAAAGGGGGGAAAAGAAAACCACAGATCCTAGATGGTATCACTTAAGCCAAGTCACCAAGTCTAGACTGAACCCCTAATCTAACTGCAGTTTCAACCTCTCCTAGAAATGTAGTCTTAACAGGTGGGTCAGGAATTTTTTGGCCAGCATCAATGAGGTCATCTGCCACACGGAGCCTCTCTCTGCTCCAAAGGAGTAGGAGATAATGGGCACCATTGGACACCCTGCCTTCCCCCAAAGGGAAGGCGATCATGCGGCAACAACCCTTTTCTTTTGTTAGTAACTTCTTGCCCCACCCTCCTTCCCACAGAAACCTTGCATTTTGCACAACTCCTCATAGCACACTGGTACTTGCTAGATAGGGTGCCACAGATTCATGAATCATTTAATAAACTTATTAGATCCTCAAATTTATGCAGTTGCATTCTGCTTAACAAGGTCAGTTATTTAAAGTGGCAACTAATAGATTAGCTAGGATTAATTGTAAATTCCAGATGAGGGTGACTTCCACATCTTATGTCCTTTGGTACCTGAGTTTTTGCTTTTTTACCGCGTGTGCTCCTTACTTACATGATAATAGAAAACAAATTCTTTTTTTTATAAACTTTTTTTTAAACGACTTTATTTATTTATTTCACAGAGAGATAGAGAGCACAAGCAAGCAGAGTGGCAGGCAGAGGGAGAGAGAAAAGCAGGCTCCCCACCAAGCAAGGAGCCCGATGTGGGACTCCATCCCAGGATCCTGGGATCATGACCTGAGCCAAAGGCAGCTGCCCATCCAACTGAGCCACCCAGGTCTCCCAGAAAACAAATTCTGAACTAAAAAAAAGCGGGTGACACCCTCACAAACAGACTCCAGAGGAGGGCAGGCCCCCCTTTCTTAGCCTGGTGGTCCTGAAAACTCCCTCACACAGAGTGACTTCTACAGAGAGGAGATGGGACTGAGGCAAGGCCCTAGCAGGAGGCATGTCCTCCCCATCCCATCTGAAAGCCTCCACATCCCCTCCCTGCGACTGGAGAGGTGGTCCTGCCTCTCCTTCCCGCTGAGCCGTCCTGTGTCTGGGTGCCGCCTCAGTTACAGGGGGGCAGCACTCTTGTCCCATGGAGTTGAAGAATGAATCCAGCAGATACAAAAGGGGGAAGTGACATGAAAGTTTATTAAGAGAAGGTGAGCACAGAAAGTAAAGAAAAAGCTCTCCAGAGTGAACAGGGTCCTGCATGGGCTGCCACCGAGGGCTCTCACTGGCAGTCTTGGATTGAGAACTGACCGGGAAGCTTGTGGCCTTGAGATTCTTGGGCCATATTGGTTTATACGTGGACTATCAGTGACATCCTTAATGGCTTACTTCTCTCAGGTCTGGCCATTTTCTGTGATTACAAAGTAGCTGCCAGCAAAATCTACTCCCTGACATCCTGGGCCAGGTGGCCTGGTTTGTTCCCTTATCTCTGGTTTTGTATACCTCAGCGCTTCTCCACATTTGGGATTTCTGTAAGCCCAGTCATACAGCCCCTGGGAGTGAGTCTTGTCAGGGGAGATAGGGGCCTCCTATCTTTCCCTGCCTGTACCTTAACTCTTTTCTTCCTCAACACCAATGTTCACACTCACGGAGGAGGAAGACAGAGAAAGTTGGGGCGGACTGGACAGTGGCAGTTTCCCCAAAACTTCCCCCAGCTTGGAAAAGCACCCTCGGGACTCTTGAGGGTTAAAGGGAAGAGGTGGGCATAGCTTGGCCCTGGACATCCAACCCCCACTCCCTCCCCCCACCCCTGAGCCCCGTGCCCCAGAACCAAGAGTTCCAGCCAGGGAGATACCCTGTTTCACCTGATAGGCCCTTGTGTGAGCCAGTTTGAGCTGGATCAGAGCTGAAGACCTACACAGACTCCCACACCTCCCCTCCTCCCTAAGTTACCTTAGCCCATTATAATACTAAGATCTCCTCCTCTGGGCAGAGCGTTCTGCCATTTCTTGAACATACAATGTATGTACTAGCATGCTGACATGCTAGGTTTGTGCATATGAACCAGGGTGCTTATGCAAGTTCCCTTCCCTCAACCCCTAATACCCTGATTAAAAGCTTCCGGTACTAACTCCATGGGGAGACAGAGCTTTGAGTCTTATCTCCCTGCGTCCTTACATCACTAGGCCCCATGGCTCAGAACTGGGCACTGGGGACACAGATGAATTATCGTCTGTACTCACAAGGTGCTGACAATGTAGTATATTGGGAGAGAATCACATAAACTACCCCACCCCCCCTTTTTTAAAGACTTATGTATTTACTTACTTATTTTAGAGGAAGAGAGGAGTGGGAGGAGGGGCAGAGAGAGAGAGAGAGAGAATGAATCTCAAGCAGATTCCCCATTGAGCAGGGAGCCCAACATGGGGCTTGATCCCAGGGCCCTGAGATGATGACCTGAGCTGAAATGAAGAGTTGGCTGCCAAACTAACGGAGCCACCCTGGTGCCCCTCACATCTTTAAGAAAAGGAAGGTGTGTGTGGGTTGTTGATGGTGGTGGTAGGGAGGCCTGGGTGATAGGTGTTAAGGGTTTCTAGAAGTGATATTTGGGCTGGGTATGGGATGAGCAAGGGCATTCCAGTAGAAAGGAATGTTGCTGGTGGGGAGAGGCAGGTGGCACCTGAACACAAGGCCAAGTTGAAGGGGAAGAGGACTGGGTTCTGGGGGACGGTGGAGGCAGGGTTAGGCACTATTTCTGAAGCCTTGTGACAGATCCAGAGCAGTCATCTGTGTTCTCTCTCCTGTAGTAATGGGAGATGATCCAGACATGGGGTTGGCACCAACACAGAGGTTGGGACTTGAATGAGGAGGAGGGGATAGCACTGCTGTGATTGTTTTTTGCTGCCTCTTGCATTTTTAACTAGATCAGCAATTTTTTTTTTTTTTTTTTAAAGATCAGTAATTCTTAACAATATGGATGCGGCAAGGGTTTAGAATTTCTGGATGAGGGAGATGTATTAGAAAAAAGCATATGCCATATATTCCATATGGTGATTTTTATATTGGGAGGGGCACCATTGCTTTAATAATATAAATTAGAGCAGATATAAGCTTTTAAAAATAGGCAGAGTTACCAAGAACTCAGCTTATTGCTGGTAAGGCATGGCTTCTGAGCCTACTTTCCTTATCTGTGAAATGGGAGATCATGCAAGGTGACCCTTTAGACCTATTCTAAATATATTAACTCAGTCTTTCCCAAATGTGTTTCCATCATCAGTGTTTTTGCCATTTCTTTGTGCCACTATATTATGCTATCTTTTCTTTAAATTGATTCATTTTTTTAAAAAATTTTATTTATTTCAGAGAGAGAGGGAGCACAAGTGCAGGAAAGGGGCAGAGGGAGAGGAAAAGCAGATTCCCTGTTGAGCAGGGAGCCTGACAATGCGGGGCTCCATCCCAGGACCCTGGGACCATGACTGGAGCAGAAGGCAGCCACCCAACCAACTGAGCCATCCAGGCGCCCCTGTATTGATTCACTTTAACTTACATACTTATCCTCATCCAAAGCTGTAATATTTTCGAACACATGGGTTTGATATGCATGTTAAAATTATAGACAAAAATTAAGCTAGGTACCATCTAACATTTTATCTGATGCTTCCTTTTGGGAAACAATGTATCAAGTCATTGTTATCAAGACAGCCTGTTGAGAGGGTCAAAAACCACTGGAAAATATTCATCCAGGTTTATGTTACTTAGTAGGACTAGAATTAGAACTTTGGTCTTAGCCTAATTTATTCACCAAACAATTGCTTGATGGTGGTCCACCTGTCAGGGACTGCTCTGGCCTTAGGGATTTAAATAGTGAACAAGACATGAATAACACCTGCCCTTACACCTCCAACAGCCTCATGGGCAGATGGCCAAAACAAAACAAAATCAAATAGGTAAATGCAAGTGGTAAAAAATACTGTCAAGTTTATGTCTCCTTGTTACTTCCAATTGGTTTTGCTCTGTGCTAATGACTTACCATTGTCTTCTAAATAAACTTATTTAGTCCCAAGTGCCCTGGGGAGAAGAAGTCTTCCTGATGGTGTAGGACAGCTTTTAAATTTACTTTTCCCAAATAAAATCTTTAAAAAAAGAAGGAAAGGGGCATCTGGGTGTCTCAGAGGGTTAAGTATCTACCTTCAGCTCAGGTCCTGGGATCGAGCCCCACATTGGGCTCCCTGCTCAGCAGGGAGTTTTCTTGTCCCTCTCTCTCTGCTCATGCTCTCTGTCAAATGAATAAATAAAACCTTAAAAAAATAAATTTACTTATTCCCAGAAGCATCCAGAATGTAATTAGAATATACTCCCCTGATAGAACATAACCACTTCCCTTGGGGCACCTGCGTGGTTCAATGGGTTAAAGCCTCTGCCTTCAGCTCAGATCATGATCCCAGGGTCCTGAGATGGAGCCCCGCATGGGGCTCTCTGCTCTGCGGGGAGCCTGCTTCCTCCTTTCTCTCTGCCTGCCTCTCTGCCTACTTGTGATCTCTATCTGTCAAATAAATAAATAAAATCTTAAAAAAAAAAAAGTTCCAATTAAAAAAAAAAAAGTAAAGAATATAACAACTTCCCTACCATTCATTAACAACTTGCATCTATCTGTTCAGGACCTAAATGGATTATTTCTACAAATCCTCAGGCCACTTAGAGTAAGTAGCAAACATGCTGAGAAGAAATGTCTGAGAGGCAGTTTACAGCTTCATGTGGCGCTCTGATCGTGCACTTCAAAACCACAGGCCGTCCTTAATCTACAGATACATTCATAGGCGTGTGAAAGGATGGAAGTACAAAGACCAATCAGACGCTGTAAAAGCAAGAGATTGGCTACAACATGACTGTCCACCAATTAATTTACGGTATACCGTTCAGTGGAATATTGCATCATTGCTAAAAAGAGTAAAGTTGTTTGGGGCGCCTGTGGGGCTCAGGACACGATCCTGGAGTCCCAGACTCGAGCCCCACACCTAGTTCCCTGCTCAGCGGAGCATCTGCTTCTCCCTCTGTCCCTCCTGCTGCTTGTGTTCGCTCTCTCTCAAATAAATAAAAATCTTAAAAAAAAAAAAGCATGAAGTTGTTTATAAGTATCTTCCTGAGAATAGTAAGTTCATTTACAGACAGTTCATGTACAGACAGTACATTTAGTGTGCATTTTGAGGTGGAAAAAGGATACACATATAAGGGTCCTGGTGCCTCCAGTGAGCGTCCTGAGAACAGACAGCGGGTTTAATCCCAGTTCTACCCCTTACTCTCTGTATGATGTTGGGCAAGTCACTCCTCTGAGCCAGTTCCCTCAATGGAAGGATCCTAACAGTAGCTACCTCATGGGCCTGGAGTGAGGAGGAGTTAAAAATAAGTCAACATTTAGAACAGTGCCTAGGCCCACAGTGAGGGGAAGGGTGGGCTCCTGAGGCTCCCGTGAACCCTTTGCATTTTGTGTGGTATCTGTGTCTTAGCTCTTAACATAACACGACTCATTGTTACAGGAGAGGAATGATTTCGGGGTAAATAACCTGACTTTTCCCTCAAACCAAGTAAACGTTGTGTGTGGGTGTTAACCATCCCAACCCCTTCTGCTTCTTTACTCCGTAGGGTGGCCTGAGTGTATCTGGGAGGGGAGGGCTGCCCTGAGCTGAATCAGAGGGGTGTCTACAACCCCACACCCCAAAGAACAGCCTTCTGCACTCTTGTTCCACCCCGACTCTTCCTCTGCCGTGGTCAGGAATGACAAAGAGGGGAGTACATACAGCTCTGGAGAAGACATTTGATCTCATTCATTTGTTCCACAAATATTTACTGAGGACCCATTCTGCATTCGACTCAACGGAAAGCAGAGCCATCAAGGTCCCTGCTCTGTGATCTCCCGTTTTTAGAGGGGAGAGACAGAGGAGGGGATGTGACCAGATGACTGCAGAGAACACTGTTCTGAACAAACTGGGTCGTTGTCTGAGAGAGGGACCTGTGGGAGGGTAAGCTGGATAGGGTGGCCCAGGGTCAGAGGGAGAGGTCTCTCTGAGGGGTGGAGGCTTGAACTGGGTTCGAAATACTGATAATCAGAGAGCTGTATGAAGACAGGTGAAGACGTGAAGGAAGAGTGGACTGGGCAGAATGAACCAGAATTGTAAAACACAGAATACAGAAAAGCAAGGTTGAGGTGGTTAGAGTCTGATTAGCAGGGGCACGGTTAACTGGACAAATCTTATTAGTCTTCTTGGATGTAGGAAGCACAAAGATCACCATGTGTACATGGCAAAGGCTTTGTGGTCAAAGGTAACCCTTGGTTTTGTGAATGGGGCCGAGCTGGTCGGTCTTTTCTCAGGCTAGGGTGTCCTAGTCACACCACCTTTCTCAGATCCTCCTGCAGAGAAACCACAGGCTTTCATGACCTCATTCTTCAAAACCAAACATTCAAATTCCATTTAAAAAAAAATAGATTTTATTTATTTACTTGAGAGAGAGAGAGAGAGTGAGTGAGAGAAAGAGCAAGGGGAATGGGAGAGGGAGAAGCAGACTCCCCACGGAGCAGGGAGCCCGATATGGGACTCGACCCTGCGACTCCAGGATCATGACCCAAGCCTAAGGTAGACGCCCAACTGATGGAGCCACCCAGACACCCCCCAAATTCCCTTTGAGTAGGGCCCACAAATGACCACAGTGCCATGAAACAGAAACCAGAGCTGACAACACAAAAGACATTTTGGAAGCAATAGACAGCGTTTGTGTCCTAACTCTGGCCATTTGTTATCTGAGAGACCTAGAGCAGATCTTTCCACATTTCTGGAACTGTGTTTCCTGAAGATTCTGGAGAACACATGTGCACGAATCTCAGTGAAATTTCTTTATCTATCCTTCAATTTCTCGCTGGGCAAGTGACAAGATGTATTTATTGCTGGTGTGCCAGTGAACTGCTTAGAATTCAATGGCATGGCAGACAGAAGGCTGCCGGCAAATGCTCTGTCAGCTGAAGCAACACTGAGACACACTGCTCAGGTAGGAGGATTTGCTCCACACAGCCTTTTCCACACACGAGGAGGGCGTTAGGAGCTCTGCTTCCCAGAAGCTGATGCTGTGGGTGTCTGAGGGGCTGAGACTTGCCGGAAGAGAGGACGGCAGATAAAGGTGTAACTGAGTGAAAAAAAATCCTACTGCATGACCTTCACGTTTTTATTAGCTCTCTCTGTTTAAAAGATTTTGTTTATTTATTTGAGACACAGAGAGAGAGAGAGGCACAAACAGAGGGAGCAGCGGCAGGCAGAGGAAGAGGGAGAAGCAGACTCCCCACAGAGTAGGGGACCCGATATGGCGCTTAATCCCAGGACCCTGGGATCATGATCCCAGCCAAAGGGAGACGCTTAACCCTTGGAGCCACCCAGGCGCCCTTTTATCAGCTCTCTTGTCCTGGTTCACCAGAGAGACTACGACTAGAGAAAGGATAGAGGATTCAGACCTCTAGGTTTCCCACTTATATTTCCTTGTCTCTGAGGGACCGATCCCAGGAACATGAACCATGGCTACAGACAGCTTTGGGAAGAACAAATCCAGGTAAAGGCTGATTGCCCATCGTCTGCCACAGCCCCTGCTGGGCAGTGGTTTTAAACTCAGTGAGCAAATGCGTGGTGGTGCCTGCAAGAGAGAAACCGTCCCCCTGGAGACCGGCGGGGAGGAAATGGTGAGAGAGGAGCAGGAAACACTGAGTGAGACACAGATGAAGTGAGGGGTGGGGGAAAAAAGAGAGAGTGAAAATTCGTTCAGAAAGGCCACTTTATTGATGGAGAAGAAACTGAAAGGAGCTCTCCACAGCCCTCCCTCACTCACTTCAGTGGCTTCACGGGGCGTCTGAGACCGGCGTGGGCAGGCCTGTTGCCACACGGGCTGGGCCGAGGGGCCAGCTCCGTGCCGCCTGCCCACGTCAGGCGGCCACATACAAACACATCACAGCTCATGAAGACTTGCAAATGCACCTCAGAATTCCCCAAATGGTTCCAGACATTTTTTTTTATATTGTACAAAATATGGTAAGTAGGAAAGATCAGCTGTGCTGTTGACACCTGCGGGACGTCCTTTTAGGATTACCGTCCCTGAAACATTATTTTTTATTGCAGTGAAACCTCTAGAAGGTAGAGCTGTACAAAAAAAAAACAACAAAAAAAAAAAAACCCCAAAAACAAAAAATCTAAACAATTTTAAGAAGAGCAGCAACTTAACACTGCTTTAGTTCATTTAAATTTTCTTTCTCAAAAATACATTCCTAAATATACAAACTATACAATCTTGTCATTTTAATGCTGGTTTTCGTTTTTTTTTTGTTTTTGTTTTTGTTTTTTTAATAATAATAGAACCCAAACTAAAAAAAAAAAAAAAAGTCTGTTCGTCTTCCAACCGACGAGAGCGCTAGAGGGATTGTGACTCAGTACCTTCATATAACACCACATAAATAACTTTAGCCACAGTCTACGTTCACAGCGTGGTCAGTGGAACAAAGGAAATACTTTTCTGGCGACTAGACATCGTCTGCAGAGAGCGTCGGGATATTCATCCGAGGCTGCGTGAAAAATGCCATCTTCTCTCTGCAAAAGAGACCAGCCCTTCAGAGCAGGGTTTTCAACCTCATTTTATGGGTATTAAAAAAAGAAACAAAAAAAACTTTATTTATTTGACAGACAGAGATCACAAGCAGGCAGAGAGGCAGGCAGAGAGAGGAAGGGAAGCAGGCTCCCTGCTGAGCAGAAAGCCCTATGCGGGGGCTCGATCCCAGGACCCCGAGACCATGACCTGAGCTGAAGGCTGAGGCTTAACCCACTGAGCCACCCAGGTGCCCCATCACTTTATGGATATCACAGGCAGGCTCTCTCTTAGTTGCAGGGGTTGTCCTGGGCATTGTAGGAGGTTTAGCAGCATCCCTGGCCTCCAGCCACTTGGTGCCAGTAGCAGCCACAACCCCCCACCCCTCCCTGCCTTTCTTCCAGTTGTGACAACAAAAAAAGGTCCCCAGACACTGCTAAATGTCCCCGTGGTGCCCAGTCACCCGTGGCTGAGAACCACTAGTTTAGGGACATTAGTAGGACCAGCCCTCTTCAGTTCAAATCACGGGCCTGAGTTTGAAAGGGCCCTCGGGCCACCTGCAGTGTTCATTTGTTTGTTTTAGATTCCCAATTGGTTAAATATTAAGAGGTGTCCAAATACAGTTAAACAAATGACAGTATATTTTAAATGTTTCTATTCCAGAAAGGCACGTTTCCTTTTTTTTTTTTTTTTGGAGCACATATAAAACCACGAGTGCCTTATCTAGGAGGATATCATGAGTCTAAATGCAAGGGCCGCTGTGAATGGCAGGCCCTGGCCAAATGGCATTTGGGGCCCTCTTGAGATGTGCCTAGATCCAGGTGGGCAGAGGCAGAGTCAGGGAGGCCCGGCCAAAGCACCTGTCACCCCCAGGCTTATTTATCCTTCAGCCAATCCTCCGTAATTACCAGTGATGGGAACGATCAAAGGAAAGCCTGGAGCAGGTGGCTCACGGGTTCAACAAGAGGGTCTAACCAATTAGCTCAAGCTGTGTGGGGACTGATAAAGACAGCTGAGGGAGAGCACCACGTGCTCCCAGATCGCCAGGGGCGGTGTGGCAGAGGGCGCACATCTGTTACAGGGAGCGCTAATGCTCTGCTGGTGGAGGGAGCACAAGCCGGGGCTGGGCAGACGGAGGCTGGGGAGGCTGCGTGTGAAAGGGCAAGGTGGGCAGGCTGGGGGCCCACCTGCTTACCTGAAAGACTGCACTTCCGGGGGCTCCTTACAGCTCTGGCCTCGAAGCCTGTGCACATCCTTGGCGGCTGCCCGCATCATCTTGTCTGTCTGGAGCTCACCCTTGTGCTCTCCTCGGTCCATCTGTAGGGCAAAGCAAGTGGGGCTGTAAAGTAGTACAGAGTCCTCAGGGCCTCTAGAAAGGGGTCAGCCAATGACAACTTCCTAGCACGAATGAGGAGTCTACTGTAGACAAAAAGAGGGTCACAGAATGGGCTCGCCCACTCCTTCCTGTTCCACAGCAGGATCTTCTGTTCAGAATGGTGAGGAGACACGATCCCACTGTCCGTCACGGTGGACAGGTTTTTAGGGCCAGGGAACTGACTATCTGTGTGGTAAGGAGATGAGGGCTGCCTAATGAGGGGTGTGCTACCTTTCTAATCCTCAGGGCCATAAAAAGGTACATTTTATAATTACTTCTATATTATAGATGCGGAAATGGAGGCTCAGGCAGGTTAAGAAATTTCTTTAATTTCAAACCACTAAGAAGTGGCAGAAATCCAATTCCAATCATTCAGCTGCACTCAAGGGCTCTAGGGACGCTGCACCCCTTCTTTCTTTTTTTTTTTTTTTTTAAGATTTTATTTATTTATTTGACAGAGAGAAATCACAAGTAAGCAGAAAGGCAGACAGAGAGAGAGGGAAGCAGGCTCCCTGCTGAGCAGAGAGCCCGATGCAGGACTCGACCCCAGGACCCTGAGATCATGACCCGAGCCGAAGGCAGCAGCTTAACCCACTGAGCCACCCAGGTGCCCCTGCACCCCTTCTTTCTTTCTTTCTTTTTTTTTTTTTTAAAGATTTTATTTATTTATTTGACAGACAGAGATCACAAGTAGGCAGAGAGGCAGGCAGAGAGAGAGGAGGAAGCAGGCTCCCTGCTGAGCAGAGAGCCCGATGTGGGACTCGATCCCAGGACCCTGAGATCATGACCTGAGCCGAAGGCAGCGGCTTAACCCACTGAGCCACCCAGGTGCCCCTGCACCCCTTCTTTCTAATGCAAACCCCTGTACGCACTTTTGAGAATAAACCACAAAGAGCCTTAAAATACCCATGTACCACATACTTGAAAACACTGCAATGAAGATGGAATTTTGGTCAATGAAGTCATGATTTTTTTTTTTTTTAGATTTATTTATTTGAGAGATAGGAGAGAGAGAGAGAGAGAGAGAGAATCCCCAAGCAGGCTCCTCACTGAGCACGGGGCCCGATGCGGGTCTCAATCCCAGGCCCCCGAGATCACACCCTGAGCTGAAATCAGCTGCTCCAGGGAAGCCATCATTTAAATGGTTCTTTAATGGGAGGTCACTCTCCTCTCTCTCTCTCTCTCAGTCAAATAAATAAATAAAATCTTAAAAAAAAAAAAATAGGAGGTCACTCTCAGACAGTCATGGATATCCTATTCTTTTGCTATTTGAGAGATCCGGTTTCCTCCCTCTCCTCTCTCCCTCCCTCCCTGCTTCCCTTCCTCTTTCTTTTCTTTTTCTTTCTTTCTCTTTGACTTTACCTATTGTAAGGATATGGCATATAAGTAATAAAGTAGAAACAAATAAACCTTTCTGGAACTCCTGAATTACCAGAGTCCATTTGAAGCCCCCAGGTGGGTCCAGACCTCAGGGGCCCACCACCCCTTTCCTACACTAAGGCATTCTCACCTGCACCAAGAGCTGGGACTTCAGCTAGTGGCACTCCCAACAACCCAGGCAGGTGCCCTCTGTAAGGTACTTTGTTTGGCTGCAGAGAAAACTAGCAAGGGTCATTCCTGCCCTGGGGGACAGTCCAGGAGTGGCAGAGATCTTATACGGGAGTTGAAAATGGCGCCTGTGTATTGACCCTGTGTTGCAGCTTTTTCAGGACGGGTTGGGACCTGTCAGCTCACAAGCCCTCTGGTGCCAACGTCAAATTTTTAAGGCTCTAAATATCCTATTGCTCTAAATATAGCTCAAAAATGTAAATTTTTTTTTTTTTAAAGTCATTTAGAAACTGCCAGCTTTGCAGACCCCATAAAGTTGTACCCATCATCCGCTAGCCATAGATAAGATAAACCTCAGGGCCATCAAGGACTGGAAGCCGCCCTCTGGAGCTCTCTGACCCAGACAGTCCTGTGCTGCTGAGGACCAGGTCTAGACGCTACATGCTCCCCATCCCCTGCCCTCCTCTCCTCTAGGTGGCGGCCCAGAGCCCTCACCTTTGGGAGTTCTCCTGCTGGGAGGGACCTCCTCCAGGTGCAAACGTGTTATCTTTGGAGATAGTACTCTGTGCAACCGCTGGAGCAGACGCTGGGGCAGGTCAGTGCTCTGTATCTACTCTATCCAGGTGTGTGCCCCATCACAGATTAGGTCCCCAGGAAGTGTGACTAATAGGCCTTGCACAGACATGGAAATACAGCAAGAGGGCCTGCAGCCAGGTTGAGAGTTAAAAAAGGGATGCCTGGATCCCTCTGCTGATAGGAATAAGAGGCCCTGGGAACACTCTTCGGTGTGCCCTGGGTTTGGAGGCCCTGTCTGAAGCTCTGGCCTCCCGTCCCTGCAGCCCGGGGCCGCCCCCAGGGCAGACCGGGCTGCCCCCTTTGCCTCTTGCGAGGCTCTCACCCGCTTCTCCAGCATCCTCAGCAGCAGGCGAAAACGGTCATCCTCACGCAACCACTGTGGCAACTCCTTCTCCCCGTGGCTCTTGGCTTGTTCAAGCTGCTCCTTGAGCTCCTTCAGCACTGAGATCTCCTGAGTCAGCTGACTGTGCCACGTCCTGGTGGCCTGCAGGTCCAGCTCGAGGTCCAGCGACGTGCGGATCAGGCGCTCGGCGCGCAGGGATTTGACCGATGAAGGCTGCGGGGGAAGCGAGAGCTTTGACTGGTTATTAGAAGGCTGGATCCCATGAGCCCCAACAACCTGCCGCCTTAAACCTCAAATACCTCCCTATTGTTCATTCGAAGGCTTCTATTCCACAGAAATGGGGTTCGCCCTCCCCCAGAGCCTGCCTTGATTTCTCCCACGTCCACGGCTTATGTTTAGTGAGCATTTTTATGTCCCAAGCATGGGGTTGGTGGCAAAGCTGAGGCTGTAGCCCAGGCAGTTGGCCCCAGACCGCACCCACTCACTCCCCACACTGCCCGGTTTCCCGGCTCTCAGTGCCCTCAACGTTCACACTCAGTAAATGGGCTCTTGTCATGATCGTGCTTTGAAGTTGCCTCTCAGTACAGATCTGCCCTCCCTTGAGGGGTGACGTCATGTCTTCCTGACTTTATGTTCCCCTAATGGACATCTGTTGTTTCTGCTTGTCTAGCACCCGCTCCCCTGGTCTGACAGTAACCACCACAGTGATCATCTTCCCTTGGGAATCCACTCCTCTGGTGGTTCTCAGGGGACTCCAGGGACAGGAATGTGACCCGAACCTGGACAGTCAGAACCTCAGTGACCGCTTCAGGGTGAGTTTGTTGTCTAAACCCAGCCAATAACCTGCAATTCTGGCACCTTTGCTGAGCTCCTTGGAAAAAAAGAGTCTTTACACAGAGGTCAAGAAGCCAGCAAGATATAAATCTGGAACTGATCATGGCCATCTTTCCCACCATCTGGGGTGACCCTTTTTAAGAATTAAGCTATCTGCGGGGAGCAGGGCCATGAGATGGGGACTGAAGCTTGACAGTCTCAACAAAGGCTCAGTTCATGCCTGAAGGTAGTCCAGCATCCTGGGGTTTCCCATTTAATGAGCCAGTAAATTCCCTCTTGTATTTTCAAGCTATATTTGAGTTCTTCAGTTATCTGTACATAAACAATCCTGAGTAATACAACCACTTATTCTCCTTCTTGATCAAAAAATTCTGTAATGATTACAGAATAACTATATGATTGAGGGAGGCAGAATTCTCAGTTGGCCTGGAGTTTCCCACTCCCAACATACATGCTCGTAGAATGCCCTCCTCTTCAGTGTTCGGGGCAGGTGGTCTGTGAATATCATGGGATAGCATGCCCGTGATTAAGTAATTCATCAGTTGACTCTGAGTTAAAAAGAGAGATGTTCCTGGGTGGGCCTGACCCAATACAATGAGCCCCGAAATGGTGAACTGGGCCCTTCTTGGAAACAGGTCTCCTGCTGGCCTTGAAGACACAATCTGTACTGTGGAAAGGACCACATGGCAAGGGCCCAAGAATGACCTCTGGGTCCTGTGAGCAGCCCCAAGCCTGAAGCTAGTAAGAAAACACAAGGCGAGGGAGTCTGCCAGCTGAGGGAGGCTGGGAATGAAACCTTCCCTACTCACACTTACACAGGACGATGCAGTCAGTCAGCACCTAGATGTGAGGCTGCTGAGACCCTGAGCGGAGGCTCCAGCTAACCTAGGCCTGAACTCCTGACCTGTGGAAACTATGAGATACTGAATTTGTAGTATTTTAAGGTGCTAAGTTTGCTGTGACTTGTTATGCAGCAACAGAGAACAAACACAAGGGCTGATACAAGGATTTGGGACATGGTACAGAAGACACTACTGTGAGAGCTGCCCTCAGTCAAGGCAGCCAGCACACTTGTGGGACCATGAAGCAACTCAGTGCGGAAGTTCTGTAATGCCCTTCCAGGGAGAGCCCTGTCTAGTCTGTACTCGTAAGTGAGCACGGTCAGGAAATCCAGCTGAGGGATCTCTGCAACTCAAGTTCTCAAAGGAACAAGTGAAGGTGCTTTGTTCTGACTGACATCCACTCCCGGAAACTTGCCCGGACAGGCCGAAGCAGAGACTAAGCTCAGGCATGGAGTGGAAGAAGAACTTAGCGCCCAAGCACCCAGGCCCAGCCTCCGGACTCTCCTGTGTCTCAGATCACAGGGCCTGAAGGAAATGCAGGCTCAGATCCATCTGTCAAGGGCTCCCTCTATCAAGTCTTCCCCTTGGCTAAGAGGAAGAAGAAGGGAAGAAGGGTGAACTGTGAGGGCCTGTCTTGACAGGGAGTTGTAGGCAATGGAGGGGGAGCAAGCAGGTGCTTCCAGAGGCATTTCTCCTGGAGCGGATCATGAAACACTTGTTCTAGAATCTTCCAAGGGGCTTATTATAATGCAGTTTCCAGGACCCCACCCCTACTGCCTGAATGAGACTGTCTGGGAGTGTGGCCTGAGAAATGCGCATTGTTAGTAACCTCCCCAGAAGACTCCCCGTGCTCTTGAGACTGCAGCACCAGCTACAGCAGATGGGGGTGGAAAAGGGGAACCCAGGCTGGCAGTGGGCCAGCCCCTACCACTGGAGGCCAGGTCCATATTCCTGGGCAGCCAGCCATGTGCACCCTCTTCTGGGTGGCTTCCTTTCTCCTGCACTCTCTAGTTCCAAAGACTGGGGGGCACAGTGGTGACACACAAAGGACCTACTCCTGGTTGGCAGGAGTCTGCTGTTGGCAGCCAGTCTGTGGGAGGTCTGTGGGAGGAGCCCTTCCCTGACTGGGGCCGCTGGCACTTTCTCCCTGCGCCTTCTTTTTGTTTTGCTCTCTCTACTTTCTGACATTCCAACTCCTGTTTCTTCGAGTTCTGCAAACTCCCCAGAACTGCCGGGAAGTCTGTCTATACTGACAGCCCAGAGTGGGAAGGGCCCGTGTGCATCTCTGCAGCTCTGACTTGCAACCAAGTGTGCATATCAGGAGTCAGTCCTTTGCCTAACATGGTCCCAGCCTGATCTCTGAGCCAAGACCCATCAGGCAAGGGGAGATTTCTCTACAAAGGCAGCTTGTGGCCTCTTCCCAGTGCTTTTCCAGCTGGACTGAGAAGCCCGTTTGCACCTCCCCGCTTCTGGCTTGGAGGTGTCCAGCTTCTCTGCCAGCAGGGTGGGCTGTCAGAACATTTGCTCAGTCAGCTGCATGACGCGCTGGGCAGAGTCATGCAAGAGGCAGCTTCCACCAGCCTGGGACACCCTGAGTTGGTTAGTTCTTTATGACTTTGATTTCTACTCTGGAAGACAAGGATAAGTATGCACACTCTGGACCTAACCTATTCAGCATCACAATGATGTGACATTTGCCCTCTGACACCTCCCTAGTGCCTACACACGCCCTGGGTTCATAAACACTGCCACACTTGCAAAGGCAACCTTCTTCACACAGGGGCTGAGAAGAAACGGTCAGACACAGGGGCATGTGCTTGGGGAGATGACCAACAGCTCCGAGGGGACTGTCTTACCCGCTTCATCCGGACACTGCGCCGCTCCAGGGAGTTTCGAACAAAAGGTGGCTTCTTGGACAGCGTGGAGCTGTCGCTGTCACTTCGGTTCAGCTGCAGGAGATAAGTCCTGGGAAGTTAATTAGAACTCGAGTACGTCTGGAAGGCACACTGTGGCCAGAAGGGTGGTGGGGTTGCCACGCAGTTGGCAGTGCTGTGGGGCTGTCACCACATAGACTGACTTCAGGATCTCATGGCCCCTGGACCTAGCACAGCAAGGCTGTTTGCATGGACTCTTCCCTGTCACCCACAGAGCCACTGGCAAGACACACGTGGCTGAAATGTCTAAGTCAAGATGGGCGGGCACAGACTCTGTGAACTCTCCCCTGCTCATGTCCTCTCCCCAGAGGACCAACACTTACTCTCTGTGGCCGGAGATCACGCTTTTGTACCAAGAGTGCCCCTGACTGAGGAAGACAGGAGAGGGAGGCTGCAGCGACTCCACGATCCAGGATACACAGCCCAGGGGTTTCTTTCTCGAATCACATTTGCAGGGCAGGGCGGTGCAATGGCCACGGCCTGAGGCAACAGAGCCCTCCAGAGAAGTTCTTTGTGCCATTACTTTTGTGGTTACTGATAATTATTAGTAATAATGTTATTTTTCTGTATTATTAATAACTATATATAATTTATATATTTATGTATAAATAATTTATAATTAATTAGTAATATTAATAAATGTTATCAATCTGCAATGTTAATGGGCACAGGAACCCCAGGGATGTAACTGACAAAAGCTCCTGCAGGAGGCAGAATCTGGATCAGAATCAGGAAGAGAATAATAGAAATAATCATATGGATTGTGCCACGTGCTTTATGGACAGTACATCTAATCTTCACACAGTCCTAATGGAGAACATTAAGGCCCAGGGAGACTTAAGAATTTTTTTTTTTTTTTTTACAAACCGCAAGGCTGGTGAGCATCAGAACAAGAGTTCCAAGTCTGGTCAGTCTGACTCGAGGCCAGGTCCTCTCCTAGCCCCCAGGATGCACGGAGGGCCCAGAGTTGAAACTACATACAGATGGAGGTGTGGACCATCTTGACTGGGATGGGTGTGTACAATGGCTCGATACTCATACCAGGAGGCGGCTTTATCCCACACTGCTCCCATCCCAAGGCGACCCTCGCAGACTGTGCCATACCACCTAGCCATACCCATCAAAACCATTGATCCTGAGGTGGTAGCTGCTCACGGGTCAATGGTGATATTAGAGAAGAGTGACGAAAGCCACATTAGATCCTAAACTTATCTCTTCCTCGTGTAAAGATGTTTTGCTGCATTCACTCTCAGCCATGGTAGAGAATATTGTTGCTCTGTAATATTTCTATGTAATAACTAGGGAAACCAGCAATGAAGATGTGAAATATCTGACAGTCCGAGGCAGCTAGTTCAGGAAGGCGAGTCTTGGAAGAACTGTGTTCATCAGGTCAGGGTGAGCCGAGCATGTGACAGTACCGCGGAGAACTCTCCAAGTGTCAAATACACAGGGGCTGTGGAGAGCTGGAGGGAGTATAATTAAATACACTGTCCCTACACTCATGGACTTCAAGTTCAGCGGTGCGCCCGATCCAGGGAAACTAACCAAATGACACCGGCTGTGCTGAAGATCAAAGAAGGGAGAAGCCAGCAGAGGACACTTGGTATGCAAAAGTGTGACACCAGGCCAGCAGAATAGACAAGGCTTCAATAGACTGAGGGACAGCAAAGGAAGTCCTTCAGGCGGTGGCTCTGAGTAATAGGAAGACTGTGGGTTCTCCTAGCTTTGCACCTAATAAGCTGCATGACCCAGAGCAAAGTGTTCTGACTTTCTGAGTCTCGATTTCCGCATCTGTGAAATGGGGTAAACACAATTTACCTTTGCAGGCTTGTTTCTGAGATCAGAGGACACAGAAAACATGTGCTTTTTTGTGGGAGAGGTTGCTGCTTAGCATCCCAGACCCCATCCCATGCATGGGGAAAGCCGCAGCTTAGGACTCAAGGTGGGAGACAAAGCCCACCCTACATGAAGGAGGCTGGCAGTGCCGGAGTGTGCCTTTCCTGGCCTCACTTGCAGCTACAGTAGGCACAGACATGGCTTTGCCCATTGGATGCAACTGTCCCAGGCTCTGAATCACAACTTGGTCAGCTGTACCCAATGCTCTGTGACTGGGCCTCTCAGACTGGACAAGCCCACCTGCTTCTGTTGCACGAGCATGCCATACCTGTACCTCAGGGAGGTAAGGAGAGGT
Source organism: Mustela putorius furo (assembly GCF_011764305.1). Lineage (NCBI taxonomy): Eukaryota > Metazoa > Chordata > Mammalia > Carnivora > Mustelidae > Mustela > Mustela putorius. The sequence goes on from NW_025421294.1 coordinate 40,864,716, forward strand.
GACAGCAGCAGGCAGAGTGGCTCTGGCCTCTGTAGGGCAGGAGCCTCTGGGGGAGAGATCAGTGTCAAATCCGGTGGCAGCAGTGGGACCAGCTGGGCCAAGTTCGGCAGCAGCTCTGGCTGTATCCTCACCTGACTGGCTGTGTGGGACATTTTGGCTGGGGTCTGGCCTGCCCTCTTCCCTTCTGATTTCTGAGGCTGGTTCTGCAGTTTTCCCACTCGTCCAGTGAATATGTGAGCTACTTGGTTTCTTTTCCAAAAGACTGTTTCCTGCAATAGCGTTCACAGTCTGTTTCTGTTGCTCCCATGAAGAACCTGACTGGCATAAGGAACTAGAGTGCCCTAAGTCCCAGACTGGGAAACATGGAGCTGTCTGTGTCCCAGAGGGGAGGCTGGGGCCCAGACCCCAATCCCAGTATTTCCTGTTGAGAATTTGGTAATACTCATTTTGTGGGTCCAAAATGGAGGGTTACATTGTTACCAGACTGTATGCCAACAGAGTTTTAGGGGAAATGATAGGAAGAAATTTAGGCTATTGTACCACTGGCTTCTTCCTGCAGCCTTCAGTAAGATTTTACAAGATGAGATAACCTTGGGAGGAAGTGGGACGGTCAGAAAGCGAAAGAGGAAAAATACAGGTATGCCTGCTTTCTGAAAGTTTGCGGGACGTCACTTTGCCTTTACAAAAGACCCACGTTAGGACCTGTTTTTGCTAGCTGAAAGGAATGTGAAGAGGATTTTCACTTTTATGAAAAAGAGAAAGAACAAGGCTCAGTGTTGGATTTGCAGTGAGCCCTTAGGGAGGCAGCAGCACCCTGAGGATGATGGCGCACCCCCCACTCTCCTTCCCCAAAACTACACTGAGCATCTCAGCAGCCAGCTCCCATTGCTCTCAACTGTGTCTGAGAGCATCTGTGTATTATCTTGATTTATGCTGTGCTATCTTTCAGTGAGATGTATCAGAAAGGTATCAGAAAAGCCTCTTTGAGGTTACTTTTTAGGTCTGGGGATGTTAAAAAATTTTCCATAAAAATTATGGTAACTGCTTCTTCACCTTTTGTCACTTTGGCTTTGCTGTGAGAAAGGCCCCTTTTGCCTGTTGCATGGAACACACGCCGCCTAGGGATTTCTTAATTTGCAGCCTTGCAGGGTTGGAAACTGGTCCGGATAATGAAACAGGGGAAGGGGCCTCTGTGGTGCTAGGTGTGTTACAGTTGCTTATTAAACAGCTTCAGAGATCCTGGTTATTTGAAGATGCCAATCCTGGGAAAGGGCCACTTAACATGAATCCATATAAACAGGGGACCAGGGATGCCTGGATGGCTCAGTCAGTTACATGTCTGATCCTGGAATCTGGGGATTGAGTCCTACATTGGGCTCCTTGCTCAGCAGGGAGCCTGCTTCTTACTCTGCCTGCCCTGCCTGGCGCTCCCCCTGCTTGTGTGCTCTCTTTGACAAATAAATAAATAAAATCTTAAACAAACAAAACAAAACAGGGGACCAGAATCTTATAGTAAATATTGGGGGTGAAAAACTTCGTGTCTAGTTGGAAAGGGGAAATACTTTAACAAACTTATATCTTCTACATTCCATTTGACAAAATTACAATTGCATTCTTTAATTCTGATGAAAAAGAATGAATCAAACATGAATTTCTTTCGGTGTGATTTTTCTGACAAGTGGTGTTCTTTACTTTATGTCTGAATTCCACTGCACAGTCATAAAGCCAGTAATTTTGCCCAAACCAGAGGATTTTATCCATTCATCCTAAGGGCTTTTCTAAATCCTTCAAATTATTCACATTTGCAACAGGAGTTGGATTTTTCTCTTCTTCAGCTGTGAGTGGCTTAACTGCTGGATTCTCCACATGTGATTCACGAATCCCCTGAGGTCAACATTCCCTTCAGGGACTTCAGGAAACTCTGTACCTTTCCCGGGATATAGCCACCGTGACATGTTTACAAGCTCAATTAGCTAAAGGCGGGACACAGAAGGAAGGGATTTACGTTATTTTTGGGAGGGACTAAGGGAATGTTTTTGTGGGAATAACTGGTGTACCTTGTAAACTGGTGACACGATCATATTATAAAAAAATTAGCTTCTCTACTCAATCTTAGAATTTTGGCAGTGGATACTGAATCCCCTCAATATCCCCTGTTCCTCCTAAATTACAATGGACGGCTAAGTGTCAGGTTGACGACATAGGCTGGGTTGCATGGACTTCTCCTTCTCTGATGACTTACTGGAACATTAGACACAGAAGGTTCTGTCTTTGCTTCTAGTTACTGTTCGCTGGTTCTCCATGGTAGAGGGTAAGGAAGGATGTTGACCCAGGACTCAGGGGAAGTGTGCCTGTGTTATATCTGTGCCATCCCTGAGGAAGGCTGGGACCCTCTCAGACATGGGAAGGGCTCAAACCCTCCATTTATAGTGGAATGAGAGAAGGAGGCAGGCCTGGGAAGGGGTAGCCTAATGAGATGGATACACAGGGAAAGGGACGAGGGAGCACGAGCCTACTGCAGGACTTCTTAACTCCAGTGCAGCCTGTAAGAGAAGGCTGGCAACCAAAGCAGGTAAAGAGGGCCAGGCGGCCAGAGTGAACTTGCCAGCCCATCCCCTCCAACCATCTAAGGGCAGATGCCCCCACTGCTTAGCTCTAGCCCCCTGCTGCTGTGAGAGAATGTGCAGCCCATGGGGACAGGCAGTTTTTCTTTTTCTTTTCTTTTTTTTTTTTCAAGAGAAACTCGAATTTTATGTAAAATCTCTTCATTTTTATTTTATTTTTAATCGCCTTCCCTGACTTTTCAATGTTAGCGACAGGTTCAATGAAATCCAACCAACCAACCTGCGGCTACGTAGTATGGACATGTTGCCTTTTTGCAACCTCAGACTGCATGCTAGGATCACCCTGCAAGTGGCGAAGGAATGCCCGTTTGGGGACAGGGAGGGGCCAGTCTGATCTCAGCAAGTGGTTGTGTAGAAGGGAAGGGCAGGCTGTGAAGAAGGAGGGGAGAGCTGGAGGGAATGATAAAGGAAACACTGGCCTTGCACAGCTTACCAAGCTTTTCCCATACTTGCTCTAATTCAATCCCTGGGAACAATCCTTTGAAGTCGCTGTATTAACTCTGCATGCAGTAAGGTGTTAACTTGCCCGAGGACAGCTGACAAAGTAAGATGCATCAGGATTTGCACCCAGAACTATGTGAGGCCCCAGCCTCTCATGACTCCTCGGGGGAAGCAGGTGTCCTAGGAGAAGAGCAGTACCGTGCATTTGCTTACCCGGCACACATACTGGCTTTGGGGTCCCGGGGAGAAGGTCTTAGAGCGGATGATGGTGCTCCCCCGCAGAAAGGGTCCTGGGGATGGTGCGCCCACCCGGCGGTCCTTGGGCCGCACCACTGTGGGAGAGGGGGCCGGGGTCTCTGTGTTGGTCTCTTTGTCCACCTGAAGAAGAAGTCAGATCTTTGAGGCTATTTGTATCCACAGTGTCTTGGCCACCAAGCTGAGGCTCTTGGAGCAGACTCTCCAGCTGCTCCCCACTCCCATCATCTGGCCGTTGACCCACAGATACAGCTGGGGGTTTTGTGCCAGGACAGCACCCGAGTGCTGGGCGGGCCTCTATTCCTTCATGTGGCTTGGAGCATATTCAGTCCCCAAATAAGCTCACTTGAGCAGTATGTGGACGGATGTCCTCGACTTCATGCCCTCAAGACGTGTATGCCAACCACATTTTGACAAAGCCACACCCAAGGCCTCCAGTGCTGCCGCCAAGAACCGCAGATGCTTCCCTGGAATTACGCAGGCAACCCACAAATCTCAGTCTTTCAACCCGGGGAGCAGGTTTTCTACTGTCCCTTTACAGGGGGCACCAGCAACAGACAAGCAAACAAGAACACCTGAATGCAGAGCCCTGCTGGCCTACAGTGCCTTTGCGTAATTTTGAGAAAGGCACCCCTTCTGACTGCAGAGGCTGTAAAAAGACTACTCCGGGCATGGAGCAGCTGGAAGGCTGCCCGAGATTCTTCTCAGCCCCTCTCGGCCAGGCACCTTTGTGCAGTGCGCAATCCGCAGCTCCACCCAGGTGCCCTGCTCGCCCACAACAGGTTGCTCTACTTCCTGCTGGAGCAGAAGACAGAGAGCTCTCTGTGGAGATTGACTCTGGTTATTGTGATTAACCCTTGCACAGCAGGGAAGGAGGTGGTGAGGTGAACCTTACCGGACTCCTTTTTCCTACTGTACTTTGGGTAGATCCAAACAAAGAAACAAGAAACACATTCCTTTGAAACTTAAGAATGTGTCAGTGAGGCTGGTATTATTGTATCCATTTTAGAGATGAGGAAATGAAGGCTGGAAGGGACGAAGTCACCTGCCTAAGCCTGCACAGCGAGAGAGTAGCAGAGCCAGCACCTGAACCCAGACCCAGCTGGCCACAAAGCTTGAGGTCAGCCTGGAGATACGGGAGGAGCAGAGGGCAGGACAGAGGAGGGGAGAGCCAGCCTCTCCTCCTTTATGGTCACTGAGATGCCCTGCAGTACAGGCAGGGGTGCTGCTATACAACCTTCTACAGGTCACCCCATTCCGAGGGCCCCCAAGGCTGGAGGCGCCTTTTTGGAATGCCTGGACTCAGGCACCGAGGGCTGTTTCCCCAAGACAGACCTTCCGGCCTCTCTGGTCCTGCCTACCTTTAACGCTGGGCCCTCGTCCCTATCAGGTGAAGCTTTCTCAGCGAAAACATCCTCTCCCTCTTCCTCCTCTTCCTCCTCCTCCTCCTCGGCCACCGCTTCGTTCTCGCTGGTCTCCTCGTACCTCCTGTGATGACAAAGAGCTTTGGTTACCAGAGACCACTCTGATTTGCTCGCTTGCCTCTAAATGCACCTCGGGCAGGGCTTCCAAGCCTTTTCACAGCTGAGGACACATTTAAACAAACAAAAGTGAGGTCTAACTGTTGTACAACACAATGCATTTTCATTGTATAGTTTCATTTGGCCAGCGTATTCCCAGCCGATGTATTCCCCCGTGTAACTACTGCCACACTCGATACAGAACATTCCCCGACCCTACATGGTTTCTTGTACCCTCTCCTACATAACCTTTCCTACCCCCAGCCCACCACTGATCAGCTTTCTGTCCCTGCAGGTTGAGTTTTCTAGCATTTTGTAAACATGCAATTAGACAGTATGTGTTCTTTTGTCTCTGGCTTCATTCTCTCCATCTAAAGTCTCTAAGATTCAACTATGTTGGTGACTGTATCGGCAGTTCACCCCTTTTCATTGCCGAGTGGCATTCTCAATGACATGGATACATCACAATTCATTCAGCTATTCATCTGTCTGGTGAGGAACATTTGAAAGACTTCCATTTCTTGGCAATTATGAATAAAGCTTCTTTTCTTTAAAAAAAATTATTTATTTCAGAAAAAGAGAGAGAGAGTACACATAAGCATGAGGGGGAGGAGAGGCAGAGGGAGAGGCAGACACTCTGCTAAGCAGCGAGTCTGATGTGGGGCTTGATCCCAGGATCTGGGATCATGATCTGAGCTAAAGGTAGGCACTTTACTGACTGAGCCACCCCACCACCCCACTCCTCTTTTTATTTTCTTCAGATTTTTAAATTTATTTACTTGGGAAAGAGCTAGAGCACAGAGGCAGAGGGAGAAGCAGGCTCACCAGATATGGGGCTTGATCCCAGGACCCTGGTATCATGACCTGAGCCAAAGGCAGCCGCTTAAATAATGGAGCCACCCAGGGGCCCCTATTTTTTTCTATATGGATATCTGATGGTGTTCTGGCACCATGTGCCAGAGAGTTTATTTTTGGTGATACTTTTCATGATTATTCCCTTCGGACGTCAGGGCTGGGAGGAGTCGTGACAAATAGACTGCATTTGTTAATTACTAATTTATCTTTAGTCCCATCTTCTCAAAGACATACATAATCACCAGTCTTCTTCTTTTTTTTTTTTTTTAAAGATTCTATTTATTTATTTGAGAGAGACAGTGAGAGAGAGCATGAGCGAGGAGAAGGTCAGAAAGAGTAGCAGACTCCCCATGGAGCTGGGAGCCCGACACGGGACTCGATCTGGAGACTCTAGGATCATGACCCGAGCCGAAGGCAGTCGTCCAGCCAACTGAGCCACCCAGGCGTCCCCATAATCACCAGTCTTCTGATCAGCAGGAGAAGGAACTGAGCCCAAAGCAGAGAATCTGACATCCAGTTAGCTGGCTCAGTGAGACTGTGGATAAGCACAAAATCTCCTTTGGGATTTTCCCGATGAGGAGAAAAGATCTTGGATCTCCAGCCTCATGACTAAAACCTCCCCTGCCCTTAGATGGGGACCAGTGCTAATGGACACCCCTTGCTCTCCCTCCCACAGCTTCTTGATCTACTCATAAAAGGGCCATTAAATATGGGAACACACGATGAGCACCTCCTTAAGAATCTGGCAGATGCCACATCACCCAGCATTTACGGAAGACTTAATAAGCACCAGGGGCCACGCTAAGGCCTTACAACAACACTGAAAGCAATTCCTGTCTCCATTTTACAGATTTAAAAGCCAGGATCAGTGAATTTCTAGGTCCCATCCAGTGTCACACACCACGAAGGGGGCAGCCAGGTTTTCCATCCAATCTGTCCAACCCCACTAAGTGCTTGACCACCAGGGAAGTCTTTTCTTTTTGACCGTGAACCTGATTTAAATATTTCCGGAAAGGAGAACCGAAAAATCTCAATTGTCATGAGAAACATGATTAAAGTCGACAACATCTTTTCACCCTTTAGAGTGGCCAAATATAGAGAAGGCATGGGAAACGGAGTATATGCCAGAGCAGCCAGTTTGCACAGTGCAGTGTAGCAGTATCCACTGTAATAAAACATGGACGTATTTTTGATGAAGAACTGTAGTTAGACTACATGTAGTATCAGAAAGGGTGTAGGGTTAAGGGTAGTCTTAATTACTGCTGGTGGGACCATCTTATTTGAGAACTATTGTGCAATGCCTATTAAAATGTAAAGCACACGTGCCCTGGTACCCCACAATACCATTTCTCAACCTCTGCCCTAGACACACACACACACACACACACACACACACAAGTTCCCAAGGAGGCAAACACAGGATTTTCACCCTAGTATTGTGTGTGATTACAGTCTCTTATATTTTCTAATACTCTTAGAACTTCGTTTTGCTTGTGGATCTTAAGAAAGTCCAGGCTTGTGATTGTGGGCACTAAATAAAGCTAAACAAATACAAGGAGGGAGTAACTATGGCATCCTGGCCCTTGGGTGCTGAGAGAACAGAGTGGAAATTAGAACAGAGGGCCAGTCTTTGGGGGACCCCCACATAGGACTCTGCAGCGGAGCGGACACAACGGAGTTAGTTAACATTCCAGGCCAAAAGAAGCCTCCAGTCTTGGGGGGAGGAGGCCTGCAGATGGACTGACTCCAGCACAGCAGCTCTGGGATTCCCAGTCCTCTTTGTAAGTCAGTGTCTAGGGAAGTTTGAATGGCAGGGGTGGGGAGAGAGGGGGCTGAGAAGGGAGAGAGAACAGAAGGCAGTTGCTAGGGGATGGCTTGAAAAGTCTCACCACAAGCTTGGAATTTGGCAGAAACCACTGATCTTGTGCCAGGGTTTTGGAAGACAGGTCCTGGGCCTAGTTCCGGCATCAGACCTTTGCACAGCCCAGCCCAGCCCAGCCCAGCGGTGTGCCACAGAGAGAGAGAGAGAGAGGGAGGAAGGAGGAAAGGGGAGGGAGGAAGCGTTGGAAAGGGAGAGGAGAGACAGCGAAAGAAAGGGACATAGGGAGGGAGAGAGAGGGAAAGAGAGAAACTGAGACCGTTTCGAGTGAGCCCTAAAACAAACAAATGAACATACGAAAATTCAGGAACCTTGCCCTACCCTTTAATCGCGTGGAGAAATAAGATGGTAAAAGAGAAGAGTAAAAGTGGGGTGAGGCGGTGAGACAAATCTAGCCCATGGCCAATTTTGGAGAGCCCAAGCTGTGAGTGGTTTTTATATTTTTAAATGACTGAAAAAAAATAAAAAAGAGAATGATATTTCATGACATGTGCAAATGTATATGAAATTCAAATTTCGGCGTTCGCAAGTGAAGCTTCAATGGCAGAGACATGATGGTTGGTGCGTGTGCCACTGAGGACTCCTTTCATAGCACAACCACAGAGGTGAGTAGACACACCAGAATCCGCATGGCTCACGAAGCAGACATTTACTCTCTGGCCCTTTCCAGAAAACCTCTGCTGACCCCTGGAGTGAAAGGTATTAACGAAAGGCCCTTTCTGAGACCCAATGCATAACTGGGGGGAGGTAACAATAATACAGAAGAGCTCCTAAGTGTTTCCTATGGGACAAAGTCTGTGCTAAGAGCTTATCATGCATAATTCTATTCCGTCGGCTGAATATCCCAGAGTTGTGGCCACTCTTTAAATCTGTTATTTCCTGGAGGCAGAAACAGGTTTAGAGCCACGGTTGAAAGCTGCACATTTGGGTCACTCAGGGAGCTTTTAAAAATTCAGTGATGCTTGGCCTCACCCAGACCTAGGATCCCCCAGGAAGCTGATGGAGCCCCCAGCCCTCTGAGTTCAGAGCACGTGCACTGAAGCCTGCCGATATTTCCTCCCAGAGGGCAAATTCACAGGCTCTGGTCACTTCTGAGGTGGAATTTGCCTTCTGCCTTCTGAGCTGGGAGTTAGCAGGCTCTCTTCTCATTTTCTGAGAGATCATTTCTACCATCGACCGAGTGTCCACCATGAGCTTTGGGCTTCATCTTCATTACGGCAGCTTCCCCTTCAGCCCTACACAGCAAGCCCCCCGTAGCCGGTGTGACAGCCCAGCCCGCTTTTCCAGATGAGGCTCAGACGAGGTCACAGTGACTCGCCTGACAACAGCTGCCCTGTGGAGGGCAGTGGCCTGGAGGAAGCCCACTATGGGCTCTGGAGAGTCGGTTATGCTCTGTTTCTAGATCTGGATGCTGGTTACATGGGTACTTTGGTTTCTGAAAATTCACGGAGCCGTACACTTAGGGGAACTTTTAGGTAAGTGTGTCATACCACAAGAAAAAGTTAAAAACGCTTTGTTAAAGGTGACCAAAGCATAATGAAGCTAAGGTTTGAATTTTGGTCTATACCATTGTTTGCTATGTGTCAGGAGACCTCTCTTTCGGGATCCAAGAGACTAAAGAGACTCGAAGCACACAGACAGAAAGCTGTCTCCAGCTCTCCTCTGGATACCGAGAAGTCTCTCTGGCAACACATGTCTTTAATATTGCTGGAACACTGACTAATCTCCCTGTTTAGCAGTGAGAGAAGACCTCAGGCCCAGAGCCTTAGTGAGCAATATGTCTAGGCACGTTTTATTGATTACTGCTTGATTTTCATGACATTTAAACTTTCTATTACCTTCTGAGGCAGACTTGTCTCATGGCCTACCCAGGATCCACTTCCACTGTCTTCCTTGGTAAGACAACCCTGATATTCATTCCCAGCTTTACAGACCTCATTTCCCAGCCTCCCTTGCAGTTAGGTAGACCAGATGGCTATGCGTGCCCAATGAGAATCAAGCAGAAATTGCTGGGTGGGACTCTGAGGAATGCTCCGTGGTTAAAAAGCATACAAGCACATCTTTTATCTTTCCTCTTTTCTGATGCCTGTCTGATGGCTGGTGACTCAGCATCCATTTTGAGCTATAAAGCAGTCTCGGTGATGGCAGTCACCCAGTAAAAAGAGCAAAGTGGAAGGAGAGGAGGAGCCTGGGTTCCCAGCAACACCATGGAGCCGACAGATGAGCCCGGGACTGCTTCCTCCCATTTTTCTTTGTAAGCAACAAAGAAATAAAAGATCTTAATTTAAGCCCATTATTTCTACTCTCTGTTTCTAGCAGTCAAATGCAATTGCTTATTGAAACATCTTCAATTTATGGCAGATTATACCTACTTCTGATATATAGTAATATAAGTCTATTTTTTACCAAAATAAATATAAGTGAGTAAATGCAGACACAAATATGTAAACTAGCACGAGTGAGTTATAGATCACAAAATGACCAATTGGGAAGAAATTTTATCAGGCTATATACAATTTATCTTGGAATAACACAAGTTATGTGCATGGGTCCACATATATATGGATTTTTTTGATAAATACACTACAGTGCTATATACATATCTTCTCTTCCTTATGAATTTCTTAACATTTTTTTCCTAGGGGCACCAGGATGGTTCAGTTGGTTAAGTATCTACCTTTGGCTCAGGTCATGATCTCCCTTTGCCTACAGCCTCCCCTACTTGTGCTCAATGATTCTCTCTCTCTCTCTCAAATAAATAAAATTTTTAAAAAATTAAAAAAAAATTTTTTCTAGCTTATGCTATTGTAACAATACAGTATCATCCATATAACATACAAAGGATGCATTAATGCACTGTTGAGGTTACTGGAAAGAATTCTGGCCAACAGCAGACTGTTAGTGAAGTTTTGGGGGAATCAAAAGTTCTATGTGGCTTGGGGCCCCTAGCCCTTGCACTGTTCAAGGGTCAGTTGTACTGCCTTATTGCCTGTAGAGAACCTGTGAGGAGAGAGGTTCTCCATTTTTGCAAAGGGGAACACTTTTCTTGGTTGCCCTGGGGTTTGGGAATCTCATTACTGTATCCAGGTCCACACCAGATCAGTTCCGGAAGCCCAGGGGAATGCTCCTTACCAGCCGTCTTCCAGGGTCTGCGTGCTGCTCCTTCCCTCCTGCCTCTTCTCCAGCTCCACTGCTGTCTGTTCCAACAGAGCAGACACGGCATCCTGTGGAGACAAAGGTCCAGGCCTTCATGTGCGTGCCACTGGAGCCACCTCACGGGGCAAGAATCGGAGCTCAGAGTGTGACCCTCCCCTTGGATGGAGAATAAAACTGAAGAGCAGAGTGGGTGAGCATCCTGCCCCACAGTCACTTATAAACTGTAAGCACAGCGCTCAGTTCACCTAACTGGCAGTTCTCCTGAGAATAACCCCTGTCCGCTTGGACAGACTTTTGGAAGACAGTCAAGTTTAGTAGTTGAGTGAGGCAGAATTATAGGTCTCTGGCTATAAAGAGATTATAGTGTAGCCGGGAAGACCATCACATGAACTGTCAATAACAAAATAACGTGATATGTAAGAACAAAGGAGCAATGGCAAAGTCAGCTTGGTGCATTCAGGGAAGACTTCCTGGAGGAAGATCATCCATACTGAATGGTGTCTACAGTGAGGAAGTCTGTGTGACTTGAGGAAACTAACCTCTCTGAGACTCTGTTTCTTCTACAGTAGTTTCTAATAACTACCACAAAGGGCTGTTATGAAGATTAATTGAGAATATGTCCATAAGGCATATTGAAGAGTACCGAGCACATAATTAGCATTCAGTAAATGGCAGCTCATAGTAGAGCAAAAACTGCTCTTGTAGTTTTCTAAGCCCATAGTTAATCAGCAAATACCTTTGGTCGTGTGGGCCAGAGCCTGAAAACCCCCTGAAATTTTCTTTTGGGGAAGAGGGAACAGAAATCAGTTGAAGGCCTGGTATACGTCATGCACTGATAAACAGCTTCTGTGTAGCATCTTATTTAATCTTTACAACTATTCTGATAGGTAGAGCTTACAATTATTCCCTTGAGAAATGGGAACAAGGAAATGAATGTGTCTAAGGTTGACGTGACTCACCAAAGGACATGCTCTAGAAAGCAGAGGATATTTTCAAGACCTTTGCCAGCTCACAGACTCCTTTTTAGAGTGAGGGAGACCTAGCTTTGTTGCTTATTGGATGTATGTCCTTAGGTAACCTTTCTGAGCCTTGGTAATGGCACATAATAAACACAGAGGGAAGTGCAGAAAATGAGGAGGATGAAAAAGGAGGTGGGGGGGGTGGGGAGGAAAGAGATTTAATCCTTACCCTTATCCTTAACTGGATGACCTAGCCCATCCCCTCCACTGAAATTCTGGGCAATGACTATCCAGAGTAACCAAGTACAGACTGTTCTTTACATGTGCTTCTTCAAACCTTCCTAATAACCTTTTCAGACTCAGATTAGACATAAAAAAACAAACAAACAAACAAACAAACAAAACCCACAGAGGCTCAGGGAAGTGAAATGATTGACCTGTCACCCAACTAACAATCACCCAGTTCTCTGACTGTCCTTCCTGTGACTTTCTGTTGCCTCTTAGAGCAAGCCTCCACTACGGACCACGATGCAGGGAGTGGCTTCTCAAGAAGGGTTAAAGTTTTATTTTACACAGGTTTCTCCTTCCTACTCCACTTCACTAAAAAAATAACAACATAAATTAAGGTTTTCATCAGCCAAGTTCTATTATGTCAAGCCAAGTACAAAAGGGGAGAGCACAGATGTGGAAGATGTGCAAATGGGAGCTCCCTGCCCCTTAGCACAGTAGCTTGCCCTCCTCTCCTTCTCTGTTCCAATACCCTCGGCTGCTTCCCCCACCTCTGACGCCCGCCCTCCTCCAGTTCTGGGAGAGGCTTTTCCGTCCATCCATCCAGGTGCTGCAGACATAGGAGGGTGGGGCCAACCCCGGACCCAGCTCACCGTGCTTTCAGGCCCTGGGGTGGAGACCTTGGCTCCCACTGGTTTGGGTTCCCTGCTCTGTTTCTTCAAGTATTTGTAGCTCAGGAGGTTGTACCAGCGAGTCGACCTCTCCCCAGACCGACAGACCTCAGCCAGGCTGATCTGGGCGCCTCCCTGTTGAGGATGGGAAAAGGCAAGAGGATAAGCCAGGGCTTGACAAGGTATTCTGGAGGAATTCGGCTCCTGAGGGAAGTAGGAAAAACACCCCCAGAGGGGATGGGAACTTCTGGGAAGAGGAAAGGATGAGTTCTGAATCATTTTCTACAACTCACTCATTTACTAACTTACTCATTCATTGGTTTACTCATTCACCAAATCCTTATTGAACACCCACTGCATGTATTTTTTTGTTAATTATGATAAAAAACATAAAACTTACCACCTCCTGTCCCCCAGTTTTACTAAAATATAACTGACATGTAACATTGTACTAGTTTAAGTTGTACAACATAAAGATTTGGGGGGTGCCCGGTTGGCTCAGTTGGTAGAGCATGTGGCTCTTGATCTCAGGGTCGTGAGTTCAAGCCTCAGGTGGGATGGATGCAGTTTACTTAAAAAAATAAAGATTTGGTAGACTATGTTTTGTGAAGTGATTACCACAACAAGTTCAGTTAACATGCATCACCTCATGGTTATAATTTTTTTTCTTACATGAGAACTTTAAGATCTATCCCAACAACTTTCAAATAATACAGTGTTGTTAATTAGTCCCCACCCTGTACACCAATGGCCACAACTTACTTATCTTATAACTAGATGTTTGTACCTTTTGAATACCTTTTCCCATGTCCACTACCCACCCTCCACCCCCCATTTCTGGCAATGATCAATCTGTTTCTATGAGTTTGGTTTTTCAGATTTCACCTGTAAGTGAGATCACACAGTCTTTGTTTTTCTCTCTCTGGCTTATTGCACTTAATACGTTATCAAGGTCCATCCATGTTGTCATGTAAAATTTGCCCTCTTACTGTTAAGTGGATAGTTCAATAGTGTTTATATTTACATTATGCAATGGATCTCTAGTGCATTTTCATCCTGCAAATTGGAAACTCTATACTCATTAAGCAACTTCTTTTTCTCCTTTTTCTCTTCCCCCGGTCCCGAGTAAACACCACTTTCTGTTTCTATGAATTTGACTATTTCAGATACCTCATATAAGTGGAATCACTCACTGATTTGTCTTTCTGTGACTGGCTTTTTTCATTTACCATAATGTTCTCAAGGTTTATTTGTGTTGTAGCATGGGACAGGATTTTTTCCTTTTTAAGTCTGAATAATGTTCCATTACACACAGAGATCACTTTTTTTTGAGACAGAGTGTGTGTGAGAGCCAGGTTGGGGGGTGTGGGAACAGAGGGCGATGGAGAGAATCCTAACTAGGTTCTGCGCCCAGCATGGGGACCGACGTGGGGCTCAATCTCATGACCCTGAGACTGTGACCAGAGCCAAAATCAAGAGTCAGGACTCTTAACTGACTGAGCCACCCCAGTGCCCCAGAGACCACAATTTTTAATCCATTTATCTACGGACACATATTCGGGTTGCTTCTGTCTCTTGACTATCATGAATAATATTGCTATGAACACAGTGTGCAAGTATCTTTTCAAGACCTTGTTTATGGGGGTGCCTGGATGGGTCTTTGCCTTCAGCTCAGATCATGGTCTCGGGATCCTGGAATCGAGCCTCACATACGCTCTCTGCTCAGTGGGGAACCTGCTTCCTCTTCTCTCTCTGCCTGCCTCTCTGCCTACTTGTGATCTCTGTCAAATAAATTAATAAAATCTTAAGAAAAAAAGACCTTGTGTATAGACCCAGATATGAGATTGTTAGATCACAATGCAATTCCATTTTTAATTTTTTGAGGAACCACCCACGCTTTTCCATAGCAGCCCTAACGACTCAGACCCGATCAACAGTGCACAAGTCTTTTCTTTTTTCTCACATCCTTGCAAACATCTGCTGTCTCTTGTCCCTCTGATAATAAACATTCCAAGAAGGATGAGGCGCTTTCTCACTGTGATTTTGATTTGCATGTCCCTGGTGATTAGTGATGGTGATCATCTTTTTATGTACCTGTTGGCCTTCTGTATGTCTTCTTCGGAAAAATGATGATTTAAATCTTCTGCACGTTTTTAACTTGGATTGTTTGCTTTTTTACTGTAGAGTCGTACAAGTGCTTTGTACATTTTAGATATTAACCCTTTATCAGACACATGACTTGCGGACACTTTCTCCTATTTGGTAGATTGCCTTTTCATTTTGTTGACGATTTCCTGTGCTGTGCAGAAGCTTTTTTTAGTTTGATATAGTCCCACTTGTTTATTTATTTATTTATTTATTTATTTTTAAATATTTTTTTTATTTATTTGACAGAGATCACAAGTAGGCAGAGAGGCAGGCAGAGAGAGAGGAGGAAGCAGGTTCCCTGCTGAGCAGAGAGCCGGATGCGGGGCTCGATTCCAGGACCCTGGGATCATGACCCGAGCCCAAGGCAGAGGCTTTAACCCACTGAGCCACCCAGGCGCCCCCCACTTGTTTATTTTTGCTTTTGTTGCCTGACTCCTTTTTGAAGTCAGATCCAAAAACTCATCACTAAGACCAGTGTAGAAGATTTTGAACAACTCAGAGCTCCAGCAACAGGAGACTGCAGAAATAAACCATAATATACTTACCCAATGGGCTATTATATAGCTATATACAAAAAAATAAGGAAAATCTCTAGGTGCTGATGTGGAGAGACTTCCAGGCTGTACTTTTTTTTTTTTTTTTTAAGATTTTATTTATTTATTTGAGAGAGAGAGAGAGAATGAGAGAGCGAGAGCATGAGAGGAGAGAGGTCATTGGGAGAAGCAGACTCCCTGCAGAGTTGGAAGGCCGATGCGGGACTCCAGGATCATGACCTGAGTGGAAGGCAGTCGCCCAATGAACTGAGCCACCCAGGGGCGCTCCAGGCTGTACTGTTAAGGTGGGGGGGAACCCCACCCAGAACAGCGCAGAATGGAATATGCCGTGCACTACATTTTGTTTAAGAAATGAAAAGGTGGGGCACCTGGGTGGCTCAGTTTGTTAGGCAACTGCCCTCAGCTAAGCTGGAGTCCCAGGAGCGAGTCCCACATATAGCTCCCTGCTCAGCAGGGGGTGTGCGTCTCCCTCTGACCTTCCTCTATCTCATGCTTCCTTTCATTCTCTCTCAAATTAAAAAAAAAAAAAAAATGGAAAAAGGGATGAGAATACATATATTCTCTTTCTATATATACATACATTTTGCCCGTTTTTGAGGTGCAAGGTGAATATATGTGCAAAAAGAAATGCTGGAAAGATAAAGAAAACACTAATCAAAGCGCTTAGCCATCTAGGATGGGGGGGCTGGGTACAAGGGTCAGGGGGAACATGATTTCTCTTCAGTTAATCTTTCTATATAGTTTTTCTTTGAATTGTGTAAACGGATGTCTTAAGATGGAGTGAAATGACACTGTATCAACCTAATTGAATGTAACCTCCCAGGGAGAGGATTTATTTCCAATGACACACATCCTGTGTCAAAAATGATAAAATAATTCTCACCACTCCTCAGAGGCCTTATTGTTTCAACATGCCCTCTTTCAAAGAGCCCTGACCAGGTCCGGGGTTTGGCTGACTCACCATCCCCAAAACAGCGGCTGTGCCAATGGGGTAGCAGAAAAGCCCACGAACCAGTTTGTGAAGTTGGCCAGTAGCCACGCGGTGGCTCGAGGGGCCCCTGAGATGAGGAGGGGCCTCTCCAACCCACCTGGGATCCTCTCCCTCAGTTCTTCCTTGTCAGGATGGACCAGGCATGGTACGGACTGTGCAAACCCAACGTGTGGCTCACGGCTAATTTCTACAACAGTGGTCAGTGGGGAAAACAAGGCTAATTTCTACAACGGTGGTGAGTAAGTGAGGAAAACAAGGTAAATAACTCCTACCCGCAGGACTAGGGTCAGTTCAGGCATTAAATGGCTGCTGCATTTTAGGCACCTGTAAAACGTTTACATATACACAAATGTGAGTGTATTATGCATTTATTCATTTAATAAATATCCTCTGAGCACTTCGCAGCAGACTTACACAGGAATATGGAAGACAAAGTTCTGCCCCCAGGGGGCTCAAAGACAGACAAAAGCATCAGACATTATGGTTCAGAACATGCCAGGTCATGTTCAAGGGGTAGGAGGGAATGAAAATAATGACAGCTTTGAGGTGTGACACTGCCATCATCAGATCACTAGTAATTCTAACAAGATACACCATGTATTTTGGGCTGGCTCATAGGTGAGAATATGGTCTACTTTGGTAAATGATTCACTTTGAAGGCATTCATTTATTTATTCAACACATACACACACACACACACACAAAGTAGCCTCTACGTGCCAGACACTGTTTTGGGTGCTGGGGCTACCGGAAGATTTAAGGCAGATAAAAATCTCTGCCCTCACGAGCTCACATTCCAGTCTGGGGGAATCAGATAAACAAATTGAAAGTAAATACTAGCTTGTATTTCATGGGACTCTAAGATGCCATTAATTATACAATATACTATTTCATGCACTCTAAGAAAGAAAAATAGTTGTCAATTAAACTATGACCCGTCATCTAGTATAAAGTGCATCTTGATTTTAGAGATTCATTAAAATGTGAAAATCACGTATGCCCTAAAATCTGTGATATAAACAAAGGGGGAACGTGCCACAGAGAAAAAGAATACAGAGAGAGGGGAGCGGGGGCGGATAAGAGGGGGGGAAAGGGACGGTGATTTTAAATAGGGTGGAAGGAAGACCTCACTGAGAAGGTGACTTTTGGGTCAAGCCCAGAAGGAGGCAGTGGAGTGAGCCTTGCCCATCAGTATCTGGGAGAAGAGAATTCCGGTCAGAGGGGACAGCAAGTGCAAAGGCCTAGAGCGGGGAGCACGCTGATGTATTCAAGGGGCACGAGGAGGCTGGAAGAGTCATCCTGGGATGAAATCTGGGACAGTAATGGGGCAAATCCCCGAGGGCTTTAGGGGGCAGGCAAGGAGCCCAGGAGTTGACTCTAGGTGGGGACAGAAGCTACCCTAAGGTTTTAGGCTAAAGGAGTCTCATGCACTGATTTGCAATTTAATAGGCTCCCTCTGGCTTCCATGTTAAGAGATGAAGGGAAGCAAGGACCGACACAGGGAGACCTGTAGAGCTGGCTGTAGGATCCAGGTGACAGATGGCAGTGGGGTAGTGGGCAGTGGTAAATGGCTGGGATCTTTTTTTTTTGGCAGAGGATTTTTAGTTTTGTTATTTTTAAACTTTATTACTTAGAGCTGTTTTAGGTTCACAGAAAAAAAACTGAGTAGAAAGTACAAAGAGTTTCCATACACCTTCTGTCCCCCAACACACACAACCTCCCCCACTATCAACATCTAACGGCTGGGATCTTTTGAAGATGGAGCTGCCAGAAGTTTCACAAGGACCGGATGTGGGGTGGAGAGGAAGAAAGGGGTCAAAGATGACCCTGTGGTCCCCAGCCTGGGCAGTGGAAGGACAGGGTTGCTGTCATCTGGGACAATGAAGACCCAAAAGGAAAGATCAGGGGTGTGCTTGCGGACAAGTTCATCTGAGATGCTTCCTGGACAGGCAAGAAAAGATGTGGAACAGAGAGTGGGAGTGTAAGGCAGCTGCGCGTGCAGAGGCCCCGGCTGGAGCCAGACATCTGGCATGACGCCAGAGAACGAGGCTCTCAGTCACTGGGGCAGGGATGCGAATGGAAAAGGAAGAAGGGCGAGACCTGAGCCCTGGTGCCCTGCGACACAGCAGTTGGGGAACCGAGAACAATCAGCGGAGACAGAGAAGCCAGTGATGAGGGGAGGATGCTGAGAGTGAGGTGTCCTGGAGGCCAAGTCAGGGCAAAGGATGCCGAGGAAGACTCGCCGAGCAGAGCGACTGAAAAAACACAGCTGACCGGCCCAGGGAGAGGAGGCCAGAGCCGTGGCCCCTGATGACCTCACTGAGCACACTTCTAATGGAATGGTGAGGACAGAATTCCATGTGAGCTGGTTTCTAGAGAGAACACGAACACCCTTTCCACATTTTACTCTAAAGGAAAAAAACAAGGTAGTAGCTGGAGGGAGAAATGGGTAAAAACTTCTCTCTCTCTCTCTCCCTTTTCCTTTTTTCTTTTTTTGCTTTTTGAGTTTCTTTTTAAGCACTGGGGCATTCCCAGCATGTTGGTATACGGACCGGCCAGATCCAGGGGAGGAAGGACTGGAGAGAGGACAGAGCCCGAGTCACCAGTGCCACGGTGTCCCTGAGAGAAGCTGCTTCAGACGGGGTGTGGGGGAGGGCCGAGGTGAGAGCTAGGAGAAACGGCAAGAACGAGTGAGGCAAGGGCCTCAGCAAGGGGAGCCTGACCTGGAGAAGCTGCTGCTGGAAATGTGAGGACAGAGGAGAGGGTAGGAACTTGCCCCTGGGACAAGGGGAAGGCAATGGGCCGAGGGAGAGGCAGTATCGGTGCTGAGTAGCATGAGGGCTCATGACCCTAATGAGGTTTATGACCTCAATTTTATTTTTTTAAAAGATTTATTTATTTATTTGAGAGAAAGGGAGAGCATGAGCACACATGCACACTTGTGTTGGGGGGGAGGGGCAGAGGAGGGACTCTCCGGCAGACTCCATGCTGAGCGTGGAGCCTGACACAGGGCTCCTGGGACTCTCGGGGCTCTCGACCTCATCATGACCCATGAGATGACCTGCACCGAAACCAAGAGCTGGATGCTTAACTGACTGAGCCACCCAGGCACCCCTATGACTACTATTTTATTTCATTTTTTTTTTTTAAAGATTTTTATTTATTTATTTGAAGACCGAGATCACAAGTAGGCAGAAAGGGAGGCAGAGAGAGGCGGAAGCAGGCTCCCTGCTGAGCAGACAGCCTGATGCAGGGCCCAATCCCGGGACCCTGGGATCATGACTGGAGCTGAAGGCAGAGGCTTTATTTAACCCACTGAGCCACCCAGGTGCCCCTCATTTTATTTTTTATTAACAAATAATGTCTGATTTGTTTTAGGGGTGCAGGTCTGGGATTCATGTCTTACACAATTCACAGTGCTCACCACAGCACATACCCTCCCCAGTGTCCATTATACGACTACCATTTTAAAATCAGACCCCACAGCTTGGCTGTGTTTCCCTCCAAGTGCAGGGGTGAAGAAGAGTTCACTTTGACAGGGCGGGGGTTTTCCCCAGTGGGGAAGGCAAGGTGAAACGGGGCAAGGGAGCCTCTTTGTTGTAATGGTTACCTATGGGATAGGAGTGGGGCCTGGGAAATGGGCTTTCTTAACAGAACCTGTGCCAAGTGGCACTGAGCTTAGCAGCTGGGAGTGGATGACCAGGGCGTGAACCACCAGGGCCCAGCTGGAGAGCCTGTGACCCCTGTTATGCCATACTCGAGCATTTGGTAGAACTGTTACCTGAGATATTGGGGAAGGCAGGCCTCGTATTCATCCTAACTCATAACTCAGGTCTGGAGGCCGGGGGGACACAGGAACCCCCTGAGAGGCAGGACAGTACAATGCCTGCGTGGGAGGAAGCTGCAAAGGAAACAGGCTTCTCCACCATCTTGACGGATGGCCTGGGCAGGCTACTTAGCAGTCTGGGACCTTGAATTATTTTTATTTTTATTATTTTTTAAAGATTTTATTTATTTATTTGACAGAGCGAGAGCGAGAGAGAGAGAGTATGTGTGTGTGTGTGTATAAGGAGAGAGGAGAGGCAGATTCCCCACTGAACAGAGAGCCTAATGCGGGGCTCTATCCCAGGACCCTAGGATCATGACCTGAGCTGAAGGCAGACGCTTAACCCATTGAACTACCCGGGCACCCTAGGGGGCCTTGATCCCTTGTCTGTCACATAGAGGCAATTCTGACATCTCTTCCTCAGGCTGCTGGGAGGGTTGAGTGCAATGCTGCCCACAGAGTTCTTTTACAGTCCTAGACATGGACGCTGCTCAGGATGGGGACCACTGCTGAAGGCTGGCTGACAAGGCAGCTCCAAACAGATCAGAGATTCCCCACACCCAGCCCTGTAGGGAGACCGCGTGGGAGCACACAGCCTTTCTCCTCGAGTCCCACGTCCTTGCCTGCTCCTCTAACCACCAAAACACGGCAGCCCGACACTCCACATCCCCACAGGAAACAGGAAAGCAGGTTTCCCATTGGCCACAGACAGAGACAAGCCACAGTGGGATGAGCGCTTTGGCTGCTGCCATGACAACCAGCAATGGCCAGACTTCAATTAGGAAGGAGGAATAAAAGACATCCAATTAGGAGAAGAGAATAGGATTCTCTTCTTATTGAGGAATTCCCAGGGCTGAGGAAGTGCTTCAGCAGAAGAGACTGGCTTTAGAAAAGCTTTCTGCTCTAACATCCAGTGCCTCCCCTGCTCGCCAGTCTCAATCACTGTCTGAGCTGTGGGCTCCGGTGGGTCTGACATGAGTGGGCGGCGCAAGGGGACCTGCTGTAGGTTCTAACCGCTCCAGCCACTGGGTGACCCTGCAAAGTTCTGTGACCTCGCTGTTCCTCAGTTTCCTCACTGACGTAACAGTACCTGTTCCATAAGATTGCAGTGAGGGTAGAGAAAGCACACGTAGGGAGCTTAGCTCAGCACCCGCCACAGCAGGTCCCTTCAATCTAGGGATGTTATCGCATTATTGCCAATAACAGTATCAGCAACTCTATAGACGGCGATGATATTGTTCTGTACCTCAGCTGCGGAGGGGCAGGAGTGGGAAATGAGAGCCAGCAAGCATCTAGTCTGCACAGACACATCACTGTTTTACTTGCTGTGGGAAGCAGCAGCCATCGGCAGTGCTTGGGAACTTAATAAAAATGCAGAAACTCCTGCTGTCCCCGCCTGCCCCCAGTCTTGCGGAATCAGAATCTGCATTTTTAACCAGAGCCCCAGGTAACCTGTGTGCACGTTCAAGTTCCAGAAACTCTGCTTTAATCCTCCTTTAATCCTCAGAGAGCCCTCTGTGAGGTAGGCAGTGTTAGCTGGATTTTGTAGATACGAGACAGAGAATTAAGAGTCGTAGGCAACACAGCTTCATGCACAAGGGACGCGGCTTCAGTTGCAGGGCTCAGAAAGGAGCTTCCCACTTCCTCGTCCCCTGCCCCGTGTGAGTGTGAGAACGCTGTTCGCCGTCTCAGAGTTCCCTGCCTGGAACCCAGGATGAGCTTGTTTTCTCTAAGCCTCCTCCCTAAACTGCAAGGTGCACCCATCCCCAGAAAGACAGAAGGCCAGAGACAGACAGACAGAGCCCTCACCAGGCACTCCTCCAGATGGCTCCTGTCGGTGGTACAGACATCGACTCTTAAGGTCTTCTGGTGAAGGGCTGGATAGGACATGGACACCCAGAACATTTCATTGAACACGAGGGTGTCTGAGGCGTCCAGGGGCCGGGTCCGGAACAGGCAGGTGGTGCTTTCGGAGCAGGGAAGGATAGCTACGCGAATGTTCCTAGAGGGAGACAGAGGAGAGCCCAGTTCAGTCAGGCTCTGGGCTGATGTGTTGGGCTAAACGGTTGCTGCAAATCCCTCAGCAAACAGCAGCGCGGAGTCCAAGTTCTCAAGGGGTTGTGCAGGTATTCGTAAGGGAAGCAGAAAGGGCCCCCCCGATAACACATCACTCTTCCTTCTTCTGAATCCCCCAATCCCCAGAACCTCAAAGTGGCTGGAGCCTGAGGCCAACAGTGTGCAAACTTCTGTGCACAAAAGAATCAGCGAGTCTGCTTGCTGACACTCGGGAAGCCTTACACAACCGCCGGTAGGAAGGCAAAGTGCTACAGCCTCGCAGAGGGGACAATTACAGAGGCGCTGACCCCGTGACCCATTCAGCCGGCATCTGGATACTCTCCCACAGATACCCCTGCACAAGAACCAATGAGAGACGGAGCAGGTCATTCATTCTGGCTCTGTAAGAGCGGAAGACTGAAAACGACTCTGCTGTCCCATCTTGTCGTCCTTCTGTTTGGCCGGCTTTCCTCCCGCCTTTCCCCTTCCCACACATCACAGCCTCAGATGCTGGCTGGGTGCAGACGACGGAAATAGGAGCTCCTGTTGCTGTCCCAACGCGCACCGTCTAGTCAAAGGAGAAACATGTAGGCAGAGGAAATGCAATGAAATGGAGAGCCGGTGGGCCGTGGGAAGAGCCCACAGGCAAACAGGGAAGTGTCCGCTACATCATGCCCTGTAAGGTAAGAGCCATCACACCCTTCCGACAGCAGCGCAGCATCGGGCCCTGACTCCTGAGAATGGCATCTCCTTCTCCTTCTGTGTGGAATACTTGGGCTTAGAGCAGACAAAAGGGGCCATGACCACCTTCTTCATAAGGCTTCGAGTTCACAAGGGCAAGGATGTGCTCAGCACCCCATTCTTGGGCCGGCCCACGGCAGGGGCTCACAGCGTACGTGGGAAGGAACTAAAGCCGTAGAGAGTGCTTCCCTTTACAGTTAGTGAGTTCACCTTCACGCCTGAATCCACACTCACGGTACGGACGTGTGGCATGATGACGGTCATACGTATTAAACACACACGCAGCCCACTGTCGGAGCAGGACAGAGCAGGAGAGCACCCCCAGGGAAAGCCACAGAGGCTGAGAAGGTGACAGACACTGTGTCAGCGATATACTCACACTTTCTGGTCCTGCTGCAGCGGCAGAGCAGAGAGGTTACTGAGCTGGATGATTAATATTGCAAATTGCTTATTCTTCTCATCGTACCTGAAATGGAAAGGGGCATATGGAGCTTCTAGGAGTGACACATTTCTCTCTCCCTTAAGGATCACCGATGTGGCTGCTGGCTGCTCGGGGGGCTGTGGTGAGCTCAGGGGCAGAAGGCCCAGGCTTTGCTGCCATGCAGGGGTGTAGGTACAGAGCTGTCAGTCTCAACGTTTAAAGAGAAGCCAGAAGATTGCGCTATCTGAAATTTCTTGATATTTAAATGTTGGCCATTAATTTCTACTGAAAATAATATCGAGGTCATCCTACATTGAGAGAAAACCACAAGAATAACAAATCTGGGCTGCAACTCCCAGAGGGTGGAAACCTCAATGGGATGGTAAGACAAAAAGCCACAGCAACAGTGACGGAACAGACCAACATGCTAGAGGTCTCAGTCAGGGTCTGGCGTTGCCATCGGCCAGCTCCGTGGGTTGGGGCAAGTTGCAAGGTCTTCAAGACCTTATTTTTAAACTCTTTTGTAAAATGTGGAGCTGAGAAGGAGGGAGAGGGTTGGCCCCCTTTAGCTGGGAGCCCACAGCTCCTGGCAAGTCCTGCTGGTTCTGCCTTCCTCCCCGGGGCAGCCATGAAGGTCAAGGCTGGGAGGATGCTGCCCACCACCCCCACTGCATTCGTCTTCCCAGTCACTTACTTCAGGGCAATCTGAACCCGGGTTGTACCCACTGCTTCTGATTCATCACTGTCAAAAGCAGCGGCTTCTGAAGCACCCAATCTGGAAGGCAACGTAGGGAAGAAGAGGGTCAGGCTTCCCTGCAGTAACCTAGGGCCAAAACCATTTTCTAGACACGGGGTTCTCTCGGGCAGGGTGTGTCTGGGTCCTCAAAGAGGGAAGTCTGGGTCAGCTCAGACTCCCTGCAGACCCTTCCTTCCCATAGCTGCTCAGGATTTCTCTCTGGAAGGGGCTGTCCTTTCTCTAGCACTCGCCCCCTTAGCTATACGCTCCTTCGTGGCAATCACGGGACCAACACTCCCGCAAATGTGACGTGCCCCCAGCCCCAGGAGGAGCAGTGCTGTGTACACCTTCAACACAACCGGAATAGGGCTCGCGGCGGGGAAGGTGGGGTCACCTGGCCATGCCCTCCCACATACCAGAGGGGGCCCGGGCTCTGCATTCTCAGACTTCCCAAAGAAAGCCAAGACTCAGGGACCCACCTCTGCACGGAAGCCTCATACACACCACTGTCCCCGGCCACGGATTCATCTGACACAGCAGCTGAGACACAGGCCACTTTCAGGCTGCACCCCTGGGCTGTATTCATAGCTGGAGGAGGAAGGGGGAAAAAGGAAGGATGGCATGGCCGGGCTCAGAAACCAGGACACTGTCTTTGCAACATATACTCTGTCCTAAGGTGGTCCTGCCAATACCACCTCTGAACTCAACAGCAAGGTCCTGCCTTGCTTTGGGGTGTACGTTTCTGTCGTTTAACATCCCAGACTTGGAAGCCCAAGTGCCTGGGTGCACATCTCAGCTCCACCACGTACTGCTTCGCGACGCTGAGACATGGCCAGAGAGTCTGTGATTCCTTCTCTGTAAAACGGGAAAAGTAACACCTACCCTACGAGGCTGCTGGGAGGACCCAATGGGACATTCTAGAGAAGTCCTCAGTACAGAGCCTGATGCAGGAAAGCACTCGACAAAATTCAGTACCACTATCCTTACTGCAATGCTCATTCCCACCACTGTGCTGATGCCTTCTAGATCGATCCCTACGCCTCTGGGACAAAATAACAGCCCCTGGACCCTTGGGAGGGGCAAGAGGAAAACAAGGGAGGATTTTACCACTTGGCTTATTCCATCCCATTCCTCAGTCCGCTCCTTAGCCCCCTGCCCTTGACAGAGGCCCTCAAAAGTCTCCGACCCAGGGCTCCAACCAGGCACTTGGCCCATGCTGCACATTCCTTCTTCCCCTAAGTCGCAAGCACCGATGGTGAGCCAGGCCCCCTGCCAGGCTCTGAGCTATCAAGAGGGACAGGACACTTCCTGAGCTCCATGCAGTAGGGAAAACTGGGTTCAGGCCCTTCAACCCCACAGCCAGCATTCGGAGTGCCTGCTGGGTACCAGGCACCGGGGCAGCCCGGAGAAGAGACCGGCCCAGGCTGAGCGAAGGGATGGGGACAGTGAGCCTGGGGGAAGCCAAGAGACCATCTGGGTGCAGCTTTCCCAGCCCGCGCATCCCACGCCTGCTGTGGCCAGCGGAGACTTCCCGCCTTTAGACCCACGCATCTCCACCCTCCACTAAGCCACTTAAGGAGATTAATTTGTCTGCTGACTGAACAGCGGCACTAATCGCATAACCTGCTTAGTGTCAGAGCTCAGCCTGGCATCGCTCACCGCGGGGATGGCGTTTGGAGATGGCGCGAAGGAAAACCCCGTCCTGAGACATGTGCGGTCCTGGGCCCACAAGTCCCAAGGACACTCAGGGAGAAGGGGGGTCGCTCCGGCACCTTGCTGGGCCCCTTACTTGGCATGTCGCCTGCCTCTGACAGACTGTCAGGAGCTTCGGGAGCCTCCTTAGAGGTTCCACCTGCACCCGCTCCTCTCCAGGGGGCAGTTTTCTGAAGTTGGCCACCTGCTGTCGTAGGAAGCCTATTTTTATTTTTGTTTGAGAGCACTCAGCAAGACTCCCTTCCTGATGAGGGAGCCCCGGGGATCTCTCGGCTCCTCTTCTAAGGAAATGGCTGGCACTCACCCAGCGGAGCCTTTAATTAACCAGGAAATCTCATCTTCCCCCCACCTTGCTCCCACTGGCCCTTGCACTTGGATGGGTAATTCTGGGCATCGCAGCAGTCATCCTGCCTAGTCCTGGCGTCTTAAGGCTGAGATGGGTCTAGCGTCTCCCACCTGGCCTCATGAGGAGCCAGGAGGAGGAGCCCTGAGTATACAAAGCCCGCAGTCTTAGTGTGGATCTGGGCAGGTGGTCCTGGTGCCAGTCCAATTCCATCACTTCCTAGCCATGACACTGACCTTACTGGGCCCCACTTCCTTTGTAAATGAGGATAAAAATTGCACCCGTCTCACAGAGTTATTATGAGGCTTAAGTGAGTAAATACATAACAGTGACCGTATGCTGTATACCTGCATTTATACCTGCACTGGGCTCAGTTTTGACCTTCACACCAGATGGGCATGGTGGGGCCAGTAAGCACCAGAGTGTCTCAGGAGCAAACATACAGAGCCGCCTCACATCAAGAGAGGAGTGCCATGATCAAGAGGTTGGGTGCTCGGGCAGGAAAACCCAAGTTTCAATCCCTTCTTTCCCCACCTGTTGGCTAGGGGATACCACCTTTCTGAACCCGCTTCCTCATCTGTGAAATGGGCATGATAGAAATAACCTATTTCACTGTATAAAGCACATTGCCCATCACATAATATACCCCAATAAATGCTAACTATTATAATTTAATATGTAGTTGCTGCAAAAAAAAAAAAAAAAAAAAAAAAAAAGAAGAATTTCTCTCCTGACAAATCTTAGCTATATTGTCAGCATTTCTGTCTTGAAGATTCCAACTTGAATCTCAATTCATGGCAAAATGTTCTTTCCGACCCCATGCAGAATGGGAGCCAGATCATATCATTCCCCAATTCAAGCGATCATATAGGTCCCTGCCGCTATTAGGATAAAATCCTAACTCCCTAGCATGGCCCGCTGGGCCTCAAATGACCCAGACTCTGCCTGATTCTCTGGTTTGCTGGCGACCTCTAAACGCTGGCCTCAGAGGTTTTGCTCCTGCTTTTCCCAAGGCTGGCTCCTTCTCACTCTTCAACTCAAATGTCCCCGTCCTTTAATGTCGCCCAGTCTGAATGTGCAGACCCTCCCCAACCGGAATGGCCCCACCGCATCCCATTTATTTTCCTTCTAGGGCTTTCATTGGTCTGACAGACCAATCTGACTTTCTGTGCCTTCATTTCACATGAACTTCCTGGGGACAGGGACCTTGAGCTTGCCTGCCCTTAACGCTGTATTCTTGTGACTAATCCTGTGCCTGGCACATGGCCTATCTGTTGAACAAATGAAGGAACCTGTGTACAACCATGAGCACAAGACCTGGCATTTAGTTTTAACAGATACTTAATATCTGTTGAGAGAAGGAGTCCACCACGGAAAACCCCCTTAGCCCAGGACCCAGAACACAGTAAGCTCCTAAAAAGTGCCTACTGAATGACTAAATCAATTGATAGAGATGTGAAGGCTGGGCACACAGAAAGCAGTCAGTGAATGACCACAATTATCACTGGGATCTGTGCTCAGGCCTGAATGCAGGTCCTACCCTCCTCCCTCCCTGTGGTCCCCCTTCTGGATATGATGCTCTCTCTACCTTGGCCCAGTGGTTTGCCTTCCGTTCCTGGTTCGTCCAGCTGGTACCTCTCCCGGGTGCTGCTGCCGAGGCTCAGTTCACAGAGAGTGGTACTCAGCTCTGGGTCTTCAAACTCCAGAGGGCTCAGGAAAGCGTCTCCAGTCAGGAGGGGGTCAGCAATGAGAGGGGAGCAGGGCGGGGACGGAGAGGAGAGGGAGGAGCGGGGGGACAGGGAGGTCATGGACTTCGGGGTGCCAGACAGGGAGCGCAGGGCCTGCAGGCGGCTGCCCCCCTCTGCCTTCTGGGTCTTGGCCACCTCGTCCTCATGGATGGTGGTGATGCAGCCTGAGGGCCGGAAGCCCGTGGCCCCCTCCAGGATCAGAAACTCCACCTTGCTCTGCAGCTCTGAGTCCAGTGGCTCGAAGGGGTCATAGTAGAGGTCAGTGAAGCTGGCTGAGGTGGAGGAGTCCAGGCTGGAGGCGGCCAGGGAGCCCCGGCTGGATGTGAGGGACCCAGGGCTGCTGCCTGAGGACAGGGACTGCATGCTGCTTGAGAGGCTGGGGGCAGGGAGAAAAGAGAAGGTGAGTAACGCAGAACCGAGTGGGCCATCTGGAACCTCCTTCCTGGCTCGGAAGAGCACTATGGCCACTTACATCACCATTTTTGTTAGACCCTCTTGACAGTCTCAGGGGAGACCCTGCACCCCCATTTCACCAAAGAGGACACCCTCAGAAGCCCACATAATCAGAAAGTGCCAGAGCTGGGATTCAGACCCAAGTCAGCTGCCTTAGAGGTCTACCTTTTCTTGTCTCCCAAACCTCCACTGGCCCTAGTCCATTTTCACACTTTTCCCTGTATGAATCCATCCCTATTTCTTGATAGTTTTCCTCAGATAAACTCGGTCATTACTCATCAATATGTTTATCTTAAAAAAAAAACTTTCTATCCTAAGTGTGATTGGAAAAGCAGCATCACTTACTGCAAATAGAAGGCAAGCATTACACATCTCTGATGGAACAAAATGTTATTAAATCCCAGCGATGCGCTGCTGCCCACCAAGGCCCAGGTCTGAGGCCCGTGTTCCGTGTGTCGGGAAAGCGGGTGGGCAGGTATTTGAGACGTCAGTGAGACACACAATGAGGGCCTGCTCCTTGGTGCTGGCAGAAGGACTGAGGGCGCCACAGTCCAGAGAGCTGGAGGACCCAGCCCCTGGCCACGCCGGGCCCAACCCAAGCCCACCAGCCTGACCAGCGGCCTGCAGTGCTTTGAAATGCCCACACTCAAGCCGTGGAGCACACTGGAAGGGCAGAGCCCAGCTGTGCGGCCACACTCACGCCTGCCACTCACCTTTTCAGCTGGGAGTGCAGCGCTGCGACTTGTCGGGTGGCTTCCTCCAGCTCTCTCACCAGCTGGTTCCTCTTACTGTTCAATTTTAACCTGAAGGGATAGAGGGCATGAGTGGGGAGCCCCAGGAGATCCAGCCTCTGTCTGCCTGAACGAGGAATCGTAGGCAGGTACTTGCGGAGATGTACACAGACCCACAGTCATTTATTTACACAAGAATCTTCCGGAAGCATTTTACCACGTTTTTGGAGACAGGGCCTCTGCATACGACCCTCTAGTCATGGCTATACTCATCACCTACTACATGCCAGGGGCTGTGCTAGGAAACGTCTAACGCAGCCTTAATCCATCTGCACAATAATCCTGCACAGCAAAAATGGCTTTAGCACTTCACATATGAGGAAACTGAGGCTCTTAGAGTTCAATAATTTACTTCAATCTAGAGAATTAGTAGCAGAATTAGAATTCTACCCAATCATCCCTCCCTCTCTTTCTCCCCCTTCCTTCCCATCCATTGGCCCCTAGCCACCAGCCAGTATCTGCTGAGTACCTGCCTCATACCAGAAACTGTCGTTGGCACTAGGGATAAAGATGTTGTTGGCACTAGGGATAAAGATGTGAGCGACACGGAACTAGTTTCTACTCTTATGGAGCTTACATTCTGCTGAGGGGTGGGGGACAAATATTAAGAGAATACTCAGATCTCTAGTAGATACTAGAGGTTAGCATGCTGTGTGTCAAGGTTTATGAGGAAAAAGTATAGAATGGCAGAAAAGAATGCAGGAGAGACCCAATTGAGACTGGCAGGTGGGCCTTTTTGAGCAGATGACTGTGTGGCTGGGCCTGTTGGTAGATCTATGCTCTCCTCCGCTCCCTGGGCCCACAGCCAGACGCCTTCACAGCTTCCCGGGCAGCTGGGTGGGTGGAACGTGGGACAGGGTTTCAGACAACAGGATGTGAGTGAGGAAGGCGCATCAGGCTGACGTGATAAAGTTGGTGGATCTTCCCCCCAGCCGCCCGGAGGGCTCTAAGAAGGGAGGTGGGACGAGCTTGGGTCCTGACGGTCCTGAAAGACCAAACACATGGAAGCCTGCCTGTCAGCCACGCATATTTGACTGGACGCTATGCAGGCAAGACCCAAGCTTCTGCTGCATTAAACCATGGAGATTTGGGGGTTGTTTCTTGCAGCAGTTGACCTGCTGACTAGTAGAGACATTTAAGCTGATAGGAAGGATGGACAGGAGGTGGTCAGGAAGAGTTCAGGGGAAAGAACATTCCAAGCAGGGAATCACAGCAGGGAACTCTTTCATGTTAAGGTCACCATGGCTGCCGTGAGGAAAAGGGGTAGGAGGCTGTGGATGGGAGGCAGGGACAAGACGTTGGGGTGGCTACGATGGTGTGATTGAGAAGGCGTGGGTCAGGGTGACACTGGAGTGGACAGAGAAAGGTCACGGGCTGGATGAGGGGAAAGGCTGAGGGAGTTAAGAGGAAGACTGTGAGGTACCTGCCACTAGCAACTGAACAGATCTGAGATGGCTCCTGCGGAGATGGGAAGGTGAGGCACGGGGCAGCCCAGGGGAAGAGAAGAGTTCTCTTATGGATGTGTGGGCACAAACGCCAAACAGCTGGGCTGTTGTGAAGGTGGGGAGGCCCCAACACATGGGTCACCACGCAGAAGAAAGGACCGTCTGCTATGGATTAGACTATGTCCCCCTGCCCCAGAATTCATATCCTCAGGTCTTAATGACCCACTCCCTCAAAATGGGATTATATTTGGAGAAAAGAATTTCAAGGACTTAAGGTTAAAATGAGGTCATATTGATGGGTCCTAATCCAACACGACCCAAGTTCTTATAAAAGGAGATTAGGACACAGACTCTGCATACAGAGCAGACCAAGCGAAGACATAGCAGACGTTCGTGTGTGGATGACCATCATCAAGCTAAGGAGAGAAACTTCCAGAGAAACAATTCTGGCAGCACTTCGGTCTTGGACTTCAGGCTCTGGAACTGTGAGAGAATACATTTCTTCTATTGAAGTCCCTGGTTTTATGGCACTCTGGTTTGACAGCCCTGACAAACGAATGCACCGCCATCGGGTAAAATATAATGGGGGAAAAGGAAGGGGCCAGCACTAAGCTCTGAGTATCTACAGCACCACATGGTTGAACAGATTGGCAATAGCAGGCAAAGGAGCCCAAGAGAGTGGGCCCAGAGAGTCCAGAGAAGGGGCAGGTGAGTGTGGTGCAGTGTCCTGGATGGAACATGGGAGCAAAGATCTGCACGGAGGAATGGCTGAAAGCAGGTACGAAAGACCTCCCTGGAAGCAAAATCCTTGCTTTTAGAAGAACCTGAAATCCCACATGGAGGGCAGTTTGGGTGGGCTCTAGGGAGGGTGCTGGCCCCTGGAACGGCCCCCTCCAACCACTGGAGTGAGCCCCGCCCAAGGTCCCAGCATCTGACTGAGGAGGGGCTCCATCAGGCAAGGTTGTGCCCTCACAAACTCAGGGCATGGGCTGCCCTCAAGGAGCCACTATTTAGGGTTCTCAGTGTGTGGTCCGCCAACCTCCTAGAGCGGAAAGGGAGGTGTTCTAATTAAATGCTCCTTCTTGGGTCCTACTTTGATCAACTGAATCAGAAGGTCTGGGGCAGGGCCCATGCATCTGTATCTCTGAGGGCTCGCAGGTGGTTTTGGGCACACGGAGCTGCTGCACCAGTGTGTCCTGCTCTTCCAGTCTCTTCCCAAGCTCCCGCAGTATTTGCTGCAAGGACCACTTTCTCCCAGGGGAGGGAGGCGAAATTCCTTCTCTCTGCTGAAAGATCTGTCTGCTCTATGTCCCACAGACAGACATGTTCCACTGTGGGGCTCATATCCCCTTAAGCCCCTTGCTAGAAGGACTGACTGACCCAGTCCAGGCTAGGGCCTGGGAGAAAGAGTTCCTTCTCATGGAAAAACCTAACCACACTGGAACCTCCACCAACACACCGAGACCTACAACACAGGCTCTGCAATGAAGACCAGAACTTGCTCTGCACAACTCAGCAAGGTGGTGAGGGACTTGGCCTGGGTCTCGGCCGCTTCGATCCCTGGTGCTGTTCTTCCAGAGTCCCGCCTGGGGCTGGCGGGGCAGGCAGCGGGCCAGCAGATGGAGCCCACTGTGCACAAAACCCTTGACCCAACAAAACGAAGAGGGCTGTGGAGTCTCCTGACTCTCCTTCAGAGCAGAGGCCTGAAAGGCTGTGGGGTTGCAGGGCCAATAAACAGCTGGGGCTCACCATTTCCACCTTCCTTTTCGTGTTCTTTGGGAGAAATGTCACGGAGATGTGTTCTGGGAGACAATACAGGTTCCATTGGAGCCCCGCCAGGATGCTAAGGGGACCGGGAATCGGGGGCCCTCAACTTCCTGAATGTGGGGGAGTAGCCACCTGGAGCAATACACAGGTGCTGGGCCCTCCTCCGGGGGCGCTAGGCTTGGTGGGCCGTATGGCACTTGCGTGTGATGCCTAGCACATGCTGGGAAGCCACGAATGCACCCAGCATGGAAGTAAGAAGAGGATCCAGAAGGTGGAGGTGGAACCCCCACAAGCTGTAGCTCCATACCTGGGGTCCTGGCTCACAATCAAGGGCTTGGGCTGCATTTCAGACTGGGGAACTGGTCCCTGGGGACAGGCCAAGGGTGTCCGTGCTCTACCCAGCCCCCTGTGTGTGATGCAGAGCAGCTCTCAGAAGTGGTGCTGGGGGGCTCACGGAAAGGCAGCGTGGAAGCAGGGAGGTAGGACGTGGGGTGCTGAGGTGTCTGTGACTGAGGTCTGGCAGGCCTGTGGGGTGCTTCCTGGATGAGTCTATTCCTGTCCTCAAAGGCCCCAGGAGTGGAGCAGCTGATGTGTGAGGGTGAGGAGTCTGACTCTCCCAGCCTGAGAGAGAGAGAGAGAGAGAAAGAGAGAGAAAGACAGGAGAGAGGAACAGGAAAAACAATGGGAGAGAAAGAGACCTAGAGAGAGAACCCCAGAGTCCGGGGCATGAACGCAGACAAACACGGGAGCAGAGCGAACGACTGTAGGCGTGGACAAACGACGGCCGGGCCGGCGTCTCCTCTCTCTTCTGTCGCAGCCATCAGCACTGCGCTCTGACGTGCCCACTTCTACGAGGCCGCGCAGAGGCCGCTCACCTCGATCCATCTGGCCCCCTGCGAGGTGCAGCTGGGGCTCATGCAGGGCTAGGGTAGGATCGAGTCAGGGGCTGTTGAGCTCAGAAGCCTCCCTGAAGGTATCTCAGGGCCCGTCACGAGGGGACACAGAGAGCGTGCCCCCCGGCACCTAAGGCGCCTGGCCTGCTTCCACGGGGGTGCAGGCCGCCTCACCTGCTTTATCAACCGGGCTTCTGCCTCTCAACTCCCTTGTTCATCCCTGTCCCTAGACACACACACACACACACACATTTGAAAATCGCCTCCTTCACTTCGAAGCTCCTAAAGGGCAGGGACTTTGCTCAAAGTCTGCTGCCAAAACACGTGAAAATAACCAGGATAGATTTTAAAGGCACTGGGACAGGGACTGCCACTTAATAGTTTCTGAATTCTCCAAACTGCCTTACACGGAGAATACACGCATCATAATGTTTTGCAAATAAATGAACCAAGGATGGGCCAATGGACAGAATGAATGAATGAATAAGACCTAAGGACTGCAGGGCCTACTCTCCACACAGGGCTGTGCTCTGTGCATTGTGGGTGTGGAGCCTGGGGGGACTCTGAAGGAAATAAAGTCTGTTATCCAGAGAACACAGATCAGTGGCTTTTGAGCTAAAACACACCCAAAGATGAAGATGATTTGGCCTTCACAATATTTTTAAAAGTTACTGGACTAGTTGCCAGGGGTTAAAAGTTAAAAAATGCAAACAACTCTTTTCTTGAAGTATGGGGACCTCTGGCCACCCAAGGCGCGAATTCCCACCTGCTAGAGGTGGGAGTCAGCACCCACTTGAGGCAAGTGGGGTCTACGCACGCCAGCCTGACCCAGTCTGCCTCCAGGAAGGCCTCCAGCATTGATACTGCCTGCCTGGCCCCTAGAAACATCTCACTTTGCATCCCCATCTAAACTAGTGTTTTGCAAAGTGCAAAGTGCAACCCCTCAGCCTGAGGTGACATCAGCTTGGTGGGTCGTGACCGTCACGAGAAGAAACGCAATGTAAGAGAGACAGTCTCAGAGGCTACAACACAGAGAAAGAGTACGCACGATTTTGTGAAACTTCTGCATCACAGAGTCACACGTCACAAAGTTGCCTAGTGACTGGTCTCCCTTACATAGGGTTATGCGGCTGACCTTAGTCATAACATAACTTCTGAAAACCCGTACCTGAGCAGACATTTCGGTACTGGGATTCCCTGTGCGAACTCCCAGGGAGCTGGCCTTCTAGACAGTGAATCATTTTCCCCAACTGGCTACTTCAGAGAGCTGTGGGATCTCTACACTGGGCGTTCCTAGGCCAGAGCCCTAGTGTCCCAGGTGGCCTCCCTCGCCCCTCCCCCTGCCTGGGCTGGAGGACAGACTGGCAGCGAGGGCAGGGTCCCATGCCCGCTCCTGGCCCCAGCCCAGCGGTACCTCTCCGTCAGGGCCTTGCTCTGCGTGTCCCGAGCTGCCTGAAGATCCTTCTCCAGCCGCTTCCGGGCCATCTCCAGTTGCTCTACCTCCCCCTGGGTCCACTTTCGTGGGCTGACGAAGCGCATCTCCTTCAGCAGCTCCTCCTTCTCGTTGATGAGGATCAGCCGGTCCCTTTCCGAGTCCAGCACTCCTGGCCAGGCCTCGCTATCAAGCTTGGCCAGTTGGATCTTCAGGTTGGCGATCCTGTGGGCGGAGAGGCGAGTGTGACGGGTGTGCCCCGGGGCACTGCGGGAGCAGGGTCACAGGCTGTGTTTCCAAGGTTATGTACACGGAGCCGTGACAGCCTCTGAGCCATCTCTGGTGGTGACTGTCTTCACTGGACCAGCATGTCCTCTCAAGGAACCTATTTTTATCTAGCAAACACATGTGGTGCCTCCCCTGTGCCAAAAATGAGTAGGCTCTGCAGGGGTGGGGAGGAGATGTCAATAAGGCAATGTCCTTGCCCTGAGGGACACGAGCCTGGTAGAACAGAGAGCAGAGAGCTGGATTCATCACCAGGTGATAGGCTCCTACCGCCAGCTATGGGACCTTGGGCAAGTCGCTTCGTGTCTCTGAGGGAAATAACGAAAACTCCTTTGTCATATGGCTGTGGTGGGAGGCTTTAGACATATACTAGGAACTTGCAAAGCCCAGTGTTTGGCACGGAGTGAGCACTCAAATGAATGCATCTGCTGCCGCCGTTTTATTACCTGGTTTGACAACTTACTAGGTGTATAATGTTGGGCGAACTCCCTGAGCCTTGCTCTGAAAATGAGCCACTAACGAATCCAGAGGAGCTGGCACAGGACAGGTGCTCAGCCACCGGCCGCGGGGAGCCCACTGCTATGACAGTGCACTCTGCAGTTGCTCACTGGGCGTTCCCAGTCCAGAGACTGGGGTCAGAGGCCTTGAGCCGGAGAGTCTTAGATCATTGGTAATGTGAGTTTCCAGCACACGGCCTGGTATACCGCAGGCACTTATGAACCTCTTTGAGATGCAGTCTCCTCACTGCAGGTGAGGTCAGTACTGTCAGTACTGACCCCACTGTAAGGTGGGGTCAGTAATGGAACCCACAAGGTGGGTTATGAGAACCGAATGAAAACTCACCACCCAGAGCTCTTTATATGTTGCCAAGTGCTGGACAGAAATAAAGTTATCTTTGGACCAAAATGAGATTCACAATGTAACTAAGAGGAGTGCTACAAAGATCTCAAAGAGATCCTGACCTAATCCTTTTGGATTCAGCCTTCGCAAAGGCTTTCGGCATCACACTGTTGCCCCACCCAACCCCTACAGTGTGGATAAGACATGGCAGTGAGGCTGTGGGACAGAGGGCCATAGGGGACCTGGCTCACTGAAGCCTGCATGGCATAAACACGGCTGGGACTTGATGTGTGCCCAGGCCTCTGGACTCTCAGTTCGATCTTACCTGCAGATGTGCGGCCCAACCTTTCATTTATAGAAACGTTGCTGGGGACAAAATCTCCACACCGTGTCGTGAAAATTCCAGGCAGACACACACATCTGGGTTTGCTCATTCCCAGCCAAGTGCCTCAGAGGAATTCTTGGAATTGATTAATTTATATGCCACATTCACAAAGAGAGTAATCTGGGACAACTTTGTAGCTTTTGCCTCTCTGAGGATGGAGTGGTCTGGGCAGGTCTGGCAGGGGCTCCATTAGGGATGGTACGCTGAAGGGGTGATGGATGCTTCATGCTTACATGTACTTTCTAGTGGAGCTTTCCCTTGTGCTCCTTAACCTTTGGGCCACCCACCTTTTTGTGGATCTGATGAAAAGCACTAGACTCGCTCTGCAGAAATGCACACATGACAAAACTTAGTGTGCAGACTTTTCATTACAGCCACCTGCCATCCCTTCTTCAAGCCCTGCAGCCTCTGCTTTCCAACCAGTGGGCCGCTCTGTCCTTGACACTTAAACTACCTCTGGGTGAAAAGGGGGTTTGAAACTGGGTAATGGCACATGAGCCAGGAAGCTCTGCGATTAGAAGTTTAATGGTTCAACCCCAGAGGGAAGACTGCAGTGCTTGGGTCTCTCCAGAACTGATCCTTTAAGATAGGCATTACTGTAGGCTAGAATGGATCCAGGGTTCAGAGTGGTCCCCTTCAGAGGGGACAAGGGGCTGTCCAAATGCAGAAGTCTTACTGTTTTGCTGGGCCTCTAGGGGGAGCTGAAATAATGCACAGTGTGTTTTCTCTACCTGATTAGGATCCAATTTCTCCTCCTCTGTTAACAATACTCCACATTTTCTTTGGGAAGTCACTCCTCCCATACTTAAGCCATTTGGTTCCCACAAAGCTGATCTCAATCCCCTTCCCAGAGTTAAGCACATGACCCATGCCTGGACCTTCAGAGAATTCTAATTCCTCCAACTCTGCAACAATGATTGGTTCACCAGGAAAAGCCAGGGAGCCTCAAACTAAAAACCCAACGAATCTCTGAGGTTGCTACCCTGATAGTATATAACTCTAGAATTACTGGGGGTCACCTTTACATTTTGTTAGGGAAGTCTGTCAACACAAAGGCAAGCAGGGTGGACAGGGGAGAAACTAAGTCTACATAACATGATTTGAATCCCTAGATCCAGCTGTGCCTGAAGGTGGTTTATCCTACAACTTTGGAATTCAATAAGCCAACAAATTCCCTTTTCCGCTTCTTCTAGTTTCTGTAGGATTTCTGTCACTGCTGCGAAGGGTTCTGCTGCTCACACAGAGTTGGCAGAGGGGCAGAGATGGGTGCTCCCATACTCTGTGTGGCCTGGTGTCAAATGTCCGTGGGCCATGTAGCATGTGGATGTGATGTGCCTGGCTTCAATCACCCCCACACTCTGTGGGTTCCTTCCCAGGAAGGTTGGCTCTGTGCTTAAGAAGATTGCAGACTGGGAGCCAGATTCTTCAGAGTTCAGAATCTGACTCCATCATCTTGAGAAGTCCTACAACATCTTAGACCTTACCTTTCTCTTCTCTACCATGGAGATAATACAAACCACGCTATAAGGTTGTTCTTAAAATTCAGTGAGATGATACACATAAAGATGCTTTACTATAACACCTGGGGTGCCTAACGGATGCTCCAAAAATAACACCTTTGCTTACGGTCTTAATTTTATTTGTGGCGGTGGATCCCAACTGGGGTCTACACGGTTTGTGAGCACTGCTGGCTCCTCGTTGGGCAGGAGACACTATAGTGCTCAGGATCCAGGGTCTGTTTTAGGATCCCTAAAACCTCCACTGTGCTCCTTCAAACCAGGCTACTCAGGATCACTGGAAAACCCTGATTACAGAAACCGAGCCGAGTAAGTGGAAAGAGAACAAGGCTCTGAGGTTTCACAGATCTGGGTTCAAAGTACAGTGCCACTTTTTACCTAGT
Source organism: Mustela putorius furo (assembly GCF_011764305.1). Lineage (NCBI taxonomy): Eukaryota > Metazoa > Chordata > Mammalia > Carnivora > Mustelidae > Mustela > Mustela putorius. Next base: position 40,902,771 of record NW_025421294.1, read on the forward strand.
TAAGTGTCTCTGGCTCGGTCATTTCTTCTCTGAGCTTCAGAGAGGGTTAAAATATAAAGATCGTAATCCTTATCATCCTGATCGTGGAGGATTAAAGAGGAGGAGGTGTGTGAAGAGTCAGGCAAGGAGCAGACACTATGCAATGGTGGTTGTCATCACTGGAGCCATCCCGTCCCCAGCCCCTAATTACCTTCTCTTAGCCTCTTCGTATCGAAGGCGCAATCTGACCTTCTCTGCCAACTGATTGTTGCTGCTCGTGGCAAACTGGGGGAAAGAACAAAGTCGGGAATTATAGGGCCATTGTGGCCGGTGCGGAGTTGGATTTCAAGAGCTCATGAGAGACTTGACAGCTTGCGTGGGAAGTAACTAAGAATAGCCCCCAATTACTGAGTTGGCTGTGTGATAGCAGGGAAGCTAGTCAGGCAGACACTTTCCTTCCTACAGGCTGTGGGAAGACCCCCAAATTCAGACATCCATCACTTCCAGTAGAGAAGCCGAGCGCCTAGAATATCATCTTGCAGCCCCGAATGGCTTGGAGCCCATTCAAGCCCCAGCAGCATGGAGGACAGCTGGTCAGAAGGAAACAGGGGCAACCAATATACAAGAAAGATATCCTGGGCGAGATGGGGAGGGGCCCAGCTGAAAACTCAGGGAGGCTGCAGGCAGGACTGAAACACTCAGTGACTGAGAAGAAGGTCCTGGAACTGGCAGGGAGGCCTACAGTGGCTTGGAGCTGAAGACCTGGGCAGCATGGAGAGGGAGGGCAGAGCCCACTGGCCGCATCATTCTGTCAAGAATGGCAGGAAGCTCCAGGGCTCACCCAAGCAGACATGGACAGAGCTTCTCCTCCCAAATGGGGACACAGCACAAGTAACCAGAGAAGAACAGCATTTAGCCACGAGGCTGGGAGGTGGGTCTGTGCGATGTCACCTGCTCTAGGAAAACAACAGTTCTCCTAACGATCCAGATGGCCGTGGGTCAGTCCTGCTCTAAAACTTCCATGGAGTAAATCCGGAAGGCACTCACACTATTTACTCCTGTGACCAGCCTGAGCTTTCGAAGAGAGCTGTCTGAAAGCCGCATGTAATGTTTCGGGACAAACAGAGGGAAGATATCACCTGCTTTATAGCTGGTGAAAGAAAAACAGAATGGTGATACAAATCTGTAAAAAGGGAGCCCGAGAGAGACCCTGGTCCTTCAGACCTGCTTTCTGTGCAACATCTGGAGATGCAAGCACGTGGACAGGCAACAACCAGGACCATGGAGTCGGCACTGGTTTTTCCTCACACTGTCACCTCATGTCATCCTGGGGCCAAGAGGTCTGCAAGAGAAGAGAGCTCCAGGAGGCTGAGTTAACAGCCAGGCCCACAGAGAGACACCAGTCCACACCTCAGGTGAGAAACAACAAGGTGGTGGCCCTCTACAGCCGCCTCCTGGACGCACGGCCTACTCACACTTCCCGAGATGTCCGTCTGGGAGCTCACATCCAGGTACTGTTTCGGCAGCGGGAAACCCGAACTTTCCAGAGAGCTGCTGCTGGACCACAGGTCAGAGTGGGACCCTCTCTCCGTGCGGAAGCCATCCTTCAGCATGGCGAGGCTCTGAAGAGGGAGGGCAGGGTTAGCAACACAACTGCCTGGGAGGGAGCTCTGGTCTGTCCCCCTCCATGTGCTCTCCTCCCCGCCTTGCGTCATTCAGTAGGAAGCCACGCTCGTTCCGGGAAGGTAAGTAAAGAGCTAGCAGCAAGCGGGTAGTTGCTCGATGCCGGGGCTTTTCCCTGGGAGACACCGGTATGGACCCTGGCTCTGGAGCCACATGGCCTGACCTGGAATCCCTGCACTGCTACCTCCCAGCTGGGTGACCTGAGCTAGTTGATGAAGCACTCTGTGCCTCAGTTTCCTCTTCTGAAAAACAGGAAGAATCACAGGTCTGAGGTCATGGTACTATCAAACTGATTTAAAGAGGTGACCAGGCTAAGGTACAGGTAGTACAGCTGATTCTTACTACCTGTCAGCTTTACCACCAGCTTACTGAATCCTGACATCGGTCTTGTGAGAAATGACTGAAGAGTAGCCCCATTTTTGATAAGGGAGTTTTTCCACGGAAAGGCTGGCAAATGACAGAGGACGATTTGGCCTGGTCTGTCTGACGGAAGACTTAGCACTCTTAATTGCTAATTACAATAGGAACACGGCTCCCTGTCAACCAGGGCCTGGATGTTTTCATTGGGCTGCTGCCCTGGGCAAGAGCTTCAAGATCATTCTCTGTCAGAGACCGTAAAGCTCCCTTCACGAAAAGGATAAAGCTTCATGTAAAGCTTCCTTCACGATAAAGGAGCCTGACTCCTAATCTGCCAATGGGAACACAAACACACCCAGTATCTCAGAGGTCAGGGTGGCTCCTGTGAGGGGAGGTGGAGTGTCCAGGGATTAAAAGAACAGGCTTCTGAGTCCAGGTTCAAATCCTGGCTCTACCCCTGACTCTGAGCTGTCCCGTTCGTTGTTAGCTGTGAGAAGGGGTGAACTAGGGCTAGTGTAAGAGACGAGTGAGGCACAAAGCGTGCAAAGTGCCCAGCATATGAAATCACACTGACTCTCATTTGTTCAGTCCTCAGCACAGACAACAGGTGATGAAATACTTAGGAAGATGTTACATTTTGATGTTGGGGCTATCGACGTCGAAACCACCTCCCCATCTGGTCCTTTGAGAAGGAAGCCAGGTGGCCAGAGTGAGTGGCGAGGACATGACCTTTGGACCGAAGCAGCCGGCTGCTGTTGCAACTCTGCCAGCTCTGTGACCTTACACAAGTCACCTAATGCTTCTGAACCTCCTTTCCCTACTCTATGAGACTGGAAGGGCAAGAAAACGAGCGACTGTGCAGCATGCAGAAACACCGTGAGTCCTGGCAAGGAGAGGCGCTCGGGAGAAATCGACGTGGGACCCCCCCGCCCCCACCCCAGCCCGCCGCTGATCCCTGGAACTCTCGTACCTTAATGAGATCTTGCTTTTCTTTTTCTCCACAAGTGATGGCCTTTTTGATGGCTTTTGTTTCTCTCAAGACGGCCTGAGCTTCATCCAATTTGTAGCTGCCCTGAGCATCAGACATTTTCTTATCGATTCTAGGAAACAGTCAATGGGGGAAGGTCAAACAAAGACAGGGTGAGGGATGGAGTCTGAGTCTCCCCAGGGCAAAAGCAGACGATGGACTTCAGTCCTGTGAGAAGGCTCCTCTCTGTCCTGCACACCCGCCCTCCCCAGGTCCTGCCTGTGGGATGAGGCACAGCAGGTGCCTGTGAAATGTCTCATGGTGTGGGGCTTCTGTACCACCCTTGAAATCAAGCAGCAGCTCTTACAGGACGTTTTCCCTGATGACCTCCCTGTCTCTTCCAGGCTGGGCTAGGAATTCCCCTCACACTGTGTGTAGCTACGACACTGCAACCCTTACGTCGTGTTCTACTTAGTGCTAGACATGGTGGTATCCTTGACTGATCACTGGGACGGGGTGGGACTGAATAAACTCAGTATCTGGCTTAGAACATTCCTTTGACTTGGGGTCTCTCAACCTCAACATCTTGACATTTGAGGAGGACGATTCTCTGTGGTGGGGGGCTGTCCTGTGCATTGTTGGATATTTAGAAGCTTCCCTGATCCTGCCCATGAGATGCCAGCAGCATCCTGACCCCGAGCTGGGATGACCAAAAACACCTCCATACTCTGCCCAGTGCCCCTTGGGGTCGAGGAGCAAGATCATCCCCAGCTGAGACCCACTGGCTTTAATAAGCATTTGCGAGTCAACAAGCACAATAAAGGAAAGCTGTGAATGATGAAAAACTCCCAGCCCTGCGACTCAGCAGCGTGACCTTGGGCATGGCCCTCAATGCACGGAGGCTTGGCTTGCTCCTCTGAAAACACCTGGAAAAGGTCACCTGCCCAGCTCATGTTCACGAAAATGTTAGGAATGTCAAACAGGATAAAGGATGGAAAGTCAGGTGGTGGACTAGGGTGTATGGACCAAACCAGCTTATCGAGGCACTCCATCCAGGTTCCTTTTGGTGGTGGAAAAGAATAAAAAAAAAAAAAAATTAAGGGTCTTGATGTCGCTTTCTGAAGATCAGACCAAACCACAGATAGTGGAGGTCTGGGCCCCCTGGGGAAGGAGGCTGTGGTGTGGAAGAGCTTCTGAGGAAAAAGATGATTTTTACTGCTTCACACTTTCCCCAAAGGCTAGGCCTGAGGTTCAGTCCCCAGTGGAGAAAAGGAAGTCTTAGAGTCTGAGGGAACACCAGGAACCCATTATTTCAGGATGAGAAACCGCTCACAGGCATTCCTCTCTGGTTTCCTGCTAGAGGCCAAACTGTCCTGGGCTAAAAATAACCTGAGTGGGGAATCACTGATGGTGGCGGGAGCAGGTTTCCCTCCGGGTCTGTCTGTGCCTCAAGCAGGAGAGAGGGAGAGAACCCGGGTCTCAGCACGGCCCTCCCCCTGCCCGTCCGTTATGTCAGCCTCCGTGGAGAGAAAACAAAGCCCCATTTATGTGTCCCCACTAAAAATAGCCTGTCTATTCCTTTCGAGGACTTGGGCCTGAGCAAGCCTGCCAGGTTGGCTAAGACTGGTCTCAGATTTAGTTTGAAAAATTAGTCTAAAGGGAGCTTTCTGTAGCAGAGGCCTGCCTGAGATGCTCTGTGGAGAGGAGGGTCCCCCAGGACCGGAGGTGGCCGTGCCCTGAGTCGGGGGTGGGGGAGGGGTGCAGGAGAGATGCCATTTGCTCCAGCGGGGCTGGGGGCTCTGGGGAGAGGGCTGTGCCCTGCAGTCCTCTGCCAGCAGGATGAGGAAGGCTCTGAATCCTCAGCAGGATGAGACAGAAGCGGTTTGTCTGTTGTGCCCTGGACTCCTCAAACAGCCTCTACCTGATTTCTCTCAGGGGCCTTAGCAACCCAGGCTCTGGAATTTGGCTCCAGAGAGGAGCTCCAAGAGGGAACACTCTTAGGATTGGGGGGGGGAGGGGAACAAAGGGTCTCCATTATGTGCTCAGTGAATGAATCTCTCTCTCTCTTTTTTTATTTAAGGGAAAGAAAAGTTGTGTGTTTGCAGGGGAGGGGAGGGTGTAGTGGGCTGCGTGTGTTTTAGAATTTCCAAATCACGCAGCTGTCCAGAGAGTCACACACCCGCTAGCCACAGCACAGCCACAGAGAAGCAGGGCAAAGGCTCTGACAGCAGCCAACTCCTTTTGGTCTTGTCCAGGCAACTCTCACCTGGGCAAGGAGGCTCTGGGGACATGGGGAAAGACGCCGCATGGCCCTCCTCCCCAACAGAGGACATACCAAGTCTCTCAATTCTTTCCTCTTTACAAGGGGACATGGGGAAAGACGCCGCATGGCCCTCCTCCCCAACAGAGGACATACCAAGTCTCTCAATTCTTTCCTATTTACAAGGGCTCGAAAGTACTGAGCTTTCATCTCGACTTTCCTTTTTAGTCACCATAGAGGTGTCCTTCACTTCTCAGCAGCCTTTCCCTTTTTTGAAACTGGGATTGCTGACCATGAACATGGTCAAGACAGCTGGATGAGTTTCGCCTTCTCCAGTGCTCCGTGAAGGGAAGAGGCTGAGAGGTAGACGGGACGAGATCACCTCCCACCACTAGCCTCTGAAAAAGACCCCCAAAGCACATGGAAAAAGGCCTCATGTTTTCTGGGTGTCAGGAGGGGGTTATTAATGATGAAGCCAGAAAGGAAGGTATTAGCACATGAGTGGCAAAACACAACAGTCCTGGGTTCTAATTCTGCCCTGCTGCTTACTGGTGGGGTGGGGGTGGGGTGGCGGGCTAAGGTCTGCATTCAACCTCATCAGTGCCCTCATCTCTAAAACAAGGCAGAACAAAAACTTCTCTTAAAGGGGAAGAGACAGTGAATTGAGGTGACTGATGCATAGTGTTTGCCCAGCATAGCCTTTAGCCTGGGGCTAACAGAGTTCCTCCCCAAATCGAAGCCAGCAAGTAGTTGGAGGTCATCCCCCCACATCCCTTGCTGACCCTACACTCACTGCCAGGCACTGTCACACGTTTCTGTTTCATCTTCATAATCACTTACTTTTCAGATAAAGAAATCAAAGCTCAAGGGGGTTAAGTCATTTTTGCAAGGTCCCAGGGAACTGGGATTTGAACCCAGGCCATTGGCCTCTTGAAGCTACATTCTTAACCCTCTCTGCCAAGGTGCGCAAGAAAGCAGATGCCTTCTCTCACGCCGAACACGGAGCCAGCTTCGGGTAAGGGGTGTGGGCGGTCAGGGCTGCCATGCGTCTTATCTGGGCCTGATATCAAACATCAGTTGGGCGGAGGGAGGAGGCAAAAAAGGAGGCTTGTCTTTGGGGTTTCAGCGTCAGCTTACCAAAGAACAAGAATTTTCAATGCTGTTACAGGGTGACAAAGTGGTAAAACAGGTTTGTGGTGGCTCAGAGAATAATGGGAAATGTTCTAACCAGAAGCTTCTGAGGATTGCAGGAAGGTGGGGGAGGGCCCCTGCGGTAGGATGACATGGGAGTGACTAACCTTTAAACTATGTGTTCAGAATCTGGAGGGCTCATGAGGCTATTTGCTTTATAGGTCACAAACAGGACTTTCCTAAGCTCATATTCCTGCTCTTGCTGACTGTCAGTGGCATATGGACATAGATGTATATTAATAACGTATGTATCTATATAAGCACATATATATAAAACTGTATTTTATAATAATTTATAGTACAAAAATGTATTATTACAATCTATGCTTTCTTAGACCTTGTGTGTGGGGAAGATCATGGTAGCTCCCCCGCCAGGCCGTGAGGGCTTGGGGGATAGGAAGATGGGAATAAGAACCAACCAAACCCTGAGAGTGGTCACAGTTCCTTTGATTCACAGAGCCTGGAGGCAGGCATCCCAAGGTTTGGAACTGCGGTCACAGAGTGGTGGGGATGGATCTGAGATTCAGAGGATGAGGAAAAGGTACAGGCAGAGAGAGGGAGAAAAGGCAAGTGACTAGAGAAGCAGTTGTGTGTAGGGATGTGGCCTCCCTGGGAATCTAAGTGAGATGTCCCTTACAATGGAGAAACGGACTGCATGCCTGCATTGGGGCTTCCAATAGGCCCCCAGACACCCTGCAATGACTGTACACCGAGTCTACTAGACGCACTGAAAATGACTCAACACACAAGTATTCGCTGCCTGTGTGACTCTTCACAAGAAGAAGCTAATGCTTACTGAGCACCTACTATGGGACTCGGTTTCCTACAAGAACATTCCTTACAGAGTAGCAATGAGGATGAAATGAGGTCACCCAGGCAGAAACACTGAAAGTGCTTCCTGGAAGAGAAACTGCTCAGAAAATCTTAGTTAGTGTAATAATGATAATAGGAATCAATGCACCTGCTCTAAGGAAACAACAGAGCTCTTTGCTGGTGGCAAGTCAGCTTCTCAACATTCCATTTGGTCAAAGTTACCCTGGAAACTCCGTAAGTCGCCCGCAGAGTATAGTGAGCGTGGCGCTGGGCACGCTCGTCTGGTGATCTGTGTGTTATGGAAGAGAGCCTTGTTCCTTCAGCGGGGCACATGAGCTGCTCGTCTTTAGGGGCCAGGGGAAAGAAGACTGTGTTTTGTTTGTGTGTGTACCAGATCCTACTGGATCTTCCGGAGGAGATGAGACAGGTGACCAGAAATGCCTAGCAAACTTGTTTCTGTGACTGCCTGGTAAAACTCAAGGAAACGGAACAGACTTTAGTGGCTTCAGGAATTCAGAGGACAATGAGAACTCTGGTTTGAAAGGATTTCCCTTGGAGCGCCTGGGTGGCTCAGGCAGTTAAGCGTCTGCCTTCGGCTCAGGTCATGATTCCAGGGTCCTGTGACGGAGCCTGCATTAGGCTCCCTGCTTGATGGGAGTCTGCTTCTCCCTCTGCCCCTCCCCCTATTCATGCTTGCATGCTCTGTCTCTGAAATAAAATCTTCCAAAAAAAAAAAAAAAAAAAAGAAATGATTCCCCTTTTCTCTTCCCACACCTCAACCCTGGGAGACAGTATCTTCGGTAAATACCAGCGGACAGCTGGAATCGAATGATTAGAGTGGCCTTACAGAGAGACAGACAGGGGCAGCCAGGGGAGGATGGGACCTTCCCACACTCTGCAGACACAGTGGACTTACTTCTTCAGGGTCTGAAAGCCACGCTCTTTGAACTGCAGCTCTTGCTGGAGGTGAACCATCTCTCTCTTGAGCTTGTTGACCTGGATGGCAGCAGACCACAGATGGGGCCAGATCAGAGGTTGATATGGAACCGCAGGCTGCCTTCTCCTCCAAGGGGATCCCAGAGCCCCCCACAGCCCCTACATAATGCTTCAGGTTGATATCCCTTGGGCCCCATGGTCCTAACACCTTCCCCTCACTGATGTTGCCTTGGTCACTGATGTTGCCTTGGTCTCTGCAGATGCCCATGCAGTCGGCAGCCCAGCCTGGCTATCCTGCAGGTCATCCCGGGTCAGCCCTCACTTGAGGGAAACAGGAGATGGACAGTGCTCCCTGACCTGAGATAGAGCTTAGCCTTCTTACTGCCTAGCCGGGTGACCTCTGTCAATCCACCTTGCCTCTCTGAGCCTCCCTTTCCCATTCAGACAGATGAGAAACATGGTCACTCGTAGGGCTGTGCATTACTTAGAGCAGGTAATGGGTATAGGGGTGCTGGGCATGGAGGCAAGAGGCAAGACACAGCCCATGGAGCCAGACTGGACCAGCAGGAATGCTTTGTTTGGCTTGTAGTTATTAAATAAAAATGTTAACTGCTAATAATGAAATATTGAGAGATTTCCTATAACAAGCCTAAGTATAGTAGTTTTCTAAAACTAGAAGGTCTGCTGACTCTGAGCCCTCATTCCAGCATGGCCCCAGTGGGACATGGGCTGCAGCTCAACTACACCTTTAGGCAGGGCCCAGCTCTCTCGGTCACTCACTTCCCACCAGTCCCTCCTGCTTCACCCCAAACCCACTGCCCCCTTTCACGTTTTTTTGCAGGCGTGTGAATTTGGAGAACCTACTCGAAGTGTAACTGAACCACTGTTCAAAATACTGGCTTTCCCTTGAGCAAGTCCCTTAACTGCTGTGCTTTCGTTCCACATCAGGACAATGGGGATCCTATTAATCCGCAAGAAGTCAGGAAGTCATTATGGTGAAGCAGTTAAATAAGACAATGGAGAGCATGCAACAACTAGAAAGACAGCACATGATGTGAAGCCCTGTGGAGGCAGCCTGAGTCCTTGTGACCCCGGGCGAGCTCCTCAGCTCCCCTCAGCTTGTGTGTGCTCATCACTAAAGTGCAGACGCGGACAATAGCTGCTTCATGGGCTTGCTTTGAGAACACGAGACATATAGCCCTGAGCCCTGTGCCGGGATGCAGTGAAATGGCAGCTATGGTTACCGGCACAATTACTGGGACAACTGCCGCCCCTACTATCATTTGGGATCCTGGCGGTCGGCACGGGCCACCACTGCCTGGTGGAAGCACCTGCTCTGGTCTTGTGGGCGTTTGGGCAAGGGGCCTAGGGCTGCCTCCATGACCCCCCCTCCGCAGTATGGGCAAAGGGGACCTACCCGGGATTTCGCGGTGGCAATCTCAGCCTTCAGGATCTCAGGGTCGTACTTGGAGCTGGATGATGAACCCGACACCACTGCAACGAGAAAGAGAAGAAAAAAGTTCTGTAGAAGAAACACATTTTGGTAAAGATGGCTTGTTTGGCCATCTACATAAACCCAGAAAATAATGACTACAAGTGAACTACCTAAATGTCCAACAAAGGGGGCAATGTGCTGTGTAAACAGGGTGCGTGCATAAACGAGGACAACACAACTTGACGTGATTTAAAATCATGGCGCATGCTGGTTAAGCATCTGCCTTCAGCTCAGTTCATGATCTCAGGGTCCTGGGATCCAGCCCTGTGTCGGGCACACTGTGCAGCAGGAATTCTGCTTCTCCCTCCGTCCTTCCCCCCTCCCTTCACTCTCTTTCTCAAAACAATAAGTAAAATCTTTAAACAAGTAAGATAAAATGATGGTGCAGAGAAATCCCAAGCAAGGGAAAATGTTCAAAAACGTGCCGTTACCTGCAAACAATAGTGTACAAAAAAAGCAATAAAGAGTTACTTAAATTTGGAAAATATACAGTTGACACATACACACACAGATGCATCTAAAAAAAAGCACAGAAAGAAATATACCAAAAAGATAATAATGATATCTAGAGATGTAGATGATGAATAATATTTTCATTTTTGTATTTTTATTTTCTACATTTTCTAAGATGAACATACTTTTACAATCAGAAAAAATTACTAAAGATATTTTTTATCATACTTTGCAATATTAATATACATTTTTAAGGGAAAATAAATTACTCATTCCCTTTTTAAGGGAAAATAAATTACTCCCATCACCCCAATACAATAATCTTTTCTCACAAGTTATTTTCCACTGCTTATCGACAATTCCTTGTTTCCTTTTTTTTTTTTTAAGATTTTAAATTTTATTTATTTGAGACAGAGAGAGAGAGAACATGAGCAGGGGGAGAGGGGCAGAAAGAGGAAGAGTGGGTAACAGGCTCCCTGCCGAGCAGGGAGCCCAACGTGGGACTCGATCCCAGGACCCTTGGATCATGACCTGAGCCAAAGCCAGACACTTAACTGACTGAGCCACCCAGGCGCCCTGCTTATCCACAGTTCTATTACGTCGTTGTATTCTTGCTGCATTTTTAAAATGTTAAAATAGTATTTAGGTCTTGAAAAGACATCTTAAGACTTACAAAAATGAGCACAAGAGTAAAATATATTTAAAGTAAGAGAAATGAGACAAAGGAAAAACAAGAATGAGGAAGCACACCCATGGGTGTGAGGTTAGTTAGGGCTCAGGCAAACAGGGAAGGTCCCATTTCCTCACCAGATGCCACAGCCTGACTCTGAGCTTCCGAACTGGTGTTGTGAAGAGGGAAAGGGGCCCGATGGAAGATTCATGGTGCCCTTAATGTAAACACAACCTCACTGTTCAGGACAAGGACAGGCATTCTTGGTATGGAGGCTGGGGAAGTTTGTCCCGTGGGGCCTTAAACCCACCATACTTGCAATTCCATCCTCCCCCACCCCCCACTGTTACCGCAACAGTGTAGCAACAGTGTACACGCAGCGAGATCACCTGCTGGGACCTAGCGTTTTCTGAGGATAGGGACTGGTGGCAATGTCCAGGGTCCAGAGGTGTAAGTGACAGTTGCGAAGGGCATACTGCTCTTTGGATCTGGTTAAAATACTGGAACGGATCTTCCGATCACATGGCGGGAAAGTTAAAATGTAACACTGAAAAGTTCAGCAGAGGGGAAATAAGAATGTTCTGCCTAATAACAGAAAAGATGTTTTGCACCAAAGGCAGTGTTACATTCCTGCCCAGTTTACAATGAGGAAGAGGAGGAGGTGGGGGGGCTGGGTTTTCCTATAAGAGATGGGTGGCAGGAACACCTGGGTTGAGTGGGGGAAACCTTGCGGTCCTCCTTGTGAGCGTGGAACAGAGATGTTAGATGCAGATTCTGTTTCCAGCTGGAAGCGTTCATTTCCTGCCCTTCTAATTCCCTGGTGGCTGCGGGAGTTAGGGGTTTCAGGGTGGGACTTGGCTGGATACAGAGCTGGAGGCTGATTTAAGCCACATTTCCCAGACAGGCACTTTTCAACAAAATGTTAAGGTCATTGATATTTGTTACCCCCTGATCAATTGTAAAAACACAGTGGAGAGAGTCACTGATGAGGAAAATGGGGCGAGCTCAAGAAGGAGGGTGTCTGTTCTGTGAGCGGCCCATCCTGCCTCCGCTGTCCTCTGCTGACACCCTCTGCTGTCCCGAGATGCTGCTGGACTAGGGTCGACAGACACTCCAGGGAACGGTATAGGTGAGCATGGAAGCAGCCTGGGGACCCAGGAAAAATTGCGAGACCTTACCCCACCAGACAGAGCATGGCTGTGGGGACCGGCAACGCCACCCAGCGCTGACCTGCAGAACATGGAGTGGTCCTGGGGCATACTCAAAAATCCTGGAGGGACGGGAACCCAAAAAAGAAGAGACTCCCACCAACTGGGCCACTGGGGGGCTTGGATTTCTCTGATCTGGAGCACCACTGCTAAGTGCACTATCTGTACCACCGAGCTGCTGAATGGGATGTGGCTTGATATTATTTTTTAAGTAAACATTTTATCTTACTAAAAAATACACGAGGAAAGGTGCACAAGTCATGTGTGCAGCTGGATTAATTTTCACCAAAGAAACACACTTGAAAAAAAAAAAAAAAAGAAACACACTTGAGCTCTTTCTACCCATGGGTCCTGCCCCTATGCTTTCATAAAACCACCTTTTTGCACTGGGAGCAAAGGAAAAAAAAAAAGGTGAATACACTCACCTTACCAGCACTGTAATCAAGAAACAAATCTTTAACCTCCCTCCCCTTGGACCTCTGTCCCTTCACTACTCCTCTAGCCAAGGAATCTTATATTCAAACTGGACCGTAAAGGCTGACTTTAACTGCCCACCTTTTTATCATTTTTAATTGTTAAGCTTTTATTCAAGTTATATACAAACACCAATTTAACAGTCCCACACAGTACAAGGTTTTGCTCTAAAAGAACATTCCATAGGTACCTATCCCATATCTCATTCCTCAAAAGGGAGTCATTTCAATATGTTTAGTTCATTTCTTGGTTATCAAAAAGCAGCGGGGTGCCTGGGTGGCTCAATGGGTTAAAGCCTCTGCCTTTGGCTCAGGTCATGCATGATCTCAGGGTCCTGGGATCCAGCCCTGCATAGGGCTCTCTGCTCAGTGGGGAGCCTGCTTCCCCTTCTCTCTCTGCCAGCCTCTCTGCCTACTTGTGATCTCTGTCAAATAAATAAATAAAATCTTAAAAAAAAAAAAAAAAGCAGCATGGTGTTTTTGGTTTAGGCATTATTTACTTACTTCTCTCTCTGGAGGCCAGGGATTTAGCTTCCCTCCCTTTTGCAGCCCTGTCCCAGCACCCGTGCCCCCTTCCCCGGCCCCCGTCCTCACAGACAGCAGGCTCGGTAAAAGCCATCTTCAGTGTTTGTATTACTTTTACTCTGTAAACACTCCTTGGGCCAAAGGCATGCAGCTGACTTTGCTTACTTTTCCTTTCCAGCAGATTTTTGGGGGTTTATTTTTCCTAGAGTTAATAATTGTCATTTTTATGCTTGCTCACTTTCTACAAACTTCTCACAGATTCCACCTCACGCTCTGCCAGTTATCTGAGCCTCCCCTCCCAGGGTCTGCGCGGCCGGTCAGCTTCCCGCCCGGTCCCACTTTTGGCACTGCCTGGCCTGGGCGCGTGAGCTGGTCGTTCTCTCTGCCCCACAGGCGCCCTGAGATATCCTCCTCACCTTGCTCCTCTTTCCTAAATACCATGTCTCCCCCTCCTACTAGCTCTTTCAGTAGAACACCAGCAGCTGTCCAAGAAAAGAAGGCCACAAGGGGAAGAAACTTTTGAAATCGTGCCTGTCTAAAAATATCTTTGTTCTACCCTATAGTTGATTAAAGGTAGTTTTGCTGGATATAGAATTCTAGGTCGGAAGTGATTTTCCTTAAAAATTTGAAGGCATGGCTCCATTGTCTTCTAGGTTTCCAGTGTTACTGTTGAGCTATTCCGAGTTTCGGTAATTTTTGTGTGACCTGGTTTTTCTCTCTGAAAGCTTTCAGGATCTCGGATGGCTCCATGTTTGAAGTTTCACCATGGGTATGTCTTGGTGTGAGCTGACTTTCATGCTTTGTGCTCACTGAGAGCCCTTTCAACCTAAAAACTCTCCTCCATCTGTTCCAGGAAATTTTTCTGAAATTATTTTACCCGACGCTCCTTCTCCTCTGTTTCCTCTGCTCTCTCTGGAACTTTTATTACTCTGATAGATTTCCTGGCCTGGTGCTCTATTTTTCTCTCTCTCTCTCATTTTCCATCTCGTTCTATTATTGCTCTGCTTTTTAGAAGATTTCTTCAGTCTTACCTTCCAGTCTTCCTACGGATTTTAAAATTCTGCTATTATATTTTAATTTCTAAAGGCTCTTTTGTGTTGTCCGAGTGTTCCTTCCTGTAAAATGTAGCACCCTCTTCTTGTTTCATGTGTATGTAGCTTCCCTTGAGGTTTTCTTCTTCATGTGGACTCCCTGGTCCCTCCAAGCACCTCCCCACCCATATCACTTGTTTTCTTTCTTTCTTCCTTCCTTCCTTTCTTTTTTTTTTTTTTTTTTTTTGTATTGAATCACATTTATTTTTTCCCCCAGAGGGTAATGGCTATGATTTATTTTATAATTTTTTATTATGTTATATTGTCATCATATAGTACATCATTAGTTTTTTTTTTTTTTTAAGATTTTATTTATTTATTTGACAGAGAGAGAGGGAAGCAGGCTCCCCATTGAGCAGAGAGCCTGATGCGGGGCTCAATCCCAGGACCCTGAGACCATGACCTGAGCCGAAGGCAGAGGCTTAACCCACTGAGCCACCCAGGTGCCCCATACATCATTAGTTTTTGATGTAGTGTTCCATGGTTCAGTGTTCACGTATAACACCCAGTCCTCCATGCAATACGTGCCCTCCTTAATACCTAAACCAGGCTCACCCATTCCTTCCTCCCCTCTAAAACCCTGTTTGATTCCCAGAGTCCACAGTCTCTCATGGTTCATCTCCCACTCCAATTTCCGCCCCCTCTTCATTTTTCCTTTCCTTCTCCTAATGTCCTCCATGCTATTCCTTATGTTCCACAAGTAAGTGAAACCATATGATGACTGTCTTTTTCTGCTTGACTTATTTCATTAAGCATAATCTCCTCCAGTTCCATCCATGTTGATGCAAAGGTTGGGTATTCATTTTTGATGGCTGAGTAATCCATTCTGTACATAGACCCCATCTTCTTTATCCATTTGTCTGTTGAAGGGCATCTTGGCTTCTTCCACAGTTTGACGACTGTGGCTGTTGTTGCTATGAACACTGTTTTTCATCTATTTTTCATGCCAGAGGCTTTCCTCAGATTTGTAAAATCTTAGCTGTCTGCTCACATTTAAGAATGGGACCCCAAAACCAGAACAAGGTGGAGTTTGTTTACCGTGGGTTATGTGGTACATGCTTTGGCTAGATTGTTTCTTTCTTTCTTTCTTTTTTTTTTTTAAGATTTTATTTATTTATTAGACAGAAAGACAGATGACAAATAGACAGAGAGGCAGGCAGAAAAGAGAGAGGGAAGCAGCCTTCCCGCTGAGCAGAGAGCCCAGTGTGGGACTCGATCCCAGGACCCTGGGATCACAACCTGAGCCAAAGGCAGAGGCTTTAACCCACTGAGCCACCCAGGTGCCCCAGACAGGATTGTTTCATCCAGAACGTCTTCCCATCTCTTCTATCTGGTCAGATTCCTCAGCTTCTGCTCCTGTCCAGCCTAGGCAGGAAGAGCTTGGCACCATTCTAGGGAACGAAGTGGTGCATGTAAACTCAGGTCTTAAATCCTGTGTGTCCATGTTCACATCTCACTTTTCATTGTGGTTCACCCCAGCTTTGAACTTGCCTTATATCCCACAGTCCAGAGAATATTTATTCTTTTGGGGAAAAAACCCCAAAAACAAACAAAAAAAAAACACCAGGCTGGGGATGGGCAGAGCCAATTTGGGGAGGAGATCTGGTAGTCCTTCTCATAAAACAGCTTTCATCCAATCGTCTTTATTTCAGGCCTTCCTCTCCCCACAGCTTTTGCCAGTGATCTGCACGGACCAGAGTGCTGGTTTTCCTTGTGACTGGCCCGTATTCTCTTTTCTTGGGTCTATCAGACAGGCTGTCACCTGCTCATTTAATTCCCAGCTTCCACATCTTGTTGTTGTTCTTTTTTCTCCAGGTCTCTCTCTTTGTACATGTACTCTTCAAAAAAAATCTCTTATTTGATACTTCCTTTGTTTCAGGAGTGAGTGAGATTAGGTAGCTGGTTAAAATGGCATTTCTAACTGCTAGGTTCCCAATGATTTCTTTTTCACATGGGAGACCAAGGCCTAGAGAGAAGAAGGAATGTGATGAGGTCCCAAAGAACCCAGCTTTCCTGAGTTCCCATCTTTCAGAGGACAAGAAGACCCAAATGTAACATAAGAACCTTAGAATTTGACTGGTTGATTTGCATTAAGAGAAGTATTTTTGAGGTCAGATACTCCTGGGTATGAAGGCTAGCTCTGCCACTTTTTACTGATGTGACCTTGGAGCAGCTCCTTCCCCTGTCTGGGCCTCAGTTTTCTGATGTGTAAAATGGGAATGACAGTATTTTGAAGGATTGTTCAGAGAGGGAAGGTTACTTTAGATAACATATGTGGAATGCCCATCATATTGCCCTGTAGGAATATAATAGGTACACATTAAATGTTAGTGCTCTTCTCCTTCTCTGTGGAGCTAGAGACTGCATGAGAGTTGACAACAAAGTCTCCATTCCCAGGGCAGGGACCCACCCATGGCCAGGCCCCACTGCAGCCAAGGCTAGGTGGCAAGACTCTCACAAGCCTGGGCAGAACATCTGAGTTAGAAGCAAGGCATGTGATCTCACCAGTTCAGCAACATAGTGCAGAGTTTGACTTGGAAGGCAGACCTGGCTTCTAAAGCCCAAAGAAATCATGAGACTTTAACTAGGATGCTTGGGCTGGAGACACCCCAACTCCTGGCTGGTTTGGATCTCAGATCTAGTTACCTGAGATGACCCTAGTCACTTCCTATGGAAGTTCTTTAACATTCAAATCAGTGGTGCCTTTGGACTTGGTGGAGCTCTTGGGAGCATCCAAGAGTCAAATGATAGGACTATATCATTACGTCCTACCACTGATCATGTATTTATTCTTATTGGCTAAAATAAGAACAAATAGATCTATTAAAATTTTTCATCATTTCAATGCCAATGAACTAATAATTATCAAATAATTATTATTTATTGAGAGCTTAAGAATATGACAAGTACTATTCAAAGTACTTTATATCTGTTAATAAATTTAAGCCCCATAACACCTCAATGAAGGTGATACCATTATTATGTCAATTTTATAGATGAAGAATTTGAGGCAGAGCAAAGTGACATAACTTGGACAAGGTTACATGGCTGGTGAGTTGCATATCCTGGATTTGAGCCCAGGCAGTCCAGCTCCAGAGTCCACACTCTCAAAATATTATGTGAAGTGTTTCCTGCTAAGAAGAATATTGAGCCATTAACATGTTCTAAAGGTATTGTTTTACCTATACCATTGGTTTTTGGCTGAGGTATTTCTGCACCCCCCTAGAATACATTTGGCAATGTCTGGAGATATCTTTGGTTGTTCCAGCCTGGGGTGGAGGGCTACTACCAGCATCTAGTGGGTAGAGACCAGATGTGCTGCTAAACATCCCACAATACACGGGACAGCCCCTACAATAAAGATTTATCTGGCTCCAAATGTAGGCAGTACTGAGGCTGAGAAACTCTGACATGAGCCCAGGAGATGAGGGGACTATTAACATTCCATATTTAAACAGAAGGAATCTCAAGTGTAAAGAGATGTGAAGCATGTTCCCCAAGAGGACAGAGTAGCCGTGGAATGGAGATTTGAACCCAGGCCCTTTGACTTCAGAGTCCAGTAACTTCCTTTTCCCACCGCAGGTTTCTCTGTGGGAATGCATTTTTCCCATTTGGCTCTTTTCCCCACCTTGGACTTTTATTTTGAAAACTATATGTACAGAGAATTTGAAAGAATAATATAATTATGTCCTCCTTTACCTAGAGGTCCACCAATTTTTAACATTTTCCCACATTTGTTCTACCCATCCCTCGGTCCACTCCAATTCTTTCAGTAGGTCACCTGGTTTGTAGCAAGCCCTCAACAAATGAATGATGATTAAAAATGGTGACCCAAAATGAAAGTTTACCCTATTCAAATCTGCCCATGTGTCATCAGCAGCTACTGATCAGCTCCCTTACACTGACGGCACCGTTGTTTCTTTTCGTTCCTGCTTTTTTGAAATGAAGCTGCAAACAGGATGCTCTGTGCATGTCTTTGGAACAAGGACATTCTCCTACACAGTCGCAACATGATGATCGCACTGAAGACAACCTTCTAAATGCCCGAGAACGTCTTCTATGGCTGCTTCCCACCCCCTACCCCAATCCAGGGTCTAATCAGTCTGCAGACATTTAATTTGGTTTATGCCTCCATAGCTTTTTTTTTTTGTTGTTTCAAGTCTAGAATAATTTCCCCTTTTTCTGGTTTTTCAGGGTTTTTTTTAACCCCCAAAGAGTCCAGGCCGATTATCCTGTAGGGTAGTCCATGTTATAGGTCTGTCTGGCTGCGTCCTGATGATTTGATCGGAGGCAAGCGTTTTTGTCAAGAAGCCTCCATGCCGTTCTTACTGCTTCGTATCAGACAGTGCGAGGTACCAGCTCGTCTCCTGATGGTGAGGCTAATTTTACACCTGTGTAAGGCAGTGACTGCAGCTCTCTCCCGTGCGAAAATAACAGTTTACTCTCTCAAATTACGAAGTGGTTTGTGGGGGGATCATTTGGGTCCATGTAAAAAGCATCCTGTCCCCTAGCAAAACTAGGAAGTTTTGCTTTTATACACACTTGTCACTTTTCAGACTGTAGGACTTCAGAGAGAAAAAAATGACCCTACCTCTTCAAACCCGAGTTTCACTGGGGACAACAGTATCTCCCTGCTAGGGCTGTGGCAAAGGTAATGCTACAGATTGAATTCTGTCCTCTGCCCCCGTAATCCATATGTTGAAGCCTCAACCCCCAATGGGACAGTGTTTAAAGATGGGCCTTTGGGAGAGGATTCGGTTTAGATGAGGTCACCAGGGTGGGGCTTTCCTGATGGGTTAGTGTCTCTGTCTCTCTGCTAGGTGATGACACAGTGAGAAGACAGCCATCTGCCACCAGAACCAGACCATGCTGACACCCCGATCTTGGACACCAAGTCTCCAGAACTATGGGAAAAAACACTTCTGTTGTTTAAGCCACCTAGTCGATGAGATTTTGTCACGGCCGCCTGAGCTGCCTAAAACAGATTAAGTGCTCAAATGCTCAGGATAGTCTCTCGGATATTACTTGACCTTGAAAAAGCTAATGTGTAT
Organism: Mustela putorius furo; assembly: GCF_011764305.1. Lineage (NCBI taxonomy): Eukaryota > Metazoa > Chordata > Mammalia > Carnivora > Mustelidae > Mustela > Mustela putorius. Next base: position 40,921,923 of record NW_025421294.1, read on the forward strand.
AATGAAGTTCTCTTCTACAATCCGAGATGCTGGGGGTTTGCTCGGGTCACCAAGGAAAAGGGCAGGGCTGGGACAGGGAGGAACTGGGCAGGTTTTGTTCCCCCTGGGTGCACTGAACTTCTCAGAGTGTAGACTTCACACAGGAGAAGTGTCCAGTGACCCAGCTAAGCCATGGCCATCCTACCAGCATGGCCTAATGTAAGGCCCTTACTTGGCCCATAGTAAGAATGCTGGAGGGACAGAGGGGATGGGCTTACAATTACCGCTGCCTCTCGCCAGCTCTAAGACCCTGTGCGTGTCCCCGACCCCTCTAACCTGTTTCTGTTATCTACGCAGGGGAGATTAACTGTGCTTGCCCACAGGGCTGCAATGAGGATTCAGTGAAACAGCAAGTTCAGCCCCACATGTATCCAGCACTCAATAAACGTGGGGAAGGAGTGGTTATTAGAAATAGTGGTAAGAGACAAAAACCTCCAACACAGAGCAAGAGGTGAATGGGCTCCCGTACAGATACTGATCTGGCAGAGCCCTGGGAATGAAGGACAGGGACCCTGCATGCCCGTTCTTCTGGAGATACCAGCATAAGCCCAAGAGACAGGAGCCCCACCCCGACAGAGTGAATACGCCCGCGGAGGTAACACAGACGTGTAAGCAGACGTCTCGTGACACACGCTATGAAGGGAATAAACAGAGAGCCATTGCAGAGGCTAACGGGGGAAGGGAGTCTGTGGAGGCAGTTGTCAGAAGCGAGCCTCTCAGAGCTGACAGGAAGAAGGAGACCAGCAGGGTGAAACCGGAAGGGTTAGAGGGAGCCAGCTGTGCAAATGGACAGACGGAAGAGCATTTTAGGCAGGGGTGCAGCAAGAGCAAAGGCCCTGAGGCGGAAAGATGCAGGGCAGGCTGGGGGAGCCGAGTGGGGGGCTCTGGAGCCTCATGAATGAGCCCGAGGTGCAGGGAATGGCTGCAAGAGTTGAGGTGGGCGTGGCGGGCAGGGGCCTGATCACTAAGGGCAGTGTAGGCCATGGAAGGAATGACAGGAAGCCACCGAAGGTTTTTTTTTAAATTGTGCTAAAATATGACAGAACATAAAATTCACCACTTTAAGCATTTTTAAATGTCCCGTTCAGGGGCATTATGTACATTTATACAGCTGTGCAACCATCACCACTATCCATCTCCAGAACTTTTTTATCTGCCCCACTTGAAACTCCATCCATTAAGGATGAACTCCCTACTCCCCACACCCCTTTCGGTGAGGAGCTCTGTCTCCCAACGAGCAGTTGGTACAGCTGGAGATGATTGCAGACAGATGAAAGCAATGGAATGACAACGGCTCATGAATCACTGAAAGGCACAAGCAGGAGCAGGAAATGCATCGGCGGTGGGAGAGGACAGTGGTTTGCAGCAGAAGCAGAGATGGAAGGAGACAGGAAGCACTGGGAGGCAAGCCAGGCTGGACGGAGCACAGCCCAGAGCTCCGGGCAGGGGTGCTGGCGGGGCGTGGGTGGGGGAGGTACTCACAGCTGACCTGGGAGCCCAGCTTGTGCTCCCAGACGGCATGTAGCTGCTGGTACTCCTGCTGCGCGAGCTCCAGGCGCTGCTGCTTCACCTGGTAGATCTCCTTCTGCGCGCTCAAGGCCTCCTGGGCCACCACCAGGTAATCCTTCAGCATGTGCTCCTGCTCCCGCCGCCATTGTACCCGGGGGTCCTCGATCTGGGTGGTTTCTGGAACAGACCCCAAACACCCAAATCAGCACCTCACAAATGTCTTGCTGGCTCGGTGGCCTGTGGAATCCACTCCCAGAAATCAAAAAACACAGTAAGTAGAAATCACAATAGAAAGCAGATGGGTTAAACTTACCTATTAAACAACAGTGACTCTCCACTTGGATTAAACAAGCAAACACAAAATAAACCAGAATCAATTTCCATACCCAAAGTCAAGCCATCTCAGAACAGCCAAGAGAAGGACAGTGCGAGATACCAGCTTGTCTCCTGATGGTGAGGCTAATTTTACACCTGTGTAAACAGGTTTGCGTTCTAATCTAGATAGAGGCTGAAGGACATTAGAGAAGCTTAAGGTCAACTGTTCTGGTGGAGTAAAGAAAAATAAATAATATCTTAGAGACTGTGGAAAAAATAGGGACCTCATTCCCTGCTGGAAATGTAAATTAGAATGAACTTAGAAGAGGACTGACTACGCAAATTAAGAGCTTTAAAATGTGAACACCCTTAGATCAATAATTCCCCCATAGTAATTTACTATTAAATATAATAAAGGAGTCAGGTAAAGATGCACTTGTACCAAATCAGGATAATAATGATAATAATAATGAGAATAATAACTAGCACTTATTTTACATTAATTGAATGCCAAGCACTGTTCTAACTACTTTATATCTCTTTACCCCCACTGGCCTTACACCAACCCTAAAGAGCAGATTCTGTTATGACCCCTGCTACTCAAAAGAGAAAATCTAGACACAGGTCAAATAACTTGCTCAAGGTCACATGGAAAAGAACTGGCCAAATAGGTCTGCTGTATTTTACATAATTCACTGCCACAGCCACTAAAGTGTCTTCGAAGAAATATGGATGAAGTGGAAAGGAGCCTCTGACAGGCGAGTGGAAGTGCAGGGGGTAAACTGCATAGAGAATTTCATGATTATTCAAATAATACATCCATTGTCAAAAAGATTAGGAAAAAACTTAGTATGTTGTCGAGAGTAGAGATGTCTTGGTAGTAGGATTTTTTTCTTCATTCTTTTAAAAAAAAATGATGTATAGAGTAAGTAGGTACAGCGATCATTTGGAAAAAAAAGTCAAAACCCCAAAAGATAGACATTTTTAAAAAGGGACAGCTGGCAGCCGAGCAGACACGAAAGAGGTCACATCAATGTCAAAGAATCAGTGCCCATCACCTGCCAACCCTCCAGAGAGCTCCCAGTGGTGGGTGGGGCTTGGAGGGGCTCACACTCTGGAAACTGTACCATTAGGACCATGTGGTGAATCCAGCCAGTACACACACAGGTGTTGCTTAACCCTAAGTGTTTCACTAACTGTGAGCTGGTAACTAGTATGTAAAAATGGGGAGACCAACACATTAGAATCCTAGTGTCTAGTTTCTCAGAAGATCCAGCCACGCTGAGGCCACAGTTGGCCGCAGACCCGTGCCTGGTCTGCTTCATTCATTTGTGTCATGAATCTGATTCCTGGGGTATTTGAGTTTATGCCACCTTTTGCAGGCCCTACAGCTCTCATTTCTCCTGAGCAGGACCAAATGAGCATTTCCAATGAAAGCAAGAAGGGATAGGGAGAATGATTTCAGAAGCAGCAGGACCGGGGTGCCTGGGGCGGGGGTTGGGGGGGGGCGTGGGCGGGCAGGGCTCAGTCAGTTAAACACCTGACTCTTGATTTCAGCTCAGGTCTGATCTTTGGTTGTAAGATGGAGCCCCGCATTGGGCTCTGTGATCAGTTTGAGTTTGCTTGCGGTTGTCTCTCTCCCTCTCCGTCTGCCCCTCCCCATTGCTTGCATGCTCTCTCTCTCCCTCAAATAAATACATAAATAAAATCTTAAAAAAAAAAAAAAAAAAAAAGCAGAGTCAAGTTTTCATTCCTGCCAATAAATGCTGTGTTACAATGAGCAGGCTGCTTAACCTCTCCGAATCTACTCCTATAATTACTAAAGAGACTAATGGGCCCTGACTCCCTGCTTCCAAGGAAGCCGTACAGCTCTTCTGCCCAGGTAAAGTAAATAAACAGTGGTTGAGAGTAAAGCTCAACCTATTTTCTGGGACCAGTTTTTTTTTTTTTTTTTTTTTTTTTTAAGAGCATGCTGGTATTTTTTCTAAAGATTTTATCTACTCACTTGACAGACCCAGATCACAAGTAGGCAGAGAGGCAGGCAGAGAGAGAGGAAGAGAAGCAGGCTCTCTGCTGAGCAGAGAGCCTGATGGGGGGCTCGATCCCAGGACCCTGAGATGATGACCTGAGCTGAAGGCAGAGGCTTTAACCCACTGAGCCACCCAGGCGCCCCGTGGGACCAGTTTTTAAACTGTCCACAAATAGCAATACCTTTAGCTCTTCCTCCTCCCTTTTTCTGGGAAAGAAAACCAGGTCTGAAGGTTGCTGGCAGGAGCCACAAGATTGCTTCTCCTAAGAAAAGCTTTGCAACCTTTCCACCAAGAACGGAGGAGGAACATCTGCAAGAAAAGATTAAGAAGGGAAGTATTTATAAAGCTGGGCCCTGGGGTGCCTGGGTGGCTCAGTCAGTTAAGCATCTGACTTTGGTTCAGATCATGATCCCGGAGTCTCAGGATCAAGCCCCACATCGGTTCTCTGCTCAGTGGGGAGAATGCTTCTCCCTCTCCCTCTGCCTGCCACTCTGCCTACTTGCCCTCTCTCTGTCAATTAAAGAAATAAAATCTTAAAAAAAAAAAAAAGCTGAGCCTCATGTCCCATCAGTAGATTTGGACTCCCTCAGATTCAGTGGCTGCTGAGTGCCCCTCGAGCACTAGCCTCAGATCTCTAGCTGAGAAAAGACACAGAAAAGAAACAGCTGGTCTCGGCCAGGCTGGAGATGTCTTCTATTGTAACTTTTAAAACTCTACATTTTTTTTAAAAAAGATTTTATATATTTATCAGAGAGAGAGGGCGAGAGAGCAAGCACAGGCAGACAGAATGGCAGGCAGAGGCAGAGGGAGAAGCAGGCTCCCTGCCGAGCAAGGAGCCCGATGTGGGACTTGATCCCAGGATGCTGGGATCATGACCTGAGCGGAAGGCAGCTGCTTAACCAACTGAGCCACCCAGGCATCCCTAAAAATCTACATTTTTGAGGAAAAATACTGAAAAACACAAAAAAGGAAAATCTCACAATTCTACCACTGCAAATTTATCAAGTAGGAAGTGAGAGTTTCCATGTCTCTAATCCTGCTCCTCGGAGGTAACTGCTGCTAGGAGTCTCACACACTAGGAGACACTGTCTTCTGATGATACATAAATTGGTTTATACATGTGTGTCCATATGCACTAATTTATTTTTAGTGCAACATGGCCCCATGTCCCGTCTGCTAGTCTATAATCTGCAAATGATATATCATGTTCATCTTTCTTTGTGGGTACAGATGTAACAGCTTTTTTGTTATTTATTGTTTTAATTTTATTGCTGCTTTTATTTATTTAAAAAAATTTTTTTTTAAATCTACTTCAACCATTTAAATAGTTGTATAGTATTCTACGGTATGGCATTAGGCTTGACTTCTGGTATGTGTTAGTGGTTTCCCAGACCACTATTGGGAAAACATTTGGATTGTTTTCAGTTCTTTTGCTACCACAATCAATACTGTAGTGACAATTGTTAAAAACATGATTTTATGAACTTGTGTGATAATTCTGCAGGATATATTTCTTATTAGAGGGAAGATACAACCAAATTACCTTCCAAAATGTTTTATCGATTTTTATTCTCATGAACAGCCTATGAAAGTGCCTCTTCCCCCAGATTCTCAGCAAAACTGCTTACAAAAAAAAAAGTTCATACTTCATCCAGTAATTTTGGGGTCTTGACAGTGTAGTAGACTCAGCCGAGGAGCTACAAAAACCAAAACCACAAAAAAGCCAGAAGTCTGCCCCAGAACACTTACATGGGAATTTCTCGGAGTGGGAGCCAGGCACTCAGAGTTGGAAAAGCTTCCCCAGGGGACTCTGAAACGCAGACATGCCTGAGAAGCCCTGACTGCGACATGAGAATCATTCCACGATATATTAACACTTCTTTTTTTTTTTTTTTTTAAGATTTTATTTATTTATTTGACAGAGAGAAATCACAAGTAGACAGAGAGGCAGCCAGAGAGAGAGAGAGGGAAGCAGGCTCCCTGCTGAGCAGAGAGCCCGATGTGGGACTTGATCCCAGGACCCTGAGATCATAACCTGAGCCGAAGGCAGCGGCTTAACCCACTGAGCCACCCAGGCGCCCCTATATTAACACTCCTGATGCCCAGGTTTTAGATCAGAATCTCTGCAGGGTGGGAATGAATCAACGGCAATTTGCAAAGCTTGTCCAATAATTCCAATGTGTCACCAAACGTGACAACCACTCTCTAAGAGGTGCCAACACAGATGGGCTGAGTGGTCACTGAGGCTGGCAGGCAAGGCTGGCTGGTGTGATGCTGAGTTCCAGCGCGGACCACCCACCAGAGCGCTCGCTGTAACGCTGGGCCCTGGACAAACAGCTAGGGCCCCCCCCCCCGGATGAACCCTCCCTCCAGTGCCTGCCCTGTGGCTGAGGCTCTACTCCTTGGAATACGAACAAACAGGACAACCTCCGCTGAAGGCTGGCTTGGCTACCATTTTTGGTGGCCCAGGATCTCTTGCAGCAGAAACCAATACAGATAGATGAATGTACACACAGACAAACAACACACAACCCCACATCAGAATACTGGTTTCAGCCTGGCTGCACACTGGAATTACCCCAGAGACTTCCATTTAATTGGTCTGCAGTAAGAAGAGGGCATCAGTACACTGCTTCAATTGACTTTACTAAGCCATCATTTAAATACAATGAAGTGCAGGCTTTTGAAGCGTATATAGTTCACTATGTTTTGACAAACGTGTACATTATAAACCACTGCTTGAATCAATGTGTAAAACATTCCCTTTGCCCTAACAATCCCTGTACTCTTTTTCCCAGTAGCCCCCCACCCCCTCCTCCCTCCGCTTTCTGCCTGTTTATAACTTGGTATCAATGGACCCCGTACAGCGTGTGCTCCCTGGGCCTTGCTTCTCATGCTCAGTCTAAGGCTTTGAGACCCATTTATGGTTTGTTTGGGGTTTTTTTTTTTTTTTTTTGAAGATTTTATTTTATTTATTTTTTGACAGAGAGAGAGACAACGAGAAAGGGAACACAAGCAGGGGGAATGGGAGAGGGAGAAGCTGGCATCATGCCAAGCAGGGAACCTGATGTGGGGCTCTGAGGACCCTGGGATCATGACCCAAGCCAAGGGCAGATGCATAACAACTGAGCCACCCAGGTGCCCCTCATTTATGTTGTTTTTATCGCTGACCTGTTTCTTGGTATTGCTGAATAAATTTTTTTTTTTTAAGATTTTATTTATTTGAGAGAGAGAGACAGAGCGACGGAGAGCACAAGCAGGGAGGAGAGGGAGAGGCAGGCTTCCTGCTGAGCTGGGAGCCCTGATGTGGGGCTCGATCCCAAGATCCTGAGATCATGACCTGAAGGCAGATGCTTAACCGTCTGAGCCACCCAGGAGCCTCACTGAATAATATTCTATTGTGTGAACTTATCATAATTCACTTTTTGATAAACTTTTGTTTCTAGTTTAGGATTTTTATTATTTATTTATTTATTCTTAAAAAAAAAAAAAAGATTTTATTTATTTATTTATTTATTTATTTAAGCAGGCAGGCAGCGTGGGGGAGAAGCAGGCTCTCCAATGAGCAGAGAGCCCGATGTGGGGCTCGAACCCTGAACCCCGGGATCATGATCTGTGAGCCGAAGGCAGAGGCCCAACCCTCTGAGCCACCCAGGCCTCCCTCTAGTTTCGGATTTTTAAAAATAGATTTATTTATTTGAGAGAGAGTGAAGGAAAGCACACACACGAGCAGGAGGGGGCAGAAGGAGAGGGAGAAAAAGAATTCTCAAGTAGACACCCCACTGAACATGGGGCCTGATGCTCAGGGCTTGATGCAGGACTTGATCTCAGAGCCCTGAGTTCATGACCTAAGCCAAAATCAAGGGGCAGATGCTTAAATGACTGAGCCACCCAGGCACCCCTCTAGTTGTGGATTATTATGAATAGCTTTAATGAACATGCATGCACAAGTCTTTATTTGGGCATCTGTTTGCATCTCTCCCAGGTAAAACTATCCAGCAGTAGAATTGCTGGTTTGTATGGCAAGCATATACTGAATAAGAAACTGGCAAGTTAGTTCCCACAATGTTGGTTCTGATCGACATTCTCACCCTTAATGTATTAGAGTTCCAGTTCCTCCACATCCTCACCAGCGACTGGCACTGTTCATCTTTTTCATTCTAGCCATTCCAGTGGGTATGAGTGGTACCTCCCTGTAGTCTTTAATTTGCGTTGCCCTAAGGACTGATGCTGAAAGCATACTTTTATGTGTTTATTGGCCATTTGTATGTCTTTAGTGAAGTGTCTTTTAAAAATCTCTTGCTTGTATTTTTAATTGGGTTGCTGGGCTTCTTACTATTGAGCTGTAAGATGTAAGAGTTCTTTATATATTCTTGATATGGGTCCTGTGTCAGATGTCAGTGTTGTAAATATCTTTTCCTTATCTGTGGCTTGCCTTTCCAGTTTCTTAACGGTGTCTTTTAACAATGTAGGTTTAAATTCGATGAAGCTCCATTTATAGTTAGTGTTTTTTGGGTCTTGTCCCAAAAAAAAAAAAAAATCTTTGCTTACCTTCAAATCTTGAAAATTTTTCTCCTATGCTCTCCTAGCTCTCCCTTTTATGTTTGGGTCTATGGTCAATTTGAGTTTATTTTTATATATGGTGTGAGGTAGGGACAGAAGTGCAGGTGTACTTTTTTCCATGTGGGCCAGCTGTCCCAGCAACTGTTGAAAAAACTGTCCTTTAGAACTGGGCTTTTCAAAAGTGCCCAGGGGGTTCTATGGTATTGTGTTAAAAGCTGTTAACAGCTGTTAATCCTAAATTAGTCCTGAATTAGTCTTACTCTGAGGGGGTCCTCCCAGGCCCAGCAAACCCAAACAGATACCTTTACACTCCGGCAGGATCTTTCACATCACCTTGTCTAGCTGCTTTTCAGTTTTCCTTTTTATTAAAGCCATACATGGACACAGTTTAATCACTCAGCAGGTTACAAAGTTGGCTACATAAAACAGCATTCCCCATTCTCTTTCTCCCCAAAAGGCAGCTACTGCCAACAAACATTTAGCCAACTGAGTGAAACCATCATTGAGAACCCCTTCTCTGTCCTCTCTCATGCTCCCAACCTCAACCTGCAAACACATTCCACACGTTCTCCACACTCCCGAACTCTGCATTCCACCCCCAACCTCCTCCACACACCACACACCCACTTTCTACACACACCACACACACACCCACGTGGCTAACACTACTGTATTCTCCAAGGGCTTTAACAATCCTCTTAAAAACAGCTGAACATCTGGAGAATGCCCAACCTTGTTACTATGCAAATGAAAAGTAGGGAAGTAACAGTTTCAACCTATGAAGAATTTATCAAATAATAAAGAAATGAAAATAACCCCATACTGATCAAGGTATGAGGAAAACAGTACCCTTGCTGCCGGTGGCAATACAGACTGCTATAGTTTTCTGGAAATACTTATCAACCTAGGAATATGGACCAGAAGTCTCAAAAAATTTTCATGACCTTTCACTTAGTGACCCTGTATTTGGAAATAGAAAGGAAATTATCACAAAGGAGAGAAGCAGTATGAATAAGGATTCTCCCTTTGGTTTTATTTATTTATAACAAATAAATGGAAATAACACAAAAGGCGAGCAATGAGGGCAATTATGGTGCATTTGTTTTATGTGTTAACATGTATCACTCCATCTATTTGATGCATTAAAAATGACAAATAAGGGCCCCCTGCATGGTACAGTCCATTGAGTTTCAGCTAAGAGCAAGAATCATTGCCATTCTGCAACTCGTCATGTATCCCAAGTTGTGAGAACAGTGCCTGGAACATGACAGGTGGTCAGTGAATATTTGCTGACTGAATGAATGTTGGATAGTAGATTTAACTTGTTCCATTCTATTGGGTCTATAACTCAAGAAGGTAATTTCTGTCCATGAACAATACACACATGGAGGACTGGTCCAAGTCCACGGCTCTGAATGCCTGGGCCTCCTGGAGGGTCACAGTCACACCACTTCCACCCCTGGCTCCTTCTGCAGAGGTGGTGTCCTCCCTCCAAGGAGAACACGTTCAAAGCAAAAGGCACCTGCTAGCCTGAGAGCTGGTAAAACTCTCAGGCAGAATTCTTCTTATGGTGGCCCCCATTTATTCACCTGCCCATACACCCCGTTTCGGCCCTCATCCTCTCAAGAATAAATTCTGCTGGTGCCTGCTACTCCTTCCTCCCTCCTAGTTCTCCTGCAACTCCCAGAAGCACTGTAAAATCCCGCTCTCGCCATCAGATTTTAACGAGGAGGATGAACTCAGCAATTAGACACAAGGAAAGAACTGGTTAGGGTCCCTATACATCAGTGTTTAACCCAGCATACTGTGCAGCCCTCCAAACATTAACCTCATTCCCCGCACACACTCAATTAGGCATATTTACTTCTCATTATCCAGCATGCAATCATGAGTGCTAATAAAAACCTCTGCTACCCCCTCAAAAGCAATTAATGCCATTAGCTGTCCCTCAGAAACTCTTCAATGAAGTTGGCTCATTCATTCACTCAGTCATGAATTCATGCACGTATGCCCTTTGCTATTTAACAAAGGTCAAGTGCACACCTACTATGTGCCTTACCAAACACAGGCCTGGGAATGGAGCAATGAATGAGATACTGCCTTGCTTTATAACAGGCAAAGTGATGATCGGCACAATAGAGCCCGGCCGGGTGCTAGTGGAAACCTGAGGAGGAACTGAATGGGGAGGCACAACTTGCCTCCCTGGTACCAGTTCAAATCCCAGCTGTACCGCATTTTCGCTCTGAGTGTTAAGCAGCCAGTTACGACTTCTAAGTTCTATGTCTAAGATGGGGATATTCCTCCTAACACCCCACAGGGGAGCTGGGAGGATGAAACGAGATGACGCCTGTCTGGTGCCTCGCTGAACACAAGGCACAGGATGTATGTTCAGTGACCAGGGGCTATTAGCATTTCCTACCCTATTCTCAGCCTTCAGGCTTGGCCAGGCACATCCCATTTCAGCCCACTTTCCTCTGGCCTGAAAGGACAAAGGGAATCCTACACTTCAGAAGTTGAGAGTGAGACAGGCCTCGGACAAATGGGGCAGCAGATCTCAGAGGACACGATGAAGCCCAAATACACAACAACTCTCCCTGGCTGGGGGGGACCATGACCTGAGTTCCTCTACCTGTCAGCCAATATGCCTGTTCCTTTCTTCTCCCTTTCTCAATCTATCCCTCCAGCAGAGTCCCAGAGACAGAGACCCTAGGAATGTGCACTCTGGATCAGGATACTTGGATCACAGGCACAAAGTGAGGGTGGGCTGACCAGTATGATGGGCCGGAGACACACACTGATGCCCATCCACTACAGAGACAGGCATGCGCATGCTGCTAGGGACATGCTGGGGTTCTGGTTCCAAAATGGCCTGGCAATGACAATGACACATCTGCCTCACATGGGAAAAAAAAAAAAATTGTAGGCACCAAAAATGGAGATATATTAAAAAAAGAAAAAAAAAACAAAAGAATAGATGCATGTACACACAAACATACAATTGGAACATTTCCGGAACGATACACAAGAAATTATTAGCAGTGGCTGCTTCTGCAAAACTGGGGAGCTGGGTTGCAAGGGGGGAGAGTTTTAGATTCTATTTAAAACCCTTCTAAATGGTTATTTGGTACGAGCATACATTATCTATCTATATCCACATCGACATCTCTATCTAACTCCACATAAAACAAAACACAATCTGGCTTTAAGAGCCTTTGCCGGCAGCTCTTTCAGACTCGGGGAGGGGGGTGGGTGTAGAGGTAGAGGGATGAGGTGCAGGAACGGGAAGGGAGGCCGGCCAGGCACTTACTGGTATTGTGGTCTATGAAGTAATCTCCAACCTGCGGGTCATACGCCTCTTCCCATCCTAGCGGCAACTCATCACTAATGCAGTCAGCAAAGGTGAGCGGTTTGGTGTACCTGGCAAGGGAGAGGAGAAACAGACTCCATCAGCCCACCGTCCCCAAGACCTTGCAACTCCTTGCTTCTGTCAGCCTCCCTGCTCCTCTGGGCTGGCCCGACAGAGCCACAGACTTCGCCCTGGCCCCGGCTCTGCTGTCCCCATGGTCCCTGTTGTCCCAGCAAGGTGACTGGATTAGATCACCCAGGAGCGAGGTGGGGAATCTGCATTCTGGTCCCAGCTTTGCCACGAATTTGGAAATGATTTGACCAAGTCATCTTCCTTCTTTGGGCCTCTGTTGCTGGATCTCTGGGGGGTTTGAGGAAAAGGGTTCAAATGTCAAGTCTTGTTTCTGGACTCAGACTCTAGCCCTCTCTAGCTCCTTCATCTGCAACCCACCTGCCCACCCCACCCCCATTCTTCATTCGGGGTCTATCCCATGTTTGTCACGCCCACTAGTCCTCTGGAAAGCTGGCTTACAGCAGCATCTAGAATAGCAGATGTCCTATCTCTATGAATTTGGCCAAAAGAAGTATTTATTTTCCTCCTGAGCAGGTCCCCAAATGCCTACACCCACCACTGTCCTTCCCTAAACAATCCAGACCAAACCGATCTTTTTAGTAATAACCACCCTCTAAGACCCCATTTTGGTGGGCAGTGGTGGTAATTACCCACTTGGTGGCTAAGTGAGAAGACAAATCATCCAACCAAATGAATTAAGGGCTGTGAAGCCTGGAAAAGAGCACAAGCCATCAGTCAAACATTTCAGCCAGTGGGTCTGAGCCCGTGGGTCTGAGCAGCCCCTCTGGAAAGCCTTTGGTTTCTCCCATTGCGGACTCTGCTTAAAATACACATTCAGATGTTCTCCCTCTCCTGTGTGTTCCCACCCCTTCCCAATCCTGGAAGACCAGAAGGCTCTGTTTCATCACTCTTTGGATAGAGTGGCAAGCTGAGGTACAACAGGAGAGGAAGAGAAAGAACTGGATGGGGTCTCAGAGTTCTGATGAAGACCTTCCCTCCAGGCCTCGGGAAACTACCCTCTCTCTTATGCTGTGCAATCTCCTTTTCTATACCCACTCCAAATCAGACTTAAAGAAAAATATATGGGGGGAGAAAGAAACACTGAAAGGGCCCCTGCGGACAAGACGCGGTAAGTTCATGTGCCATCATATATCCAAGTCAGGCAGGCTGCGAAAAGTACCTCCTGACTGAATAAATGAGAATCCAAAAGCTTCCGTTAGTCAGTAATTCACTGTTGTATTGTGGGAGTCGATGACGATGAAGCCAGAGGGATCTAGGATATGCAACAGACTCTGCTCCATAGAGGAAGGATTCAGTGAGCATCCCTTAGGGTGGTGTGTAGGTTTGGCAACTTAATCTCTTTGAGCTTCAGTTTTTTATTTTTAATTTTTTTTTTTAGAGAGGTTGGGGGGATGGGGCAGAGGGAAAGGGAGAGAGAGAACCTCAAGCAGGCTCCATGCTGAGTGCAGAGCCTGATGAGGGGCTTGATCTTATGACCCTGAGCTCATGCATAAGCCAAAATCTAGAGTTGAATGCCTAACTGACTGAGCCATCCAGGTGCCCCACGCCCCCCTTTCTTTTTTAAAGATTTATTTATTTGGGGGAGAGAGAAGAGAGAGAGAGAGAATGTGACTGAGGTCAGGGGAGAGGGGCAGAGGGAGAGAAAGAGAAGCAGACTCCCTGCTGAGTGTAGAGCCCCAGGCACAGTTTGATCTCATGACCATGACCTGAGCTAAAATCAAGAGTCAGACACTTAACCAAAGGAGCCACCCAGGTGCCCCTGAGTCTCAGTATCTTTATCTGAGAAGTGGGGATAATTGTAGCAACTGTCCAGATTGTTGGTTAGGTTAAAGAATGTCGTGTTTTAGGAACATGTAGCACAGATCCTGGTAGGAATGAGTGCTCAGAAAACACTACTGTTATCTCCATTTCCCGGAAGGGGAGACTGAGGCTGAAAAAGACAAAATAACATTCTCCAAGTCAGTGACAAGTCTGGGACTTCAAATCGGTCTCCAGTGCTCCTGTTGTGAGCTACAGGGTTCTCTCGAAAGCTGACATTCTCCGTGTACCTCCCGAGTCCTGTGGAAAATCATAAGCCACTGTAGAATCAAAGGGGGAAAAATGGAGAAGACACACAGGGGATGAGGACCTCCCTCCACAAAGAAGGCTCTTCATTCAGGCACACCTGTGTCAGTTTGGATAAAGTTCCTGCAAAGCTGTCTTCAGCCCACGCCACCATCCCCCATGCCCTGCACAGACTTCAGAAACTAAAGGCCACGTGCCACAGTGCCTCCCCATCCTCAAACTTCACCAGGTGGTTTGTTTCCTCTTCCTTATGGAGAATGAAGATCAGTGACCACCAGGAATCTAATCTCCTCCAACATCATTTTATACAGCAAATCTCTGAGAGTCTCTGAAAACTCCACACACGGGCATACCCTTCCACAGGGAGTCACTGTATTACTGAGGACAGAAAGATCTGGGAGGGAGCAGGAATGCACCAGTCAGACCTTCCTTTCTGGCTCATTCCTCTTCCCGCTCTCTGCCCTGAAACCTCTGCCTGCCAGCCCGGCTGCACACATATGAATTCTCTCTCTCTCTCTCTCTCTTTTAAAAGATTTTATTTATTTCTTTGGCAGAGAGAGCACAAGCAGTGGGAGCAGCCAAGGGAGAGGGAGAAGCAGGGCTTCTACCCGCTAAACAGATAGACCAATGCAGGGCTCAATCCCAGGGATCACGACCTGAGCTGAAGGCAGGTGCTTAACTGACTGAGCCACACAGGCATACCCACAGAAATATGAATCTTATTACATATACTGTCTGTAATCCAGAAAACCAAGAAGATATGCCCCTTCTGACAGGTCCCCTGGATCAGCACCTTTCATAATTCTTCCCTGGGGATCAATTAAGTGGTTTCATCCAATGGTGCATCTAAGCAAGAGATCCCTGGGTCCCCCACAACAGGTGCTCAATAAATATTTGCGGAATGGGTGACTATGATAATGAATATGTAGGAATGACAAATAATGATGTATTGTTCTATATGTTGCTAATATGGGAGGATGATCTCATATATTATGAGAAAAACAACACCGTTGGAAGAGAAAATCTACAGGATACTGTTATCATATATTTTGCCTACAAATCCGTGTGTGTGTGTGTGTGTGTGTGTGTGTGTAGAAGAGAAACTGGGTGCTTGCTTCAGCAGCACATAAAGAAGGGAAACTGGAAAGATGTACATTAAAATGTCATCTTGGTACATGGTTTCTAATGTAATTGTTTTTACTAATTTCTCTGTAATGTTCATATATCAGTATAATTAAAATATTTAATAATGGCTAAATGTAGGCCTAGAAAGCAAGTTATATATATCATGTTCTCTCTCTCTGGTTAGCAGGCACTCTTACTCCATTTTACAAATGAGAAAATGTGCCCAGTACCACACAGTTAGTAAACCCTAGAAGGATCACCTAAAGCCCACCTACTTGATTCCCAAACCAGAGCTTTGTGAACATGAATGAACAAGACCGAGTGAGTCTCACAGCAACCTGGAGCACAGAGTAAGCTCCAGATACAGGTAATGACAGATGCCAGTCTGCAGGCGAAGGGCCCTGGAGCTTTCGCACATTTGCACCTTCGGTCATCAGTGTCTTGGTACAAAGATGTTCAATACACTTGGATCATGCAGAGCTGCTTGACGAAAAGAAAATCAAATGTTTCAAAGTCACCCAAGTCACCAATGCCACTAATTCACTGAACTCTCTCAGTGGGGAGGGGGACTGGAGATGGGCAGGTCTGAAACACCAAAATGCATCACTTTTCCAGAAAACCCTAAATTCCGCTGATGGTTCCGGCCTTCGACACGGGGAAGTCAGAAGTGAGATGAACATCAGCTACAAGGTTCAGTAATGTGACTGTCTTGAGACCACCCCACTGAGATGCCGACTTCCACATGCAGTGAACACAGCGTGCCCATCGGGGTAGAGAAGAGTGAGTCAAGAGGACCCGGCGTTGGAAGGAGCGGGCCCGAGGAGGAGGGGGGCTCTGGTTTGATATTCAGGGTTCCCCTCTGATGCAACCTTGGGGGAAAAGCCAGAGGGCTGAGAGCCTAGCTCCCAGAGCTCTTCCATGGGAAAGAGAAAACGCTTCTATGGGAAGACTATGCAACTTACAAGAAATCTGGACAGCAAGATTCTCTCTGGAACAAATGCCAAGAGGGAGATGAATTATTCAGTGTGCAGCAATGTGTCATTCAGAGAATCAGGATGAAGAGAAGTGATTTTAGTTGCACAAAGATTTAAACACACACACACACACACACACACACACACACATATATGCACGTGCAGACATTCACTCTTCCTGCCAGAGAGAACCGTCTGTTTAAACCAGTGCCCTCTGGGAAATGGTGGGTGCTTCTCTGGCCTACAATGTTTCCCCTTGGGCAAGTGCCAAGAATGTGGGCTGGGAAGAGATGTCCGCTTTCAGATGCGGCCCGGACTTGGGGGCTTGCCTGGAACTCCCAACCCCCACCCTCCAGTGAAGCGATTCACGCCATTTCAAGCTTTGGAGTGGTCTCCAGCCCCCCTGTCCTGGGCTACCAAAAACCCCAATCATGAGATCAAAATGGCCCAAATGCTGGAGGGGGCAAGAGGGAGGGAAGGAAGAGTGCCAAGAGAAAACTAGTTCTGCCTCTTCTTAATTACAAATCTCTGAAGGAACACAAACATTCCTGAATGTTTCACAATAGGCCCTCCTGGAGAAGTGGCCCGGATGTGTCACCTTGGAGACAGGTAGGCTCTGCCAGGAGCACCCTATGGGGAGCACACTACAGGGACCTCACCGGCCCACCTGTCCAGGAACACAGGCTCCCTGCCCTCCTGCCACGGCGTCATGTGACAGGGGCTCCCAGATCTCTAGGGCCAGTATTCGGTATTCAGATGCTGCATCCTTTCTGAGCAAGGCAGCTCAGAGAAGGAACGGAAGACCTCTTGCCAAGTCTAACACTGGGTGGTGATTCCCTGGGGACTGAGGAACGAGTAACCTATCTTTCATGTTCCTACTGCTTCCCCAGCGATCCGAATGCTTCCCACAGCAACCTCTTTATCGCTGTCCAGCAGGATGCTGGCCCCGGGAGTGAGCTCTCTTCGAAGGACAGCTGGGCGGGATCACTTTCTAAAGGGCCCTCCAGGCTGCAAGCCAAGAACTGTCCAAACTTTCAGCTGAACCTCTCCTCCCGCCCAGGCACAAGAAGCCCGGGCGGCAGGCTTCTCCGCCTGGGGGTGTTTCCCATGCATAGTTCCCATAGCTTCCATTGCACAACTCCGACCCCCGCAGCCTCACCTCCAGGCTGCTGCAGAACAGGGCCGCATGTCCCCTTCACCTTTGGCATGCTGAAGGCTGGGGTGGGCATTGAGAAAGTGCCATATTGGAAGTCCTCCCTTCCTTTAAGTCAGACCCGTCCAAACACCTTTATTCAGACATCTCTCCCAACCGAGGGCGTGGGGGGCGGGTGTGTGGAAAAAACAACCATCTCAGAGTTTGTGAGGAGGACTGGGCACACCGAACCCGGCTGAACCTTCATCGACGCCAACGGCAGAAGCGAACCAGACGGACAGGGACCTGCCCTGACATTCTGGTCGGGAGACACACCCCAACCAGGAAGCAAGCTGCCAAAGTCCCTCATGGCAGAGATTCATGCCGTGCAGAAAAATGCCACAGGGGTGGTGGGATCAAGGGTTACGGGGGAGGGGAGAGGAAGGGAGGGAGTGTCAGAGGAAGCCTCTTGCAGAAGGCGATCATTGAGCAGAGACCCCATGGGGGGAAGCAATGGCAAGGGCTAGTTGGGGTGGGATGATGCTGGTGAGTTTGAGGGGGAAAAAGCCACCTAACACCTCTTCCTGTTGTAAGTGATGGGGTGGAGGCACAGGGACGCAGAGGACCGGCTTCCCTTGTAAGTGCCACCTCTAAACTAGGCTGCAGAAGCAGACGTAGAGAAGCTCCCTGCCTCACCCTCTGCTTTCCTTCTCTCCCCCCCACTTCCGGTAGTCCTCCAAGCAACAACCATTTACTGCAGGGACACCACAGCCTAGTCCCACACTAGACACCAGGGGGACTCTGACATTTGAATAAGCCTTATTTCTGCCTTCAAGAGCAGTGGGTCTGGCCAGGGAGCAAGGTTCACTCTTAAAACAGGCAGTGAGCCATCACCACGGCATTTGGTGACTGTGTATGAGGTGGCCATGCTAACTGGGGCTGTGGACCACAGGCAATTAATTAGAGGATGTAGGGATCGTTGATAAGCTGCTAGGTCAGCCGTTCAGACGTGAAAAGGCCCAGGAGTTGGAAGACCGGAGAGAGTTAGGCAACAGGATAGTCAGGAAAGGCTGGAGGAGGAAGGAGCCCAGGCAGGAAGAAGATGGTGGTCAGCTTCACAGTTGCTGAGGACGCAGACTAGCTATTACCCACAAAGGCTCAGGATCCCACGCTGTACCTCTTCCACAACCAGGGGCATGTTACATAACCTCTTTAGGAGGAGTGTCCTTCTCTGTGAAACTTGAAGTCCCGATCTCATAGGGTGTGGTGGGGATTAAAGGAGATAACCCACATAGAGTGCTCTTTAGAGTGCTCCGCGTAGAACCTGGCGGCGGACGGAGCCCTGAGTAGATGCGGGTTGTTAACGGGATCTGTGGGGAGGACTTGTGTTCTGTGCACCATGAGAATCATGCCCGTCTTCCATCTCAGGGATCAGACATGTCCGTGACCCTCGGCAGCAGTACCCTTCACCCTAACAGGCTCTAGAGTCAGCCCCCTGCAACCCCATGCAGACACAGTCACTTACTCTTTGGCCTTGGGCATGAACCCTAACCTGCCCCAATCTGCTTCTTTGTCTGAAAAGTGGGGATGTTCAAATCAGCTGTGCTGAGCCCATGGCACATGGGGCTCAACCAACATTAGCTGGTATTATGAGCTGGGTTTTCTATCCTTATTTCCATGATGGGGAAACGGAGGCAAAATAAGTGTCCAGGTTAAGCACCAATACACGCCGCACTGTACTCCAGGGGCTGGCACTGCGTACACACTCCCTTTTTGGAAATTAAACCAGGAGTTGGGAAATGGCAGCCGGAGTGGGTTTGGCTCTCATAATGTGCTCTCTGGAGGAGGTGTTTACACTAGGGCCTTCTAAACTCTCGTTCTTAAGAGAACACTTCCCTCCCTCCCTCCACTCTCAAAACACCGATCTCAACATCCTGGCGTTTTTACCCCCAGACGTCTCTGCTTCCCTACTTTGGTGGGGCTGGATTATCTGGAGGCTTTCTTGGCCTGGTCACTCCCACTCCTGGAATTCTTTTATGGGGAAAACAAGAGGAGGGAGCAAATCAGAGGGAAGGTTCCAGACTGTTCTTCATGCTTCCCTCTCCTTTTTAGGCTGCCCCTTTCCCACACACACAGGTGGCTCACGCCGCTCCTAAATCTTGTCTTTACTCTGCCCTCACTGAGTTCTTGGGCCAGGCCCCTCCTCTGCTTCCATTCCCAGGTCTCTGTGTCTATCCATTCCACAACTTCTTCCAGCTCATGGACAGGGGTGAATCCATGCTGCTACCCCTCTGCATTTCACTTGCTGGGATTTAAGGTTACTGTGCTGAGAACCAGATTGTGCACTAGAGTAGGCATGGCCAACTAACAAGCGGAAGGCCAAATTCAGCCCACATTCTGCAATAGCCTGTTTGCCTATTACAGCTCTGTGTTTTGTTTTGTTTTTAAGATTTTATTTATTTATTTGACAGACAGAGATCACAAGTAGATAGAGAGGCAGGCAGAGAGAGAGAAGAGGAAGGAAGCTCCCCGCCAAGCAGAGAGCCCGATGTGGGGCTCGATCCCAGGGCCCTGAGATCATGACCTGAGCTGAAGGCAGAGGCTTTAACCCACTGAGCCAGCCAGGTGCTCCGACAGCGCTGTGTTTAAAAGGAGAATTAGCATGCCTATGGTGAGCCACACTCCTGTTGCACACAGTACCCTTGCTCTATAACATGTTACTCTAACTTCTGTCTTACCTAAAGGCAGCATAGAGTAGTAGTTAAGAACACAGGGTTCTGGAGCTAGACTCCTGGCTTTGCATCCAGGCTCTGCCATTTTCGAGCTGTGCGACCTTGGGCAAGTCATTTAAACTCTCTGTAGCTCCGTTTTCAAATTTGAAAAACAGGGGAAAAAACACATTTATTAAATACTTACCGCATGCCAAGAACTTTTCCAAGCACTTTGTGGATATTAACTTACTTGACCCTAGTAACAACCCTTTTAGGTAGGTACTTTTCAGACCTGCTTCACAGTGTTGTTTGAGAACTGAATGAGGTAATGCACAAAACAGAACTTCAGAATATATGCTGTCCAAATGAGGCCTCTGGTGCGGAGGTATTAAGAAATGATAAAACTGAGCAGGGGATTTGGAATCTGACAAATGAATGCCCTTGTTCTTCTGTTAAGAAGACTCGGGCACAGAGAGAGAAGACTTGCTCAGAGCCATGCAAGAATCCAGTGACAGGGCTGAGAATAAAGTCTGGAATCAACTCCAGGCCTGTATCACACTCATGACACCAAGAGATCAAGCCAACCCGGTGCAGAGTTCAGCTCTATAGGAAACACAGTGAGTATCTGAACATCCTGCAAGATAGAGGTACTGATAGTATTTTCTGGGCTAACTGCCCTTATGATACTGAAAGGAGAATGACCATTGGACAAGAACCTGAATGAGACTATGAAGTTCCCACTCATGAAGCGACAAGGCTGAGAGAAGGGCCCTTCCTTTGGCCCATTTCCTCATCGGAGGGTAATCTCCTGAAAGCCCAACACCGCAACAGAACAGGGCACCTGGTATGCATGTTTGTCCTGCATCCAGCTCCGCCCCACCTTCATCCTCATTCCTGAATTGAGAGTTAGGCTAAGGCAGTTCTGTGCCGTATAAAAGGGCCAGTTTCATCCTTCTTAGCTGTGTAATCTTAGTCCATTCTTTCCCCAACTCTGAGCCCGAGTTTCCTCATAGGTATAAAGCAGTCAAGAAAATCTGCCTTGCAGGGTTCTTGCAGAGACTAAATGAATTAGTACATGGGAATGACTCAATATAGCACTTGGCATATAATGCTGGGTACAAATACAGAGCTCCCTTCTGTAGTCAGGATCTTGAGAACATTCAACTCCCAGTTTTTACTCCTTCCAGTCCCAGGAGCTAGGTTGCCAAGGGGTCTTCCCAGGTGCTGAGCTGTCCAGGAACCTCCAGCTCCAAGAGCAGAGGATTCCCCTCCCTGGAATCTGACCATTTCTCTATTCCTTGAGCTCTGACCTTCATCCTAATCATGCAGGCCTGAGGAGCTGGTCCTCCTAGAAGGAACTGGCCATGAAGGCTACTTTGGGATCCTTCCATGACAGCACAGCTTAGAGCACTGGAAGGGGAGTGAAAAGATCTGGGTTTGAATATTGATGTTGTCATTAGAATAGCCATGCTTGTGGGCTTCCTACCCTCTCTGGGCTTCCCATCTCTAAAACAAGGGAGCTGGAATATGGTATCTCTAAGGCCCCCTTTACAGTTTTAGCCTTTATTAATCTACTGTTGGGCTACCCATCGCAAAGGTCAAGAGCATGGGAAGGTTGCAATGAAACAATAATGAGAATGTCTTTTGCTGAAAGCCAATTAAGTATGAGGCACTGGACCATATACTCTATGTAAGAGGAATCATTTCCTTTATCTCCACAACTTTTCTGTGTGTCATGTACTGCCACCTTCATTTAACCAACAGAGAAACCAATACTGTTCAGCATTGGTTATGGTATGTTACAGTAAGAACAGTAATAATAATAATAATAATAAACAATGCTAGACTTTGTTGAGGTTGTACAAAGTAGCAGGCACGACTCAGGCTCCCTTCCACAGACTATCTTCCAGTTATCTTAAGCAGCACATTTAAAAATATTGTTTAACATCCCTGAAGTGGGGCTGTGTGTCACCATGCTTACTGACATCTTACAACACTGTCAGCCAGCCTGCAATCCTGATGGAGATTTCCCTTCCCGTGTACAGACATCAAAGGTGTCCTGGCTTGGGATGAAATCCTAAAGACAACAGTGGAGCACTTTTAACCCCTAGGAGCCAAATGGTTGTGGGGAAGGGTTGAGGAGGCAGTGAACTGACCTGTTTAGCAACATTCCCCAAGCAGGAGTGCAAAGTAAGTAGGCTAACTCTACCTGATTGCCACGCTGGCTGCTGGCTTCGGAGCCCAGCACCAAAGCCTTTGAATTCCCCTGTGGGTCCTTTTACCAAGGCTATATCACCAACACTTTGAGGGCAACAAGGATGCTATTCAAAGCACAGACACCAATAATCCTGGGTTAAAAAGTAACTCCTAAGAATTGGATTCATGAAACTAATATAACACCGTATGTTAACCATACTGCAATTTAAATAAAATAAATGTTTATTAAAAAAGGAACTGGATTCTGAATAGGAAGATGTTTTAGGAACACTGGAGCTTTATTTTGTTTATCTAGTTGGGTTTTTTCCTTTTTGTAATGTATAAAAGCAGTATGTGAGTTAAAAGAAATCTAAGTTCACAGATACACATATGTATGTCGAAACTCATCCAGTTACACTTGTTAAATATATACAATGTAGTGTGTTTTAATAATCAATTTCTCAATAAAAACTGTCAAGAAAAAAAAAACCCATATTTGATGTACCAGAATCTTAATTTGCTTACAGTAATCTTATAAGTACTCTTATCAGCTCCATTTTCCAGATGTGCAAACTGAGGCATAAAGAAGGGACCTGACACACCCAGGAACACTTGGCCAGTTGAGAGGTAAATCCAACTGGCCTCAATTCCCAGCTCTGCCACTGAGTGACTGTGGGTGGCCAATTCCCTCTCCCATTCTGGGCCACTATTTCCCCATCCCCATCATGAAAAGATGACATAGTGATTGCTAGAGGACTTTTCAGTACTGAGTTTCTGAGACTGTCTCCAGTACTTGTCCAAGGTCATATGGCCACAATGGAGGGGATCCTCCCAGCCACCCAGATTTCCTGACCTGCCCCCTGTTTCCCACGCCCATATTCATTTATTCTATGAGAACCCTTCCTGGAATCTCCTTATTGTACACAGCAGTAGTTCTCAACCTTGAGCTGCATCAGAATCCTCTGGAGGGCTTGAGAATTCACAGACAGCCAGAACTCATCCCCATACTTTCTGATTCAATAGGTTTCTGATTCTGGGTGGGGCTGAGAATTTGCTTTTGTAACAAGCTCCCTGGGGATGCTGATATTGCTGGTCCTGGCACCATGCCTAGGGCCCACTGGTGTATAATAGCATCCCCAACCTCATAACTGCACGGACTCTAAAAAGTGGTAGCCAAACCTGTGTTCAAGAAATGCCTCTCCTTCTCTATCAAAGCTTTCAGCCTCCCCATCCTACTCTGCAGGTCCTGTCATGGTGACTCAGCCTCTCCCTGAGCACAGCCCTATAGGTAGGCTGTATCAGCCTCTTGCTAGTGTTTGCTGAGCTCCTGTCCAGAACAATGTCTTGTCTGAGGTCCCACAGCCAGTGAGCACAGAGCCAGCTTTTGGATCTGATCTGGAAACTCAGGTTCTCAACCACTTAGCTGCTGTATATGTAGAAGGCCCTCAGTGAGGATCATTTTCTTTCTGGTTCATTTCACATTAAACAGCCCCCTTCCCTTTGCATCCATTTGCAGACGGAAGGTCAAGCAGGGCTGGGGCCTGGGGCAGGGGCAGGGGCAGTCAACAGTTCCTGGACTACAGACTCTACAGGACCTTGGTCCTGCAGGTGCAGGACTAGACCACAAAGCCCAGTGGCACCATCTCTCCAATCATCAGGGGTCTTCTGGTGTCATCTGTGTCTTCAGATAGACACCTGTCAACTTGGGCTGTAACTCACACAACCTCCATCAGGCCAGGCCCTGTGTATCTTGCTACCTCTTGCTGCTGCCATATGCATTTATCAGGGGCTCCAAACATCTGGCTTCCAATTCGCCCTCTTCTCCAGGCCTTTCCACCAGAACCACTGGAAGAAGCCTTTTCAAAGCTGGGCCACACATTTCACACTAGAGGTGACCTGCCAAAGCCCTGGAAGGAAGGACACTGTCCTCCCTCACTCCCCTCCGACCACCACTATGGGCCCCAGGGTCAGGGTGGTTTCCTGGGTTGCC
This sequence comes from Mustela putorius furo, assembly GCF_011764305.1. NCBI lineage: Eukaryota > Metazoa > Chordata > Mammalia > Carnivora > Mustelidae > Mustela > Mustela putorius. Next base: position 40,946,010 of record NW_025421294.1, read on the forward strand.
TAGGTGGGCAACCCAGGCAGGTAAGGGCCTTCCTGATATCTTTCTTTGACACTGCAACTGGCTGCTCTAGGGAAGCACGAGTCAGCACAATCCGGTTGCGTCCTAGAATCTGAAATGCTGCAGACACCCAAGTGTTCACGAATTGCATCACAGGGCGCAGACTGATCTAGTCCAGAAGCTCACCTTGTCTGCTCCTCTCACTGCTACTTCCTTATTTTCCAAGATCACCGAGCCCTAGAGTACCTGACTACAAAGGATCTCTGCACAGGAGTTGAAAAGGGAATGGCTTTCACCTCTGAGAAATAGGACTTTCTTTAAGGGCCTATTTTCCTCCCATCGTTTCTTTTTAAAGAAGAAAATAAATAGAATGTGTCATTCCCTGAAGGGAAAGCCCCACCTGCAAGTCAACATTAAACACCGAAGTGTGCTGCGCTGAAGACAGCCGAATTAAAGTCAGCAGTGAAACAAGTAAGCAATTAAAACAGCTATTTCAGGAAGCCCTGGAAAGCAGCAGATACAATATGAATTATTCATTCATTCTGCCAGGATGACTTCTGGGCATTGTCTTCTGTGCTCTGTTCTCTTACTCTTGTGCATGCCGCCATTCATGCACAGAGAAGGGACACAACACCCCGGCCCTGGGACACGGGTGCCTGCATGCACGCGCGCACACACACCCCGCAAGGAGGCCAGGTGGGCACTCCAGATGGTGAGCCACACGGAAAAGAAACCCACAGGTTGGCAGGCGCCTTCAGCTGCAGTGCCAGGGGAGAAGGTATGACTAGCCAACTGGCCCAAGAGAATTGTGGAGGGAGAAAGGGAGAGGGAGAGAGGTATCACGGAAGATTACCTGCACGGTGCAGAAGAGACTATGTAGAGTGTTTTTAATATCCCACAAACTTCCTACCTGCTCTGGGATTGATCTAGGAGCTTGAGAGGCAAGGGGAGAGATCTGGGACATCAGCTGATCTCCACACTGGGCCTGCCTGAGCTCTGGACATCAAAGGGTGTGTCCAGCAGAATTGGTGGAAGGGCCCCATCTGGATTCTGAAGTCATCAGGCCTCCTAGCCGCCTGACTGTGGGAGAAGCTCTGCTACATATCTTATATCCATCCAGGTGACCTTGGTCAAGACCCCTCCCCTCCTCGGGTCTCTGCTTCCCCCTGAAACAAGGAGGATGGACTCCATCTCAACCAATTCTTCCAGATCCGACATTTCATGGTGCCATTTTGTCATGAAAATCTAGAGTGTGAAGGATGCCTCCCATACTCCTCTGTAGGGACCCAATGTCAAAACCCTCAGAATAATAATACCAGCACACGTGCTGTTCCTTACATGTATGCCATTGGCATTAAGTTCTCACAGCAAGCCATGTAAGCAGCTCCTATGTTCATCCCCTAGCATAAACCAGTGGAGCCTTCGAGAATGATACTGAGTTGCCCAAGGTTGCTCAGCTGATAAGAGGCAGATTAAGGATTTGAATTTAGATTTTAGCAACTATTCAAAAACTGAGTAGAAATTGCTGACTACACCATTGGGTGGCCAGAAGAGGGGATTTTTTAAATACCATGGAATTTAAAACTACTTCCTAGAAGTTTAAACCAGAAAGTCAGGGAAGAAGGGAAAACCGGGGGTGGGGGGGAATATTTTTATCCCCAGCTACAAACTGGACATTAGGAGTTTTAGGGGAATGTGGTGAGTAAGGCTGTGGGAGACAAGGAGGAAAAGAATTGCCCTAGATAAACTGAAAGAGATGCTCATCTTAGAGCCCCAGGAGCAGAAGTCAAGGCTGATGACTGACGAAACAGGAGTCAGAGAAGCACCCGATTCCTTAAAAACTTCATCACTTGTCTCACCGCTATTTTCAACCTACCCAGGTGGAAAGTTTCATACACAAAGATGTTCAATGCAGCATCATTTATCATATTAAAAAAAATGGGCACAGGGGCACCTGGGTGGCTCAGTGGGTTAAAACCTCTGCCTTCAGCTCAGGTCATGATTCTAGGGTCCTGGGATGGAGCCCCACATCGGGTTTTCTGCTCAGCAGGGAGCCTGCTTCCCCCCATGCCTCTCTGCCTCTTTGTGATCTCTGTCTGTCAAATAAAGAAATAAATATTTTTTTAAAAAATGGACATAGCCTCAAAATCAATAGGGACTAGGCAAACTATATAGGGACTGAATGGTTGGTAATAACCATTTGATGCAGCTGTTTGAAATGTACACTCACGAAGCCTTTCGATGAGAGCAAAGAGTGCTTGTATTACAGAATTTAAAAAGAAATAAAACAGCAGGATATAAAACTGTGTGTGCAGCACAATCTTACCTGCCTGCAAGAAAAAGGGAAAAGGACTACAAGGAAAAAGGCCAAAATGTTGACCGTGTTTGCCTTTCAGTGGAGCAGGTAATGTTCAAGGACTCCCACCCCCCGCCCATATACACACTGCTTTTATAACCAGAAAAAAAGGCAGAAAAAAAATACTAAAAATACCAAGTACATTTTCAACACAACTTCAGTTCTCCTATTTAGAACCTCTTACTACCCCTTCATTAAAAAACAAAACAAAAAAAACCCCACCATTCCAAATGAACCCTAATTTTCTTCGTAGGGAGAAATGCAAAGTATAGAAAAATATTAACACATTGAAAGAAAACAAGCCTCAACATTCGTTACATGATCCTTGCTGAGAAGTGGAGCCACAATGCCCAGTGGAGGCTGGAGAGAGCCCCACAAGGCCCTGGGCCGGCTGCCAGGACAGGAACGCACCCAGCCCTCCTGGGTCCCCACCCCAGAGCAGACCCCGAAGGGACTTGGGAAGCTGTCTAGGGGCTGATATGAAAGGCCCTGGGGGGACCTGACAATTATTTCTAGATCCTCCCCACAAAGGCTCTGGATAGACAAACAGAAAAATCCCAAACCATTGTCCATCACCCAAATTACAACCAGTTAGGTTTCGCTGGAGGAGTGCTAGTGGAGGGTGGTAACCAGGGGGCAGCTTGGAATACTTTGTGTCAGACAGAATGTGGATGGGGATTAGACCAGCCTGTGACAACACAAACTGTGGTAAGAAGACTTGACAGAATCCTGGGCCGTAGGAGCTGTTAAAACAACTCTGACCCATTCACATCCATGATCCCCTCAGCCCTGACAAGGTTCTGGCTCAGAAAAATGGCAGCCTCCTGCTGCTGCGGCTGCGGCCATGGCTTCAAGGCCACCCCATGCATACTCCACGCTCTTTCACGTGCTCCATGCCTCTCTCTTTGCTGTTCCTGCTGCCCAGAACATCTTTCCCTGGGCACCTGCTGATCTAAAGCAGGGGTTGAAGAGTTCTTTCTTTACCATCTGCGTCTGCCACCTCCACGAGTTTTAAGAGGGCCTGAGCAGCGTCCTACAGAGCACTGCCACCTCAGCACCTCACAGGAGGGAGCGCCAAGGGAGATGCTCACTGAATGAACACACGACCTCACGAAAGAACACATGAAGACGGAAATATTTCACTGGAATTCCCAGCAGGGTTCACAGCGAGGGCTTCTACCTTCCAAGTTTTGCTTGACCTAACAAAGGGAAAGTTGTAAATGAAGAAATCCTTTAGGGTCCTCAAAGTGCTTCCGCATGCTTGACCTTATGTGATTTGCAAATAACCATCAGGACAACGGCATTCTCACCATCATCATGGCCCCCCCATTTTACAGATGAGCCAACTGGGCACTCTGAGACTTTCCGAAACTGACAGGGCTCCCGGGGCCCCGGTTTGTGTCAGAGCTGGACACAGGCCACCTGAGCCCTGGCTCACTGCTTGTTTCCCTCCACCACGAACTCTTTCAATAGGACTCCCTCCTCATTCCCAGCTGGTAACCGGAGAAGTGTGGCAGCAGCCAGCTCTCCTTCCCTAGGAACTGCGTATCCCACTGGGTCCCCACGGAAGCCTCCGGCCCCTCCTCCTGTTCCATTCTCATGAGTACCATCAGCACATGCAGAAGGGAATCTCTCTCTGGCACAGGCATTCTGTGACCCTTGGACAGTCCTGAGGGAAGGAGTTGACACCTGAGGGCAGGAAGGATCCTTGTGCATTGTCTGTGGGTTTCTGTTACTAGGGAGCCACGGCTCCATCAGCACAGATGATCCCCAGACCAGGGCAGGGCGCGGGCCAGCATCTCCCGAGCCCAGCTGACACGGAGGACCCTCGCCTGACACTGATGTACTACTACTGCTCCCATTTCACAGACAGCAACAGGGGAGCCCACCTAGGTCAGGGGAAGCACGCCAGGCCTTTGAGAGCACAGAGCGCTGGGTTCCCCTCTGCAGGCCCCATGCAGCAAGCACCCCAGCACAGAACAAGGGCTCAACAGGGTGGGCCCCTGTGCTTCCTTCTACTTCCCATCTCTGTATTTGCTTATTGACGGGCTGACTGTCTGTCTTGTCTTTCCCACGGAAATAGAACTGACCTGCCCAGCTCACTGTTGCTGTCTTACTACAACACAGCATAGGGGTAGCTCCTATCTGTTGAATGAATGGAAACACAGGACTTGGGAGTGTCCTCTCTTTTCCACGGGGAAACGTTTTGAGTTGGTAGGGGCTTTGGGGGGTTTTCCCCCCCTTTCCTTCCCTCCCGAGGTAAAGTCACTGAGCCCAACACTTACAAAGCCAGCACCAGCCTTCTGCAGAGTCCCAGAGGCACAAAACACACAGCCCACTCCAGGGCCTGTTACAGGCTTACCCTTGAACTCAATGCCCTCCATAAACCCCAAAGCAAACCAGAAACTCCCCAAAGAACAGGACCTGGGAACACTCCTTGTGAAGATTTTGAACTGACAGAACCAAAATAGGTCCACAGAGGAGAAACTCGCCAATGGAGGAGACTCTGTGGGCACCCAACACCTCCCTCTGCAGATGGGCAGAGATCAGACCCTGTACCTGGGTTCAGAGTGAACACTCAAGTGTCCTGGGAACTTCAGGAATATTTATTTTGTACAAAGGACACTGCTAGTGCTTGGTTCAGCCTGGACCCAAAAAATGTAGAATGGAGGACAGAAAGGATAATTTTTTAAAAAGTAAGCTAAAATATGGGGTGCCTGGGTGGCTCAGTTGTTTAACATCTGCCTTCGGCTCAGGTCACAACCCTAGGACCCTGAGATCGAGCCCTGCATTGGGCTCCCTGTTTAGCAAGAAGCCTGCTTCTCCCTCTCCCCCTGCTTGTGTTCCCTCTCTTGCTGTGTCTCTCCCTGTCAAGTGAATGAATAAAATCTTTTAAAAATTAAAAAAAAAGTAAGCTCAAATATATTTCAGAAATTTATTCGAATGCTTGAAATTTTCAGTTTCCCTAGAGAACCCAGAAACCAATGAGAAAGACTTAACAATTAAACCTCTATCTGCTCAAGGGCATCAATCCTGAAAAACATTCATTTTTGAAAGAGCCTAAGCTAATGATCAAATATCTTGCACAGCTACTATGCGCCTAGTGCCAAATTCTACATAAACTTAAAATCCCTGGAAATAAACATATTCATTCACACATGATAATATGTATATGGAGGAATGAAAACAATGAAGACATTGTTCAAAAGGAAACTTTCATGAGAGGTGCCACAGGATTCCCAAAAAGGAGAGATCCCTGTATGCTGGGCTATTTCTAGGAGGCTCCCGAAAGGAAGCAGGAAGTGGCCTGGGTCTCTAAGGGCAGTGATTGTTCAACCAAATAAATAACATTATATGTGTCCATCCTTCACAACCATGTACACGTCCAGGAGAGGAAACTAGGCCTTGAGAGGGGCTGTGATTGGCCAGTGGCACACACAGCTATGAAGGAACAGCCAGCCAGACCTAGGTGCAAAGGCAAAGGCGGTCCAGCTCTCCTGGAGACTTAGGGAGGGGAAGGGCAACAACCCTCCTTCTTTGGGGTGGGAGATGAGAAAAACCTGGGCAACTGTCAAAGCTGGCTGGTGCCAGAAGCAGGGCCGTCCTCTGTTTGTACATTAGTAGCTTCTTGTCTGTTTACTTGAGAAGTTGACATGCAAAGGGCAGGAACTGCCTCAGGGTCTGGAAGAACAGCAAGGGACTGGAAGAAAATTCTGGAAGGAAGAGACAGACTGGTCATGGTGTAGCTCTAAGGAGGCTTGGGGGTTGGGGAGGGGAGGAGGTAAGTGCCTCGTCTTAGGGAAGACAGGAGGAGGTGAGCAAATCTGCAGAAGTGAGTCTGGAAGGCCCGGGGACGACAGGCAACATGGCAGGGGCTGTTCCCAGTCCCCTAGTAGGACCCAAAATAGAGAGAAGGGTTTCCAAGTGGGGAGAGAAGCCTGTTAGCGAAGTGGAAGGAACAGCTGGGCTTTGGAGCACATAGGTCTGGGTTCAAATCTAGGTTCAGTCCCCTCCCAGCTGAGTAACTTCAACTCATTAGGTAATCATGGCAGCGACAGTCCTCATTTCCAAATGATTACTATTTGACAAGCATTGACTTAAGAGTTACGCATGCTAACCCAGTGTAATCCTCACGGCAATCCCATGAGAAGATTCTGCTTTGTATAATTAAGGATTGTTATCTGCATTTTAGATGGAAACTGAGGCCTGGAGAGGCTAAGCCAAGTTGCTCAGGGCCCTACAAATGGCAAGTGGCAGAGCCCGGACTTGAGCCTAGGCAAGCAGTTTCTGCATTCTCGTAACCACCCAGCACCACCCGGCAATTAGTAAAACAGGGAATACAGATGCTCACCCTGTGCAAAGTTATTTTGACAGTCAGAAAAGACAAGAGTGGGAGGCCCTGGCACCAAGCTGGGAACTCAATGACACTAGAGCAATCAAGGGACAAGCCCAAAGCACGGCCGAGGCCACTCAGGCACAGGAAATAGCTGTGGAGGGCCTACTGTGCGGTTCTGGCTCTGTCAGTGTTACTGATCACCTGGCATGGGCATCCCATTTTTCAGATGATGACACTCGGGCTCGAGGAGGTTACCCTGCTTGAAGTCACAGAGCTGGGAGACAATGAGGACAGGAAGCCCACAATGTTTCAATTACTGGTTACACTCAGTAAGCGTGCATGGGACATATTTTCCAAAATCGTATCTGTTTGTGTTTACTGAGCTCGCGCCATGCCAGGTTGTGTGCAAAGCACTCTCTGGGCCCTGGCTCCTCTTACACTCCCACCGTCCTTGAGGTGGGTACTCAAGATGACTGCCCGGTCTCCGGGAAGAGGGTCCTATGGCTGGGAAGGAGCAGCTCTGGGGTCTGCATCCCCATCGGCTGCTTCTCCTATCCCAGCTGCCACTCCAGGACCACAGGGCAGAGAATGTGGAGCAAACCAGGATGGAGAGCATGCAGGGAAGGGGCAGGTCACTGCGTAGACATCCTGGTCTCGGTGCTGAATGGACAGTCCACTAATCAACACTGTCAGGATCCAAGTATAAATGCGACACCTGAGTGGACAGAAACAGCACCGCCATGGGCAGGCCCCGGAAGCTCCTCCCCTCCCATCAAGGCCCTGCCACCGTCACAGGTTGCCCAGGGAGCCCTCTCTTCCGGTCTTCCAGCGCGTGTCCTCTGGACCCTCCTTCCCTCACGTCCTCCTTGACGGCACTTTCATTCGTGTTCTGCGGCTTCTCTCACCTACTAGAACGGAAGTCGCTTCGAGGCAAGGTGTTGTGTTGGATTCACTTGTGAACGTCATCAGTAATTTACATACCCCGGGTGTGCACTACACTGTTGGGTGGCACACAGGACAACAGCACCAGCCCACATTCAAGGCAGGAGCAGGCACTGGCTCTCCCAGGGAGAAAATGGATACCCTTTTCAATTCCCTTCCAGCTTTTCAGATTCCACTGAGAACACAGTCTCAGTCTGGTGACACCGAGTCTTTAATCTCCAACATCTGCCGGGCTCCCTTTTCATAAAGCAACCTCAGCCCCCAGGCTCACAGCCTCCCTGTCAGCTAGCAGCTAGGGATTGAGAACATCATTTTGCTTCATGGCTTTTGCCAACAACTGGGAAGAGGGTGCCCCAATGACTGAAGTTTGGAAAACTCTTAAACCCACTGTCTGCAAGGCCTTAGGTGTTAAGGAGTACTTATTGAACAAAAAGCTGAGTAATCCAATGAGGAGAATGAGTACATGATTGTGATAAGTCCGGCTCTCCTCCATCCCCACCCTGCCATCACCACATCCCATTCATCGCTGCGTGGAGAAAAAGAGAACCTTGCTTAAAGGTAGAGGCCCAGGGTATGTGGAGAAGTTAGTCCACAAGAGGAGCTCTCCACTTCTGTCCAGGTGCCCACCTGGCCCATGTGGGCAGCCTGCTGGACTGGCCCTGGGGACGAGCAGGGGAAGGTATGAAGGACAGCTGCTGGGACTTTGACACCAAACAACCATTTCTACCTCTTTGGGTGAGCACGCTGTCAGTTCTCCAGGGCAATCATCTCTAGGATTCTTGGCCCCTGTGCTTTCTTTGGAAGGTGATTTCACCCCAGCTCTGGAGATGGACACTTGATGCGGGCTGACCGACCCCCACTCCATGCCTCTGAACCCTCAGCCCCAGGTCAGGGGCAAACAAGTGATCCAGTATGGGCCAGTGACAGATGACCCCCAGGGCTTATGTCCTGAGCCACGAAGGAAAGAGACCTCTTTCTGCACGTGTCCTGAATCCTCGAAGCCCATTGTATGAAAACTGAATGAAACCAACATAGCAACAGCGGGAGTCAGGAGATGAGAGAAGCTATGTCCAATGAGATCACTGAGGGAACAGCAACTTCTGGACTTTTCCAGTGAGTGGTCCCTGGTTTCTGGTATTCAAGGTTCATGGAACCCTGAAGGAATAACCTGGAGGTAGAAGATGAAGCAGGTGTTTTAAGCAGCAGAAGTAGAGAGTGGATCACCACCCTTTCTGCTCAGTTGAGTACTGCTCTGAGGAAATCAAGGTTACTAGGAGACCTTGTACCTGTGCCTTCTGCAACTTACTGGTTACAAGGTTGGGGCTGTTGTAACTGCTGGTCCAGACCACCTCTTCTCAATGCAGGAGGGTTTGGAAGACCCTGGCCCAGTGGGCCAGAAGCAGTCAAGCCTACTCCCAGCCCTATGCTGCTCTCTGTCTGCCAGCAGAAGCAAACTGGGAGCCAGTTTAACAAGGAGAAGGAAGAACAGCATTCTTTGAGGACCTACTATGTGCCCTATAGGAGACCATGCTGTAAATTCCAGCTGGGAGTAGCCACTTGCCGACTGCGTGAACTCGAGCCAGTCCTGTGATGGGTGGGCAGTAAACAGCAGAGGGCTGGTGATGTCTGCCTGCAGGGCTGTCCTGAAGGCAAGGCTGCCTGGCCATGACCAGGCCCTGCAGAGAGGGACAGGAGACAGAAAGCTTTGAGGAGGAAGAGAAAAAGGGGTCTCCTGAGCTAGACACAGAAGACATTTAAAACAAAAACCTCCCTACAGTCATAAGCTGGGGACTGCTATATGGGAAAGGAGATTTCAGGAGGCTTGCTCAGAAATGTGTATGCATGAGGAGAAGTGGAGAGGTCTGTTAACAACTGAGGTGCCCCTCTGTGGCTGGGGGACCCTACAAGTCCCTGTGACACAATCACGGTGTCTCAGTACTGAGGACTTTGAAATAATTATGTCCATCCATCTCATTGTGGAGATGGGGACACTGAGGCCCAGGGAGGGGAAGTGACGTGGCCAGGGTCACTCAGTGGCAGAGTTGGAAGGAGAATCCAGCTTGCTCCTCCATTTAAGCACTCTTGAACCTTGGGCATGCCAGTTAACGTCATCATGCCTCAGTTTTCTCCTCTGTAAAGTGGGGCTAACAGTAGCCCCCACCTCACAGGGCTCCTGGGTGGGTGGGGCGGTTACAGAATATGTGTGTATGACACTAAGTATCGTGTCTGGCATATGAAAAGCAGTCGAGTCTTGTTAGCTATTGTCATTCCCGGACTACTCGGGAACTTTTCCACCAGGAGAGAAACCTCTTTCTTCCCACCTCGCCAAGAACCCAGACTATGGTCCGGGGACTGGCCACCCCACCCCAAACCAAATTCCTGCTAGGCCAACCACATTCAGGAACAGCCTTCTTAAGGCGCTCTCCTGGGCTGATCATTTCTATCTTTCTTTGTGTTTCTCAGGCAGACCCTAACCAGCCTACTCCTCCATCCCCTGCGGCCCCAGCTTTCCGGAGGGAGCCTTTGTATTTCCTCTTTGGAGAAGCCCTTGTTTGTGATGGCCATCACTCCCGGCTGGCAAGTCAGTGGAGCTCCCCTCTGGCCCATCCAACACCGAGGTGGGATAAAGGCAGGCCTGTGTTCACGGCCAAGCTCCCACCCCACCCCGGAACTTGTTGAGAGGTGTGTTTCACGAAAGGGACAATGATGTGTAGCCCTTCCCTCTGCCAGCAGCGCCAGCAGCTCTTCCCATCCGGCTGTGGATTAAAGGAGCCTGGGTAAGTGCCCAGGCGGAATAAAGCCTGCAAACATCCTGGGGACGTGCCCCTCCTTGGCAGTAAGACAGGAGAGAGGGTGAGGGTAATAGCTTGGGTCTCCCTGAGCTGCACCCTACTGTAACTTCTGCGCAGGCACACGTGTGAGACACACACATACACACACACACACACACACACACACACACACTGCAGTCACATCCCCGGAGCTCAGGGCCAGCTCTGCCACTTGACAGCTGTGTGCCCTGCTTACATCGCTTCATGTCTCCATGTAGCGTCCCACACCTGCCAAATAGGGCTGACAGTAACATTCACCTCATGGGGTAGAGGGGCCCTGCCATGCCAGGTGTTTGTATGGTGCTTAGACAGAGTAGGTGCTCGGTACTCTATACTCAGTGGTCTTGATCATGGCAGGTATGTCAAGTAATTAAATTACCATCACAGGAACAATACTCCTCCTACCTTCCAGACCAGGTTAGATCCCAGCTTCGCTTCGAATCACTTAACAGTCTGACCCTGTGGACAACGACCTTGACCAAAGGCAAGCATCAGCATTGCTCAGGTCACTGCGGTTTCCCCAGGGATCAGTGCCCAGAACAATGCTTATGATGATAATGAACCTATAGGGGTTTGGGTTTTTTGGTCTGACTTTGCCTGACAAGGATCCTATAAAAACACCTCCATCAGATTTCAGCCAGGCTAGGAAATGAAACCGATCCACATACGGCTTCCTCTTCATCTTGTTCAGCCCTCTCGCCGTGATTTCAGGGTGTATGTGGGAAAACGAGGCCGGTGTCCAGATTGGACCATGGACTGAGAGAATGGCAAACATGGGGTTCTCGTTCTACCTTGGTGGGGGAACCACAAACAGGTCCCAAGAGAAAGAGCAAGATCTGCATAAGACGTCTTTCTCAACACCGGTAGCTCAACAGAAGGTGCAGGGGGATCCTGGAGCAGCCCCTGGGATCTGCGGCATAGAAATCCAAACTCCCTCTCCTGGCAAGGCAAGGGTGAGCCCCAGGGAAGGAAGACTGGGATCCCGGAGGGAGCCCTTCCAACACAGTGGACTAGAAAACAGTCCCCACAGACGTGCTTCATGCCGGGGGTCTGTCTTAGAGTGGGGGTGGCCCAGACCAGTTACATCAAGAATTCCCGGCATCCCAGGCCCCAGGAAACAGCGTTCACTCCACTGCTCCAAAGTCACTGCAGCTGACCTGGGGAGACCCCAGCCTTGACCTCTGAAGAGGACTTTTGTCACTCAGGGGCCAGTCCAGTGGGTTAAGGGCTCTTGCCAATGCCTGGGGGTGATTTCTGAGGACCCCATCAGGAAAGGAAGAAGGAACCTCGAGTAACAATCCCACTGTCACAGATTCAGAATGATTTTCTTAGGATCAGGAAACCATGGCTGCCTAAGACAGGAGCTACAGGTACATTTCTGGCTCTGCTCAGCTCCCTCTGCCCTTCCTTCATGGTCCCTGAAACGCCGAAGAGACCCTAAGAACATCTGTCCACGCCCCAATGTCAGACAGAAAGCAGGTGGGGGACCGACAGAGACACAGCGCCTGACTTCACCACAAGGCTCCCACTCAAATCATTGTACAAGGCCCGAAACATCCACTGTCTCATTAAAAAATAAGGCATGTCTGGCAATCATTTCTAAACCACCACCAATTTATGGAACAATCTCACTCAAAGAGCATTCCAAACCTGGGCCCTGGGAGGTCCTCAGCTTTTACTTTTTAACTAATTCTAAGTAGTTACACAAGTTTCTCAACAACAGCTCAGCTGAATTCCTTTGCTTACAGCAAAACAGGAGGTGTTCCAGCGCATTCTGCATGCATTTACTCTCTCAACAAGCATTCAGGCGTGCCTGCTAAGTGCAAGGTGTGTGCTATCTCTTTCAAGTGATTTTGCATCTCCAAAATACAGATTCCTAGCCTAACTCCAGATCTGCTGACACGAATCTGTTAAGAATCTGCCCTTCCCATATCCTTTTTCTTTTTGCGGCTTCCATCAGACACAAAGCACCTAATTAATTTCAGGGAGCCCCAAGCTCCAAACAGCTGGAGAGCAAGGGCTGGGGCATCCTAGGCCACAGCTCTTGAAGGTGCCTTCCTCTCTTGGCCATCTGGTTCTGTTATGAGATGGGATCTGTCATTTCTCCTTGACAAGGTGGTATAGGGCGGAGCCTTGCACACCACATAAAGTCCTTGGATGCTGGCCATACTCTTGTTCCAGACTACTGCAGTCTCATTTATTTTAGACCTTGGATTTGGAGGTAGAGTGTCACTGCCATTGTGAACAGCAGCTCCACAGAAAAACTGCGCCACAGATAAGCAAGGTTCTAATGAAAACTATGAACAACAACACTTGGCAATAATAGTAATTAATACTTGCTGAGGATATAAGAAGTTCCAGAACTAAAGCAAGCTCTTCACAGCAACAATCTTATTTAATCCTCATAAGAACCTCATGAGTTAGTGATTAACACTGTCCCCTTCAAACAGGTGGGAACACCTGAGACTCCGATAACTTAATTATCTTGTCAAGGGTCACACAGATTGCACAAGTAGATGCTGGGATAGAAACCCAAGCGTCCTGACTTCAGAGCCCACACTCTCGGTCATGGGAAACTCGATAACTGGATATTTATTATGTTGATCCCTGTACTTAGAAGATCATGAGCAGAAGCAAGAGTCATCACAATCTGAAAATTTAACCCAGGAACCAAACACTTAAAAAAATCAGTGCTACTCAAATATTATTCTCCACTTAACCTCGGTGTCCACCCCAGCCCAGGCCATTAACATTTTAAGTCAACACCCTCATGGGCTGGCTGGATGTCTCAGTGATTGACAAAGCAGTGCAAGGAACACGCACATCAACTGAAAGGAAAATAGCTAATATTCTAAGTGATGCAGGGTGAAAGCATCCTCAAACCAGGCCCAAAGAGTGGCAGAGTTCCTCAGTTAACAAGTGAGGAGGAGATCCACTGGGATGAAGAAGAGACAAGAGGCTGTTCAAGAGAGAAGAACGTCAGTGACAACAGGAATTAAATGAGGCCCTTGGGAACCGCTGAAGCTCTCTCCAATATTTTGCAAAAATGACCTTATGAGTCTGCTGAGAAAGTCAAACGAGAAGAGAAAGCTCTTATTGCTATTGTTAATTGTGCCCAAATAATTATGCAAAAGGGAAATCAACGCTTTGTTCATACTAAGCATTACGGCATAGTTGCAACTATAACTTCTGTTAAATATAACATAAAATACACTTACTTGTCATGACTTTCAGTTCTGTTTTCCAAAGTGAAGTCCTAATAAAATGCCCCCTCCCCCAATATTTACTGTAAATGTCTGGCCTCTGTTTTAAGTGATTCCTCTTCTAAATGAACCCTTTCCTTGGAACAGGAATCCCTTGCACTGCTTTGTCAAGCCTCCCTCCACCCTCCTCCTGCTGTGGGAGCAGGGAGACAAGCTGCTAAGGCTTGAGCAGTAATACCATCGTCGCAGAGACGTAGAGAGGCTCTCCCCGCTCACAGTATGTTCCCATCTACTGCTTCATCAGGTGACTTCAAGAACCCCAGGAGCTAAGGCAACCGTGTACCGTTATCCCTCACATGTATCTCCACTTTGTCATTTGCAGAGCTCTTGTCACTTCTAGAATCTCACCCTGACCCACAGAACAATTCTACAAGGCAAAAGTAACACCCCCACGTTACAGTCGAGGAAGCAGATTGAGATCCGAAGAAATAAATGCGCAAGGTGCCACGACTTATTGGTAGAAGCTTTAGGCCTGGCAGCCGAGTTTTAACAGCTTGTCTTTTCCCATGGGATACTGGACTCTCTCAAGCTTAGAAGGACACATGAAAATTCTTCAGGCAAGGGGCGCCTGGGTGGCTCAGTGGGTTAAGCCTCCGCCTTTGGCTCAAGTCATGATCTTGGGGTCCTGGGATTGAGCCCCACATCGGGCTCTCTGCTCAGCCAGGAGCCTGCTTCCCCCTCTCTCTTTGCCTGCCTCTTGGCCTATTTGTGATCTCTCTCTCTCTTTGTCAAATAAATAAACAAAATATTTTAAAAATCAAATCAAATCAAAAGAAAATTCTGCAGGCAAGCTAGTGAACATTTTTTCAGGCCCATAACGTTTCTTCAGAAACGATCTGCAAGGCTGCCTTAAAACACCCAAACACATCTTCTTTCCATTCACAGGAAGGGTCTGAGGTCTTTGAGTCCCAGAGTGATCATTAATACATTTCCACTGTCCTCTCCTGACTGTTGCAGGTGGAAAATAAGGATGAGAGGAGCTCTAGTTCAAATGCTCAGCACAGAGAGGACCTGCGAGCCCCGGCTGGAGTCTGCAGCTCGATGGCGTCCTGTCAGCTCCGCTTGGCCGTGGCGGTGCACTCTCGTCCCGACAGAACCAAGGGAGAAGCACACGGGTTACCAAGAAATGCCATCAGTGGAGGACTGGGTCGGGGTGCTAGGAGGAACCTCTGAGAGGTCCAAACCCTAAGGACGAGGAAGAAACACCCGGAAGCAAGAGTTCAGCTTCTGAGGTGTAAGTCGGCAACATCTTTGCAACCAGGTCTTTGTGCTGCTGCTGACAAACAGCATGGGGTGGTGAAGCAGGGATGTTCTAGAATCGGGCCGATCTGAACCCTGTGACCTGGGGCAAGCTACTTCCTGTCTAGGAGGCTCGGTTTTCCTCATCCATACAGTGGGGATTTATCACTTACACCTGTTGTGAAAAGTATGCAAGAGAATGTAGACACACCATTAGCCTAGAGTCTGCTTCATAGTAAACACTCAAAACACAGGCTATTACAGATAAATCTTGTGCAAGGCTCGTGACTGCACTCAAGACGTGTTAGGTCCTTCCATCCCAAGAAGGTACTTCTGTGTCCCCTAGTTGCTGGCAGCCCATTTGTTCCTTGCAGGGTATAAACAGAAATGAGTTGCTTTACTTTGGAACTGAAAACGCCCTTTGCTCCCCACTTGGCGCCCAGACACAGGTAGTTGGCAGTGGGCATGAGGCTAAGCCCCCTGGGTCAGGGTGGGAATGCTCAGGAGCCCCCACCACAGTGTCCCCATGCAGGCACGACGTGATCTGTTCGCTGTGCTCTCCTCTCCTCAGGAATCTCTGTGGGCTCCTGTCACTTACAGGCTTCCTGGACTAGATCGAGGCTCTTCCTCATCTATGCTTTGGGAGTTCTCTGCTTTTCCACAAAACCTCTCGTCCATGCAGCACGGTCCCGTCCCTGGGTCCTGTCTCACTTCAATGTCTCGGCATGTGAGGTCTTCCATGACCCCTTGGGTCACCTCCAAACACATGAGTTCCTGCCCTTTCAAGAGCTATAAAACCTCAGGACCTTCATCAGGTCTCAGAGATCTCCCTCTGCTTGAACCCCATCAGCTTGACCCCAACCCCACATCTCTTTCCTCTGCTTAAAACTTGTGTGCACACTTCAACGGCTGAACTGTGAGCTCTTGGTTGTGGGGGAGGGGGGCGGGCTTTGCCATCTATGTCTGCGATTCACCCACAGCACCTAACACTGTGACCCAGACCCAGCTGAAGGCCTGCTCCATACCTGCCCGGGTGCCGAGGACCTCACTGTGCTACGAGACTCTCCCCTCCATGGTTCCTCCCCTGTTTCAGCTCCGTCAGCCCCTGGAACCTCCGACCCCGATCTGTGTTTTCCCTCTCCCTTCCTCTGCTCCGCACAATTCAGATAGAACCAGGTGCACTGGACTCGAGCTGCGTCTAACCTTCCCCACCTCTGAAAGTCTCTCAGTGGGTTCCCTATCCCTCCCCGCTGAGACAACCCCCTGTAGAGGGCCAGTCCCAGGGTCTGAGGAAGCACTTGGAACCAGTGCCTGCATGGCCAGGACTCTAAGACAGGCTGCACACTCAGCTCCAGATCCTGCTGCCCACTGGCACCAGGCAGGGAGCAGCAGCGCCTAAACGTGTGGGATGCTCCTAATTAGCTCACGACACCCACTCCCAACCCACCTGGGGAAGTGGCAGGCTCAAATGCTAGCAAGAGATGACAAGGGCTTTCTCCTGCAGACCTTGCGTGAATGACCAGGTCCTCTGCACGGCTCACTTAAGAAAGGGTCAGAGGAGGACCTGGCTGGCCAAACCCCTGGCAGAAGTGCATCTGTGGATTGGTACCTTACTGTCCCTCAAATCCACTATTCATCGGCCAATGACACCCGTGCCTTTTGAAGAGGAATGGATATTCTTTTCCCTATTTGAAAGGCCTGTTACCTGGAGGGAAGAAGATAAAAACCACCACCCTAGGTTCAGATCTGAAGCATACCAACCTTTTGAGGTTTCGGATGAGAGGTGGGGACTGAAATCTGCACAAGTGCCTGTCCCCCACCCTGCGCCCCCCACGACTGAGACATCAGTATCATCTGACAGCAAGACAGGTCCCTGCCTGGTGCTTGGGCTGGAGAGGTTTTCCTCAGTCAGCACTGTGCCTAGGACCTGTGATCTATGGAGCCCTGTGCCTACTAACTGCTGGGTTAATGCCTGACCTCTGAAGGATTCATACTACCCTGGCCCCACCCTGGAAGGCTTGCATGCGTCCGAGGCCGCTCTCCCCTTCCTTCCATCTCTGGTTAGCATCTCTGCATCTTGCAGACATAGTCTGAGCACCTCTCCCGAGGGCAAGTCCCAGGACCCACCAACCCCCCTGCCAGCACCTCATCTATCTTCCTGCTGTGACAGCTGTCACACTAGCTGTTGTGTGAGTCTTTGTTTTGTTGAAGATTTTATTCATTTATTTGACAGAGAGAATGAGAGAGTACAAGCAGGGAGACTAGTAGAGGGAGAGGGAGAAGCAGACTCCTCACAGAGCAAGGAGCCCTAGGCAGGACTTGATCCCAGGACCCTGGGATCATGACCTGAGCCAAAGGCAGATGCTTAACGGACGGAGACACCCAAGCGCCCCTTGTGTGAGTCTTTGATTATTTACAGCGTGTCTCCCAGTCAGCTTCATAAGGGCAGGGACGTGTCGGCTTTGCCCTCCTGGTCTCTGGCTCCACGCACAGTAGCTGCTGCCTAGAACACTCTCAGGAGGGCAGTCTCTGGAACCAGACGGCCTGAGTTCTGAGGGCTCTGTCACACGCTAGCCGTGAGATACAGGCAAGTGACGTAACTATTCTGTGCCTCACTTTCCTTCTTGCAAAATAAGGGTAAGAACAGTACCCAAGAAAACGTAAACTGAGACACACACTAAAGGTCTGTAAGTGAATTTCATGCCAGTATTATTCAAAATGGCCCAAAGTAGAAATCACCCAAATATCCAAGAACTGATGGATGGCCCAGCAAACTGCGGTGTATTCATTCAGTGGAATATTATTTGGCAATAGAAAGGTATGAAGTGCTGAAACCAGGCTACTGCATGGGGGAACCTTGAAAACATGATGTTCATGATGTTAAGGCAAAGAAGCCAGACACAAAAAGCCACATATTACATGGCTCCATTTATGTGAAAGACCCAGAATCCATAAAGCTATGGAGACAGAAAGTAGATTAGTGGTTATGCAGGGCTGGGGGGAGGAGTGGGAGGAGATTGAGGGGGCTTATGGCTAAGGGGTACAGGGTATCCTTTGGGGTGCTGAAAATGTTCTAAGAGTGATTGTGGTGATGGCTGCAAAACTTCGAATATACTAAAAGCCATGTAATCTTATGTTTTACATGGTTACTTACAGGCTATGTGAATTAGATCTCAACAAAGTTGCTGAAAAAAATCATAGTACCTATCTCACAGTATTAAAGTAGAGATTAAATGAAATGTATCGCTTGTGAAAGTGTTTATCTGAACTAACTATGTAATAATGAATATTCACTAAACCTTGCTTATGCACTGTGAGCTCTGCTAATAAGCCCTTTACAAAGAGAATCTTGTTTCAGTGGTAAGTACCTACCTGGTGAGGTAGGTACTTACCCATTTTATAGATGAGGAAGTTGAGGAACACAGAGCACAAGTAACTAACCTACAGTGACATAACAGGCAAGTGGCAGACACAAACAAAACCCATACACTGAACCGTCACATACAGAGAGAACAGCATTCCCCAAACCCGGGGGCCCCTGGACTTGAAGTGGGAACCGGTTGGCAAGCACAGACCAACAACATGCTCCTTCACATTAAATGAGAGTGCCCCTGACAGGCCCACGACCTGTCAGCTGGATTCTCTCCTCCTAAGCAACTAGTGGGGGGGGGGGGCAGCTCCCTCCTCCCCTCCCCCAAGTCCTGGGCCCTCCACCCCAATCCCTCAGCTCTTCAGAGCCCAGCTGGTACAGTTCTGCTTCTCTCCTCTCAAAGCCCCTTCCTTCACATAACTCTCCCACAGGTGGCGGGGCACGGCTCCCCGGGAGCCAGGATTGGCTTCTTTAGCACCTCTCAACATTTTGAACACAGGAAAAAAGTCCCTTTCAATTCACAGTTTTAAAATCTTTTTTTTTAAATAAAGGAGATCCTATCATATCCCTGTTAAAGGCTTTCCAGTGGCTTCTCACTGTGTTTAGAACAAAGCCCACGCTCTTGCCCAGGCCTAAGTCTGACTCTCCAGCCTCCTCCAGCTCTGATCATTTTCCCCACAGCTCACTCTACTCCAGCCGCCGAGCACACTCAGACCCATGCCAGGAATGCACTCCCTCTCTCTCTGCATGGCTAGCTCCTGGGCTTTCAGATCCCAGTTTAACTGTCACCTTCCCAAAAAGGTCTCATCTGACTGAACCATCTTAATTAGGTCCCTCTTGCTTAATCTTCATCACGGCACCATTTCACTTCCTTCATTTTATTTCCTGAAGACACACGGCAATTTTATGTTTGTTTCTTTGTTTAGTCATATCATCTCTATTCCCTATACCCCCTGCAGTGCACACTGGGCGACAAGATCGACACAAGCAGCGGACCGCGTCTGTCTTGTTCATCACCAGGCCTATATGGTGGGTGCTCAACATGGCTTTCCAGGCGTCTCCACCTTGGCCTTCACCATGAGCCCTTGTTGATGTTTTGGGCCAGATGATTCTTTGTTGCAGGGGAACTGTCCTATGCATCACGGGGTGTTTAGTCACATCCCTCGTCTCTAACAATCAGATGCACCCTCTCTCCCAGTTTTGACAACAAAAACGTCTCTGGACATTGCCAAATGTTCTCTGTGCTGGGGGCGGATGGGGGAGGAGGTGTCAAAATCTTCCCCAATTAAGAATCACTGATCTATCTGTTGAAAGACTGAGTAAGTCAAAAGTAAGGAAAAGAGAATTCATCCATAAGTGCCATACATAGTTTGAGAGTGGGGGGTCTGCACACCGGGCAGGGCTGTTTGCCACCACGTAGACCTCCCAGCTCAGTGCCTATTTCTAACTATGGTCATAGTACATTAGAAATGATGAATGCTTTGCAATCGAGATTATTAACAATGACTGATAATTTGTGGAGCATGTACACCAATCCCCCAGTTTCATACTAGAGTCTGGGCAACATCGCCTCCTCGACACCCAAAGAAACAAAAGCAGGGGGGGGGGTGCCTGGGTGGCTTAGCTGTTAAGCATCTGCTTTCGGCTCAGGTCATGATCCTAGGGTTCTGGGATGGAGTCCCACGTTGGGCTCCCTGCTCAGCGTGAAGCCTGCTTCTCCCTCTCCCACTTCCTTTGCTTGTATTTCTTCTCTCACTGTCTCTCTCTCTCTGTCAAATAAATACATAAAATCTTAAAAAAAAAAAAAAAAGCAGGTTAGGTAGATAGGACAGGTTGGGCACAAGCTTCAAGGTGAAGGTGCAGCGATTTCAACCCACTCAGGTTAATGCCTTGCAATAACTACTAATTTATATGGATTTCCTAGCAAGTCAGAACACCAACCACACAATGAACTTTCTATCTATGCCCTATAGTTAAGCCAGTTTCTAAACACACTGGAGGTGTATTCTGGGACATATGCTCAATATATTTGGCTTGGAGTCCCAAGGAGATGTTAAACCAGAAGGTATTGCTTTTTAAAATGAGAATGGGCCCTGGCTCTTCTATTAACTCCCAAATTACAGAAGCAGAGACAGCAGACTACACTGGAAAGGCCTTTGAAAGTTGCCTACAGCTGAGATTCTTAGACTAGGTTCTGTTTGAGAATATATGGGATATAGGAGACCCCCATATCCAGGCAGGCTGGTGACATTGGGAAAGGGAGGGCTTCACATGCCAGGGTTCAAGGTAAGATTTCACTTGAAAAGGCTCCATTGCTTAAAAAAAGAAAATAATTTGGAAACGCCTGACATTGTCCACTGCCCTCATTTTACAGATGAGGAAACCGGGGACCAGAGAGGAAAAGTGACTCTAAGCCACACAAACCTGTCTGCTGAAGGTACAGAAAAGCAAGGACTTTGCAGGTGGCTGAAACCGTGTTTGAATCCTGCTTCTGCCATTTAACTAAGTTCTGTAAGCCTAAGCCTCCGTTTAGTTATTTGAAGAAATGAGAGTTATCCTATCTCCCTTATCAAGTTTTGTAAACAAAAGAGCTAATGAAGTGGCAGGAAGACTCTGCTATGTTCAGGTGCTGGTTGTCAAGGCAACCCGGAGCCAGCCCAGTGGTCAGAACAGGGGGTAGGAAGCCTCGAGATGGAACTACGTTCAAATCCTGGCATTTCCTCCCCCAGCTACGTGACTGGGCAGATCGTTTCAATTCCCAAGCCCTGATTCCTCATCTGCTTAAGCGGCTGACTTCTTTGCTTACAGGTGTGGCGAGGCCCCCATCATGGGACACAGGAAAGAGGCTTATCCCAATGTCTGGGACATAAGAGATGCTCAGTGAGCACCTGCTTCCTTCTGACTTCTGTGGCACCTTGTTTGGGGTTACGGCTGCAGGAACCATTCCCGATAGTGCCCTGGGAGCATGAACCAGGGAACCTCACCTCCTCCGCACTTGCAATGCCCAGGAATCTTGGGAGCCGCACCAGCACCAGCAGGAAGGAGGTCGGGGTGATGAGTGGAGCGTGACTTAGAAGCCCCCACCTCACAGCTCCCTCAGAAAGAATGCTCTGCATGACTGCACCTTTTATCTTGATTTTTTTGAGAGGGGGTAAAAAATAAAGGCAAGAACTTCAAGGTCAGGTTCACTTCCCTGCAGGCTCCTCCTGGGCCCAAGTAAAATTTCAAGAATGCAGCCTCTGGGCCCAGTTTACATTCCCACCCTCTCTGGTATCCAGGATACCAGAGGGACCTGTCGCATTCCATCCCACCAATCAGCCCCCTCAGTCCCATCCTGCTGGGGGCAGGGCCCGCCACGGGTTCTTGGGAGAAGCATCACAGCCTTGTTAGCAGAAGGGTCATCCATCCATTCATTTGTGTAACATAGATGTTCAGAGCTTACTGGAGCCAGGCACAGGGGATACAGTTTTATGGAAAACAGACCAAATCCCTGGTCCTGGGGAGCTTTCAGGGCAGTGAAGAAGACAGCCCGAAATAAGGAGAGCAGTGCAATGAAGCGGCCGCACACAGAGGCACGAGACTGTGTACAGGGGGTCTGACCTACTCAGCAATGTTAGAGGAGGCTTCCAGTTGAGCTCAGGGCTGAAGGGTGAGTAGGTGTAAACAAGTGGAGAGAGGAGGGAAGAACATTCCACGTAGAGGGACGAGCGTTTGCAAAGGCTCTGTAATGCCTCTGCAGACCTATCACCAGAGTAGGGAAGGTGGAGGGTGGGGGACGGGATGGGGCTTGAGAAGCAAAATCAGGGTTGTACTTGGGTGAACGTTCCAGGGGCCCTGTTAGAGCATCAGAATGTTTCATGTAAGGGGATGGCATGGATCAGGCTGCCTAAGAACTTTGGAATAAGATCATCTTGGAGACTGGAATGGGAGGGGAGGGTAAGATGAAAAGACAGGACACAAGTTAGGGAATTTTAGGAGCATGTCCAAGTCCCCAGAATGATAGACCTGGGCAACTGGGCTGAACGGCAGGGGGACGGGGGGGGGGGGGCGGGGAATATGATGCAGGTGGAGGTTGATTTGGCTGTCTTCTTTGCAGATGTCCGCCTCCTTCTGGAAGGCCCTGGCAGCCACCCCAGCACTGATCTCAGTGTTTCTGGACTGACATTGCCTCAGAGGAGCCTCTCTGTGTTGCAGAGGTGCAGTCCACCATTAGTAACCTGATAAAATGCCACCTGCCCTCACATCAAGATTGCTATAAGGAGGGGTGCCTGGGTGGCTCAGTCATTAAGCCTCTGCCTTCAGCTCAGGTCATGATCCCAAGGTCCTGAGATCGAGCTCCACATCGGGCTCTCTGCTCAGCGGGGAGCCCGCTTCTCCCTCTCCCACTCCCCCTGCTTCTGTTTCCCCTCTCACTGTGTCTCTGTCAAATAAATAAATAAAATCTTAAAAAAAAAAAAAGATAACTACACGGAGAAGCCATCTTTCCCGTGGTGAGGCTCACATCACCACTGCCACATTATCAGACTTAGAGGCTCTGAAGCGATGGTCAAGGATTGTAATGACATATGCATTTTTCAGGCACCTCTGCTGCAAAATGGACACCCCCTCCAGTTCTAGAAGGAGGGGGGGTCCTTTAGATGTTTGACATTATACCCAAGAGACATGCTCGAAAACACGAGGAAAGAAGGGAGACAGGGAGGGAAGAGGGCAGGAACATAGCTAAATGGCTGGTGAGTAGTTTCTTTGAACACCCAAGAGCCTCATGGAGTTCTTGGTCTCCATGTTGGAGATGCTGGCTGCCTTTCGGCCTGGGGAGAGGGATAACCAAACCTGGCTACATCTGGGGTCCCACTCTTGAGATCTCGAACTCAGGAGGCCCAAGACAGGGTTGATACTAAAGGTTTCTTCACTTCTTTAAAGGAAAAAAAAATTAGAGAAAATAACAATGAAAAAGAAAAACGAGAAACACAAAAGCTCCACAAACACAGGCAACAGAAACCTTTTCCCTCCTCACGCACAGACATGAGCCCCTCAAGGAAGACGAAAGTTAAGGTTTCCTGTGTGTCCTTCCAGAAACATCTTCCCAGTCATACCAGCATGGGTCTGTACCCAGCACATGCACACACACGTGTGTGTACATGTAGGCTGATCGTACATGCTCATACTCCACAAAACTGAGAACGCAAGCCTCAGTGACATAACCGTGTTCTTACTTATGAAACGAAGAAAGAAAAACATGCCAATAAACTATAGACCCGTGCTTTCTTTACCTTAGAATATTTACTTTACATATACTGAAAAAGCTTTCACTTGGACTTATGTAGACATGTAATTACACAGCTCCTTTCCATATATGGAAAAAAAAAAGAAGCAAAATAAATGAGCTCAGGTTTTGATAAGACGGAACCCCTTCTCAGCGTTGCGTCATAGACACCTGTGCGCTGCTCACACTGGCGCTCTTTGTGCCGCTGGGAGCTGGGGCAGCACCTGCTCTGATAACGTCTCTGTGGTTTCCTTCCAAGCTCCTGAAAACTACTTTGAGTTCGGATCCTGGTCTCTACCTGATTTTACCCAAAAATGCCAAAGAAAGGTTTTCTGATGAAAGAACAAAGGTGTGTCCACAGTCGTCCTTAAGCGGTCTGTGGCCAGAGCTCAGCGGGAGGGACAGCAGCACCGGCTGCGTTAGCGGGAACACAAGCGTCTGAGTGGGTTGTGGGCAAGGACCCGGGCCAAAAGCATTTCTGAGATGCAGCCCTGATGTGAAGATGTTAACACACAGAACGAAACAAAACAAAACAAAACAAAAGCCCACAAGTTAATCTTAAAACGGATGAATTATACTACAGGACATACATAATCTCCCTCACCTGACCCTCAGTTGACTTGGGGTTGCACACTCAAGTCACAACGCCAGCCAGGCAGGACACTGAGTGAGGTGAGAAAAGTGGGGCTGTATGAACACAAAGTGGTTCTAAAGCTGTGATTCCCCAGGGGTGGTCCTGGAGCAGCAGCTACTTAAATGTTTCCATGGAGTAGAGAATTCCTTCAACCCCCTCCATAAGATTAACACATACGGATGTATACATATTTTGAACCCCATTCTTTAAATACAGAATATACTATTCTGATTGCTATTTGTTTAATTATGTATTTTGGGGTTCTCTCCCTATCGGCACCTGAAGCTCGAGCTCATGCTTGTTAATTACTATGCAGCACTCCACTGCATGGATGGCCCTTAACTTCCCTCTGCTGCTCCCAGCCTCATAGTCAGGCTGTTTTCTGGTTTTGCTGCTCATATTCAAGGTTATGTGAGGAAGTGGCAAGGTTGCAGGCTGAAGCATGACCCTGAGTGTGGGAGTGGGGGTAGTCTGGTGACCCCAAACCTGGGAAGGGCTGTGTAAGTCACCCACAAGGGACTGTCTTGAGGTCAGTTTGGGGCTCTGGGAAGGCAGGAAGGGATTGGTTGTGGAATATTCTGACCACACCAGAGATTCAGCAGCTTGAGCGGTGAGGATGGTGAAGAGGGCCCAGCTCTTTCCACCTCTTCCTCTTCCTAATCTGCAGAGCCCTGTATCTCCTAAACCCAGCCACGGTCTGCCCACAGTCCCAGACTCCCTCAGGGCATGCCGCTCAATGTTCTAGGTCCCCTTCTCCTGCCCGGCCAGCCCCACCCGCTTCTAGATGAACAGAGATGAAAGAGCAAAGCAAAGGGGACCTCAAGGAATGAGTACCTGTGGAAGTGGAGGTATGTCTTAGTTTCTTTATCCCAGGGTCCCCTCCCACCAGATGACCTTCCTCCAGCACATTCCATATATATATGTGGGCTCTGTAGGGGTCACAGTAATGGTTACTAAACACTACGCTGAGCACACACAATCTCAAGTCAACCTCACAACTGAGAAGGTACCAACTGTTAGCTCCATTTTATTGATAGGAAAACGGAGTCTTGGAGATGGTGAATGCCTTTCCTCAAGTTACACAACACATAAGTAGTCTTCTTGGGCAGCAAATTGAAACCCAGAAGTCTTTTTAGTGGCAAGCGCAGGTCCCCAGGTCAATCCCCAAGACCCTCCTGTTCATGTCTGTGGATGTGGTGAAGGGAACCCAGGTTGGCAGGGTGGGGGGCGGGGGTGGCAGGTGAGTGGAGACTTCTTTCAGGAATCATGGGAGGAACTCAGAGTTTTACTAAAACCACAATATTTAATGAATGTTGCTTTACATCGTTTTACTTTCCCCTTTGTTTATCTCTCTACCCTTTTCTTTTCTTTTCTTTCTTTCTTTCTTTCTTTCTTTATTAGATATTTTATTTATTTATTTGTCAGAGAGCGAGCGAGCACAAGCACAGGCAGACAGAATGGAAGGCAGAGTCAGAGGGAGAAGCAGGCTCCCTGCGGAGCAAGGAGCCCGATGTGGGACTTGATCCCAGGATGCTGGGATCATGACCTGAGCCGAAGGCAGCTGCTTAACCAACTGAGCCACCCAGGCGTCCCTTCTTTTTATTTAAAGATTTTATTTATTTATTTGAGAGAGAGACAGTGAGAGAGAACATGAGCGAGGAGGTCAGAGGGAGAAGCAGACTCCCCATGGAGCTGGGAGCCCGATGTGGGACTCGATCCCGGGACTCCAGGATCATGACCTGAGCTGAAGGCAGTCGTCCAACCAACTGAGCCACCCAGGCGCCCTCTCTACCCTTTCCTTAATTATTGTTTAGGCCTGTTCCTCCCACTTTCATTCACTGACAGCCCCCCTCCCCCAACACCCCAACAGGGGTGGAAGCAAGGCAGGTCTTCCTAAACTCTCCTCTCTTCCACTGGGCCATGGGCACAAGGTCCAGGAATTCCTACAATGTAGCAAAAAGGCAGTCTACTAATTCTAGGTTCATTAGCATGGCTCATTAATTATCAATGCTCCCCTCCCCAGCCACCCTTCTCCCCAAAAACACCCAAAACAGCAGATTAAGTTTTAACTTTTGCTGGCAGAACACCTGCTTCTGAAATTCCTCCTCCCTCCACCTCCTAGGATTTACAACACAAAAGTAAACATTTACACTGGTTAAGATTTACCAAAAGGAAGTGTGGCCTGGAATGAGTCCTTTGAAGTTCTGTCTCAAAAGAAGGAGCCCTTTTTAAATATGGAAAATAAGAAACCTCAAAGCCTTCTAAGTGATATTGGACTTGGGCTTAAGGATAACTGGGCCTTCTCAATTTTTCACTTGGGCCTTAATGCCAGCATCCTAAGTATAACTCCAAACTACAGGTCTCTGTGCTCCAGGGTAAATGAGGTTATCAGTCCATAATGCAATCAAGTGGCTTCCTGGAAACTCTAGGGTAGAACATTCTTCCCGAGATACTACCAAGGGGGTAGGAAAGGGTACCCTGAGAGGGGAGCCAAAGGGCAAGGCCGATTTTACGGGCAGGAAAGATCCTGAGGCACACCTGTTCGTCCAGACAGAGGGGATTTTCTCAATGAGGCATGTCTGTTTTACTGGAGGTGGGAGAAATGGGAGCAGCCAGCCCAGGATTCATGTTGGTGAAGCAGACCGAGTATCAGATGCCCCAGGCAAAGAGTCACCAGACAGTGAGGTCATGCAGATACCTTTGGGGAAAAGGAAATGAGACAATTCCCCATCCATACCCCAAGATTGCTGGCATAGACCAGTGGAAATGTTGGAATCAGAAAAGTAGGGATGGCTGCACCTAGATGTTTGCACCCAATCAGAACCTTCTTTTTTAGTGATAGCACCCAAGATGCAACCAACCAAGAATCCTGAGCACCCGGGGCAAGTCCCAGGCAGTGGCTGTGTGCACCAAGTGAAGGCAGAGTAGATGAAGCAAGGTTTCCTCAGGAAACAGCACCGTTAATAACTGACTTTGTCCTGGGTACCTGATGGCTGCTTTACCCAAAGAGCTCAATAGTCTTCAGCGCAGCCCAGGCATGCACGTGTTCTTATCCCCACATGCAGATGAGATCGTTGAAGCTGAGCTCACTTGGTCAAGGTTGCAAGCGGTGCCTAAGCCAACCCCCTTCTCATTGTACTACACAGCCTTCAAGTAGAAGATAGGTGTTAAATGCTGACTGTATGATACGCTAGAAGAAGCAGGGACCCTGGATTCCTCCACGGTGGGAGGCCCGGTTCAGCTCTTAGCTGAGTGACCTGAGCAAGTCCTTCAGTCCTCTGCAGGTGCTTCTGCCCCCACTGCTGTCCTCGGCCTCAGCACTTCCGTGGGTTGCGCACTGGAGGAAGGAGTCCACACCCGCCCCGCTTTGCTTCGACTTCCGGGCTGATCCAGCCAAGCATTGAGAAGTTTTGTCAGCAGGAATGCAACATACTCTGACAAGGCTTTTTTCTTGCTCCTGGATTCCCTATAAAGAAAGAAGCACGCTCCGTCCAACGTGAGCTTGTATTATCATCATCTATCCTTCCAGAGTTGGGAAAGGAGCCAATCTGATGCTATAGTATGTCATTTGACACTTGGGCTTTTGTTAGGGACCATTGACAAGCACTGGCCTTTCATCGTTCTTCAATCAAATACAGCCCCAGCAAGGCCTCATCTTTACTTGGAGAGAGAGAAAGAGAGAGAGAGAGAGAGACATCCAGAGACCCTGAGCATTTAATCTTGCTGCCTCCAGCTTCCTGGGGTCTCACAAAGCCATAATGTCACCCAGAGCAACACCCTGGCTCTGATTCTGAATTTGACCTAAGGACCAATTACAAACCTATTTCTCTGCACTCGAAAGCTCCATTTCCCAACTTGTCAACTGGGAAAGAAAGGCTTTATCACATAAGGTTGTCAGTGGAGAGCTCATGAGACCCCAGAAGGTAAAACTCTTTTAAAACCGTCTAGCATTAACTTTGTGCTGGGCCCTTTAACACACCATTTGAATAAGTCAATACTAGACACGCATGTCAGAAACAAATACAAAAATATAGGACACGGGGTGAACAAATGAACCAATGGATAAACGCAGAAGTGGAAGGAAGGAGAAGAGGAGGGAGAGGAAGAAGGACCTAGGAAGGCCGGTGGGGCCCTGAGTCAAGCTCAGAAATTGGGGGTATTGGAGAACCATGACAAGTTTCCAAGAAGAAGAGCAATTTGCTCTGCAAAGCCCGATGGAAGGAAATTCCAACAGGACTTGCAACGCGCGTAGCTGGAAAATCATCCTGGGAGTCTGGCTACTCTGTTAGCCAGGGGCGATTAAGGTGGCCAATGCCAGAAATGAGACCTTAACTCAGTGGGTCACCACGGGGACACAAAGGACAAAGGATTGGCAGAGGAGTGGGGCAGACTTTAAAAGACCTCAACCACTGAAAAAAATCTTGACAGCTGATCCCTCAAAAATGCAGATTTATAAGGATAAACAATCTCAGAGGCATGTTTTTGTCACGTCAGTGTCCCGAACCACTAACTTCAATCCCCACATCCACCTCATCACCTCGAAACAAAACAGAACAGGAAGGAATCACTGCTATACCCTCATGGTCACTGGAGCATTATTTGCAAGAGCCGAAAGGCAGAAGCAACACTGGTGTCTACCAACAGATAGAGAAACAAGAGGTGGTGTATCCTTACCATGGAATATTATTCTGCCTTTAAAAAGGACATTCTGGGGCCGCCTGGGTGGCTCAGTGGGTTAAGGCCTCTGCCTTTGGCTCAGGTCGTGATCCCGGGGTCCTGGAATCGAGCCCCACATCGGGCTCCCTGCCGAGCAGAGAGCCCTCCTCCTCTCTCTCTGCCTGCCTCTCTGCCTCCTTGTGATCTCTGTCTGTCAAATAAATAAAATCTTTAAAAAAAAAAAAAGGACATTCCGACATGAGCTGCGATGTGGGTGAACCTAGAGGACATAACGCTAACTGAAATAAGCCAGTCCCAGAAAGACAAGTGCCGTATAATTGCGCTTACATGGAATACCTATAGGAGTCAAATTCCTAGAAAGTAGAATGGTGGTTGCCGGGGCTGAGGGAGAGGCGGATGAGGAGTTAGAGTTAAATGGGGACAGCGTTTGGGTCTTGCAAGAAGAGAAGAGTTCTGGAGATCAATGAGGGTAATGGGTGCACGGCAATGTGAATGCGCTTGACACTACGGAACTGGACGCTTAAAAATGCTTAGGATCGTCCATTTTGTTAGATGGATTTAATAAGAATTTTTTAAAAGTTTGGAAAGGAAGGAAGCAAGTAAGCAAGCAAGCAATCGTTGCGGGAATTGTCAGAAAATGGGACAGCACGAAAACAATGCAGGTCTTTGCCAACCAGGCACACCCCAGCCGAGAACCTGCTCCTCCTCCCTCATCCAGGCAACTTTTCCTCACTGCTTTAAGATTCCCGTAACCCCTTCCCCCTCTCCTACCAGATGCTGAAACAGCCCCTTGTTGCATCGGAATGGCAGGAGTCCGCCTCAGGATGGACGTGGCCACCTTATCCTGTGTCCTGGGACACCTAGAGTTCCCAGTGACCAACACTGACCATGCCCATCACTCCAAGACCCCAGCTGCCTCCAGCCTCAGGAACTACACCCCCATGAGCTGGCTGGCATTTCACGTGAGAGCGGCGGATTCCAGAAAATGCTCTGTAGCAAGAAGAGGTGGACTGCCTTGTGGGAGCTCCATAAAAGGGCTCCTGTCACAGAGCCCCAGGGCCTGCCTTCTGAGAGGCACAGGAAGGACACCACTGCTCCCAACGCTGAGCACAGAATGAGGCCATGGAGTCCAGCTTGCTTCTGCCCACCTCTGTCCTCATCACGGACTCAAGAAAATCAGGCCTAGAATGAGGAAGCCTTCCTCTTGCAAAAAGCTGCAAAACCAGCTCCACTGGATCCAGTCCCTCACTCATGTAGTTTGAACTCTGCTATTAGGTGTACACACATTCAGGATCTTTTTGAGGAACTGATCCATTATAAACAAGACCTCTGACTCTGTATCTGGTAATACTCTTCTTTTTGGCATATTTTGTGTTTTGTTATTACAGCCATTCATTTTCTATTGATTGGTATTTTCCCATCCTTTTTCATCCTTTTACTTTTAGCCCAGCTGTATATTTATATTTAAAAGGAATCTCTCGGGGTGCCTGGGTGGCTCAGTGGGTTAAGCCGCTGCCTTCGGCTCAGGTCGTGATCTCAGGGTCCTGGGATCGAGCCCCACATCGGGCTCTCTGCTCAGCGGGGAGCCTGCTTCCCTCTCTCTCTCTCTCTGCCTGCCTCTCTGCCTACTTGTGATCTCTCTCTGTCAAATAAATAAATAAAATCTTTAAAAAAAAAAAAAGGAATCTCTCAGAGGCAGTTTATACATTTTTGCCTTTTCCCTCCCCAACCCGACAGTATCTACCTTTTTTTTTTTTTTTTAAAAAGATTTTATTTATTTATTTGATAGAGATCACAAGGAGTCAGAGAGGCAGGCAGGGAGAGAAGAGGAAGCAGGCTCCCCGCTGAGCAGAGAGCCCGATGCGGGGCTTGATCCCAAGACCCTGGGATCATGACCTGAGCTGAAGGCAGAGGCTTAACCCACTGAGTCACCCAGGTGCCCCCAGTATCTACCTTTTAACTAGACTGTTAATCCATTTACTCTTAATAAATTATTAATATATCTGGATTAGAGTCTACAAACTTGCCAGTTGTTTTCTATTTGTCTTGTCTGTTTCTTTTTTTCCTACTCTAGAGAAATCATCCACAATACACTATTATGTTTGCTTTAAACAATTATCTTTTAAAGAAATGAAGAAAACGTTGAAGTCATTTATATTTCCGGGGCTCTTAATTTCCCATGGAGATCCAAGTGTCCATCTGATATCCTTTTCTTTCAGCCTGAAGAATTTCTTTTGACATTTCTTTTTGTGTAAGTCTGCTGGTGAGAATTTCTCTCAGCTTTTACCTGAAAATATCTTGATTTGACCCTCATGTTTAAAGGACTTTTTCCATTGGATATAGCATTGTAGAGTGACGGTCCCCCAACCCCCTGGCTTAGCACTGTGGAGATATAATTCAATTTGGGGGCCTTTGTTTCTGATGAGAAGACAGTAACAGGGCTCATTGTTCTCCTGTTATATTGTGCATATTTATTTGCTACCTGATTTTAAGGGTTTTCTCTTTTTTTAAAGATTTTATTTATTTATTTGACAGACGGAGATCACAAGTAGGCAGAGAGGCAAGCAGAGACGGGGGAAAGCACCCCGCTGAGCAGAGAGCCCCATGCAGGGCTCGATCCCAGGACCCTGAGATCATGACCCAAGCCGAAGGCAGAGGCTTAACCCACTGAGCCACCAGGTGCCCCAGGGTTTTCTCTTTTGTCTTTAGTTTTCAGCAATTTGATTATGATGTGTCTAGGTGGGATTCTTCCCACGATTCTCCTGTGTGGGGGACTGACCTTCAACGGTCTGTGGCTTAATTTTCATCGACCATGGAACTTTTCTGTCATTACGTCTTCCAATATATTTACTTCCTCAATTTCTGTCTCACTCTCTTTCCTTTGAAGAATCCAAATACACATTTCTTAGACTGCTGAATGTCCCACAGATTGCTGAGTTTCTGACCTTCTCTCTCTCTGCTGTTCTCTCTGGGCCCCGTTTGCATAGTGTCTATTGCCCTGACTTCATGTTCAGTGCCCCCGTTTTCCTACAACATCCAATCTACCATTCGATCCCCCTCCTGGATTTTTCACTTCAACTACTATAGTTTTCATCCAGAATTTTTATTTGGTTCCATTTCTCTACTGGTGTATTCTCCTTTGAATCCTAAACATACCTATGCTACTTTAAGGTCATTTTTCTGCTAATTCCGTTATCTGCCATCTCTGAGTTTGTCTCTGCTGTCTTTCCTCCTATGTTTAAGTACCTTTTCTAGTCTGTGCTGCACATGGGGAAGACTGAGCTGCTGAGAATCTGGATTTTGTGTTCTGTCTTTAAAAACCTTTGTTGTGGGGCGCCTGGGTGGTTCAGTCGATTAAGCCTCTGCCTTCGGCTCGGGTCATGATCTCAAGGTCCTGGGATCGAGCCCCACATCGGGCTTTCTGCTCAGCAGGGAGCCTGCTTCCCCTCCTTCTCTCTGTCTGCCTCTCTGCCTACTTGTGATCTCTGTCAAATAAATAAATAAAATCTTTTAAAAAACAAAAACAAAACAAAACAAAAAAAACTTTTGTTGTGGGGTGCCTGGTTGGCTCAGTCGATTACATGTCATCTTTCAGCCTGGGATCCAGGACCTGCTCAGGGGGAAGCCTGCTTCTCTCTCTCCTCCCTGTTTGTGCTCTTTCAAAAAAAAAAATAAAATCTTAAAAAAAAAAAAAAAAAGTTTTGTCATGATGGCAGTTAATTTATTGGCAGATTAACTTTATTCCCTTGAGCCTTTTTAAGCTTTGTTGGAGCCATGTGAGTATAACGATGGAAGAAACATGCTAAGAATGGTGGAGCAGAGATGCTGAAGGAACCTGGGTCCCTGGTGACCATGTGCAGCTACTGCTCCAACCCTGACTGGCCTGTCTTGTGATTTTTTTTTTTAATATGATAAAGAAGTAAAGTTAAATCTTGAAGTTAAGGGGCACCTGGGTGGCTCAGTCGTTAAGAGTCTACCTTTGGGGGCGCCTGAGTGGCTCAGTGGGTTAAGCCTCTGCCTTTGGCTCAGGTCATGATCTCAGGGTCCTGGAATTGAGCCTCGCATCGGGCTCTCTGCTCAGTGGGGAGCCTGCTTACCCTCTTCTCTCTGCCTACTTGTGATCTCTCTCTCTGTCAAATAAATAAATAAAATCTTAAAAAAAAGTCTTCCTTTGGCTCAGGTCATGATCCCAGGGTCCTGGGATCAGGCTCCGTATTGGGCTCCTTGCTCAGTGGGGAGCTGCTTCCCCCTCTCCCTCTGCTGCTCTGCCTCCTTGTGCTCTCTCACTTTCTCTGTCAAATAAATGAATAAAATCTTAAAAAAAAAATCTTGAAGCTAAACCACTGTTTTTTATACATTCTGACTTGTGCTGCCAGCAGCTAAATTGCTGAAAGTGCTGAATACCTACTAAGTAGACCAGACCAGGGGGTAGGTACTGGGGATAAAGTAATTAACAAATTAGATGGGGTTCCTGACCTGTAGCTTATCGTCTGGAGCAGAGGATGGCAAACTATCGCCTGCAGGCCAAACGCATGCCGCGCCTGCTTCTGTAAACATAGTTTTCAGTGGGACAAGCCATGCCTATTTGTCTCCATATTATCTATGACAGCCTTTGTGCTCTAAATTTGAGTGGCTAGGACAAGTGGTATCATCCACAAAACCTAAAATATTTACCATCTAGATCTTCATAGAAAGAGGTTACTGACTCATGATTAGGGTAGCAGTTCTCAAACCCGCTGGTCTTAGGTCCCCTTCACTATCTTGAAACCTGAGGACACCAAAGAGGTTCTGTTTATGTGTGTTTTCTTTATCAATATTTACCATACTAGGAATCAAAACAGAAAAAATTTGAAAATATTTATTAATTTCTTTGAAAATAAAAACAGTAATCCCATCGCATGTTAACACACACATGCTTATAATTAAATATAATTTTATATTTATAAATTTAATATAAATTTTAAAACATTTTACTGTATAACAGATTTATAATTTAAGTGCTTTTATACTTAAATGTTTTTCTAAGTTCCCTCCAAAAAAATTGGTGAGAAGAGCCACATTACTTTATATTTTTGCAAAACTTTAATGTATGGCTTAACAGACAGCTGAGTCCTAAGAGATGTATTTGCATCAGCCTGTTGCAAAACCATATATCATGTAGCCTCTAGAAACTCCACAGTCTTCTCATGATAGACACAACATAAAAAAGGCAAATGACTTCTTAGTATTATCATGACGTTTTGACTTTACAGACCCCCTCCGAGAATCTCCAGGACCGCCAGGGACCACACTTTGAGAATGGCTGTCTAGAAGAGTCCTAGGCTGACATTAAACAGAAAACACATGAGATCTAATTAGCTAATTATCATCGAACAACTGATTTAAAGGAAAAGAATACTGCTCTACGAGCGTATGTAAACACCGAACCTGGCCCCATCTGGGGAGTCAGGGAATGATTTCTTGAGGAAATGATGTTTCAAGCTGGGCTTGGAAAAGATGGTTAACCAGGTGAAGGCAGGAGAAGGGAAGCTCTCCCTTCCTTCAGTGAGTTTGCTCCTCTTGTTTGGCTAAGGAAATTGGGTTAGGCTTTAGGGAAGGATCAGGAATGAGGATGACTTTGCCAGGACATCTTCCCCTGAGGGTACCAAGTCAGAGGTGTGCTCTGGGAAGCAGAGGGAAAGCTGTAACCCCAGGCTTCTCCTGGCATGCCTGGAATTTACCTCAGGGAAAGCAAACCCTGATCTCTCTGGAACGAGGCTAATGCTCTACAGATGGGGCACTATATGGAGGCTCAGACACTGAGACACAGGGGACACAGGCAATGCGGGCCTGGGAACAGTTACCCAGGCCCTATGGTCATACGGGTAGCAACCCAAACCTTAGCTGTCTTCCTTTAAGGCATTAGGAGCTATTCCTCCTCCAGATGGTTACTTGCTGTAAAGCCTACTGGTTGAGGAACCACAGCAGCTTCCTTTCCACTAGATGGCCAGGCCCAGTCCCACTTCCCTACCAATTACCAGCTCTGTAAACACTCACTCTCCAAACCAGATTCTGTCAGGTTTCAGGACGGTATCAAAGGCTGCCACGGTTCTTCTTCCCCCTGACGTGCCCACCCTTGGGATGTGAAAAGCCACCAGATTCTAGCCACCATCTCACCTCAAACACCCCTACTTGAAAAAGAGTTGGCAGAGAAGAAAACTATCCCTGGCTGATGGAAGGCAGCAGATTCAAACTCTGTCCACTAAGAGTAATGACGCAAAGCCGTCGGCCCATCCATAGCAAGTATTCTACAAGACATAACGGGATTAATGCCCTGAGTCTTCCCAGTAGGCTTGTGAGATCTGTTTTCATGCGCTCCCATTTCACATATGAGAAACTGAAGCACAGAGAAGTCTTGCAGTGGACCCAGGTAACAAAAGTCAGTAAGGAGTGGGACTCGCAATAAACCCAGGCAGTGTGGCTTCTAGGACTCAACTCCTTGAACATATATTTTACTGCCTCTCTCTATTTGAAAGGACATGATGATTTTTTTTTTTTTTTTTAAAAGATTATATTTATTTGAGAGAGAGAAAGAGAGAGCATGAGAAGGGGGAGAGTCAGAGTGAGAAGCAGACCCCCCACTAGCCTGATGCGGGGCCTTGATCCCAGACTCTGGGATCATGACCTGAGCTGAAGGCAGACGCTTAACCAGCTGAGCCACACAGGTGCCCTGAGGAGTTAGATTTTTTAAGAATATCTGTGTAGATGCTCCACACTGCTTATTATCAGGGGAACGCAAATCCAAACCACGGGATGCTATTTCACACTCATTCGGATGGCTACTATACACCTACCCAGAAAATCACAAATGTGTTGGTGAAGGGGTGGGGAAAAGGGAAGGTCTGCACCCTGCTGCTGTGGGTTTAAATGGTACAGCTACTGTGGAAAAGAGTGCAGGGACTCCTCAAAAAATTCGAAGTGGAATTGCCATATGATCCAGAAATTCCACTTCTGGGAATAAAGCCAAAAGATTTAAAGGCAAGTACGGGAACAGATATTTGTACACCTGTGTCTGGAGCTTCGCTATTCATGACAGTCTAATGGGGAGGGCAACCCTGGCCTGTGAATGGGAAGTGATAAACAAAACATGGCATCTACATACAATGGAATACTAGTCAGCCTCAAAGAAGGAAAGAATTCTGCCTCATGGGACACCATGGATGAACCTGGAGGGCGTCACGCTGAATGAAACAGACCAGTCACAAGAAGACAAATACCGTGGGAGCCCGAG
Organism: Mustela putorius furo; assembly: GCF_011764305.1. Classification (NCBI taxonomy): domain Eukaryota; kingdom Metazoa; phylum Chordata; class Mammalia; order Carnivora; family Mustelidae; genus Mustela; species Mustela putorius. Next base: position 40,982,188 of record NW_025421294.1, read on the forward strand.
CAGTCAAACTGGTAGAAACAGCAAGTAGAATGGTGGCCACCGTGGGCTACAGAGAGGCAAACGAGGAGCAGAGAGTTTAATGAGGCACAGTTTGGGGCGCCTGAGGGGCTCAGTGGGTTAAGCATCCTCCTTCAGCTCAGGTCATGATCCCAGGGTCCTGGGATGGAGCCCCGCATCAGGCTCTCTGCTCTGCAGGGATGCCTGTTCTCCCTCTAATTGTGTTTCCTCTCTTGTTGTGTCAGTCTTGCTGTGTTAAAAAAAAACTAAATAAAATCTTAAAATTAAAAAAAAAAAAAGAGGAGTTTCAGTTTTACAAGATGGAAAGAGTTCTGGAGATGGACAGTGGTAATAGTCCCATAGCAGAGTGAATGTGCTTAACACCACAGAACTGGATGCTTACTATGGTTCACATGGTAAATCTTATGTATATTTTACCCAATCAAAAATACATGTTTTTTCTTTTTTTTAAGATTTTATTTATTTGACAGAGAAGGAGGAGGGGCAGAGGAATAAGCAGACTCTCCACTGAGCAGGGAGTCTGACGTGGGGCTTGATCCTGGGACTCCAGGATCACAACCTGAGCCGAAGGCAGATACTAAATCAACCGAGCCACCCAGGCACCCCCAAATTACATGATTTAAAAAGTAAACTAATGTTTCAAAAAGTAAACTAAAAAGTAATACATCTCCGAATGTCTATTATTATAATTATAGTAGAAATGACCCTAAATAATTTTTTTAAGTGGGCAGGGGGGCACGACGACTTTTCTGAACTTCTGATACTGAGAGGGCCCTTGCAAACAGATTAAATGCTATGGCCTTTCCCTGGTTCACATGCCAAGCCAAAAGAGGTGATTAGCAGGCTTACACTACTGGTTTCTAATCAGAAAGTTAAAAAAAAAAAAATCCTTTGTCAAAGAGAACAAGAACAAAGGGCCAGCAGGCCCAGGGGTTATATAATGAAAGCTAAATCATGCTGTGTAGAAAGGGCTCTCCATCTCCTCATGGCCGTGTCCTCCTAACACCAGGATCTTCGAGCCGTCGGAAGGCTATGGTACCATTCTGATAACACATCATTCAGTGAGGCCTGGCCCCTCACAAAGGCAGGCAGCACCCCTGCATGCAAGTTGGACGTTTAGGACACAAATTCCAGGAGTCATTAGCAATTGCATCTCAATGGTTCCCATACACTTGCCTCTCCTTCCCACGCAATCCTGCTTCTGTCTGTCTCTCTCTCCAGTGAGTAAGGACACCAGGAATACTGGAGAACAAGACTCTTTCTGAAAAGACCTCTGTGTTCAATTTTCCAAACAGCTAAGACTCTAAGAGGGCAGGAGCCAAAGAGGGAACTAGGAGAGGAGGCTGTGGCACGGAGAGGGCCCGAGTGTGAGAGCTGACGGGGGATCAGGTGCCCCGTGGGTCATCATGACCCCACCCCCTCCACAATCTCCGTCCATGCTGCCCACCAACCGCTGGGCAACACCTCCTGTCCTCACTGTCCTGCAGAGCAGGGTCTGTGGGATCTGGCTGCCCGTGGACTTTAGGAAGGAGACAGGAACTTCCTCCAGCGCCTGGATTCCAGTCGCTGCACCCTGGAGAGTGCAAGAGCTTAACTAATTCTCAAATCAGGACACATACACAAAACCCTCTGAGAAGCGGTGGAGAACTCAAAGAGTGTTAGCAATGTTACATCAGCGCGAGCCAACGACCTCCAGGAGACCATGCGGCAGTGATGAGCACTGAGCCCTGGATGGAAACCCAACCTCGCGCCAACTTGCTGTGTGACGCTGATAAATTCCCTGTATCCCTGCTCTCTCTGGGCCTCAGCAGCCTCATCCGGAAGGTGAGGACAAGCGAAATAGTGAATGCATGTACAATGGCTTGGTACACGGTGACTGTCACAACCTCTAGGAAGTTTCATCAGCATCCAGAGGGATTTTTGAACTTTATTATCTTTGAATATAAAATCCTGACCAAATAATGCACAGCACTGCCTTCCTCCTAGAAACAAATTGAGTGTAATCCGGGGAGATGAGAAAAGAAAGGGAATAGATTGAGAAATAATATCCTTATAAAAAATACACAAAAGAAACTCAGTAATTAACTATGATCTTCTAATACCTGATTCCCTCATGACATTATAGCAAACGCCTGAAGATTCTGACACAGCCCACATCAACGAGAACTGGACGCTTCCCTTTTACCAACTCAACTCAAGCCGCATTTGCTGAGAGCCTGCTGCATGCTGAGTCCTCAGCGGCTCAGCCCTGCCCCTCCAATTCAGCCACTCCTTTCTCTTCAAAGAACCAAGGAAGGTTCTGGCCCCACTTTGGATTGAGAGCAGACTGCCCTTACCCTGCCCTCATGCATCAAGAGGTCAGCTGTCTCCTGTGCTGAGGTCCCCTGAGGTCACAGCAGTCTAGGCTAACCCCAGAGTCCCTCCAGGTGCCCCCACCTCCCTGCCCGTGCCATGCACACAGATAAGCAGGCAAGTTCAGAGGAGGGACCCTGGACTCCTACAGCAGGTTTTGTGGTACTCCAGTGAAGAGTAAGGAACTGCAGCTAGTTTTTCAGAGATGAGTGATGGGCAGCATTCTTCGACCACAGACAGCTGGCTCTCCCTTCACTGATGCGACGAAGACAGGCCATGGGATTCCCGCTGGGCCAACAGTTACCAGTTTGGCAAACAGCAATACGGAGCCTTACGCAGAAAATCACGGTAGCAAACGCTGAGAAACTTGGGGGTAAAGAACTCATGGGAGTTCCATGGTGCCAAAGCTCTATTTTTTAATGCCTCATGACAAGGCGAAGGCTTGCACATTCTAGCGGCCCTGGGTGTGGGGTTGGGCCGGGGCTGGCACACCATCCTTGAGTTTTTTTCTCCACATCAGGAGACTTCCTGAGCGGCAGACAGAGAGCTCGGCTCCCACAGGAGACGCCTCCGCCCCATACAGGTGGGCGGTGTCCCCAGACACTCAGAACCCTGGGAGCTCTCTGGTCCAACACTGGCTCTCTGGGTCCAAAACCTGACTTAGGACTTCAGACTGACCAAAAGAGTCAGGACGTGACAGATTCTCACCAGGAAGCGTCTATCATCATCATCCTTTATTCCGGGACTTTCCTGTCGCCTCTCAGGTGACTTTGGGAGTATCCATCCACTTGTTTACTGGTACAGTTGTGTGCAAGAGGCAGTGCTGGGCCCAGGTGGCTGATAGGCCACTACCCCATTCAGTGGAGAACATGGACTTGAAAAGGAGGATGGCTCCTGGTGGATGCATGGGGGAAAAGGTGCACAGCAGCTGCCCTTACGCAAGCTGGGACAAAGCAGGCTCCCTCAAGAGGAGGTCTTTAAGCCGGAGGAGGGGAGATGGGCAGCAGGGCTCAGAGGGAGAATCAGCAGGCAGGGCACACACTCGGTTCATGGAAAGCAAGGAGAGCGCTTCCTGGCGCGGGGAGGAGAGGGTTTCAAGCTTAAGGCGTGTTAGAATTGTCTGGGAGGCATATTTAAGATTAGATTCCAATAAATCAAATCCAATAAAGATGCAGCATCCTGGAAGCCCCCGCTGAGGTTCGGATTCAGTGTATTTCAGGTGGGGGCCCAGGAATCTGTTCTGTGGGCTCCTTGGGGGAGTCAAAGGCAGGAGGTCTATGGACCACACTCTGAGAAACCCTGCTTTGAAGGAACGGGAAAAACAACAAAAAAAAGCCACTTGTGGCTTTGATGGAATATTGTTTTCCTGGAATGTTCCCAAAGGGACTTTGGACAGCTCACTAATGACTCGTTCTTCAGTCCTTTTACACAGACAGACATGACCAACGTCAAACAAACCGAAAGCGAACCCCAGCAGGGTGTGAGGAACTCCACTCACGTGGACGGCTGTCACTGTGTTCCATGGGATGACGGTGGGCCTTATCTCAGGAAGGTGTCGGGGCAAGGTCCACACTTTAGCCAAAAGGCTGTCCACAGGTGAACCAGGGCCCAGCGAGCAGTGACAGGTAAGCCTTCTGGAATCTGGCCACACCTCCTTGCCAACCTCGTGTCAGGAAAGGCAAGGCAGTCTACGGACGTCTTACAGACCTTCTCTATTGCCCGTGACTGGCTCCCTGCCCCTCCATCCTGGGTGCTCCATTGGGAGTCTGGTCTCTGTTACTCCAGTACCACCCCCTAAAGGCTCCTCCTGGCTTGGACCCGGGGCTGCAGGTGAGGACTCTGGCTCCACCAGCCACTGTGGCTCCTCCACCCAGGCCATCGGCACTGTTTCTGCTGGCACCCTCATGGCACTATTTTTCCCTACCCGGAGCTAGTCCAGCCATTTATTTCACTGGCTCAAGCCCCTGCCTGGGAAGCTTATGGGGGGACCTTCCCAAGGACCCTACGCCTCCCTGTCTTGCTCTTGCTACTGTTCCCTGAGGGCTGGAACCCTGCCTTTGTGATCTCTGCCCACTGCCTGCTGGGCCACCTCCATATTATGTGTTAGAGTCAGAGGCACTACCCTCCTAAGACTTTCCACCTTCCAACAGCCCCATGTCCCCAAGGGCCATGTTCTGCCACCCTGGGGACTTCCCACACAGCCCCCTTCTGCTCTGGCCCAGCCGCTGAATACGCTAGTCTCCCGACCTGCCTTTTCTTGGCAGGGTGACCTCCTTTGAACTGACCTTCATACCCATCCAGCTTCATTCCCTTATTCCATGTGGAGCTCTGGGAGCAGGCTGAGAAACTCTTTTCCCCTGATGCTGTTTAGGACTGACTGTAATAATCCAATGTTTACTGATATTACAAATATGTGGTGTGCTCAACATCAGAGCTTAGTAAGAGGCAGTCAGCCACAGAACAAAACAAAAAATTAAAACAAACAGAAAAACCAGGGCTGTGAAGTAGTAAGCCCTATTGAATGGTCTAGCTAGTGCTACTCGAACATCAACATGCTTAAGGACCACCGGGATCTTGCTAAAATGCAGTCTCTGCCGCTCGCTTCGGCAGCACATACATTAAAATCGGAACGATCCAGAGATTAGCATGGCCTCTGTGCAAGGCAGATACACACATTTGTGAAGCATTCCATATGAAAAACAAAAAGCCAAAACCAGTTTCTGATTCAGTGGGCCTGGGGTGGAGTCAGATCCTGCGTTCTTTTTTTTTTTTTTTTTAAGATTTTATTTATTTATTTGACAGAGAGAAAGACCACAAGTAGGCAGAGAGGCAGGCAGAGAGAGGGGGAAGCAGGCTCCCTGCTGAGCAGAGAGCCGAATGTGGGGCTCCATCCTAGGACCCTGAGATCATGACCTGAGCCGAAGGCAGAGGCTGAACCCAAGAGCCACCCAGGCGCCTGAGATCCTGCAGTCTTAACAAGCGGGATCCCAGGCAGTGCTGCTGTGCTGGTCCACAGCCCACACTTCCAGCAGCGAGAGGGTAGGGGTCACACTAATGAGTGGGAGTCTGCCACACGGGGACGAGGCCAGAGCAGGGCTCTGAATCGAGCATGCGGGGAGGAGGCCAGAGGAGGGCTCTGAATCGAGCATGCGCTCAGATACAGGAACCACTGAGTCCTACTCACTGCCACAGAATCAAAACAATAAACTCAGAAGTTCTGAGAAAGGATGATCTAGGGATGGCCAACTGCCCACAGACTCTCTGGGCAGGCAGCTGCTGTGGTTGGTACCACAGGATCCCTGAGTCTGGTTTCCAGTACCAGGTGAGCCCAATTCAAGGTCAGCTCTGTAATTTTCCAAATCAGCACTAAATTTTTGGCCACTGAGTTAACTGTGGTTAACAGCTGGGCTGGAGGGTTATGAGACAGGCTGGGGCCATGGTGGGGATAAGGGTCCCCTAGAGCTCTGATAATGTCTAAGCTGTTAGCATTTGTGAGTCCTTAAGTCTGAGCCCTGCTGTCTGCTAGGTGCCTTGCGTGGAAGCATTCATGCTGCAGTTCTCCCAAGAACCCTTTGGAATGGGTGCTCATTTAAGAGCGGACGCTCTGGAGCCAGAAGCCTGAGACTGAATCCCAGCCTGGCCACCTTCTAGCCGTGTGACCTTGGGCAACTAACTTAGGTCCTCCATGCCCCCACTTCCTCCTCTGTAGATGGGAAGAGTTAGAGCACCTCCCTTAGACAGTTGGTTGAGTAAATATAAGACATTTAGTGCAGCACTTAGCACTCAATAAAATCTGGGCTATTCTTTTAGCTTTATTTGTAAGAAGCAAGGACATGGGGGCTCGAAGAGATTAAGCAGCTTGCCCAAGTTTACACGGCAAGTTAGAGGCAGAACTGACTGTGAATTCATGAACACATTTTAGATCTGCTGTTTGCAGGTATCGGGAGGTAGCAGAAACCTCTGGTGGCCTCCAGCTGCAGTCCCACTTGCCCAGCAGTGCGGGCCTCTATTCCCTTCCTTAGATTCCTGTGAAATCTAAGCTCACAGCAGCTTCTTCCTCCCAGAGCCATCTGATATGGGTTTTCCCTGCTTTGGACTAGAAGAGACTGGACTTAAAGTAGATCCCTTCCGGGCGGGAGCCGGGCGGGAGATGGTGGATGAGGGAAGGCCTCGTGGAGCAGGCAGCATCCCTGTGGCCTGGGAGGGATGTGGGGCTCCCACGGATACCGCTGGGGCTGGGAACCGGGCCCACACTGGGAGAACGGCATAAAGGCTCTGCCTGTTTCGGGACTGCCACTGACCCAGGTGGACCACACACAGAGGACTGATCAAGAGAGCTTACGAACCACAGCAACGGTGACTGGCACCTACACGCTGCGGGGCACTCTGCAAAGTATTTAAATAGTTTAACAGAAGCTTATTAAAACTGGACGTAGCGTAGTTATGTAAGAACACGTTTTGTTTCTTATATACACATATACGGACAAACATGGACGTATTTAGTGGCAAAGAGACATGATGACCAACTTAAGAGTAATAACCAACTTAAAAAAAAAAGTAATAACCAGCTTTTTCTTTAAAGCAGGCTCTGTGCCCAGCATGGAACCCAACGTTGGGCTCAAGATCTGAGCTGAAATCAGGAGTTGGGAGCTTATTAACCAACTGAACCACCCAGGTACCCCTATAACCAACTTACTCTTAAATGGTTTATATACGTCATGGTTTCACATAATTACATATGTCTGTATACATATGCACACATATCTAGACTCACATACTCACACACAAAATGAGAGACTATAAGCTACACGGGCAACACGTAAAAATCGGTAAATCTGGGTAAAGGGTATATGGAAATTTCTTATATTTTTGTAATTTCCCTGTTAGTTTAAAATTATATGCCAACATGTAAAAGATACCAAAAGGTGCATGGGAAAGGTTTTTTGTAAAAAACATCTTTAAAAATAGGAGGAGGTCAATACTACTACTACCCTCATCTTATTAATGAGGAAAGCGGGGCAAAGCATTAGAGACATAGAAAATGAGGCAGGCCCAGCTTTGAGGAGCTTTGATGGTCAGGCTAAGAAGGTTGTACCTCCGCAAACTTGGGGGTGGGGTGACCAGAGTGTGAGAGGGGCAGTCAGCACTGGATTATGCAAGACCGATCTGAAAGCAGGCCACAGCTTGGCCAGAAGGGAGAGGCCTCTAGTTTGGCCTCTATTTTCAAACAAGCCTCAGTAGGAATAAACAGAAAAGGAAGCAGGTGTCAGAGCCTGTATAAGAAAGGGTGGCAGAACTTGGCAGCTAGACAGGGGCAGGGAGGGATTCAGAGGATGGTGGCCTGTGTGTAGTGGGGGAACTGGGCCCATGGGTACCGGGGGGAGGAATACCTACGTTTTGCTGCACACTTTTTGGATCTTTAGAAGTTGAACCAGGCATGTTTAGTCATTATAGGGGGATCTTCTCATGGGAAGGACTGGATTCAGGTTTAATTCTGTAGTTGAGTACAGTGTGTGTCTGGACCCAGAAATGATGTCCAGCAGGAAACTAGTAATGGGCCCTTCAGGTTTCGCTGGAGAGGAGGTAGCAGGAAGTATGGGGTCACGGGACACTACTAGGGAAGAGCAATGGGAGGTGAGACTGCAAAATGCTCTCCCTGTCCTGGAACAGAGTGACCGCCCATAGAAGAGGGTCAACACCATCCATTACCAGAGGCCCGTCCACTGCTGGAGGGAATGTAAGCTGGGGCAGGCACTAGGAGCAACAGTATGGGGGCACCTGGGGGGCTCAGCTGGTTAAGCATCTGCCTGAGGCTCAGATCATGATCCCAGGGTCCTGGGATCAAGACCCACATCAGCCTCCTTGCTCTGCAGGTAGCCTGCTTCTCCCTCTGCTGCTCCCCCTGCTGGTGTGCTCATGCTCGATCACTCTCTCTTTGTATCAAATAAATAAAATCTTTTTTTTTTTTTTTTTAGATTTTATTTATTTATTTGACAGAGAGAGAGGTCACAAGTAGGCAGAGAGGCAGGCAGAGAAGGGGGGGAAGCAGGCTCCCCACTGAGCAGAGAGTCTGATGTGGGCCTCGATTCCAGGACTCTTAAGATCATGACCTGAACCAAAGGCAGAGGCTTATTAACCCACTGAGCCACCCAGGCACCCTCAAATAAATAAAATCTTGAAAAATCAAAAAACAGTATGTGGGTTCCTCAAAAAATGAAAAACAAAACTACCATATGACCTAGCAATCTCACTTCTGGGTAACACTGAAGGAAATGAAAACACTGATTCAAAAATATATTTGCACCCCATACTCATGGAGGCCTCATTTACAACAGTCGAGATAATGGAAACAGCCTAAGTGGCCACTGATGAATGAATGGGTAAAGGGAATGTGGTGTATATATATAATGGAATAGACCTACCATGAAGAAGAATGAAATCTTATGTTAACATGGATGGACCTTGAGGGCATTATGCTAAGTGAAATAAGATAGAGAAAGACAAATACGATATGATCTCATATGTGGGATCCAAAAATAAGACAAAACAAGCTCACAGATAGAGAACAGGCTGGTGGCTGCCAGAGGCAGGAGGTGTGGTGGGCAAAATGAGTGAAAGGGGACAAAAGGTACAAACATCCAGTTAACAAAATAAATAAGTCCTGGAGATGTGTAAGCCTGGAGACGGGATATACAGCATGGTGACCATAGTTCACAATACTGCATTGCATACTTGAAAACTGCTAACAGCAGACAGTACAAGGTCTTGTCACAAAAGAAAAAAATACTCTAGGTATTGAGGGATATTAACTGGACTTACTGTGATGATCATTTTGCAATATATACAAATACTGAATCATTAGCTGTACACCTAAAACTAAACTTACAAGTCAATTACATCTCTACAAAATAAACAAAAATTAAACAAAGACACCAGGAAAGGAGGAGGGTCCGCCGTGTTGTCAGGTGGTACAGGGAAGTCAGAGCTCACCGTGGGGCTCCTGTGACCTTTCTGGAACTGCGGTCAGAGGAGGAGTTGGGAGGAGGAGGAGGATGTCCAGTGTTGGAGCATGAGTGGGGGCTGCGGAGCCAGTGGCTATGGAATTCCTCTGTGTTCTTCAGAGGGAGGGGCGTGGGGTGGGAGCACAAAAGGCTGAACATTTATTCTTGGAGAGGGAATGCCAGAGCACACTGGAGAAGAATGCACAGAGGTCTGGAAGAAGGAAGAGATTTCCTCGATAGGAGGTCCAAAAAGCAGGCCAGGTTGGGGCAGAGGCCAAAGGGATTCTAGTCCTGGTTGGGTTCAGGGGCTCTCAAACTTAAGAGGGTATCAAAATCACTTGAGGGTGCCTTTCACACACACATGGGGGCTGGGTCCACATAATCCATGGGTTCTGATTATGCTGACGGGGGCTGGGCCTGGAAATAAGCATTTGAGCCACTCCGGCAGTTCAGATGTATGCAGTCAGCAGATGATGCCGGACTCAGGGGAAATGTGGCTCCTTGGCCCAAGGAGAGAAGAAACCCTGTTGGTGGCCACTACAGGGAGGATCACAATCTACTCACCGGAATTAAGAAGCCCTGTATGAAGAGGGAGACGAGTGATCATTACAAATGCATCTTATCTAAAGTTCACAGCAAACCCAGTTTTTCAAATTCTGGAACTTTACAACTTTATGCCTTGACCTCTGGTGTCAATCACAAGGACTTATTTTCTAATACAGCATCTTTTTCATTTTCATGATCTGTAATTATGTTTATGTTTTTATTATTTGGCTGTTAAGTTCCACGAGGGGCGATGTTAGCCTTTATTCACTATGGGATTCCGTTCCTAGTACAGTTCCCACCAGGAACCAAATACACAAAGGTAATGACATTCTTTTGTTTCAGTTCTAACCAAGTGCAATAGAATTGGAAGGTAGTTCATGCCCAGTTAGAGCCACTTCGGGCCTGAGATGCCCCAAATGACTTCTAGGGACCCCAAAACAAACATCCTAAGGATGTTCTAGTTGGCAAGCAAGAGTGCTGCAGACCAAGCCCATACGCTGGGCAGACACCAAGAGTCCAAGAGGAACTTGATTCTTGCTAAGTCTTTGGTGCCAAAGTAGTAAGAGATGGAGACTTCTTGAACACAGCCCATAAGGAGGGTAAAGCGGAGATGCTGATCACCACCATGGACGGAGAAATTTGGTTGAGGACGTTCATCCCTGGGGGGTAGATTTTGAAAAAAACCTACTGTACTCTGAAAAACAGCTCACTCACCCTGCTTCCTGAAAAGGGACATCTGCTAGAACAGGAGTAGAGCAAACACGAAAGCCTGGCCTCTCCAAACAGACCCCGAGCAACTGGAAAAAGTGGTCAGTGCAGGAATCACCATACTGAAAGGGGCTCTGGTCTGAATGACCAGGATGAAGTCAGTGTTGCTCTCCCTGACAGCCTTGCCTGACCTACGCGATCGTGAAGAACATGCATTTTGGGGTGGGCAGACTGAATCTGAATCCCAGTTCTGCTACTTACTAGCTTACAATCGTGGGCAAGTTTTCAACCCCCTATGCATCACTTTCCCCATCAGCAGAATGGAGATGGTATCGTTCTTACTTCACTGGGCTGCTCGGAGAATTACATTGGATAATGCATTCAAAGCCCACAGCCCAGATCTTGGCACAGTCTAAGGTCTTAATAAATGTTAGCTATTATTAGTTCTTACCCACAGGCTATGATCTATATGGTGACAATGTCTGCACGCCCCACTCTCTTGGAGTTTCAAGGACACAGATGTGTGCATGAAATCCAGACGGGGTTCTGCTGAGGTCAGACAGAAGCAGCACTGGGGGCCCAACCCCCAAGACTGCAACTCCGCAGTAGCTTAGACCAATTTGTTCAAAAGCATTACTGCTGCAATGGGAATTTAAAGATTTTCACATTAAAGTAAAGATGAGCTTAAATCTCTCTGATCCTTAACACTCCAGGAAAGAAATCACAAGGCAGGTACAGCAAGGTGACTGAAATCCCCCAAAGATCTACTTCTCCCCTACCACAACTGCTTTTTAAATATTTCCTAGATCATCTCAATTTTTCTATATAGAACTGTAGAAATCTTTATTTTTAAAACCTTCTAGGAGGTACTTTCATATAATCTCACTGAAACCTTGCAAGTGTTTATAAGACCATTATCTACCTACAGTCACGGTTCTCCAATCTGGCTCTACCCTGGAAGTCCCGTGCCCAGGCCATACCGCAGTCCAATTAAACCAGAATGTCTGGGAGTGGGCCAGACATGGGTATTTTTAGCACTCTCCTCCTGTGAGACCAATGTGCAGTTGAACTTGAGAATCACTGACTGATCCTTTTGTCCCCCAGGTCCAAACACAACCTCCTATCTTCTGTTGCAGAAAGGGGACCAAAGGTTATTACTCCCCCACGGTAGAGCAATGGAGGCTATGGCTCAGGGAAGGCAAATGACTTGTTGCTCTGACCAGAAGCAGAATCTAAAACTCCCAACTAGGGAGCATTCATTCCCTGACTTGTGCATTCCTACTGTGTGCCAGCCACCAGGCTACCCAACCACCCCGAATGGAGAACACGCAGGGAGGGGGCCACGCTGTTCTACTACAGTGTAAGGTGCCATGGGGGCCAGGCAAAGCACATGGGGAGGGCCTTTCTAACCTTCATTTGTGAGCTGAAGCTCGATGTGGGAGGTCAAGCAACGGTCGGGTCTGGTGAAAGTGTGAATGAGGGTCTATCTTACACAATACAAGTCTGAGGATGATACTAAAATAGTCATAAGCCAATGAAGACCATTTCAACTCGCCCCACCTGCCAGTGCTCAGAGAGTTCTTTAAATCTGATCAGTTTCAGGGTACCTGGGTGGCTCAGTGGGTTAAGCCGCTGCCTTCGGCTCAGGTCATGATCTCAGGGTCCTGGGATCGAGTCCCACATCTCTCTCTGCCTGCCTCTCTGCCTACTTGTGATCTCTGTCTGTCAAATAAATAAATAAAATCTTTTTAAAAAAAAAATCTGGTCAGTTTCTCCCTGTGATCACTAACAAAATATCTTAGGTCATTCTGGCTGCAAACATTTGGCCAGTTGATCTGAGACTGAGGGGCAGTAGAGTCAAGTTTTGGATCCAGTAGGTGGAATGTGAGTATCTGAATTTCTCTTTTTTTGCTTTTTTTTTTCTTTTTAAGATTTTCTTTCTTTATGAGAGAGAGAGAGCGAGCAAGTAAGCAAGAGAGCACAGGCAAGGGGAGCTGCAGAGGAGGAGAAGCAGACTCCCTGCTGAACAGGGAGCCCAATGTGGGGCTTCATCCCAGGACCCTGGGAGCCTGACCTGAGCCTAAGGCAGACACTTAACCGACTGAACCACCCAGGTGTCCCAAGAATCTGTTTCTATCTTTCTTTCCTTTTTTTTTTTTTGGAGAATCTGTGTTTTTAATGGGTTCCCAGGAGAAGCTGATATGCTAGTCTGGGACCACATTTTGAGAACTTGGGCTGGGTGACCAGTAAGGAAGCTAAAAGAAATACCCAGGGTCTCCAATGCAGCTGGCAAATGTTTGTTTTATGTCAGCGATGGAAATAAAGCACTCAGGCTCCTTTTGAAACTCCTTGAGCTGTTAAGATACCTTTCAGTAGTCCCCTCTAGCAAAAGTCATTGTTTACTGGACTATGTTTATCGCTGAAGTATGATCAGTTCTCCCAGAGAAACAGGAAGAATATGGTTTATGCCCAAGAACTCTGGTACTCAAAATATATGAATTGAGCAGTAATTATATAGTGACCGATAAAGCTATAAAATGTACTAAGGAGGGGCATCTGGGTGGCTTAGCTTGTTAAATGTCTGCCTTTGGCTCATAATCTCAGAGTCCCACATCAGGCTCCCTGCTCAGGGGGGAGCCTGCTTCTCCCTCTCCCTCTTCCCCTCCTCTCTGCTTGTGCTCTGTCTCTCAAATGAATAAACAAAATTTATTTTAAAAAACATTTTATTTATTCACTTGAGAGACAGAGAGAGCACAAGCAGGGGAGAGGCAGAGGGAGAAACAGCCTCCTTGCTAAGCTGGGAACCTCCCGTGGGGCTCGATCCCAGGACCTGAGATCATGACCTGAGCCAAAAGCAGATGCTCAACCACCTGAGCCACCCTGGTGCCCAAATAAATAAAATTTTAATAATAATAATAATAAAATGTACCAAGGAGGCCTTACTTGCTGCTTGTAGAACTACCCAGAGAATAGTTATAGTTATTTAAGTTTAGAACTTATAATGAGACACCTCTAATTTGGTTTTGTGCAACCCTATGAGGTACACTCTAACGTATTCTCATTTGCCAGTGAAGACATGGAGACTCACGAAGGTTTAAGTAACGTAACCAAGCTCATAGAACTAGCCACTGACAAGGCTGGGATATAAAATCCAAACTGTGGTCAAGGGGACCAAGAATGGACATTGGCTCCCTCAAAATTGTGAGGATTCAGCGAGAATCCAGAGAGGGACTTGCCTCTTCCACACACCTCCCCTGTACTCCCTAGAGCTGAGGTCGGATGGGGATAGGAGGGTCTGAAAGTTCCAAGGGGTGAAGGAGCCCGGCAACCCTCTCTCTCGGCAGAGCAGCTGGGCATGGATGTCCTGGCTCAGCGCCAATGAGAAACAGAGAGGAGGGTTCCCTCTGATCCTCTCCTGAGTACCGATACAGAGATCCTATACATTCCGATGTAAAGAGAGGTCCCTCTGGCTTCCAGAATCCCTTCAGACTTCCTGCTTCCCTGTGCTTTCTTTCACAATGGAGGGGGGACCCCTACAGATTTTGCCACCGCTGGGCTTCAGGATAGCCAAAGAACTAGGACAAGGGTATGCTCATGCCATCACAGCCGTGCAGGGACAGCGCTTGCTCCCGAAACCACTTTCTCTCGCTCTCTTGGCATAAGAATGAGGACCAGGTATCCTCAGCCGCTTTCCTCGGTTTCCCTGTCTGTGAAACAGGAATAATACAGTCCTTTTCCAGGCTACTGTGAGGATTCAATGAATTGACTGCCGGGAGCGGTGCAGGGCAAGGACCAGCAGCAACACCTGGGGACAGGTTCAACACGCAAATTTCCAGGCCCCACAGCACCCCTATGGACGCAAACCAGGCACCGGTGGCAGGGAGTAGGAGTGGGATTTAACAAGCCCTCTGGCTGGTTCTGATGCTTCCCCAAGTTTGGCAACCTCTGCTCTAAAGTGTAAGCTCCACGAGGACAGGATTTCTGTTGGTCCTGTCACTCCCAAGTCCCCAGTGCTGGAATAACGTCTGGCATATTACAGACACCCTACCCACTTCCAGGCACTCAATAAATATTTTTGAATGATTAAATGAGTCCAGTTGAAACAGGGGAGGAAGGAAAACCAAGGTCCAGAGAGCCTGGCATTTCTAACTCTATCTGCATAGCTTGATGACTCTCTTACTCATTTGTAGTAAATATTACAAGTCGCAGACGGACTGTTGTGTCTCACCCCTGCATTCCCAATTCCTAGCGCAGTGCCCAGTTCATCCTGACAGGCTCTTGGCAACACCCTGCCGAAGGCACAAATGTCTCCCAGGTCCAAATCTTAAGTTCACACCACAAACGCCAACAGGGGCAGCAGGAGGTGGAGGGTCTGTCCCTCCACCTTCCCAAGATGGGTAAAAGAATTTCGGAGAACACCAAGCCCCCAGCTGTAATGTAACTTATCTGTTTCACTGTTTGCCCTTCTCCCTCAACCCAAGGGTGCACCCTGCTGCCGCAGGGACTTTGCTCTGATCTCAGCCCTGGCGACGGAGCCTGAAGCCCAGTAGGCACTCAATAAATACCTGCTGGATGAGTGGCCAGCCCCGGCTGGGTGGGTCATGATAAGTACCAAGGCCCTTCTGCACCACCACCACACTAAAATCAGCAGCTTGGGTCCTCAAACGGCTCTCTGGCAGTTCCGGAGGCGGGGGGTGGAGGGGAAGGAAGGACTTCTGGAGTGAGGAGACATGGTATCAAGGAGTCACAGATGAATTCCAGATACCTCCAGTTTCTGCAGCAGCCTTTTCAGTTCTGCCTTGACAACCGCGATTCATTACCCTTGCTTCACACTCAGCTCCGGTGCCAGCTCGCCCGCAAGAGTCACTCCGCTCCAGAAATTCCAAAGAAGGGCTTGTCTCCGATAAGACTGGGGGTGGGGTGGGGGGTAGACTTTATTGACTTATTTATCTAACGAGTGCTGCCAAGGCGGTTTACAAGCTCTGATGTCAACGTGGCCCAGAATGAGCCCTGGCCTACCAGAAGACACTGGAGTTGCCAAGGAAGGAATGATCATTCCACTTCCCCTACAGATGTACAGGAGGGCAAATGCACCTCACCAGGAACAGGTGCCATCAGAAAGACTGATATGCACTCGGCACTGGGCTAAGACTTGCCGAGTCTGGTGTCATGTCATCCTTGGGTGTAGGGAGGTCCTACTCTGAGGAAAAGAAACTAATTTGAGGTCACTGACTATGTGTAACGAGAGAGCCAGAACTTGGTCTGGTGCCCTGCGAAGATCTTTATGAAGACATTATCAATTGCAGGGAATAGTGTGGAATTGTTGGACCCGTATTTGGCTGCAAGCACACAATCGTGTTTCTCCACAGCGAACACTACACTAATAGGTGTGTTTCTGTTGATTCCTCTGTCGTTAAAAAGTTCCTTTTCCTTATGCTTCCCTCTCTCTCTTCCCTTCCTCTCTCTGAATTTACTGAGAGTGCCGTCATGCCAAGAGGAAGGCTTTGAAATCAGATGGACCTCGATTCAGATTCCAACTCTGCCTTTCTACCTGCCTGACCTTGAGCTTGTCATTTGCCCATTCTTAGTCCCAGTTTCCCTATTTGCAAAATGCCAGGAATCTACAATGAGCAACAGAGCTTGCCGCACGGCAGGTACTGGATAGAGACGATTACATCGAACTATTATTATCTTCATTATCGCCAACGTTAAAACCAGTTACTGTTTGCCTTGTTAGCAGTAAAAAGACAAGCCATGCACTTGGGAGGAAATTCCTGGAATACGAAGTGAAATGCTTACAGAGCCCTAACTATCTAAGAAAAGCCACAACAGATGCAAGATCAGAAGGCTGTCCCAAGGTCACCTCATCCTAGAAGCCACCTGATGCCTGTATCTTGATATTTCATCCTTCCAAGTCAGGCACCAGTCAGTGGATCGGAAGGGCTGCCCCAGTGACCAATCAAACAAGCAACCGCCACTGGGCGGGGAGAAAGCCAGCGTGGGGACAGCTGGGCTGCTACAGAACCAGGCCCAGCAACAGCAGGCAGCCGGCTGGGGAAAGTCAGCAGCTGCCGTTGGCCTGGTGTCCCGGCTGCCAGAGAGTGATGAATGGAGCAGGGGAAGAAAAAAGGCAACAAAGGTGTCCCTAATCTTGATGCAGCTTCATTTTTTTTTTTTTTTTCTGGCTGACCATTGAGTGAGAACTTAAGCCTGGGTCCTTTTTCTTTGGCAGACATTTGAAACTGAAAGATCCCATTTCTTCCCAACGGTGAGATGTCATGGGTAGAAGCATTGAGGAGGCAACTGCGGGGGGGCGGGGAAGGGGGAAGGACTGGAGAATGTGACCCACCACACTTGTCCATTTTTCCACTCCTCCCCACTCTCTCGACTCCACCGGCTCCCCCCCCCCCCATCCAGCATCTTTAGAAAATGTTCTGTGTGCTCCCAACATGGCAACAGTGAACGCCTGTCCCCGCCTCAATCTCCCCCCATTATTTTGGCAAGAGGTTTTCTGCTCAGGAGCTGGAGGCTTAATGGCCTGCTGGTGAAGGTTGAATAACAAAACACCACTGTATCCAGTTTCTAAGTTTTCTCTTCTTTTATCTCACTCTGAAACAGGGATTCAAGGCAGCCCGAGAAGCTTGTCAGCAGCAAGCAGAGCTTCTCGCTGTTCTGTGGCAGGGTTTGCTACCGACTGGCCCTGCCCGTGCTGGAAGACAACAGGCCGTGTGAATTTTTCACACACGCTCAGCCCAGAATCAGCCCTCAGCCCTGCCCAAGTGGAAGCCCCAGGAGATGTCAGCCCAGCCATTTCTCCAAAAGAAGTGGATTTTTCTTGTCCAGAGCCCCCCTCTGGGTGCTGGGGGTTGCAGGTCCTCACTGCCTGGAGGAGAGAGAGAGATGGCCCGAGAGAGCTCCTGACAGTCAGCATGGACAGCCAACTGCCCCTCACTTGGCAAACCCTGGAAATGCCACCATAACTTGACTAAGGCTTCTTCCAGTTCAGGAAGGTCTGCAGCAACATGCCGGCCACCTTCCAACTCAGATGTATTTGAGCACTGTTCTCTCCTTATGTGCACCTGAGCTTGGTGTTACAACCCTCCCAGTAACTAAGGCAACCTGATTCTCTTCTCTTCAAAAGAGCAGTGTTTCACAGCTACCTGGGATCCCGGGGGATTGGAGAATCAGGTCAGTTTGGCTAGGCAAAAAGCCGGGGCGGGGGGAGGGGGTGATGACAGAGAGTAGCTGCCTTGGCTACTAATTCCCTGGCCACTGGGAACATTTACCCAAGCAACTTGGAAATGACTTTGAGCTCTCGACACACACTGTATCCTTTAGAACTTCTTTGCCTCTGTTTCTGTGCTCTCTTTCCCAGAGCTCTGGTTAGCTGGCTGCTTCCAGAAGGTGGGGTTTTTGCCCAACAGCCTCCTGATCTGCTGAGGATCTCACAGGCACTGATCAAGCATCCTCAATATCTCCCTGAGAGGCACAGCAGGTCGGCTTCAGCGCAGGAATACATGGAAACTCCCAAGCCCACCTTACTGACGGGTTATCTGGAACAGCTAGGAGTTCCAGATAGGAGTGTGGACTCAAGAGTCCCACTACCTGGGCTCCAATTCAAGGTGCATCACCTACTGGTGACCTTGAGCAACTTACTTTACCTTTCTAAGTCTCAGTGTCCTCCTCTGAACACAAAAATAATTACAGTACTTACTTCACAAGGTTGGCGAAAGGATGAAATGAGATCCTAACAGGAAAGGCTCAGCCCAGTGAGTACCACAGAGTAAATTCAGTGTCACAGTATTCCCAGGACACGATTCACAAACGGTTGGGATGGTATGAAAGGAAACTGCCAGTCTACACAGTCAGAAAGGATTATGGAAAATAACTCAGCCACAAGCCTAAAATATTCCCGAATCATTACAATGGGTGAGGAGAAACTGGATCTGATTTTTAGGGAAAAGTTTATATAAAAGAAAGAGGGAAGGAGACCATTCCTAGTGATTCAAGGTGTGACCTTGGGCAAGTCACTTGTCTCTGAGTCTTCGTTTTATCAGTGAAACAAGAGGGAAGGGTTACATGACCGGAAAGGTCCATCCCCGCTGCAAACTGCTACAGAGCAGGGCAGAGACTCAGTCCCCATTTGATTTAAGTGTTCCACAGGCACTTCCAAGTAAAAGCCAGAAGGACTGGCATTCCCAAGCGCCTCCTGGGTATTGGGCTCTGTGCTAACTGCTCT
The DNA here is from genome assembly GCF_011764305.1 of Mustela putorius furo. Classification (NCBI taxonomy): domain Eukaryota; kingdom Metazoa; phylum Chordata; class Mammalia; order Carnivora; family Mustelidae; genus Mustela; species Mustela putorius. Next base: position 41,001,052 of record NW_025421294.1, read on the forward strand.
ACCTGACTTAGCTTATTTAACATCTGTAACTACCCTTGACAACTATGTGTACCTCCCTATTGTAGAAAAGACAAAAGCCAAGGTTTGCAACTTGCCAAGGTCACTTGGGTAGCAAGTAGGACATCCGAGATGCCACCATTCAAAAGCTCACCTCTTTCCACTGTCCACACTTGCTCTCTGGTTAACTGTGCCCGGGCCACACCAGAATGGTTACAGGTAAGTGAAGTCAGGCCTGTCCCCACTCCATTCCCCAAGGCCAAATTCTTTAGGCAGTGGAGGCCAGGCAGTGGAGCAGGGCAGAGCAGCAGTCAGATGTGTGGGTTCTGGCATCAGTGCACTTAGCAATCATATCTCGCCTCCACAAAAGCTGGCTTTCACCAAACTCAGCCCCCCGGAGCCTCAGGCACCTCAGAGATCATAGTACCTATTCCCAGGCTTGTCAGAAGGAGTAAAGGAAATCGCCCATATAAAGCTCTCTTTATAAAGCCCATATAAATTGGTGAGCAATTTCTAGGTTAATCTAAGGCAGGAGTATGAACCTGGGGTCCAAGAGCCCCCTGAAATTATGTGCCAAAACTGAATTTGCACTTTCCTTCCAGAAGCATCTTTAGCCTTTATCGGATTCTCATAAGGATCTGTGGCTAGAAGGAGGTTAAGCTCCTTGGATGGTAGCCCAACTTCCTATAGTAGAAGTAATTTCTGAAAGAACAGGATTAGCACATGTTCCCTCAATCATGAGAGAAGTTGTGGAGTCCTCTTAACATGGCCTCTTAGCCATGTGGGCCTCCAGAACAAATCACACAGCCTCGGAAACTGTGCCCACAGAGCTCCTGGGTGGTTCCTGGAAGAAGGGTCTGAACGTACACCACCAAATGAGCAGGAATCAGGCTTCAAGAACCTTCTCTGGCAAGGCCAGTTCAAACAATCGATTCTTCCTCGGAGAACAATCAGCATATTTGTTTTTGCATACCACTAAGTTAAATACACAAGGAACGCTGGCCCTTTGTTGGGAGCTCCCAGAAGCACCCAGAGTTACTCCGCTGAAGGAACACTGCTCCAAGGGGCTGAGCTCTGAGGCCAGAGCACCTGATTCTCCAGGCCGGCCTTGCTTCAGGAGGAGCGTGTGGTGCTGTGGGAGCCTTTGGCCCAGTAGGCAGGGCCCAAGCTGCCCCCTGGACTCTCTCCGGTTGTTGGGACAACCGTCCTCAGGAATTTCGGCCTCCCAGTCCTGCCCTGGGTGAGAAGGGAAGAGAGCTGGCAAGCCTGGCTGCCTGGCTGCTCTTCCGACCCGCTGGTGAAAGGGGAAGCGGAAAACTGGATTCCCTACCCCCAGCAGCCTCCATGGCGGACAGCACAGAAAACAGCTCAGCCCCAGAGGGAGGAATGTGCCAAGACATTCTTCAGGGTTGGTAACCCGAGACGCTATTTTGTTCGTGGCTAAGAAATCACTTTTCTGACTGAAGGCCTGTTTGACTTACTTCTTTTAAATTCAAGGGAATGGGTGGGCATCCCCTTGATTCAGGTAAGGAAAAAGCCAAGACAAATGCTAACACACACACACACACACACACACACGCACGTACATAAGCTTCAGGAGTAGAACTTTATTTTTTATGTGATCGTTTGTTTAAGAGCATTAATTAGATGCAGAGATGTAAACACCTTGGTAGATGTTTATCTCCCCTACCCCACCACCCCAAGGTGTCTGGCTCTTTTTGACTTTGTCATTTTTTTTTCCTCTTCCTTGTTACAATTCCCCCTCTCCTTCTGCCATGGGGTCGGGAGGGGTAAGGTGAGGCCGAGGAGTTTGAAATCACATCTGAGACCTGGCAGGGTCCTGTGAACACCTCTCATCAACCATCTTCTCTCACCAACGGAGCACATACTTGTACCTCAGAGAGGTCAAGTGATTTACCCTAGGCCACACAGTAAGACTGTAAGACAGAAATCCCAAACGGGGTGTGCAGGAGAGAAATCCCAGACAGCCATAAGCGGACGCCCTCCACTTAGCCCTTTCCCCAAATTTTCAGTTAGCCCACCTTAACAGTGACCCCAGGATTGTGCTAGGAACACCTCAGCACCCCAAACTTTGGCACCCCCTAACTAACCTAGTGTGGGTAGGATGACCAGGAAGTACAAAGATGCATTAAAACCAATGACTTGCAAGGTGAAAGTGAGTGGCTCAGTTAAATGCTACTATGTTTTTAATTCCTCTCCAATGCTTGCCAGTCTGTTTAAAAACAAAGGTTGGGAATGGGGTACCTGAGTGGTTCAGTCGGTTAAGCATCTGACTTCAGCTCAGGTCATGATCTCAGGGTCCTGGGATCAAGTCCCCTGTTGAGCTCCCTGCCCAGTGCGAAGCCAGTTCCTGCCTCTCCTCCCTGCTTGTACTCGCTCTCACTACCTCTGTCTCTCTCAAATAAATAAAATCTTATTAAAAAAAAAAAAAAAAGCCCACAAAGGTTGGGCATACCTATTGCTGAGATATGGGCAAGCTACAGTACAGACCTAACATAATGGCGCTGGGTTGTTATTTTACTCCTCCTCTACTATTTCTTTCAGGATCTTTTCTATTTATGCCAACAGATATTACTAGTTTCCCATTTGTAGAAGTGGTTAAAAAATGTTCAAATTGAGTTGACTTAAAGTCACACAATACAAGTTCATTTAGTACAACATCAAGGTGGTGGTTCACATGATACCAAAATTTAAAAAATAATGCTCTAGCCAAGTCAGTTTTCCATTCGCCCTTGTCCAGGGATGAAAAATTACTGCTGTTTGAGAAGCTTTCTATAGCTGTATTATCCTCCCAGAGGCCCCAGAGAAGTCCCTAGATTCGTGACCTAGGGTAAGTTAGCAGCGCTCAATGTGGGGCTATCCTCCAACGTCCAGCCGCTGACAGCACACCAGCCTCAGTGAGCTGCTGGGACCAAAACCAGGCTGGAAATAGAAGACTGAACTCATGTCTGTTCTATAAGGAACAAGGGGCTGCCCTGTTCACCAACAGGGCAACAGCATCCCTGGTACAGAGGACCCTGAGTGGGGCAGGGAAGGATAGTGAGTCAGGACAAATTTGGAGGTCAGAATGTCAAGAGCTGGTAAAGAGTCTGGCATATGGGGAGTGATGGAAAGATCAAGATTTTCAAGCAAATCACACCTCAGGGCCTCAAATTTTTTCTTAGGTTTGAAAATAAGAACTGGGCGCTGATTATCTATGCCCCTTCCAACTTTCAGAATTCTTCTATTAGTCCTTCCATTCCAAGCAAACAATTAATCTGACAAACAGGGAACCTGGGGCTCAGAGGTTAAAGCAGCTTGCTCATGGGATGCTTCCTTTAGCAAAAAAAATTTCTCTTCCAAGGCCACCTGGCTGGCTCAGTTGGTAGAGCCCACGAATCCCAATCTTGGGCTAGTGAGTTCAAGGCCCACACTGGGCATAGAGCTTTCTTTTCTTGATTTCTCTTCCAGGTTACATTAATGAGACATCCCGTGTGGTACTGAGAATAAAGCACGCACCCAGTAAATGTTAAATGAATGAACTTAAAGTGCTCACAGAAACTACTTGGAATCTCAACTCAAATTTTCTTTCTGCCTCTTTTTTTAAAGCCTCACCTTGCTACACACCCCATCTTGGACTTCTGGGACCTCAATCCCAACCCCGCCAGATGAAGGGTCCAAAAAATTCACCTCTATGGCTTTACAGGCACCTGATACCCAAGGTCGCGAGGACGAGGTGAAAATTCCACATTCCTAAGACAGTAGGACCACAGACCAAGACATTAAGGACAAGGCAATCTCAGAGGGTGGTCCTCTCCACCCCTACCCCCAGGGGGCACCCCAGGATATACATGGGGACGGTATGTGTAAAGAAATGCCAAGCAATCAAAACCGGGAGAAAGTCTGGAAGCTAAGAACCACACCAGTCATCTCATCTCAGACTCCACCTGTCTCAGCACACACACACACACACACACACATCCCGTGCTACAGTCAGTTTGGTGCCCACCAAGGTCACGACGCGCTGGTACACGGCTGAGGAGCTCTGGCCCCTCAGGAAGAAAGGGAGGAGAACGAGGTGATGGGCTGGGCTTTGCGGGAGGCCTCTCACCTCCATCTGCATCCTAAGAGCTTCCAAGTTGCTGTAAGATTCCTGGAGAACCAATCTTCCCCATCAGCCCTCCCCCGCTCCTTCCTTTCCTTCCCACTCCCGGCCTCCAGGCCCCCTGGCTGCTCCTGCGCTCTTCTCAGAACCTCCCAGGCACCTGTCAAAAACCACACTCCGGGCTGCCTTCCCCTCTGCCTAGTGTCCTCCTTCCTCCAGCAGTTTCCCCCTGGATCCTGGGTCCCAACTACCCCCTCCTAACCAGATGCTTCCCCATCTCCCCCCATCTGCCCGGGAAAGACTCCCCCGGAAGCCCCAGAATCACTCGGCTAGGTTGCTTCCCCCGCCCCCGCCCGACCTCTTCCTAAAGGGGGCGGAGGGGGCGGGGCTAGAGCTTAAGGTCAAAACTCCGTGCAGGTGCCGGCTGGGGCCTAAGCCCTCCAAACGGGTGGCGGTGGGACTGCGTGGGCCAACCCACTGGCCGTCCTCTCCTCCCAGCAGCCCACCCCAGCAGGAGCAGCGCCCCAGACGGCGGGGGGTTGGGGAGGGGGCGGCAAACTAAAGACAGCGCAAGAGGCTCACAGAGTTCCCTTGCACCCCCGGCCCAGTCCCGGCTGGTGGTCCCCGGGGCAGGAGGGGGCCCAGGCCGGAACGCGAGGTGTGCGGGCTCCCCGGGGTCCTACCTGTCCCGCGGATCGATCCAGCTGGTGGTGCGGCTCGTGTGATCTATGTAGTAGACCTTGCCGTCGAAGTCGCGCGCCTCCTCCCAGCCCTCCGGCAGGGGCAGCTCCGGCCGGGGCATCTTCCCGAGCGCGGCCCGCGCTCCCCCATGCAGCTCCCGGTCGCCGCGGGGGCCCCCGGCTCAGCGGCTCCGGCCGGCCGTATTCAGCCCGGGCGGCCGCCGAGGCACCATGATGGGGGTGGGGTGGCGCCCGCGGACTGGGGGCCCTAGTGGGGGCCGGCCGCGGTGGCGCCGCGGTCCATGCGGCCCTGAGGCTCCGACCCGGCGCTGCCCGCTGCTCCCGCCACCGGCCTCTCACGCTGCCATGTGCGCCCGCAGCGGCGCGGTGCGGGCCCGGGGACGCGCCCGGCCGGCGGGACAGAACGAGCCGAGCGCAGCTGCCGCCTGCCCTCCTCCGCCGCGCTGCGCGCTGCGCCCTCCACGCCGCCGCCTGCAACCACCGCCTCCTCCTCTTCCTCCCCCTTGGCCGGGCGCCGTCGCCACTCTCCGCTGCGGCGTTCTGCGCTCTCTCGCTTTGCGACTTCTGCCTCCGCCAGGTGCGGCTCGGGCGGTGCAGGTAACCGCGCTGCCCCGGAAACAGGAGGCGGAGCGCTGGGCGCCTGGGTTCCCGGGTCCCCTCCCCGCGCCCAGCGCTGCGAGGGCGGGTCCTAGGACCCAAGACGCGCCCCCTCGTGGGACAGTCCGAACCGCCGGCCGCCCCTAGGCCGCCCCTGCCAGGGGAAAGGGAGACGACCCCTTACCTGGATCCCCGACGCGGACTGGATCCCCAGGTGACTGGAGCAAGAACCGCTACGCCCCTGCTTCCCAACGCTCCTGGCTCTGCACCTCGCTTCTAAGTACAGGTGGCCCCAAATCTTACAACTCCCCACTTCTCTTTTATGTAGAATCACAAGTCAGGCAAGAAGTGGTTAAATGGAAACATTCTTGCGATTCAGGGAACATAAGTTTTCCTGGATCTCTGATCCCTTCCCCCAACACACGCACCATCTGTCTCCCTCTCATTCCATTCTTCTCCCCATGTTGTTTCACCATCCCCCACCCCCACCCCCACCCCCATGTTTGCTAATGTAGCTGGCTCTCCTCTGGGTCCCTAAAATTAGGAGTGCATACTATGAATCCCCTCCCCCCCGGGACGACTTCCAAGGGGTGTCAGGGGAAGCATTTTGTAAAGTAATAGGAATGATGGACTTGTTAGTTAAATAGCCCGCCCCAGGCTGTGGGCTCCAGCTTCACAAGCGGTTCTGTCCTGTGATAATTTGAGATAGGTATGTTATGGATTTGGGGGGAAGAAGAAACAAAGCAAAATCACATTTTGAAAAAAATTAGAAGAAATTTTAAAATCAGATAGCGTTTCTTGAGAAATTAAAAATATGTAATTAAATATAAAAAGTTGGCATGACTATAGCTAGCTCGTCTGTGTTTCCTGAATGTGTGTTTAACCACTTTTGCCCTGGATATGTGGCAGGAACCTGGCTGGGAGGAATGGAGCCCAGTGCAGTGTATCCTCTTGTCTGAGAACCTCAGTCTCCCAGAGGAGCCAGCATCCTGTGCTGTATGGGCCAAAGTGTCCTGAGCAAGGGAAGGAATCCCATGTTTGTGGGCTCATTTTCTCTTAATAGATAAGACCCACTATGGCAGTTCCTTACCTCCAAATGCCTTCTGCAAAGTCAGTTACTTCCCTGAGGCCTGACCTAGGGCTTCGTGTTTAGCCCTTCTTACCCACCTTCATTCCACAGATGCCATGCACGGGAGTTCAGAATCATGGGCTCAGACTGGCTCACAACACCCAAAAGTAGGAGTTCCCCACCCTTTTAAGGAGGATTCCCATAGCCTTCATCATGTCCTCTGCTTGGGCCAAGCTTTCACAATATAAAATCCTATTATAGATTAGAGTAATAGCTCAAAAGCCAGCATGGTGTTGGGTGCTTTACACACATGATCTTATATAATCCTCAAGGGAACCCTCTGGAGTAGGGCACACTTATACCCATTTTACTGATGAGAAAACTGAGACTCTAAGATGCTATATTATTGGCAAGGGATATAGAACCAGTAAGTATACTCAGGTCTGTTTGATTTCGGCACTTAACCACTAACCTATACTTTCTTTTCTTTTCTTTTTTTTAAATTATGCTGCAGTTCCCATACCTACCGTAATCTGGATCTGGAACACTGTGGATGGTGATGAATGCTTGTCTCTTTTGATGCTTGCTTCATAAGTATTCTGCTAAGAAGCAGGAGCTCTGGAAACTGTTTGGGGCCACATCTACCCTGTTTTCTCCCAGTGTTACCGTGAGTAACTTCCTTAACCAAAGTCTCAAGTCTTAGGTCTGAAAACCATCCCATAGATTCCACAGGGCTTGTTTTAATGGCTCCAGGAGATGAGAAATATAGAGGGCTTGGCACTCAGTGGTAAGCCATCACCTCGGGGGCCTCATTGTGGTACATTAGGAGTGCCAAGCCTGGCAGCAAGCATGCCCCTATGAAATTGGAATCAATGAAGTCTTTTCTGTTCCAAAACACAAACCTGTGGTGTCCTTTGCCTTCTTGAAAATTGGGCGTGGTTGCTTGTGACAATCCTCCCAACTGCTGATTTCCTTTTTGTCGTCTCTTGCAACCCAGCCTTCTCACTGGTTGGTGTTTGTTGTGAAGGGAAACATGTTGGAGACTGTTAAATTCAGCTTGCTTTTTAAGCCCAGGTGCCCAAGCCCTGGGATTTTCCCTTTTTCTTTGGGCTTTGAGACGTGAGCAGGGGAGCAGGAAAGAGAGACCATAATAGAAAGTAACTCCTTAAAGCCTTCATCTGCTTTTGAGTCCTGACTACCTCCATCAAACCCGCCCCCAACAAAAGAATCCTAGGTTATCTCCCAGAAGCGGCAAGCAGGGTGAGGTAATAAAACAGATGACTGCTTGCCCCATGTGATGGCGGGTGAATCATCCCCAGGCATTCTCCAAGGCTGAGGACAAACGTGAAAGGGATTAAAGGTAAAACCAGCTCAGCCACGAGATAGGGCGAGCTGGACATTATTCTACAGGTGACTGAACTACAGGAATGTGAACTGAAGACAAGAAGCCCAGCCTCTCCCGGCCTTCCTGTTGGGGCCGTGTCTTGCTGCCCATGAGCTGAGCTGGAGGTATGGCCGGTACTGGAGCTAAGCAGAAGTGACCAAAGGACAAGCCTTTCCTCATTCGCTTTCACCTCCAGGGGGCCCATAGGAAATACCTGAGCCTGGCACAGGTCGCCTTGTTTTTGCTTTTGTTTTTAAGATTTTATTTATTTAGTTGACAGACAGAGATCACAAATAGGCAGAGAAGCAGTCAGAGAGAGAGGAGGAAGCAGACTCCCCGCTGAGCAGACAGCCTGACACGGGCTCAATCCCAGGACCCTGAGATCATGACCCGAGCCAAAGGCAGAGGCTTAACCCACTGAGCCACCCAGGTGCCCCTCGCCTTGTTTTTTTTTTTTTTTTTTTTTTTTTTTTACAAGAGACGCCCACTTAAATCCTTTCCCCCACTGCATGAGCAAAGAAGAAAGGCCAGTTTGCACACATGTGTTTCAAGCATTTCAGAGTGGCAAGGTAACATTTCATGAACATGTCAAGGAGGAGAAATTAAGCTTTAAAAAAAAAAAAAAGGAACAGACATATTAGCAGTAGAGTAGTTTCTTGTTCGACTCTACATTCTTCAAGGAAAATGGAGGCTTTGAAGACTTCTGCTGAGATTTTTCTTCCGACTCCATGCACGTACCTCCCTACCCCATGCTGTCCCTCCCACACATCTCAGACAAGGCACACAGTTCCATTTCCATGATTGAGTCCAGAATGTCCTTTTTCTATAGCCATGCATTATTTGAGGTTCATAACTGGGCCCATGGACTGTTCTTTTCAATGATGGGAAAACATGTCCTAAGCCAGAGAAAATTAGGATAGAAGAAACCTTAGCATTATGAGAGGCGAAACAGAAGAGATGGCTTTTTAATCTACTTCTGGGTCCTCAGTGCTTAATACGGTGCATGAAAATAAACTGATATAAGTCTGGCACAGCCTCCTCACTTTACAGGTAGGTGGAGTGTCTATGACTAATGACTCATTGCCCTGGCTCTTACTAGTCCCATTTTATGGATGTGTAAACTGAGACTCCAAGAAGTGAAGTGAATTTCTTACAGTGACATAGTAAATAATAGAGCCAAGATTCCCACTCAGCTCCTTCCAGTAAGTAGGTTTTAGCTTCTAAATTCACAGCGATATGAAGGAGTGCCAGTGAAGGAGGAACTTCAAGACAGAGGAATATCCAGATTATTTGGAACTCCTGCTTTCGTTTGGATTGCTTATCTGCTTGGCGTAGTTGGAGGTGGGAGGGGGCATGCTGCGGTCATAGCTGAGTTTACAATGAGAGGACAGGGTTGAGGTGGGGGTTCTGACTTCTAAGCTGAATAGAGACCAACATGATTCTTGACCTCCTCTAGTGCCATGGATGAGACCCATCTGGGGAGTTAGGTATCAGGGGGTTCAATAGGCTAAGCTTTCTCCATGGAACGAGGAGCACTTTTCTCCCTAGGCTGCTTGCCTCTCACCCCCCACCCCCGGACTTACCCCTCAACCTTGTTTGTTCATTTATTAACTGAACTGGATTTCTTCTTGACAGGGGGCTACCACAGGGCTGGTAGGAGAGGCTTTGATTCTCCCATGCAAGAGTCTTCTGGGTACTGGGGGCTGGGAACTGTTGAGTCTTTCACCCGGGGATGAGGAAATGAATTATGCACCGAAGGAGGAGGTGGAGAAGAAATCTCAGTTTCAGGGGTAGGGTGGGGATGTGGAGAGGAGAAAGAAAGTAAGTGTGAGCAGAGGGAGGGAGTTCCTGCTGAGGGGTGCTTTCCGCTACCCCCACCCCAGCAGCAGCAGAGGAGCCCTGGTGGGAAATGGGTGGGGGTGCCAGTGCCATACCCAGCAGGCTGGCTGAAAGGAGCCTTGGGTATTTATAGAGCTTGCATCACCATGGTACCCAGGCTCTGAAATAAAACTCCGGCCCAACTGCTTAGAGACGGGTGTAATGAAGGGCTCTTTACCTGTCCAGTGCTTGCCGTTTGATGCCTCATTCTCCGAATTTTAGATGAGCAATCTCTGTGAATTTAGTAAGACACTAGCAAGAAGAGTGTAAGGTTGGGGCTTAAACCCAGATAAATTGCCTCAGCAGGGGGGCTGGGTGGTGCAGTGGGAAATACATTGGTGGGGGTGGGGATGAAGAAGCCCGTGCATGAAACTTTGCATCTTGGTCAGTGTGTGACTTTCGGCATGAGACTCTGCCTCCTTGAGCCTCAGTTTCCCCGTTTGTAAAATGAGAGCAACAATACCCACCTCACTGTCAACATGTGACAACTAAATGAGATGCTGTAGATGAAGCGCAGGCTCAGCCCCCTGCAACATGGGGTGGGGGTGGGGATCTCTGTGTATCAGATCATGGGGGAAGCCCTCAGGACACAGGGTGGTTATTGATCCCATGGACCTTAAGTTTAGCAGTGGTGAGCTACACTATACAAGTCAGCAAATGAAATATTTGCACATTGTGGTCAATAACAAGGGGGGGGATGGTGCAATGATAAAATTTAATAGTGCGGGGATTGGTAGAAAATCTACTTTTGGCAGGGACGGAGGAGAAAGCCCTTCTGAAGAAGTGACATTTATGCAGAAAGCTGAGGTAGCCAGCAATGGGAAGAGGCAAGGAATGTGCATTCCAGGCTATGGGAGCAGCAGGAAGAAAGACCCTGAAGATTTAGTGTGTTCAACACACCAAGAAAACCCTGTTTCCATTCCAATAAAAACCACAGGAGGTTGTTTCCACAAGGTGAATCCAAGCTAGGAGGTGGTCACCCTGAAATCATGCAAGTTTCTCTGACCTCATGGCTTCCCACACTGCCATTGTCACCTGATCCAGGCTGAACGGAGAGACATATCTCTCCAGCCCTGGTTACTCAGCTACCATAAGTAGTAGCCTTCAAAGGTCTGAGACAGCCTAGTAAAGCTTGGATACTTTGTTTACTGGGTCTTTAGTTTTCAGAAGCTGAATTTTGGGGGTATCTGGATGGCTCAGTCAGGTAAGTGGCTGCCTTTGGCTCAGGTGGTGATCCCAGGGTCCTGGGATGGAGTCTTGTGTCAGGATCCCTACTCAGCAGGGAATCTGCTTGTCTCTCTCCCTTTGACTCTCCTCCCTGCTTGTGCTCTCTCTGTCTCAAATAAATAAAATCTTAAAAAAAACAAAAACAAACAAACAAACAAACAAAAAACCCACCAAAACTTAATTGTGTGTCTTGGCATGGATTTCTTTGGGTTTATCTTGTTTGGGGTTCACCAAGCTTCTTGAATTTTCAGTTTGATGATTCCTGTCGAAGTCGGGAACTTTTCAGCCATTATTTCTGATTCTTTTTACAGTCTCACCTTTTCTCCTCTCCGGGACTCCCATCTTTTATTATATTTCCTCAGTTCCCTGGGGCTCTGTTCTCTCCCCACACCTCACCAGTCTATTTTCTCTCTGTTGTTCAGATTAGGCCATGCCTATTGTTCTCTTTTCCACATCACTGATTCTTTCCTCTGTCCCCTTCTTTCTCTTCTTGAACCCAGCCTCTGAACATTTAAATTTTAATTTTTTTAGGATTTTATTTGAGAGAGAGAGAACATAAGCAGGAGGAGTGGCAGAGGAAGAAGGAGAAGTGGGCTCCCTGATGAGCTGGGAGCCTGATGTGGGGCCTGATGCAGAGTTTGATCCTAGGACCCTGGGACCTTGACCCAAACCCAGGGCACTTAACTGACTGAGCCTTCCAGACACTCCCATTTTAATCGCTAAAATTTTCATTTCAAACCTTTCCATTTGGTTCTCCTTTATTTTTTTGCTGAGGCTTTCTGTTTCTTTCATTTTGTGTCAACTGTATTTATCATTACTCATTGAAGCATTTTTTATTGTGATGCTTTAAAATTTTTGTCAGAAATTCTAATTTTAGTGCTGGCATCTATTGATTGTCTTTTTTTTTCCATTCAGCTTGAAATGTTCCTAGTTCTTGGTATGATGAGTGATATGTATTTATTTAATTTTTAAGTGGGCTCAATGCCTAGTTTAGGGCTTGAACTCACGACCCTGAGATTGAGAGTCACATGCTTTACTGACTGGGCTAGCCAGGCACCCTGATGAGTAATTTTTTTTGACCAATACCTGGGCATTTTTCTATTATACTCTGAGACTTGGATCTCATGTAAACTGGTTTTTGCTGGCTTTCTCTGATACCTTTCCAGCAGGGGTGGAGAATGGCCTCAGGTGGTGGGGAGATATGACATCCTATTACTGCTGGGTAGAGGTGGAAGTCCAAATTCCCACTTGGTCTTATTGACACCAGGGGGATACACATTGGCCTCTCTGGCACAATCCTAGGAGGTTATTGGGGTTCCTCATGAAAGCCTCTTAAACATGGTTGTTTAGGATTACTACTTGGCCTTTATTAGTATGACTGAAAGTAGGGCCACAGTTTTTCTCTGTGGCTAGAGAAAGATGTAAAAAAAAAAAAAAAAAAAAAAAAAAAAGCTACAGTAAGATGGCTGTTGTCTAAAAGATTTCTGTGTGCTAGTCTGCCCCTTTTCTGGTCTTCCGGCTAACTTTTGTTGAACATTTTTTGTCTGGACCAATTGACATTTCTGAGTTTTTGGTTTCTCTAGCACTCAATCTGGGATGTGTGAGACAAAAAGAAAATCCAGGGAACTCATATGTCATTCCTCAGGTCCTGAGGTCCCTAGCCATCTGCCTCCTTTTCTGCACTTTGGGTCTTCTTACCTTTGTTTTCTGTATAGTGTCCAAAGATCTTGGTTTTACTTAGTCTAAAGAAAAGGGAAAAGTTTGCCTTTTCTATTTTTTTTATAATTTTATTTTTTTATAAACATATAATGTATTATTAGCCCCAGAGGTACAGATCTGTGAATCGCCAGGTTTACACACTTCACAGCACTCCATAGCGCATACCCTCCCCAATGTCCATAACCCCACCACCCTCTCCCTACTTCCCTCCCCCTGGCCACCCTCAGTTTGTTTTGTGTCATTAAAAGTCTCTTATGGTTTGTCTCCCTCCTGATTTCATCTTGTTTCATTTATTCTTTTCCTACCCCCCAAACCCCCAACGTTGCATCTCCACTTCCTCATATCAGAGAGATCATATGATAGTTGTCTTTCTCTGATTGACTTACTTTGCTAAGCATAATACCTTCGAGTTCCATCCACATTGTCGCAAATGGTAAGATTTCATTTCTTTTGATGGCTGCATAGTATTCCATTGTATATATATACCACTTCTTTATCCATTCATCTTTTGAAGGACATCTAGGTTCTTTCCATTGTTTGGTTATTGTGGACATTGCTGCTATAAACATTCGGGTGCAGGTGCCCCTTCGGATTACTACGTTTGTATCCTTAGGGTAAATACCCAGTAGGGCAATTGCTGGATCATAGGGTAGCTCTATTTTCAACTTTTTGAGGAACCTCCATGCTATTTTCCAGAGTGGCTGCACCAGCTTGCATTCCCACCAACAGTGTAGGAGGGTTCTCCTTTCTCCGCATCCTCACCAGGATCTGTCATTTCCTGACTTGTTAATTTTAGCCATTCTGACTGGTGTGAGGTGGTATCTCATTGTGGTTTTGATTTGTATTTCCCTGATGCCGAATGATGTGGAGAACTTTTTCGTGTGTCTATTGGCCATCTGGATGTCTTCTTTGCAGAAATATCTGTTCATGTCCTCTGCCCATTTCTTGATTGGATTATTTGTTCTTTGGGTATTGAGTTTGCTAAGCTCTTTATAGATTTTGGACATTAGCCCTTTATCTGATATGTCATTTGCAAATATCTTCTCCTATTCTGTTGGTTATCTTTTGATTTTGTTAACTGTTTCCTTTGCTGTGCAAAAGCTTTTGATCTTGATGAAGTCCCAGTAGTTCATTTTTGCCCTTGCTTCCCTTGCCTTTGGCGATATTCCTAGGAAGAAGTTGCTGAGGTTGAAGAGGTTGCTGACTGTGTTCTCCTCAAGGATTTTGATGGATTTCTTTCTCACATTGAGGTCCTTCATCCACTTTGAGTCTATTTTCATGTGTGGTGTAAGGAAATGGTCCAATTTCATTTTCCTGCGTGTAGCTGTTCAATCTCACCATTTGTTGAAGAGGCTGTTTTTTTCCATTCGACTTTCTTTCCTGCTTTGTCGAAGATTAGTTGACCATAGAGTTGAGGGTCTATTTCTGGGCTCTCTATTCTGTTCCATTGATCTATGTGTCTGTTTTTGTACCAGTACCATGCTGTCTTGATGATGACAGCTTTGTAATAGAGCTTGAAGTCTGAAATTGTGAAGCCACCAACTTTGACTTTCTTTTTCAATATTCCTCTAGTTCGATATAATTTTTAGGATTAATTGTTCCATTTCTTTGAAAAACATGGATGGGATTTTGATAGGGATTGCATTGACTGTGTAGATTGCTTTAGGTAGCATAGACATTTTCACAATATTTGTTCTGCCAATCCATGAGCATGGAACATTTTTCCATTTCTTTGTGTCTTCCTCAATTTCTTTCATGAGTACTTTATAGTTTTCTGAGTTGCCTATTCTATTTTTCTGGAAGCAGAAGTTGATGGATTACTGCGAGCCAAGAAAATTCAATGTGTCTAATTCACCCCTTTTCCTCAAGTTTGTTTTTCCTCCTCTGTTCCTCCTCCCAGTTCCTCCTCCTCTCTTTTACGTCCCTATCTCCATTCATGTTGCTTACAGTCATCTAAGTAGGAAGCTGAGGATTCTGCATTCATGGCCTTCCATACTTTCTTCTTCTTCTTCTTCTTCTTCTTTTTTTTTTTTTTTACCTAAGCCCTGGCTCAGGCCCTTTTGTGTGATTCTTGTTATTTGAATAGTGTTCTTAACTGATCTCATGACTTGGATTCTCACCAATCTTTGCCCTTCCAGAATACTTCCTAGTCTTTCCAAAGTGAGTGTCCACGGGTACATTCTTTAGAATTAAACTGAATATAAGCAAATACATTTGGAAAATGTTGGCTTTAACAAAGAGACTTCCTCACTGTAGGACTCCTCAAGACTTTCAGTGTACCTATATATCCACAGTGAGAAGCCAAGAAAATGGTATAGAATTGCCCAATCTTATTTGACTAAAATATTGTTTTTCTTCATGAGGCATCTCTGGGATACAGTAATCTATAGCAGAGGTTGGCAAATGTTTTCTATACAAACCAGATAATAAATATTTTCGGCTTTGAAAGCCATATGGTCTCTGTTGAAACTACTCACCTCTTCTATTATAGCAGGAAGCAGCCATGGACTATGTGTAAACAAGTGGCTATGTGCCAAAAAAACTTTATTTACAAAACAGACCTCTGACCCACAGGCTTTAGTTTACCTAACCCTGTTCTAAAACATTTTTTAATTACAAAGAGCTCAGTATCATCCTAGACTTATCTCTTTTTTTTTATTCCCTGTGTACATTCTACCTTCAAGAGCCTTGGATCCTGTCTCGGAAGTATGTATTTGTTGCTGTCTCCATCTGCACTTGTTCTGCTCTTTCTTTCTTTCTTTCTTTCTTTCTTTTTTTTTTTTTTTTTTTTAAGTAGGCTCTATGCTGGGTGTGACACCCAATGTGGGGCTCAAACTCACAACCCTGAGATCAAGGCCTGAGTTTCGATCAAGAGTTGGGTGCTTAGCCAACAGAGCCACCTGGGCGCCCCACCACTTGTGCTACTTTGGATTCAGGCCACCATTGCCAGCACTGAATACAGCCTTCAGGTGGCCTTTCTCTGCCCACTTATCTGATCCTTCTGTGGAATGTGCCAGAACACCTTCTGTTAACCCCTCAGTGGCTTTTCGCTGGTCTTAAGAGAAAGTCCCAGCAACTTAGCGTGTATTGTAGGGCCCAGCCTGGGCTGCCCCAGTGCATGCTTCCAGTCTTGGTTCCATGCCTCCTGTCCTTACACTGTGGGACTGAGCTTGCGTATGTGGCTCACACACGCGTGCTCTTCAGCTGTTTCTCAGAATACTCTTCCTTTGTCTTCAGCTGCAAGATTCACCTTCAGCTGGCAGCTTAGATGTGCCTTCCTTCCTCACTGTCCAAGGTTGGGTTATATGTCCCTCCATTTACTTTATCCTTTAGTGATCTAGCCTCATTCTTTTCTTTCTGTCTCCTCTCCCCAACCCTTTCTCCTAGCTGGACCATAAACCCTGTGAGGACAGGGTTTTAGTTCCCCCCACCCCATTCCCAGTGCCTAAAATAGGCCTGGCACACACTGACCCCAGCATGTGCTAGAAGACATACCTGATCAGGACCTAAGACTCCCTGACACCACTTTTTAACCATTCTTCCTCCTTGTAGGGAGCAGATGGCATTAATCTGTTGGAAGAATTAGGAGCCCATATGCCCCTGTAAGAAATAATTTGCCCATCTGTGGTGAGGAATGAGAATGCAGCATCCAAGGGTCCTTATGGAAGGTTTTTCTTTTTAGTTTGAGTCTGAAGGTTCTTTCTCAAAAGCCTTTATTTGAGAGCTCTTTGGTTTTCTTTACAGAGTTCTATATCCATCAAATCATGAGGAAGAAGCCAAATGCAATGATACATGAGTGTATCCTGGAGTAATTAAAAAAAAAAAAAGCTACAGAGGGCATCCTTGGGACAATCGGGTAAATGTGAGCATGGACTATATTTTAGACAATATTACATCAACGTTAAGTACCTCATGAGTGGTCACAGTACTGTAGTTCTGTAGAAGGATAGCCCCTGTTCTCCGGAGGCAGAGACGGGACCATGAAAGGAGGAGTGTTGTGATGTCTATAACTTACGTTCAAACTGTTTGGCAACCATTTGAGCAGTTCAGAGGGAGGGAAGGAGGGAGAATTCAAGTATGGCAAAAATGTTCATAAGTAAACAATAATATCGAAGGTACGGGGGTTTATATTTTCTTCAACTCTCCTGTCACTTAGCACAGCACCTGGCATGGAATACACCCAATAAATGTTGGCTGAACTGCAAGAACAGCTACTGGGTGGCCTAAAAGTGTGCCCTGCGTTGCTTAAGATGATCTCTTGCCTTCCTATCTATGGACTTCTGATATTGGACCTTGAGCAGCTTTGTAACTGAGAACCAGTCAACCGTCCTCTCTCTCCTGCTGAGCCAACTGGTCCGAGCTCCAAATGTATTTCATATAAATTAACATTTTTTATAGTAAGTCTTTATAAAGGACAACAAACAAAGATAGGGAAGAAATTTGCCCATTATATTCCAAATTAGAGAAAAGAAATATGGGTTTAGATGTGACTGTGGGTCACAATTTCTGACCCAGAGTAAGGATAGAGACACTCTCCAGATCATCTCCTTGGCCAGCTCCCTGGATGTCCCTTTAAGAGCTCAGCAGCAGGTGCCATGCAGCCCCTCTGATGTCTACCTTCTGATCCAGCTCAGGGACTGAAATTGCTTGGAAGGCTGAAGACTTGCACCTGCATGGAATTAGCAGGGGTCAGTGGGCAAGTGAAACCCTTTCTCTGGCCTCAGTCACTTGGTGTCTTCTGTTCCAGTTCATGGTGATCAAACATAAGGTCCAGCCCAGAAAGGGAAACCCATACATTTGGCAGCCCTTTAGGCAAGGGGATAGGCCTTCAGAGATTGGCCTGCCTTGTGATATGGCCACGGCCAGAGGATGGGATGAGAGCAGGCAGATGATGCTTCACTTCCGAAGTGGCTCAGCTCTGTAACCAGGGGCTTCTCTGGGGGACAACAATGAGGCAATAATAGTGGCAATTGTGGCCATTGACTGAGCGTTACCCCGTTCCAGGTGCTGATGGCGCTTCCCATATCCAGTACTCATTCTGGCCTCAACATTTAAGTAAGCCAGGATTCAGACCCAGGCCTGCCTGCCACAAAAATGGAGTGGTGTACATGAGCAATGCCCACCCAGGGAATGTCGAAGGGTCCCGTGGCACGTGGGATCTTGGTAAAGTTCTAGGTGAATGGTGATTGGTGCAGCTGCTACTGTGAGGGCGCGTGAAGAAGAAACTCCTCCTTCCACAGGTTCTCGGGCTTCGCTCCAGCACCTCAGGAGAGAAACTCATTTCCAATCAGCAGGTTAATAAGTAACATGGTTGCCCCTAGGAGGGCCAAGGGTCAGTGCTATCAGTGAGCGCCTCGGTTGGGCAGGGGGATTAGTGAGGGGGGTGGGAGGCAAATTCTCTCTCCCCTTGGAACCACCGGCCGCGTGGACACAGCCCTTGGCCTGGAGGGTGCTCAGCAGAGCCCTCCTGCTAGCAGGGACGCCAGGAGTACCCGCTTCCAGGTGGTGGGGAAGCTCTCCATCTGTGTGTGCATCCTGTATTGGAAGATGGAGCTAGGGCTCGCTTCACAAATGGGCCTTCCGAGCCAGGAAGCTGGCAACCAGTAAGTCGGGCAGGCCTTCGAAGAATGAATGAATGAATGTGTTTTGTGAACATCGGAGGGTCATGCACAAGTGAGTGACCGTGCTAGAGGCTAGGATTTGGCCAGGACCAGGAGCAGATCCCAAGCCTCATTCTTCAGCTTCACCTCTTGCACTGAAGGTGAGCGGGGCCGACTTTGTTCCATTTCCCGGCTCCGCTTGGCTCAAGAACCCACACCTGGAATGCAGGCTGTGTGTTTTGTGCCTGGAGGGAGGGAGAGGGTGCGTCTCTGCGAGCTCTGATCTCTGTGTAGCCAATAGAGCAGGTGGCTGTGGCTGCAGAGGTCCTCTTGTGTTGCTAAATCCAACAAACAGGTGACATTCTTTTGTCCCCTTGCTGTGCCCTTCAAGAGAGATGCTGGCTTGGGAAACAAACAGTAACCCATGTGCACACACTTATTTCATCATGCTTCTCCCTCTACTCCCCCACCCTCCCATCACGAAGCGCTTAAAACTAGCCCCTGCAAAACACGCCATGTTGCACCTCTCCAGAGAGGCCAGAACAGGTTGGGGGTGTCTTAGATTGAGGGCCCCTGGGAAAGATTCCGGGCTGGAGATTGCGTGCAAGTTGTTTCCTAGAGAGTGTGTCAGGAACACCTAGGAGGGAGTAAGATCCCAGGACTGGGCACCAGGGTCAGGCAGAGGTGAAAGTCAAGCTGTGATGGCCCAGTGGGGATGACCTCAGCCATTCCCCTTTCCAGCTCTGGAGCTGGGATAGCTCTTCACGGCTGGGGGCGGGGCGGTGGTGGTGGTGGTGGTGTCACAGGGCGGGGCACAGCCAGCCTTTGTAGCCCCTGTATTGTCCTGATGCTGCGATGACCCCGCCCCCCCCCAGGGCATGCAACCTCCCTTCAGAGAGGGCAGGGGTGGGGGTGTTTTGAAGTGTCCGCAGGCCGCATTCCAGGGCCTGGGGGGGTTGGGGGTGGGGTGGGAGGGAGGAATGAATGCCTGGGCCCCCAACAGAGGGATCTGTGCCCACTGCAGGGGGTGGTCCCAACTGTGGCCCAAACAATGTCATTGTGAGGTGGTTAAACACACGCTTAAAATTTGGAGGAATGTAGAAGACTTTCTCTTGCTGCTTCTGCCAAAGTTATTTTTAATTTTCTAATGGTGCCAGGCCTGAGCTCCTGACCTTTGAGTTTCAAAGTGCCCACATCCTTGAAGTTAACCAAAAAGCTTTTTTTCAGAACTGTAGTTGACACAATGTTCTATTCGTTTCTGGTGTACATCTGAGAAAGCTTTTACCCGAGGATCTCCTTTTTCTCCTCTTTCCCAAGGCCCCTTGGACAATTTTGTTCTCTTTTGTTACCCCTCCCCACCACAAACCCCCCGCCCCCATCCTGGAAATGGACTGCTTTCCACGGTGCGGATATCCCCACATGTCTCATTTCAAGCCACCAGGGGGATGTCACTGAACACAGGGCTGGGAAGAGACCCACATCACAGTCTTGTGAGCAGTCCCTGCGCCTCCCAAGTTCAGGCTGTGTGGTAGGTACCTCAGGGAGAGGCAGGGTTTGAGGCCCCGAGGCAGTGGGGTGAGGCGTGCGTGTGGTTGGTAAGGAAGGGCTTGCCTGCCTTCTCTCTGTTCTTAGGAAATCCTCCCGGATCCATTGCAGGGGCTGTGTGGCCAGCAGCACAGGGGCAGAACGGGAAGGAGGAAATAAAACAGGACCCCGTCATCTCCAGTCCAAGCAATGTCCCCCAGGTGCCCCGGGAAGGTGCTCTCACGTGCAATGCTCTGACCCTCGTCATGGTCACAGTCACGCTCAGGCGTCTGCTTCTGGCTGCAGACAGAACCTGCTGCGGCTCTGTCTCAGGAACGCTCAGGGCCTCTGCCTTCTTCTGAGCAGGGGCACCTCCTTTGGAAAGACTGACTGGTGGCAGGTCGTGTTGGAGGGAGGGTCTGGGAGGGGAGGAGGAGAGCCACCAGTTTAGAGTAGGCTCACGAACTCAGCTACCAAGTAACTCCTGGGTGTTGAGCCCTGAAGAAGAGGAGAATCAGGGCAGAGCTTTCATCGAGTTCCAGAATCCCTGGCTTGGAGGTTGTTCTGGGATGAACGTAGGCAAGTACTGGTAGATGTCTCTTCAGGGAGAATTAGCCTGCGTAACCAGAGAGCAGAGGCTTGTTCTTTCCAAAGGCTGGGGGTCTGGAGTCAGGAAAGAGTGAGGGCAGAGGGAGTAGAGGGAGAGTGAGCTAGTGCAGTGATTCTCAACTGAGGGCGATTTTCCCCCCTCCAAAAGACACCTGGCCAGGTCTGGAGACATTCTGGGTTGTCGCAGCCGAGCAGGGAGCTGCTACTGGCACCTAGTGGGTAGAAGCCAGAACTGCTGCTAAACACCCCACATTGCACAAGCCCCACACCAAGCCCAGCCCACATCCCAGGGCCACCAGGCTCCAAATGTAACTGATGCCCAGATTGAGGAAACCTGCACGTGAACTGGTCTGATGGGCAGAACCTCTCCTTACGGAACATGGCTGACACTGAGGAGAAATCATGCTCCCCTTGTGCTGAAGGAGGGAGGGAAAAAGTGAAGAAGTGGGGGACATCCAGCCTCCTATACACAGTTCAGCCCAGGGAGAGGCTCTCCAGACTGGTGTTGGAAAGAGGCTTCCTGTCTTCCCAGGGAAAGGGAAAGGCCCATGGTAGGTGGGCAAGAACCTGGATGGGAAGCCATAAGGGGCTGGATGAATTTTTCGCTCTTAAGATTCAATCTCTATGTTCCCAGTGCACTACTTACACTCATGTCCATGTCCTCCCTCCCAAATCCTCACCATGCTCAGTGTAGTTCTTTCCCCAGCACTTCCATGTTGTATCGCTATTATTTGCTTGTGTTCCTCACTAGATCCTGAGTGGCTGTGTTTTATTCATCCTTGTATCCCCAGCACCTGGCTTTGCCAGCTAAACACCCAAGATGTGTCTGGCACTAATCATTAATAGAATGGGCAGATGTGTAATTTTAGTTTCTGTCTGGACAGTTGTCTTCCTTGGGGGACCACCCTTTCCCTCTCTTTATGGCCCTAATGGGATTGGGGCTCATTCAAGTTCTCTGTGAATTAGAGGGAGAGCCTCACTGCCATTTCCATGGACACTACAGGGATGGAGGTGAGAAGCTGCCAGTAGTCATCTTTCCCACATGTGGAGAAAGCCCACCTGGGAATAAAACACACCCCAAAGGAAGCAGAACTGGAGGTGGAGCAAAGACCTCTTTTGAGTCCCTGGATCCCACCATGTCTGAAGCGACCTTCTCTTTGAACTTCCCAGTTTTTGCTTTGAGTTGGGGTTCTGTCACTTCACATCTCTAGTTTCCAGATTAATCTAGTCACGCCACCTGGGGGCAGAGCCAGGCAGTGGTCATGGTCTCCAACTCCTCTAGCTCATGAGGTTGATTGACAGACACCGGGCAGACTTCTGGCTAGGAGCCCGTCTTTGAATAAAATCTGCCTGTATTTGTCTGAGATGACGTGAAAATAAGGGGCTGTGGGAGGAGTAGCCTGGAAGTGGAACCAACTCGTGGTAGATTGGGAATAGGAGGAGCTCCAGCCCCCTGGGAGGGGCCTGTCTTAATGGTGTAGTCTCTGGTCACTGCCTCTCTCCAAGCTTCTCACAGGTCTCTCAGGGGGTGGCGAAGTTCAAATACCATCCATTTGGGCAAAAGGGCTTTTGAATGCATCAATGCAAGGAGATCACTTTCACTGCCACTGGAATTGGTTCAGTGGGAGAAGGAGACCAGGGTGGGGAGCTATTGAAAAAATACAGAGGAGCAAGGCGGGGGGTGAAGGGGATGGTTTATGTAGGTGGCCCCCTCATGTAACACTAAAGACAGGGAGGGGGCATGGGGCAGAGGAGATTCCATTCTGTTCTCACTAGGCCTGGGGACCCTGGAGCCCTGGTGAGGGCTATGGAGCTGACTTAGGTGTTGGGGGATCACCTCCCATCACCCTTACCCTTGTAACTGAGACCCCAGAGAAAGGACCCAAGTCAAGCATTCCTAGCTCCTCTCTGGGAGGATGGCCACCGGGAAAGTCATTCCTGGAGGGTCGCGGGCCTCCCATCCTTAGGGCCTGCTAGAAGAAGAGCAAGGCCCTTTTGCTTTATGTGGCTTATGGGGTAGGAGGATGGAGGGGGCCCTGGATACTTGACTCCTTCCCAGGTCCGGCTTCAGGACTGGGATGTGTATGCAGTTAGTCTTAGGGGGAGGGGGCCTATCTTCAGTCCTCACAGTCTGAGAATAGTAGTCACTGGTGGTGGGTCAGTAGCCATCCCCACGTGCTAGGAACTAGATTGGGTGTTCATCACAACAATCCTGAGAGATGGTATTGCCCCCATTTTACAGGGGAGGAAACTGAGTCTTCAGAAGTAGTTAAGAGCCCAGGCTTAGCTAGAAAGGAGAGCAGTGGACTTTAAAGTGGAGTTTGTTTTTTTGTTTCTGGCTCTAAGGACCATAATTCAAAAATGTTCCGTTATTTTCCTTCAATAGTAGCTTACCATTCAGTATGCACTTAAGTGCAAGGCACGACAGAGGGCTTTGCGTGTGAAACAGCCTGGACGAGCCAGGCGCCGCTCTCAGAAGATTTTATGGGGACGGCCGCCATCTAGTGGCCAGACTTCGAGCCCAGCATTTACCAGCATTTACGAAGTGATCAGGGGAAGGTGGGGCTTTGGGAACCAGGTGCAGTCAGTGAGGAAGAGACTGGACGGAAGGGGGGACTTGGGTGTGGGTGTGGTAGACCAGAACTCTCCTGGAAAGTCCCACCTTGGGCCCCTCAGAGGATTCCTGAAGGTAAGCCTCAGCTAGACTTCCACTTGAACCCTTCTCCTGAGGTGGTGTGTCCTTTTACCGGAGTGAGGCGGGGAGCAGGGACATTGGTATATCTGAGGCTTCCCCTGCAGAGCGGCCCCGAGTTTCCAGCCCTTGGAGTTCTACCTTGTACAGCCCCTGCCCCCACCTGTGAGAGAGTTCTCCAACCTTGTCCTCATTTCTGGAATAGTGTCCTGAGGAGACCTCCCTCTGCCTTCGCCCTCTCACCCCAGTTCAGGCCCTCAGCTGGGCGGGTACAGTCGGGCTGAGGCCATCTCCCAGCCTCTGCTGTGTTGGCCTCCCCTTTTTCTCCCCACTTTACTGATCGAAGGATTTCCTAGTTGTGGAGGACCCCACATCGGCCCCCTCATGGCCTGCAGGACAATGTCCAGTTTCCTGGCCTGATTTTCATTCCTGCCTTATTCTCTCTGACAGGCCCCATCCCAGGCCACGCATCTCCTGTTGGGCTCTGACCCACGTGCTTCTTAGTCCTGGCGGAAC
The DNA here is from genome assembly GCF_011764305.1 of Mustela putorius furo. NCBI lineage: Eukaryota > Metazoa > Chordata > Mammalia > Carnivora > Mustelidae > Mustela > Mustela putorius. The sequence continues at coordinate 41,024,670 of NW_025421294.1, forward strand.
ATTCTAACCACCTGGGGGAGCTTTGAAGCCTACACTTGCCCAGAACCCAGGACGTGGAGCTCATGGATGGATTTAGAAAGCCCCCAGGTGATTCTAATACGTAGCGGGGGGAGTGGTGGTGGTGCTCAGGTGTAGCCATGGTTCCAGCCTTTCTGAACTTCTCCCCAGTGGATCTGCGCATGTGTCCATCCTCCCACGTGCAGCACACACTGTCTTCCCCTCCACAAAGCCTTCTTCCAGCTTTTCTAACTGGCGTTCTCTCCCCTGGGAAGGCTCAGCACAAATGCTCTTGGAGAGAACTTGCAGTCCTCTCCTCTGGGCTTCCTATTTG